>NC_081827.1:30452500-31055833 GCF_030867095.1 Alligator mississippiensis
GTACTCGTTTCTTCCAGATTGGAGTTCCTAACATGTTGTGTTTCCTTCACTTAAATTTTCCCCCCAAAGAGACCAGCTGCACTTTGCATTGATGATCTAATGTGTCGGTCCATGGTTAGCCCCAGGTAGAGCTCGTTGTCAGCAGAATGACATTGAGGCTAGATTTATGGGGGATTTATGCAGGGAAAAGTGGAGCTGCTTCATGGGCTTCACAGGGGATGAGAGCCCACTCCCTATGGTACAGCAGTGGGCCACCTCCATCATGACTGTCTGCCTGCAGGGAAGGCTTGTCCACTCCTCACTTCCAAGCTGAGGGCCTGATCATGCACTCCTCCCAACACCCTCTTCCCCCCTCTGAGTAACCCAGGCTGCAGGCTTCCCAGGTGGGACAGAGGCTCCCAGAGCAAGGAGTGTAGGATTAGGCCCCCAGTGATTAATTTTCTGCCTTGGTTCTGGCACACAGGGCTCCTGGAGATGGTTTGCAGCTTCTGTTGCTGCTGTTCTTGGCATTTGACTCTGGAGCTCTCCCTGTCCTTTGGGTACTGGCAGCAGCAGGTGGCAGGGGTGGGATGGGGGGAATGGGAGAGGAGAGAACTGCCAGTGAACACAGCAGGGAAGAGAGGGGGTCTCAAAAAGGGAGAGGGGGATTCTTAGTTTCTCTGGGTGCTTAAAAAAGCCCCTGGCTGCTGCTCCTAAAAAGTCATCTGAAAGTGGTGAGCAGCTTTTCCACACACCCCCTCTTGGATCTGCCCATGCACATGCAAGTAAGAGACTGCTATCATCATCTCCAGTTCAAAGTCTGCCTTCAGCTTGTGATCTCTAATTATGAGGACTGGCAAAAGCCCTGCTATAATCTTGAATTCCTTATCCCAGGCCACTGACATCATCTTTTTATTTGGACTGAAACTCAGACAGTTCACCCTCATCTTGAGGCCCAGTCTCTTCTGGGAACCTGGAAAAAACAGACACTTCGGGAAAAATGAAATGGTATTAATAGTATGGCACCCATGCATCATTTCTGGAGCTTTGATAAGGAGTGTCTAGTAATTGCCCTGTTCTACCCACTGTAATTGTCTTCTCTAACTAGAAGTGCTAGCTCTGATTATTTCCTTTTCTTCAGAAGGTCGCTGCTTGTTTATAAACCTTGCTGTAGAAGCACATTCTCAGCGTTGTTAGATGTTTTTGAAAAAGCAGTTCTACACATTCATAGGTTTTGAAAGTGGTCAGGCAGAAAAAACGCAATTTAATGTAGAATGATTTATCATTGTTCCACAGGAACGGGGGACCTTAAAAAATTGATGTCTATGAACAGAAAGTAATCATACTTATGGTGGTTTAAGTACTAAAAAGAAATATTCTGTGCCGATGGATCCAAAGATTAGTTGCTGATTGTATGTGGGATGTGTATTTGCACTAATTTTGGATTCCTGATGCACCTAGTGTAAACACCTTGCATTCTAATTCCACTTTTTTCCTTACATCACATCTGTTATATACATGTAATACTTGTAAACTAAGTATGGCAAATGATTGGCTTGATTTTTATTTCACTGAGGCAATCTTAACAAACTATATAACCATTAAGATGTTTTTATTTGCTTATATGAACTCATACCAGTCATCTTGTAAGGGGTCTTAATACATTCAAAAATAGGACTTTTTGGATAAAATAGGTATTTGAAATACATAACTGGGTAGGTGTTCGCTATAGGCCTTTGCTTTAAAAAAAGAGTGTGAGGCAGAAAGTGTTATCTCCCAAAAAGATTTCAACAAATAAACATTATAACCGTGCATTATTCTTAGCTTTAGTATGTATATATGTGTACATGTATTACCAGAGGTGACTCAAGTTTTGGAAATGCATCATCCCTTTTAAATAAGACTGGAAAATATATTGGGAATTCCAAGTAATGAACCTCATTTTAATGCATAACTTTGAGTTCATCTCTGGGATTCTGTGTATAGTTTTTTATATATAATATGTATAATACAGTGTTTTTGGCTACGGTATGCTGTAGTAGACATTCTTATAGAAGATTGGTTGTCTTTAAACACAGGAGACTAGATTTAGTGTCCTGGGAAGCCCTTAAATCCTAAATTCCTAATCTATCAATAAACCTTTTCAAGGTAGTTTGTACACATTGACTAAAATTGCCCAAACTGTATTCTGTCAGACTTTTCTACACCAAAAGCAGGGTTGCTTAATGGGTGAAAATTCTGTTTTGCAGCTTTTAGGCAGAAACTGTAACTATAACTAGCACAGCTGTTACTCTGTCTTTAAAAGTAAGGTTACTGTGAAGTTATGTCTGGCTTTACATACATAGTTTTCTGGGTCATGATCTTTTGAAGTCTGTTGTGAACTACTTTGTGAGAACAAATGCATGAAGCGTTTCCAACACCGTGTCATGATAAAGCCCCTGTAATGGAAATCAAGTAGTGTGCTTTTTGTTCTAGTTCAAGAGAAATGTTTTTGAATAACAAGGAAAATCTTTTTTGCTATACAAATCAGGAGAGAATATCAGTGTTCTTTCTTGGACTGATTTGCTATTACCATTATGTAGTAAGTCTTGTGAGCATGTTCAGTGCTGTAGAGAACCCATTTGGCTTATAATTTAAATGAATATAGAATAATAAATTTCTCTTTGGAATAGGAGGACCTGATTCTGTCAACCCAGTGTATATCAGGAGCCACTACAGTGGCGTGTGTGTGATTAGAGTGCTTTAAAACCAGTGTTAAGTGAGATCAGAGGAGAGGAAAGTTGAGCAAGAAAGTAGGAGTGAAAATGGAGAAGTGCAAAACCCAGGGCCACCAGTCATATAAAGGTGCTTGTGTTGAACGTGCATGTTTAATCCTTAAAGTGTTTTTCTTTCCAAGTAGCACAGAGACAGCAAAGAGACATCACCCTTTTGCTTCTAGAAAATATTTATGGTGTCACAAAACGAAAGCAAACTTCCATTTTTGCGAAAGTGAAAGCAAGCAGATTTGCACGCCCCTTGTTGCACCACAAATGCCCAAGTTTGTGGCCAATTACAAAAGGTAGTATAGTTTGTGCCAGATGTGTTTAAGGCAAGAGAGCATGGGCAACCCAGAGCTGCCCATGCTCTCCAACTGCCCTTAGCAGGCACTTCTTGCCCTCGGCAGTGTTCCATGGTCCCAATCTTGCATGCCCTGGGAATTTCCCTATAAATTTCCCTGTTTGCAGAGCTGTGCCCAGCAATTCCAACTCCGGCTGCACCCAGAAATTTGCAAAGGCACACCCTAAGTACTGTTCTGAAGGATCAGGTGCCTGAAGCCCCGGGAGCAGCACAATGACTGCAGGACAATGGATGGCATCTGTTTTGTGCAGTGAAGTGGAACAGCTATGAACATCTCAGCACAGCTAATCTGCAACATTTGACAACATCTGTTTATAGCTGTAGTTGCTTAACCATTATGTCCTATGAGAAAGACCTTTCTATCCCAAATCTGGCATAGAGTTGAATCCTAAGAATGAAGATTTATCCTATCTGTATCATGTCCTTAGTGGGGAAAAATATGGAAACTAACATGTGACAGAGAACAAATGAAAAGAACCTAGAGAATCGTTTTAGAATCATTCCTGTGTACTAAAATTATTTTTTTATTAGAAGAACTAACACATGAAAGAGAGGAATAGGTTGGGAAATAAAATATCTGTTAGAGGTTTTTGTGTTTCTCAGTGCTAAGGAAAGACAAGTGAAAGCTCACCTTGAAAGCTAGATATTATAATATTCATATTTTACTTAAAGTTCTGAGGGACTAAAATTCTAGCTCAGTAAAGAGATTTTTCAAAGAAGAAGGAGGCGTTCTGTTTATAAGAAATTCCTATTATGCAAGTGTTCTATAGTGTCTGAAGTCGATGAGTCATAGAGACCAAAAATGTTTGCTTTCAACATTAAATTTATGTTTTTAAAAGTTAAAAAATTAAGAATTATGATAATTTTCTGGAAGTGGTATTTTGTAATTGGATCTTAAAATATAGGTTAATTCCCACAAGTTTTGCAGGGATGCAAAAGGTATAATTGATTACAGATACAGTTTTTACTGTAGACGGTCTTTTCAAGATTTTCATAGTAGAAGTCATTTCAGTACCTCTAGCTTTTTAGAAATCTATTAGTGATTCATTAAAGTTAATGGCTATTTCATGGCAGTTTATAAATAAAATCCATAACTATTTTTATTTGAAGATCATTTGAAACTCAGTACAGGCATGATAGAAAATGATAGTCATTGGCTTCGCCACTGATTCCTTGGTTCAGTGTTGCTGTTTGGAACTATACATTTGAAAATAATATTATTTTATGAATGCAAGTATCAGTATATCAGTGACAACAGGATTTAAATGCTTAAGCTAATTGGTACAATAAATTAATTGTTGTATTTTAAACCCAAGCAAAATACTAAATAGCCCAAAGTTTAGATTTTTGTACAACTGTTATTTTACAGGACTTAAAATCAAATAGAAATCTTTCTATAATTATATTTTACAATACCATCTGAAACATTTCTTTTTAAACAAGTTTAGTGTCAGCAGCTGAAATGCTGTAGAAGGCAAGGTAGACATGCACCTTATTAGCTAAGTCAGTTAATCTTGTCCTTTACAATGTATGTATCTCTGATTCAGTTCATTTGTAAGGTGCATCTCTGTTCTGCCTTCTGCCTGAATAACTACCTCTCTCTGAAATACACTGAAGACCTTCAAATCTGAAAGTGAAACTCACTGAGCAGGAGATGCAAAGAGTAAGGATCATAAAAAGGGAAAGATGCATTCCAATTTTTTGTTGTTGTACTGGTCTAACACAGGTGATAATTTTTTTTTTTTTAATTTACAGTGTCTGCATTTTTCAGTAGACATTTTGACCATTCTCATGGAGCACGGGTGGGCAAAATGCAGCCCGGGGGCCAGATGCAGCCTGACAGGTTATTCTATCCGGCCTGCAGGGCCCCTAAAAAGTTTAGAAAATTAATATTAATCTGCCCTGGGCTGCCTGTCATGTGGCCCTCAATGGCTTGCCAAAACACAGTAAGCGGCCCTCTGGCCAAAATAATTGCCCACCCCTACCATGGAGGAAAGATAATTTAGATAAAATGTGGAACAGTGTCATTCTTTAAATTAGGAATTAAGGAGGCTCATTGTAGTCTTGGAAATGAAGATATTTGGGTCCAGTTCTGCTTCTCTTGAAGTCTATGCCAAACTCCCATGGTCTTCAGTGGGAGCTGGATTCAGGCTATTATTTTCATTTTGTCCAGTATAGTTCCTGATTTGGCATTGGGTTTAAATTACACCTGATAAAAGTTATCAACAAGTTACAGAATGAAGAAAAAGCCGTATTGGATTGTGATGTAAGTAGGAGCTAAGTCACGGACTTTAGTGGTGCTTTCTGCTGGTCTTGGAGATGAATCTGACTGTAATGTGCAGTCTTTCTTTTTTTTTTAATTTGGTAAGAAATGAAATATTAGTCTGTGTTATTTCAAGAACACTTCTAGATCAAAACAATTGAGAACTGTCAGTGTTTAAAATACCAACTTCTTGACAACTTCTTGATAGTTAAAAACAGACTTAATTGTGTATATTGTGTTTTAGTAAAAAAAATTATGCATCATCTAGTGACCTATGTGAAGTCAGTTTGGTAGTGTTCAGTGTCATTTAATGTATCAGTGGATACATAGCTATATCACAGAAATCATTATCGTATCTGGCAATTATTGAAATCATTGTCACACATCTAAGCAAAGAAGCTAAAAGTAGAATTGGCTTAGGAAGCACTAGACCAGGGCTGTCTAGCCACCAGCCTGTGGGCTGCATGCAGACCATGAGATGTTAACTGCTCCTGCTGGAGCCCCCAGTCCTGCTAGAGTGCCCCAAACTCTTGCTGGACTGCCACCCCACCACTGCTCTAGCTGCAGCAGCAGCTGGGGCTCCCTCCCCTTCCAGCTGCCACCTCTTGCCCCCTGTTCCAGGGAATGGGGCTGGGTGACATGTGGTGCAGGGAGTGGAGGGTAAGTCCAGAGCTACACAGTGCAGTGATAGGGAGAAGGGATGCCCAGACAGACATGTGTAGTGCAGCAGTGGGAGGGCTGCCTATGTGAGCAGATGGTGTAGTGTTGCGGGGCTCATGGGCACATAGTGCAGAAGTATAGTGGGGGTTCTGCAAGGACATGCAGTGCAGTGGCAAAGGCATCTGCCCAGTACATGATCCAAGGACCCATGGGTTGCTTTGCGGCAGCCCGCGGAGTATGGCCCTTGTTGATGCTGGTGTGGGATGTGCGGCCCCTGGTCACTTGGAAGTTGGACAGCTCTGGATTAGAATATCCTTTCTGTCCTACAAATAGTCCCTGCAGCTGGGGCACTGGCACAGCAGTAAAGAAACCTTCCAATGCCCTGGAGAAGTTGTTTGTTCAGATTTGGCCTTTGTTAAGATTGGCAATATGGGTGCATATGTTGTTGAAGCACATGCAGGTCTGAATAAGTGCAGTCCTGGTTGGTGCATAGCACAGCAAATTCACCTATGGGTGATCTTAGATGCATGGGTAATCTTACATATTATATATTTCTGTAATTGTCAGGCACAGCAGGATGGAACTAATAAAGTGGTGGGGCATGAACTCAGCACTTATTTCTCCGATATATTTAGGTTTGGTTTATAACATGCAGTTTAGTTTTAATTCATTTCATTTCTTTGTAAAATCCTGGTAATGTTGTTAACATGGTATTCATTTAAGCCCTTTATGTGGAGAAAATTGGTGCACTGTTTGTGAGAAGCAAAATTATTTCCCTTTTTGTTCAAGATATGCCCTTCTGAAGTAAAGCTTACTTGCCTTCAGTTTTACCTAGAGAGGTCGTACCACTATTGCTCCCTCATTACATTTGTTTTTTTCTATTTCTATTCCATGTTTCTATTAATTCTGTTCTAATTAATTAAATTAAATTATTTACTTTAAATGATATGAAATAAAAAATAAATATTAGTTTTGCCTTCATAGTATCTGACAAAGTAGCTTGTTTTCTACAAAAACTCATGCTTTCCTGAACCAATAAGTCTCTAAGGTACCACCACCCTGCTTTACCTTCTTCCAGTTAAATGTGATAATCACTCATTATATGAAGTTAAGGACATTTTGACATTGACAGTATTTTTCTGATTTGTAGGAGCCCCTGTAAATTAACCATACTGGTTGAAAACATAAAGTAAAGATTTTAAATGAAAAGCATCCAAGTAATATATATTGACACCTTCAGGAAATAAACACAGGCATACATGAATGACAAGAACTAAACAACAAACTTTAATATGGAGCAGTAGGGTAAGGATGCCAACTGCCCATAAATATATGGACAGTCCATATAACAAAAAGCTAAAAATGCCTCTTTATAAAGTCTATTAAAATGGAGCTACCCTTAAAAAACCTAACTAACCATAAGCTTGATTGAAGCTCCATGGTCTGAACAAGGCTGGGTGTTGAAGGACAGACAGAACAGAGCAGTAACACCTGGTGTCTGAAAGGGCATGCAGCACCCTGCAGGAAGCTCTGTCAGGGCTTTGTGGCCCATGTGAGCCTCCAAACTCCCCCCCCCCCCTCCAATTTGTGTGCTGCTGCCATGTCCTGTTGCTTGCCTGGAACATTTCTGGGTCATGAGTAGGCAGGGCTGCATGGCCCCAGCCAGGACAGGATCAGTGGGGAGGGTGTCATGGCTGGGATGCAGCTGTGGGATTGGGAGGGAGGGAGGAAAGGCAGTGGGTGGGGGGTCTATGCCAGGATGGGGGCAGCAGGGCTGGCAGGGATAAGACTGGGGAACGGGCTGAGAGGAGCAGCACAGTGCAGGGTGCTGGGGTATCTAGGTATGGGGTGAGTAGGGGACTCCTAGGGTGGAGGCAGCATGGTGTAAAAACCGTTGCTGCAGTCAAGCAGGCTTCCTAACCCAAGAATCTTTTTTTAGTGACAATCTGAAAACTTTTTACTGACAACCAAACTTTTGTACTATGGCTGGTGTTAAACCCTTGAAACTGATCATAGCCCTTGGAACCACTGTCTCAGACTTGGCAGAAGGCTTATATTTATATTGTGTAAAACATATGTTAGTAAAAGAGTTTAGTTGTCAGTAAAGTTTGCAGATTGTCAGTAAAACAAATTTTTTTGGGTTGGCAATCCTGCATTAGGCTAACCTTGCAGATCCTTTGTGTCTCTGACTAATTAACAACTACTCCCAAATCGAGGGACTATCTTCCTGTTCTCAACTTTTCTAAATTAGAGTGTGTCTCTAAATTATAACTTTTATCACTACAGTTGGGAGGTTCCCTGTGGCCCTTAGGCGTGTAAGGATACCAACTCTGTGGATGGAAAACTTGAAACATGGTCTTGCATCGTTCTCTGTAGCTCTATATTGCAGTCAGACTAGGACTCCATCTCTGGGGGTGAGGCAGTCTTAGGTGACTGCAGAATGTCTGAACTGGTATTGAATTTCGCAGTCAGTTGGATGTGTTTGCTTCCAGACCCAAGGAGGTATAGGAGCATTTGTGGACAAAAGAGTGTAAATGTTAAAATAGTGTCTGAGAGTTGCTTTTGTAGTGGCTCTGTGAAAACAAAAATCATCTGTAGTTCTGTGATGAATTTCCTGTAGGTAGCAGTGCAGAATAGAGAACTTAACCTGGAGCCAGAATGCCATCTGGCAGGAATTGGGACTTGTGCATACTCAGCCTCTCACAGGCAGGGTAGAGAAAAAATGTATTTAAACCATTTCAGAAAGCACATTGGAAAAGAGGCTGCTACATTTTTAAGAGCATTCTCCTATAACCCACTATTTACAAAGTAAATTTTCAGCACTGCTAAATAATCAATTAACTTTACTATAGAAATACTGAAGCTCTCAGAGGCAAATTGTATTCTCAGTTACACTGGTGCAAAATGTGTCAAAATTGATGGAGCTACTTCATATTGACACTAGTGGAGCTGAGAACAGTGTTCAGTCCACAGTTGTGTCTTACCTTCCCACAAGGATCCAAATACACACAAAAAATGAGCAATTTATTGACAACCACAAAAGGTTTTCTGAACCCTAAATATTTCTTTTACCTTACTACCAGTCATGGGAGTATACTACTCTGCTTAGAACTCTGCTTTTTTTTTTTTTTTTAGCAACTCTATTAGCATACATGAACATGCGGCTGCTTTGCCTGCGAATGTACACAGAATACGACAATGACTGCATTCTTTAGCGTCTGACAATACTTTGCTCCAGACCTGCTGATTAAAACTGGCTTTCCCTTGCCTCTGCAGGAGTATCTTTCAGTTTTGGATTATGTAAACTGACATTACTTAAACGTGGGTCATGAGCAATCTGACAAACTAAACTGCACCAAAGTGCTGTGTGATTTCTGCACCTGTTTAACTGGAGGGGCAGATTCCTTCTGTGTTGATGTAGGGGGAAAGGAAAACTTTGCATAGCACTTAGAAATATCTTTAGTCTTACTGGGAGTAGCCCTAGCAGCATTATTAAGTTTCTTTAAAGTAGTCTAAAACAATTATCTGCTTTTGTTATGGCTGGGGTGGGGGGTGGGGGTGGTCTAATAATATATTTGACTGGCTTAAATTAAAAAGGGGATTTTTTTGAGACAGACTTAGGTCTAGCTCACATCAGTGTAACTCTTCACTTCAGTGCAGTTATTTGTATTGCAACTGAAAGCAGAATCAATCCCAGTCATTCTCAGCCAGGGAGTTTTTTGCTGGGTCTTGCCGAGTTATTCGCAATTTCTTGTCTTTCTGAGTTCTTTGCAATAGAAAAATTGATCTATTATTTTTCTGTAGTCAAAAAAATAAAAATGAAGCACTGGTATTTTCCAAGGGATGCCCCAGGTTTATTGAGGGGTGTCTAAAAGGGTTGAGAACTATTGCATGATACTTTTGTGGCTCTACCAAAGCTGTTTGAAGCCAAAGATATTTCACCTGAATACGAACTTCAGGATGTGGATTTGTAACCTCATCCGCCTCCAGCCATTACTTCATCAGGCTGCAGGCTCTCACCCAGCTGTACTAGGAGATTGGAACTCTTTCCTTTCCTTTCGCTGTTTCAAATGCTCCTCAAACAGCTACTGGAGGTGACTCCCATTCTTTGGTGAGACAGTGTACGTAGGGCAGTGTCTTTCTGTCATATTTCTTAGCGCTGAGAGTTATGGGCTTCGGCTTCTCGTTCCTGTAGCTCTAAAGTGATTAGTTTGTGCATCCCTGTCCTGCCTGGAGCTTCTGCTTTTGCTCAGGACAAGGAAAATCAAGGTGAAACATCACACACAGGGCCATGAAAAGCCATTTACTCCCAAATAATACAACAACCACTTTAAATCAGGACTCATAGTTGAGATGGTATCTTTCATTAGACCAACAAGATTTTTGCAAATCTTGTTGATTTAATGAAAGATACCATTTCTACTACAAGTCCTGATTGCCTTTTCCTCTAGACCAATACGGCTACAACCTGGACACCGCTCTCAATTAGCATTCCACCTCACTGCAGTCACTTTTAACAGTTGTAAATTAACAAGAAGTACAAATTGGTGAAGAATTATACACAGTTGTAGAAACAGTTATGCTGTTCCAAGTCATGGTGTCTGTCATGTCATTAATGTGCAGGGCGGGTAGCACAAGGAATCAGAACTTGCGGTAGAGGTGATATATTTTATTAGACCAACTAGATTTTTGTGTAGCAGCCTTTAAAAAATGGACCCACCTGAACAGAATAGGAAGGGCTGCCTGGCAGATACAGAGTTTGTCCCAGAGGGGACACTGTAGGCTCTGAGGGCAAGTGAAGCTGTTTGGGAGCAGCCCTGCTGGGACTGGGAGGGGTGATGTAACCCCAGCAGAGTTTTGAAAGAGAGCCCTTAGCAAAAGCCTGGGAAGGGCCCTGAGCTGGGATTGGCTGAGAGGCTTGGATAAAAGGGGAAGCAGTTTTTCCCGCGGGGGGGAACAAGAGAGAGAGGAGGCTGAGGGACAGGCTGGAGACCGGATTGAGAGTCTCAGCGCAGTGGTCCCTCGGAGAGCCCCTGAGAGGCCTGAAGGAGCAGAGTGGAGAAGCTGCAGCGTCAGGAGCAGGCAGGGACTGCTGGTGTGGAGATCCCAAGTCTGAAGAGACCTGACTGCAGCCGGGGTGGCTGGGTGAGCACAGCAGAGCCGGGGTGGGGACTGCCGGAGTCTGCCCTAGTTTCCTTGAGGGGTGAGGGGCCCCAGGGGCAGGCAAAGCCCAGGGAGGGGCTGCATTTGCTTGGGCTGTGAGGCTGTGTGGGGCAGGAGGGTTGCTATAGCCTGCAGCCCAGACACTGCTCACAGCAGAGCCAGGGAAGGGGGTCAAAGGCAGGGGAAGGCTGTCTTGCAGGAACTGCAGAGGAGCCGCTGCTTGCAGCCCAGAGACCCCAGGAGCACGGAGACGGACACCAGCGCCAGGGAGTGTCCACAGACCACGTGCAGGGACACAGACAATCCCGCTCCCTGAGATACCCCGCCAGGGGCAGTGCACACAGGATCCCCAGTACACCGTGTGCAAGTGAGAGACTGTGTAAATAAGTTCTTGAGGGTTTATTAGTCGCTGTATCCATGTGCTTAATGATTATTTGTTATGATGTAAATAATTAAATCTTGTAAATAGTTTGAGAACTGTCTGTGAGGGTGCTTGATTGTAAGGGGAGGCTCTCTGCTCGGGGGCACTGCAGCAGCTTCCCAGGGGGGCTGGGCAGGGCGACTGGCTACCGGGTACCCCAGGATCCCATTATTCAGGTGAGGGCGCATGTAGTGTCGTGCCCAGGGTTACATTGTGGGGGCTCGTCCGGGATTTCTGGCCGTGTACCCATTTTAACAGGTGCCATGTACCCGTAGCTGAGCGTCTCCCCAACCTTGCTGGAGGCTTGTGTTTTTGTTTTGATTTGCTTGTCCCAAATAATTTTTTACTCTATTGTGGGAGTGTTGGTGTGAGGGTTCTCAATTGTTATGCCCATGGCCGAGCTTCTGCAGTGGTGCATGGAGCTGCAGGTCAGCCCAGGGAGGGTGATTGTGATTAGCAACATCCCCAAGGGCCTTTTGGCCAAGGCCATTCAGGATCTGCTCAGGGGGTCCTCTCGATGCCTTAGACAATGTCAGGTGCGTGGAGTGCGCCCTGATGGGAGAAGAGACCATCAGATGGCAGTATGTGAACTGACAATCACAGTGGATGCCCTGCGTATTCCCTGAATGCTAGAGGTCACAGATGAGGAAGTCTGGGCTGTAACTCTAGTAGATAGTGGGCTGGTTCCTCACCCAGACTCTGGAGGGGAATCCAAAGAACCCCCTTCCAGAGGAGCTGAAGACCCTGCGCCAGCTGCCCCAGGTGAGAGTGGGGTAGGCTCTAGAGCACGGATCCAGAGTGGGCAAAGGCATTGGGAAAAGCCCTGAAGGAGGCACTTCAGCCATCACCTGAGTCAGTTGCCTACAAGAGGCTCCACATATTTTCAGGGAAGGACCCACTCCCCCCAGGAGAAGAGACTTTTGAGGCTGTGACAGAGACTTTGGCCTCATGGGCAGTCTCAGAAGAGGAGAAGCGGAGGCAGCTGCTGGACAGTCTCTGAGATCCTGCTTTTGAAGTGGTTCGAATGATTAAGCAGGAAAACTCCAACATTTCCATTCTCCAGTGTCTCGAACTTCTGTCTAGTGTCTTTGGAAAATCAGCGCACGCTGAGGCTTTGTTCCTGGAATTTAATAAGACATAACAACAAAAAGGGGAAACAGCCTCAGCTTACATCCTGTGATTAGAGAGAGTGTTACAGCAGCTAGTGGCCCAAGGAGGACTCACTCGGGAGATGGCTGGCAAAGCTCGCTTGCAGCAACTCCGGGTAGGAATACCTTATGATGAGCAACTGGTAAGGGAGCTCAACCTCACTGGGAGGAGAGAGAATCCCCCTACATTTGGGCAGTTACTTCGGGAAATCAGGGAGGCTGAAAGCCTACAAGCTGTAAAGGCCTCTATCAAAGCAGTAACACCAGCGCCAGCCCGGGGATTGGCCGTGGCTCCGTGCCCACCACGAGCATTGGTTGTCGAGATGCCGACGGCGACAGACTTTGACAACGATGCCCCACAGCCACTGGCCGTGCTGTACCAGCAAGCCCGGGTGACACGGGGATCTCAGCCCAGGGCCTCCCAAGGCTCACTGGCTATCAGGTCACAATGGCCTCGCAGGCCCGAAGGGAGAGGAAAATTTTGTTACCGGTGCAGGGAAGATGGACATTTCAAGCGCCAGTGTATAAGTCAGGGAAACCCGTCCCTGGTATGGCAGCGACTGCAGGCAACAAGGAAGGAGCCGACCCGAGTCTCAGCTCCCACAGGCTCTGACAGTCCAGGAACCCCAGCTCAGTTTCCACCAGGACTACTGGGACCTAGGGCAGAGGTCCCTGTGATGATAGAGGGACGGAGGTGTATTGCTGTGTTAGACAGTGGGTCACAAGTAGCTATCATATTCCAGTCCTTCTATGACAAGTTTTTGAAGCATTTACCACTGCAACCACTAACTGGGCTGGGGCTATGTGGCTTAAGCCAAGAGGTCTACCCATACAGTGGGTATGTTACTGCCCAGCTAGAGTTCCCCAAGGAAGTGGCTGTGGTATGCAAGCCTGTGGCTGTTGCTGCGCTTGTGTGCCCAGATCCTAAGTGGATGCGGGGGGCCAATATAATTGTCAGACCTAATTCCAGTCTGTTCCAGGTGCTAGTGCGATATTGTCGGCAAAAGGCTGGGAAGCAGTACTTAAAAGCTTTGCCCATGCATGCCCTTTGCGCTGGAGCATATCAGCGGATTGAGACCTCGGCCGGCCCTGAAACTGATGTCAGCTTTGTATTATGCAGGCGAGACTCCCGAAAAGGTGCCTGCGCGAGGCAGCCAGTTTTTACTCACTGCCCCTATGGACATTGCCCGGACCCATCACAAGAAGCTGGCTGTGGTAGAGCCACCTATGAACTCTGGACCCTTAAGGCAGATGCTGGTTCCCAGTGGGGTAGTTGATATTGGAGGGCAAGCTCCATCTTCAGTGACTGTATTAGTAGTGAACCCCACAGGAAAAGACATCACAGTGAAGCCGGGACAACGTGTAGCTGAACTGGTTGAAGCAGAGGTAGCTGTGTCGCCTACACAGTCTTCGCAAATCCAGATTGTGGACCCTGCAAAGTTCAATTTTGGGAGCTCTCCAGTGCCAGCTGCTTGGAAGACACGACTGCAGGAAAAGCTAAGTGCTGAAGGGAACGTATTCTCTGTGCGTGAGTGGGATGTTGGGCTGGCTAAAGGAGTGGAGCATTCTATTCGGTTTCAAGACACCCGACCGTTTTGGGAGCGTTCCCGACGAATCACCCTTTCAGAGATGGAGGATATGAGACGGCACCTCCAGGAAGTTTTAGATCATGGTATCATATCCGAGACACGTAGCCCATACGCCTCCCCAGTTGTGGTAGCGCGAAAAAAATCTGGCAAAATTCGGATGTGCATTGATTATTGAACCCTCAACAGCCGCACTACGGTGGACCAATACACCGTTCCCCGAGTACAAGATGCCCTTGATTGTTTGTTGGGAAGCCACTGGTTCTCAGTGCTTGATCTGTGGAGCGGTTATTACCAAATTCCACTGGCACAAAAGGATAAAGAAAAAACAGCTTTCATCTGCCCACTGGGGTTCTACCAATTTGAGCAGATGCCCCAGGGGATCTCCGGTGCCCCTGCTACATTTCAGTGGTTAATGGAAAAAGTAGTGGGAGATATGAACATGACCCAAGTGCTGGTATACCTGGATGGCCTCATAGTATTTGGGAAGACGCTAGAGGAGCATGAAGAGCGACTGTTGAAAGTCCTGGATCGATTGCAAGCTGCTGGGCTTAAGCTTGCCCTGGACAAGTGCCAGTTTTGCCAAACATCAGGCAAATACGTTGGACATATAGTGTCCCAGGAGGGAGTCAGCACAGACCCCGATAAGATCAATGCTGTGGCAATGTGGCCGAGGCCAAGGAACTTTCAGGAACTTAAGCGATTCTTGGGGTTTGCTGGGTACTATAGACAATTTGTCCAGAACTATGCCCGATTGGCAAAACCCCTAAACAACCTCACTTGGGGATATCAGGTGAAAAGGAGCCAGATCCGAAGTAAAGGAGCTCTGTCTAAGGCAAGAGCAGGCAGGCCCTTGGGTTTGCAGGACCCATTAGAGTCATTTGGGCCACGATGGGATGAAAATTGTGAGTGGGCATTCAGAGCCCTCACCTGGAATTTGACATGTGCCCCAGTATTAGTTTATGCAGACCCGCAACAGCCATTTGTATTGCATATGGATGCCAGCCTTGAGGGGTTGGGGGCTGTGCTATACCAAGCGCACCAAGGAAAATTAAAACCCGTTGCTTTTGCCAGCCGAGGTTTAGCCAACAGTGAAACTCAGTACCCGACGCACAAGCTAGAGTTCCTTGCACTCAAGTGGGCGGTGACTGACATATTCAAGGACTACCTGTATGGGACCCAGTTTGAAGTTTGGACTGATAACAATCCACCGACCTATGTGCTAACAAGTGCCAAGCTGGATGCAACAGGGCACCGTTGGGTAGCAGCATTGGCCGATTACCGTTTCAACTTACACTATAGAGCAGGGAGGAAAAACATAGAAGCTGATGCTTTATCGCGACAACCGTATAAGCAGGAGAGAGAAATAGCAACGGTAGATGAAGTGCAGAGCATCTGTGGTTTGGAGGAAAGAAGAACATCTGAGGCAGAGAGACTACCTGACTATGCAGCAGAAGTGCTAGGCCTGCCACCAGACAGTGTCCCACTGGCCACGGTGGGTTATGCGACCCTAGATCAATCGCCTCTGCCACGACTCAATGCCACGGGATGGCGGCGAGCTCAAGAAGCTGACCCTGACATAAAAGAAATTTTAGGAAAAAAGAAAAAATGGGACTTGTCAAAAGAGTTTAAGCCTAAAACACTTGGTGGCCAACACCTCCTTCGTGAATGGCCCCGACTGAGGGTCATAGAGGGAGTGCTGTATCGAATGGTAACCACCCCGGCTGGGGGCACTCACAAGCAACTAGTGCTGCCCCAAGAATACCGGACACTGGCACTAAGAGAGTTGCACGATGACCTCGGGCACCTTGGGATCGAGTGAACGCTGTCATTGGTGCGGGACCAATTTTATTGGCCTGGGATGGCCAGAGATGTCCAAAAGAAATGTGAAACTTGTGCACGCTGCGTGCAGCGGAAGACTTTGCCGACTAGGACGGCATACCTGCACACCATCAGCAGTTCAAAGCCCTTGGAGCTGGTGTGTATTGACTTCTTAACTATTGAAACTGATCGCAAAAACATCAGCAATGTACTAGTAGTCACAGATCACTTTACCAGGTATGCCCAGGCCTACCCCACCAGGGACCAAAGGGCCACCACTGTGGCAAAGGTTCCGTGGGAAAAGTACTTTGTGGTGTATGGCCTTCCGGAGCGGATCCATTCTGATCAAGGTCGAGACTTCGAAAGTCACCTGTTAAGAGAAATTTTCCAGATGGCTGGCATCCGGAAATCACGGACCACTCCCTATCACCCTCAAGGGGACCCTCAGCCGGAGAGGTTTAACTGGACTCTACTTAACATGTTGTGTACACTGAGGAACGAACAGAAGGATCATTGGAGTCAGCACCTAGCTTTTTTGGTGCACGCGTACAACGCTAGCAGAAATGATGCCACCAGAGCCAGCCCCTACTCACTCATGTTTGGAAGGGAACCTCGACTACCAATAGATCTCTGCTTCGGGGTTGCCAAGGACCAGGGTGAGTCCGAATCATATGGGCAGTACGCTCAAAAGCTGAGAGAGAGACTGCGGCGAGTGTACCGGCTGGCAATGGAGGCTGCCCATCGAAACACAGCCCGGCACAAGCAGAGGCATGACCTTTGAGTGCGTCCGCAAGGCCTGCAGGTTGGAGATAGGGTGCTGCTGAGAAACTTTGGGGTGGTAGGAAAGCACAAAATTGCTGATAGGTGGCGGCCCTCTCCTTATATTATTGAAAGACAAGTTGGGAATTTACCAGTCTACAAAATACGCCCTGAAAGTGGAAGCGGCCCAGAAAAGACTGTGCATAGGAACTTGCTCCTTCCGGTAGGGGAGTTGGTTGGACCCCCATTGACAAGAGAAGGGGGTCATGAGTCCCCACAGAAAAGTACCACACGGTGACGGATCCGTTGTGCAAAGCAGGAAGGGCGTGAGCTCGCTGGACACTGGCACGAGCTCAATAGTGAGTCTGAAGAGGACTATTCTGAAAGGTTAGACCTAGGTCCTGGCGTCGCCTGGCGTCACTTGGAGCCTGAGGACCCCGTGGACCCCAGTGTGGGGCCCATCCCAGGGGGTTCCCCTCAGCCCGGGCAGAGTAGTAACCCGGCTCAGAATACAACAGGAGTCTCATCAAATCCTACTGCAGGTAGCACCGGTGAGGCACAGGAAGGCGATATTAACTGGGACCAGGAGTTGGAGTCCCCACATGGTCAGGGTTGGAGTCCTGATGGCAGTGAAGAAGTTAGCTCCAAGGAGATAGCGCTCGATACACCCCGGCCCATTCGAATAAGCGCCAGGGAGTGTCCACAGACCACGTGCAGGGACACAGACAATCCCGCTCCCTGAGATACCCCACCAGGGGCAGTGCACACAGTGCACACAGGATCCCCAGTACACCGTGTGCAAGTGAGAGACTGTGTATATAAGTTCTTGAGGGTTTATTAGACAGTATATCCATTTGCTTATTTAATGATTATTTATTATGATGTAAATAATTAAATCTTGTAAATAGTTTGAGAACTGTCTGCAAGGGTGCTTGATTGTAAGGGGAGGCTCTCCGCTCGGGGCACTGCAGTAGCTTCCCAGAGGGGCTGGGCAGGGCAACTGGCTACTGGGTACCCCAGGATCCCATTATGTAGTGTTGCGCCCAGGGTTACAAAAATATAATTAGATAATATTATCCATATTCCGCCAACAAACTAACAGACCACAAACAAATCCTCATGTGATCTAGCACTATTCTTGCCTACAAGGCACAACCAATATCTCTAGCTGATTCACTCTGAACCTCTCAGGTGACAGTCTGAACAGACAGTTGGCTTCATACCTATCTTCAGGTTTTAAAACCTAGTCTTTGCCAAAGAAAAAATGGAAGCAAGTGCCTGAAAGGATCCTTCCCTCCTTCCCCAAATTTTGAAACATAGGACTGCTAACTGAAGAACCTCTGTAACGCCAACATCCAAGAAGTTCTACAGGGAAAGAAGTCAGTCTTACACAGGTAAGACCTAAAGCAGTCCCTTAGGCAATCCCAGACAGAATGCTATCACATGACCTTACTGACTCCTCCTGCTATGTGGTACCATTGCCAAATTCTGTATTAACTTATGAACGGTACCATTCCAGTGAGGCCAACAAACCTGTACATGTGGAACAGAACTTATCATTAGCGCACTAGCAAAATCAGCTGTGAAAAAAAAAAAAACTACAAGCGAGCCAGGCCTTATTCAAATAAATGGAACTTCGGTATTCAGCAAAGCACAATTGAAAAAATTATGAAAGCCATGTGAACAATGAATGTCTTTATCTTTAAGTCAGACAGATTAGAAAGTGTTTTGTGGTATGAAATTCCTTCTCTGAGTTATTTGTGAACAAAACAGATTTAGCCAAGTTCTCCCTTCAGAAATATGCACAACACTCCCACTGAAGTTAAATCCCCGTAAAGTCAAATGCAGTTATATGCATAGCACTGGGAAGGGAATTTTGTTAATAAACTATACGCTAACTCCCATTTGAAGTTATGAAAATGAAATACTTTGATGCTATGTACGCTGAGCACACCTATAACTCCTCCTAATCATAGATGTCCTAATAGTGTTGCTTTTTTTCCTAGTGCGTCAGTATTTTATTAACGGGGATCCAGGTTTTCCATTTGCTGCAAAACAACAATGATTTTCTCCTTTACTGTAGAAAAACATGGATTTTCCCCTTTAAAGGAGAAAAACTTGGGAAACCGCAACTCTTCCCCCCTTGTAGGCTGGCAAAGTCCCAGCCTGCAAGGGGCTGCCTGAGGCTGAGGGGAATGGGACACAAGGGACACCACATGCATGTGCACACACACACATGGCAGCCAGGCAGAGTGATGGAGTGCAGCTCCCTTATCTCCTTTCAGGTAAGTCTATGGAGGTGGGGAGGGAGGTCACAGGCAACATATCGGGGAGGCTGGGGGTACACAGGTGACACACATCAGGTTGGGCCAGGGAGAACAGGCGATCTCAGGGGAGGGGGCAGAGTGACATGGTGAGGGTGCACGTGCCCTCACAGATTTCTGCGCCCACAGTGGGGCACAGGGCTGCAGCCAGGCCACACCAGCTTGGGAGGAGCTGCCTCCATGGCCCAGCGGACGGGATCCATAACAGAAAGGAGTACCATGCCACCAATACTACTGAGGTGAGGCATCCCCTGCCTGCCCGGCAGCAGCAGGGTACACAACTCCACACTGCTGCACCTCACTATGGCAGCGTGGGGCTCTCTCCCACACCAGGTGGGCTGTGGAGATGGCTCCTGCCCAGAGCTGGTCCACCCTGGCTGCAGCCCCATACCCCACTGTAAGTGCAGAAATCTTGAAGGGGTATATGCCTTCTGCCATGTCGTCTGCCTCCCCTACCCCCTCATGCATCACCAGCGCCCACACCACCCCTTCCCCACACACACCCACTCCCTTCCTGACACACTGGGGGCAGGGGACTGTGGGTCAGGAGTAAGGGGCACTGGTAGGGCCAGGGGGCTGTGTGTCAGGAGGCAGGGGCAACAGCAATGGCAGAGGCAAGGCACCAGCATATTAAGCCTTCTCAGCACCCTAAAGCAGCAGGGGGAGAGCCACAGCTGGACCCATGTCCTAGTGAGCAAGGAGGGCAGGGGGAGCTCTGGTTTTCCATGATAAAAAATAAAAGACTAAAATATATAAGTATTTAGAATTTATTTTATTATAATGATTGAGGCAATGGTAGGCTTCCAAACTGCTTTATAATTTTAAATATATCAATAAAACATCGTGTTCAACTGATATGCATACATATGGTGGTGTTTCACTTCAATCACAGAAAAGTGCGGATTTGGGGGGTTTGATCAGAGTTTGCATTTTTATCAGAGAACTAGCAATTTTTGAATAGAGAAAACCAGGATCCTTGTTTATTGTAAACCTCCTCAAATCCTACCAACCTGAAACATGGCACAAAAGACTTGTATCACTTATAGTACCAGATTACATACATTAATTTATGAATTTGAATATGGGGCAGAAGTGGGAACTGACCTAAGAGCTGCAAAATTGGGTCCTCAGATTTCAGTAAACAGAGGCTGTTCCTCCTCTCAACCAAATGAAAGCAAAAACTCCCATTAATTTGACTGGTGCAAGTTTTATCCACAATGCACTTTCCCAATGCCTCAGATATTTCCAGTTATACATAGACAAATATTCTTCAAGTGAAATTATTATTTTTGAAAATTTGATACAAAGCAGCCTTGGCTGAGTTTGGATGTAGCTCACATATGAGAGTTGGGAAAAAATATTTCATCTGAACTAATGAGAGCTTTCTGTCAGGACAATAAATCCCTAAGGCTTGGTTCTACCACACTTACTCTTACTGAGTAATATTTTATTCCCCCAAATATAGTAATTTCAGAACAACTACTCTAGAATATAATGTTGCTCAAAATAAATATGACAGAATTGGGTGTTAGGTTCTGTATTAAAACTGGTACAATATGGTTTGCAGTGTCATTGAACGCAGCTGAAACATCCTCTTTGTAATAGTAAGGGATTCTGAAATGAAATCACAGCAGATTGAGAAATCTTGTACAGGAGATATTACACTTCCATTCATTTACACGGTTTGTTTTTTTATTCAAGCCATGGATCTCATGCTGGTTTGAGGCCCTCTTGCATGGGATCATAGTAACTGCAATACCCACATCTAACAGGAAGAGATAATGATGTTGAATCCTCTTGTTTTGTGGGCTTAAGTTACAACCTTAACATTAGTTTAGTAAAGCTTTTTGTTCTGTTTCTTCATTTAGGCTAGGAAGTTCAAAGCCAGCCAAAGGATTTGGATACTCAAGTCCCATTAACTATAAGAGCACCACTGTTACAGGAACTCATTTAAAGTTATTTATCAGTTAAATTAGCACTCCTAACTGGGAACATGCAAGTAGTGCCACATCTTAGCACTGCTCAGAGCAAAAGTGCACAGCAGAATCTGGCCAGTGTAAGGATGATGCCCCTTTAAGAGACTTGCACTCTTGTAACCAGTTTTGTATGGAACTGGCTGTGGGCTGTTGGTTAGGAGCTACCTTCTCCTAGTTACACACCTTTTCTTTGGTGTCTTAATAAAGTTAACCAGTTCCTGAAAACTGACTACGGCTCCTCCTCTACTGAACCAAAACACAATGCAGACAGTAGACAGGAAAATGTTGCTAATGGCAGAAAATTAAGAAGTAATTTGTACCAGTGAACTATTTTAAAATATTTTTTTTAAAGTAGTTTGTTCAATGCATTAGAAAGGAACAGAAAACACTGGTGCTGCCAATTCACTGTCTACCACAATGTTTTAATACTATTAAATGGCCGTATGTAGAATAAAATAGCAATTCATAAGTCCTATAAAAATTGAAAAAAGAAAAAAATGAAGAAGAGTTTGTTGAAACACCAATAATTCAAGTACTTCATATTAATTTTTGGCACTGTGAAGTTCAGAACAAGCTCAACCAGTTAAAAGCTCTTTTGACTCAGGAATTTGATTCATGAACTGATTTTTAAGTGTATTAGTACATTTGTTATGGTCAAAAAGCTCTAAATCAGCCTGTGCTTCACTTTAACTTGGACCACGTACAAAAACAGAATTGTGTCTGTTCCTCACAAAAATATGCTAATTTATTTCAGTGACTCAGACACTGTTCTAGTGCAATCCCACTCATTTACCTCACTACATGCAGCGTAAACCAATGCAGAGTCAAAATCAGACGCGCTCAGTTCAGCATACACAGCAAGTGAAGTCAAGTCCCAAGGGACTAAGACCTGATCCTGTACAGCACTGAATGCTCCTGTACAACACTCCAACTGTGGGAGCTACAGGACTTTAATTAGCAGTTTGTTTAATATCAAAACATAACATCTGAGTATTATCATTTTATCATTATTTGTTAATTATCAATTCTGTGGTCTGTGCTGTAGAAGACAAAACTTAAGTCTCTGCTTTAAGGAGCTTATATCAGTTTGATATCCTTGATAACAACTGGACCTGGTATAAATGATTAACAGACATTCCTGATGAAGAAAAGTAGTTAACCCTAACCACAGACAAATAAACAAGACATAGCAGCCTTATGGAGCTGTTGTACAAGTGAGGCTAGCACTTCAGTTACAGAAATTACTGTTAGGATAATACTCTTATCACTGTACTTGTTGATAATACTGAATTGCAACAGTAAAAACATTTAATATAAATGAAAATAAATAAGTACATTCCCAGAAAGGTAAAATTATGTAACGAGAAGATAAGCAAGGCAAAAGGCTAGGATTGTAAAAGAACCATTTTACTAGGCAGTATGAAAAGCACAAACTAGTTCCCTAAATTAAACTACTTGATCTTAGAAGAGCAGAAAAGTTTGACTGTACATCTCATCTTCAAAACCTAAACTCATATGACTTAATTGTTTTAAAGCATCAAAAGTCACTATTCACATGAGTAAGAATTTGCAAAATTAGATCCCAAAGCAAGCAGGGTAATAAGGGCAGGGCGAGCAGTACTCAAGTTATGGGCGCCAATTTAGAGGAAGTACCAATAGCATCTTACAGTGCTCTCCAATGCTTGGAGATTCCTCCTGCCTTTTGTGTCCCCCAGTACTTGACTCTCCCCCTGCCCCACCACCTTTGTTAACTGGTGATCAACATCTTCTCTTCCTTGGGTGCTGAAATTAATAGTTGCACACTTTTGTCCAAAGTGCTTTTTACATGAAAACCTGACACAATTTTTAGGTTATAGAAATTACTGTGGTAGCACTACTGGACCCATACTGCAACTAAACTCACTGAAAGCCTTGTCTATGTTAGGGTTGTTCCACGTAACCAAATTATCTGTATTATACTAATTTAAGCACACACTACTGCAGTATATTCATATTAACTATGATGAATCATGCTTTGTGCCCTTGCAAATTTGTCATGCGTCTCCACTAGCGCTACTCTGAACTGTTTAAACTGCTGTGTTATCTGGGGATGCGTTACACAGCTTCTGACACAGTTCCCAAGAGCAGTGCATTCTAAGAAATTTTAGAAAGTCTGGTCTTGCACTGTGAAGAGTAGTGAATGGACTAATTGGCCTGTTATAATCTGTCTGTAACTATACAAGGATTAAAATAGTTCTGGTCACAAATCCAAATTAAACTGAGATTTTAGCTTGACAAAAACAAAACTGATCCAAAAAAAATCAGCATGCCTATAAACAGTTTGGAACACTTATCTGTGTAAACACAAGGCTCTTGGCAGAGGAGATTCTTTTTAGTATGGACAAAGCCATATAGTCTAAGTATTCCCAAAATTATTGTTGCTCATAACTCTCACAGAAGTAGAATTATATGAGGTGTACGATTTGTGTTTCTGCATTGCAAAAAGTTAATATTTTGGGTCCTTTTCAACTGGGCTATCAAAAAAATTATTTGAGCTAAAACCTCCTATAAAACAGCTTACACACATCTTTATTTATTTATACCTCATATATATTTATATATACCTCATATATATATGTACACCTCATATATACATAGACATAGACACACACACACACACACACACACACACAAACAAGCAGATATCTTCATTATACAGCAAAAGCTCCATTATCTGGCACCCATGGGAAATGGGGGGTGCCAGATAACAAAATGTACCAGTTATCTGAGAGGTGTCTTTGCCTGGTCGGGCAAAGACACCCCTCCCGCTGCATACGGCGCATCCACATCTCAGATTAACTGTGCTGCCCCTCCCGCCCCTCCTTTGGTATCAGTGTGCTGGGGGAAAGGAAGGGGGGGCTCCCCCCAGGCTGCTTTACCCTGTGCAGGCTGCCCCTGGGCTGAGAGATTCGACAAATCTTTTGCTGCATCGACCAGCATCAACCAGCATGCCGGTTAATAGAGCATGCCGGTTCATGAAGTGCCAGTTAACATGGCTTGTACTGTATATATGTATGTACCATATGATCATTGGAATAAGCTCAGCATGGTATTATATTACAGATCCAGGAATAATACAGCAACTTACTATGTCTATACCATGATATGAGTGTTCTGTGTGAGAGTCTTACAAGACATGTTCATTTTCCAAAAGTTAAAGGAAAGCAGTAATATATATTTGTTATAAAATCAAATGCTTAATGAGCAAAACCATATTCACTTCTAAAGCTGAAATGTAGGCTATAATACGTCATGTTCCAGACTAACCTAATCTCTTTAATATGTTTAATGCTTTAAGAAATGCAGACCATGTTCAGAAAGCTATGAGCACATCAGGGATCAAATTCTGTTCATCTCGCTCCCATGAATACACCTATTGATTTAAAACGAAAACTTGCCTGGTAGGATTTGGCCTTAGTGAAGTGGCAGATTTAAAGCAATGAGGTTGAGGTCTAAGATAAAAGACAACCAATATGATGCTGGCTCAACTGAAACGTACTGCCAGTGAAAGAAGTACACAGTGGGTGCTTCTACACATTCATTAATGCACCTTAGATACCGCACATATAGTTCAGTACTTGCTTAATAAAGTACTAACTACATGTGCAGTACTGTTACTGTGCAGTAGCACCAGCGCAAGTTTATTTTGTGACACTTACTGCGCATGAGCCTAATAACACTGCTCAATAGCCTATTAGCATGGTTTTGAACCGCCATGCTACTGCACAGTGTTATTAGGCTAATACACAGTGTCTCAGGTAGACATGCCTGCTGTCAATGGAAAGTTAATGGGATTCTTGGCTGCACTAAAGGGAATCAATCAGACCATGGTACAAAGCTATGGTGAAACCAGATCTGAAGTACAAAATCCATTTTAGAACACTTTTTCCAGAAAAGCACGTAAAAATCCCCACCATCTGTTCTAGCACTGGCACTTTTCTATCTTTCTGCTTGAGACATTCTCCATCACCCAATTCAGTCATTGTCCAACCCCTACTTCTGCAGGACTGACTAGGAAACATGAAATTATGCACATAAAGATCCACATCCTGGGTCCAATGGATTGGCATGGATGGAAAAATGGTTAAGGCTTGGCCAGCTGGTCCTGGATGGCAGTGGCACAGCTGCCACACTCTGACATGGAGCTTGCAGGCGCACAGCATGTGAGGGAGGTTCTCTGCCTCATAGCTGTAGTGTTGGTACTGATTTCTTACAGTTCCCATACCGGACAGCATCGTTGAGCAGCAGGCGGTTGAGGCAGGGACGGTGGATGAAATGCCAATCCACAAACGGTGTGAAGCTTCCACTGGGCATGATATGGTTCCTAGCGTCCCACTTTGAGGTTAGCTCAAAGAATGTGCCCCGGTTGGGCAAGGTCTTCAAACTCATTATCCAAAAAGGCTGAGATCCTGATAGGAACCTACCACAGGGCTAGTTAGTGCCAACTGTGCTTTGTCTCCATCAGCACCAATTCTTTTTCAAGTCATGGTGAGCCACTACAATGAATACATTTTAACTTCCTCTTCACTCCTACAGCTGAGCTGTGCCTTTCTTTCCCATTTCCAATTATTCCTGCTCTTCACTAGCCTGAAATGTCTGGCAAACATCACCAAACAGGGTCCCAAACATTTCACCAGAATCCTCTATTACCCCCTCTCTCAGTCTCTTACGTATTAATGTGGCCCTATCCTCTATGAAGTGAAGCCAGACCAGGGATGCCCTGCACAACATTTGCATATCACTTTTTAGAGGATCCAAAGACTCATCACAAGATCACCCAGTTCTAGTATGAATAGGGGCTAATTAGCATATGAATCCTTTGTGCCGGGGGGGCGGGGAGGGTATACATATACTGAACAGTGCTAAGCTCTGGGGTCACCAGGGCTTGAAATGCTGTTGTCTCCCCTGTGGCCCAGTCCAATGAACTATATGATAATTCATGAGCCTTTTGGCTTTAGACTAATATAATTCACAGTTTGTACTCTATGTCAGGTGTGCTGTTTATGTTTGTGGAGTACCTTTGCTAAAACTTGCATCAATTAAAAAAAAAAAAGATAAAATGCATCAATTCATCCATCAGTGTTTTCAAAGTTGTTCCTCACTTCTATGTGCTCATGGATAGCAGGGTCTGACAGGAGGGGGAAGGTGAAGAGGCTGCAGGGGGAAGAAGCTGGAGGGTCAGAGGGAAAAGGGGCCACCTGACCCCCCATATTTATTTTCCCTGCTATAGCAGTAGTAAGAGGGAAAATTCAAGGCAAACCTTCAATAATTAGATTCTATACCTGGAAAATTATAACAAATGATACATTTTCCATTTATAGAACCTAATTATTGGAGGGGTCATCTTATAATCAGGGTTGGCTTATATTCGAGTACATACAGTAAATAGCTAGGCATCCAAATGCATGCTTGTATGCACACAATCAAATATACAGTAAAAGTTCTGTTATCCAGCATCTTACAAGCCAGCACGCTCCACTAACCGGCATGCCAGCTTGTAAGATAAAGTGAAACCAGAAGTGGCCACCATGGCACTTCCAGTTTCTCCAAGCCCCCATGGCTCAGGGCAAAGCAGCCTGCGCTGCCGAGCCCCCACAGCCTGGGAGCATAATAGGCTGTGTGGGGCCTGCCTCCCTGTCCTGCGGGGCCTGCGGGAGGGGCAGAGATGTGGCGGGAAGGACGACGGGATGCCCCAGACGTGGCAGGAGAAGCGGCGGACAGGGCCGCTCAATTAACTGGCATATTTTGTTATCTAGCATCCCCCATTCCCAGCGGATGCCAGATAACAAAGCTTTTACTGTACAAATCAACGGCAGGATGAGGCTCTGTCAATACATTAATTTTGAATCCTGCCACCAAATGATAATGGCAGTTCCACTGAATCATTAGTAGTTGTAACATTCAATAAATATGTCAACGGAAGTTTAAAACATTTGAAAAGCAGTGCCACTTATAAAAACATAAGGGCTTTGCCAATGACTAATAAGAGACATTCTACCAGCCCAAATATGCAGAGTGCTTGCAGGAATTGGAAAGGAAGCAGGGACCCTGACTCATCCTTGGATTTACCGTCTAATACAAAAGGGAAACAGGCATGGCCTCCCTACCTGCCACAATTAATGCTCCATAGGCTAAGTACAGACATTCAAAAAGCCTGAGGCTGAATTGATTCAGTCTTTGTGATCAGCCAGCCTTCACTGCTCCAGCTAGGGAGTAAAGGGGTGGAGCCAGCCCTGCTCTCTGGAACAGACAGCACAGCCTAGCCCAGCCCAGCCCAGCCCAGGGCTGCAAAGCATGCTGGGATGTTGGGGACTGTGATTTAACTTGAAACAGGAAGGGGTCTGGGGCAGAAAGTTTCATAAACCAGTTTGACCTAAATCAGTTAAGTCTGATACTACATTCAACCAGGTTTATCTTAAACCAGTTTCAGCCATTTTGAAACTGGTTTATGTGTACTGAACTTCTGTTCTGTTACAGGTTTAAATTAAACCAGTTTCTGATCCCTTAAGCTGGTTTATGTATAACTTCTGTCCCTACCCACAGAGAGCAAGCCATTGGGGAAGTTCTTACTCTCCCTAGACCAGGCTAGGATTCAAGGGAGGAGCAAGAGTTCTCTGTCTCTAGTGAACCTATTAAACTACAATAGGGATATAAGCATGACAAGGTATTTAACTAACAATAACTCAGGTACATGTTTATGTGAAATGGGATAGGCACAACACCAGATAATTATTTCAAACAAACAGAAGGAATTCCTTTGAAAAAGTCAACTCAGTAAAGCAAGAATACAATGCAGCCCACAACTGCAAATGAAGTTAGTCTCACAGAGCTGATGGTTAAATGTATAAGGCACTGATTTTTGTTATCCTACTGCATATCTTTTTGCTGCCACCAAGCAATGGATGTCAAAAAAGCATCTGAAAATTTCTTTCGGTATGTGCGGCAGGTAAGGATCTTTTACACTAAAGAAGTGCCCTTGCCTTAAAATCAGGAAGTAGTGAAGTATTTTGTTACGAATAGTAGATGCGTACAGGCTTGGGCTACCATTCTGTAAGCATACTCTATAGCCTTGAGTATTCAATATGTTAATTATGCTGGGGCCTAGATAGATCATATCTGTTAAAGGGGATCACTTAGCTGGCACTGATAACATAAGTTAAATTTCTTTTGAATGCATACAAACACCATGATGAGTTTAAATGCCATTATACATCATTAGTCATTGATGAAAAAGCACTGAAACTTTTGCACTAGAGCAACAAGAAAAACATTTAAGGAAAGCATAAATGAGGGGAAGAAACCACATTTCTAAAATCTAAAGGAAAGAAGCTTCATGCTTTTTCTCTTTGCAGAGCAGAGATGTATGCTTTTCAACACAACAAGCCTCTGTTTCATCTGTCTTGTATCAGATAACCTCTTACATCCCAACTATTAGAGTTTTGTCTTCCAACAGAGCTGTGAAAATTCCTCCACACCCCTCTACCATGGTCAAAGATCACATTTACAAATGTAGCACAGTACTCTTGGTTACCACAGTAACAGGGGAGCCCTCTGAAAGGCTCAGTCCTTTTCTGTTTAGCAGTTCTGCCAGTCAAACTGTTTATGAGTAACTAAGGGGACAATGATATTCACTGAACACTTGTTCAAATTACCAAATGCCAGACAGACCAGTGAAATGAGGTATAAAAGGCTGAAGAATGAAACAAATACATGTGTTCACATAGTTACTAGTGAAGGTGGATGAGGAAAACAGCCAAGTTAAAGCTGCAGCTGGTGAGACACCTGTAGCTGGTGGCAGTAATGATCAAGAGAATATTAAATTTGATTTCTCGGTCTCCCGTTATAACTGTTCTTAAAGGATTTTACAGCAAGTATTTATAGTCATTTCTCACGTGGATAATAAAAATCTAAAGGAAACTACGATATGTTTTCAAGCCACAATGCTCTGAAGTGGATATAAATTTGAATTTCCCGCAACTTGACTGGGGAGGAAAAGTTTGGAAAAGTCTGATCCTAAGTTTTGTTTTAATTGACTTTAAATTATTGTTGAGTCACAGCAACTGCTTTATGAATGAGTCCTTTCAAATACCACTATTTTTGCAGTAAAATCAATTTGAATTAGCTCAGAAAGTTCCTTAACATCTTAAAACAGTAGCTTATCTAAAGGAATAACATTTCTTTTTTATTATATGAACATAGGAGTACAGTTACTGAGAGTAAAACACCTTATATTGCCTGTATAAACTCTAAATAAACAGACAATTGGTAGCACTTATCTTGACTGGAGCTTGTCGGTACTACCGTAATTATTGCTACTGAAATAATTTTTGTAGGTGATCTCTCTTATTAGACCAACTGCACAGTTGGGATAGACTTAAACAAGCTTTTAGGTATCATAGTACCCTTCCTCAGGTCTCAAAGATAGATTGTTATACTATACTATACTATGCTATACTATACTATAAAAAAACCCCTATGTATTGTTTGTGAGTCAATCATGCAGGTATCCAGGCAACAACAGTCAAAAAAATATTCCAAAATGTACAGTAAGATGATGAAGTAAGACCAGATTTAAATTACATGTCATTATTTGTCAGCCCCAAAAGAAGGAAAAGCAACTATGCAGGCTTACATTTGTAAAGTTTCAACCTTCTGTCTACCAAATGGGTAAAATAGCAGCAGTGGTGATACAAGTTTCTCTACCCCACAGCCTTACTAGTGTGCTACAGTACTGGACTGCAAAAACTCCTTGGAGCATGTGCTCCACTTGCTTAATGATTCAGCTTTTGAAGATAATGTTGAGATTGCCAGAGGGCATGAGATGCAGGGGTGTATGGATACAGAAATGAGGGCTTATGTAGCAGAGTTTGAAAAGTTTTACTTTTTACTGAATCACTTTTAAGAATTCCAAACATGCACCAGATCTGGGCCTCCTGACAGTCTAAAGAACAGGCTCTGCTCCCACTCAGATGGATTTTCCCCAACATGAATGTTGAAGTCACCGTCTTCTGATAGACAAACATCTAATGACAGAAGGCAAGCAACCTAAATGTGTTGACACTGAGTGATTTTGACAGAAGACCCTGATTCCCTTCAAGTCTATGCCAAGGGTCCCACTGACTTCAAAGACAGCATGAACTAGGCTCATATCAGGCAGGGGTGGGCAATTATTTGGGCTGGAGGGCCCCTTAATGAGTTTTGGTGAGCTGCTGAGGGCCAGTGGGGAGGAAACAGGGAAATGCCAGTTGATCCTATCCGGCCCACTGGCTGCCACCGGGAGCCTGAGGAGGAAGGACTGCACCCCCCGCCGTTCTGCCACAGTCAGGGCCAGGCTAGGAGGCATACAGACTCCTTTGCCTCGCCACCTGGCTTCCTGGCACTGGCAGTCCTAACACTGTGGTCACCAGAAACCTGGCCTGCACGGCACGGGGCACAATGCAGTGCACTGAGTAGGTGTCCCACCTGCCTGCCACAATGAGCCACTGCTGCTGCTACGCTGCGCTAAGAAAGTTGGGGATGGAGGCCTTGGGTTGAGCCTCCCCCGTGGCCAGCATGAACTCACCTCCGAGCAGCATCACAGCAGCAGCAGCTCATAGCAAGAGATGGGCAAGCAGGCAGATGGGACAGCTACTCAGCATGCTGAATCACATCCCATCCTGTGCAGGCCTGGATGCTGGCAGCCACAGTGCCAGGACTGCGCAGCTGCAGCACCAGAAGGAAACGAGGCAGGAGACAGATGGATGGGGTGTGGGTAGAGGAGTCTGTACACTGCATGGCCTGGCCTGGCCCCAGCTGCAGCAGAGAGGAGCACTGCAGGGTGCAGCCCTCCCTCCTCAGGCTCCTGGCAGCAGTCGGGCCAGATAGGATCAACTCCCCACAGATCTATTGGGAGCCTAATAGACTGTGGCCATGTGCACTAGATTGGACATACAGGGTGGCAGGGGCACAATTCTGGCATGCAGGGGCTGGTCAGGTGTGGTGCAGGGTCCCCTGGAGCTAAACCCTGGTCTATGGAGCAGCCCTACACCATGGGACCAAATCTGTGAGCACTACTGATCTAAACTACATATGGGTGTGTGTATGGGTGTGGGGGGGAGGGTTATGTTAAGCCAAGTCCAAATGACAATAAGGCTAGCGCACCACTGGGCCTTCTCAATTTAAACTTCCAAAGACCTATCAGGCTGCACATTTCCAACACTGTCCAAGCTGCACTTTTTCAAGCCTACTCATAACTGGCAATTCATGGCTAAGCATTACATCAAAGAGCCTTCTTGGAGACTTTTTCTATAGATCTAGGGAACCAAGATGTGATCCAGGTTTAGGCCTAAAAAAAGAAGCCCTGCAATACCAAGGAAATTGGAACTTAATTCCTACTGAGACATTTCTTGTTGAAAGTAATTAAAATCAGCATTGATACACAAACAGTACTTCAGAGTACTATTGTTTTACAAGTGACAGAAATCTGCATTTAGACAATGAAGTGGGCTCTTCAATTTAAAGGGTCCCTTACTTAAAAAAGGGATTACAAAGGTGCATCTTGCAGCCTGCCTTTCCTGAGGAATGTCTATGGGGAAAGTTTCAATCACTATGACAACCTCTTTCTAATGCCAACACTTTTCTAGCCCAGACAACTCTTTCTTGAGAAAGGGCTTGTTTCAAGGCTTTGCCAAAACTGTCGTTAAAAAGCATTACTGACAAAAAAGATAATCTATGAGGTTACTGTTTTGGCAAACATCAGCCCTTAAAGAGAACTGGCAATTCTGCATTGATGCTGGCCAAAAGATTGCTGCTAAAAGGATAAAAACAGTAGACCAAATAAGAAAGAACATGAACTAAACGAAATATATTTAAAAAGGGTAATCTTCATTTAATACATTTTTTACATACTGTGATATTGGAAACTTGCACAAAAACTATTGTATATAGACATATAATAATAACAAATGGATTCAAAAAGCACCATGGAATCTTTTTATGAACACCAAAGGCCATTTTTAACACTTGTCAGAATCTCTGCTTGCTAGACCAGCTGTTCAGATTTATCATTGTATGAAACAAGACTGACAGAAATAGTCACTATGAACTTTTTAAAGGTATACTTTTAGCTAATATTTTTGTCCTATACTGACATATGCAATAGTTCTAAAATGAGAAAATAATTGTTTTTTAAACTAGTAACTCTATATTCAGTTTTATTATTCCTTAGAGATTATAATATGATCAAGGTATAGATGTTCTAACAGTCATTGTACAGTTCCATTAAGCAAAGTTGATCTGAGAAAGCATAAACTCTAATCCAATTTCTTCAGTTTAAGATGTATTACTACTTTTATGAAAGATGAAACTAATGCACAAGGAGACTGGATGACACATCCAAACTCATACAAAATATAGGGCAGATCAGTAATTAAAGCAAAGGAATTTCTGAATCTTATCCTGTTCTAATCATGACTTCAGTGCAACAGAGTTTGAATTCAACCTTTTGTATAACTGGTTGACAACTAAAGAAGAAACTGGACAAGGTACATTTTAGTAATCTTATCTATCACAAAAGTCCTATCAACTGTTATTCTAGATTCTGAAGCATGGAAAATGTTACCAGTATTTTACAAGGACTATTTCAATTAAAAAAATAATCTAGATGACAAAGGTGCTCCAAGGATAACTGGGTAGCTTTACTACAGGGGCATCTCTTTACAGTTATGCATATATAAAAGCCAGGAGTTCATTTGAGACAATGATCTTGATGAGTCTAGAAAAGAGGTGACAGATGATAAGCGCGTGATGTTAGGAAGCCAGTAAGGACAAGTCCACCTTAAGGAGTTGTGCCAGTGAAAGTTCTGCTGATATACTGTCAGTTATTTCAGCAATGTGGGTTTGTACTTGGACACATGCCCCAGGGCATACAACATCAACTTGTGTTGTCAGAAAGTGAGTTTTACTGTACACAGGCACTCTAGATCAGAGTCTCAGTTCCACCTTCAAGTGGACTACCGTGGGAGAAATTGTTGCTGCATGTTGTGGGTCAGACAGGAGCAATGGAAAAAATGAGCCGTGATTGTTACTTGAAAGTACAGAACCCCAGACTGGTGGAAAAACAATTTGGTGTTGGACACTGTGATGACTGAGGAAATCTATATACAGTACAAATTATAGATTCTGGCTGAAATCATGAAGTTATTATGAAAGTGTTGCATCACAGATTGCCTCATGGATATGGAATAAGCCATTTGATATCAGGGATGTAAGGCCGTCTCTGCCAGACTACAAGCAATAATCATTAAAAAACTTAATTGGTTGTCTATTCAGGTGTAAACATCTTGGGACAATGAGCTGGCTGAAAGTAAGCCAGGCTAGTTCCTCCAACTTCTCTGCAGGAAGTGGAGAGTGAAAAATCCCCAGCCGCAGAGCAAAGGAATCAAGAGGCTGACGCTGACCTTTAAACTATAGTCTGGACATGTCAGGGTAGGCCGAGAGGCACTGGAGTCTTAGGCAGGAGGGAGGGGCATGCTTTGGTAAAAGGAGTGTCCTGTTTAACTGCAGTACCAGGCAAGTTGAAATGGCCTTGTATTAGTCAGAATTGGGCCCCACTGAGGTACTTCCTAAGGTTGAATTGCAATAGGAAAGCATGCACTCCTCAAGTCAAGAGCAACAGTCTTGACTGGGAGAGATGCGATGATGGAGGCTGGCATTGCCACCCTGACTATGGGACAGAAGATACATTTGATGTCATCTCAGACAGGATAAAGACCCCCCAACTTTGTTCTTCAGAATTAGAAAAAGCCAGAATTAGAGCTTCTTCCTTCAAATTCCTTTGGAATCTCCTCTGCAAGCCCTAGAAAATGTAATTAGTCCACTTCTAACTGTAACAGTCTCTCACGATAAGGGACAAGAGCAGGGCAGATGAAGAAAATGTATGGAAATAGTTTAAGTGGCCACAAGGAACGATTTGTAATACTCATCTGTCCAACATCATGGCAGATCCCATCCAGTGGATTTGAGAGTGGTAATACCCATGTGACTGGAAGATGTATACATTGGTGATAATGATGCACGTTCTTCTTCTGAGAGTGGTGCCAATACGTATGGTGCTTTGTGCACTGAAGCCTAAAACCAGTACTAACAGATGCTTTTGCACCAATGGTTGTTCCAGGTCTCCCACCAAGTACATCATCCAAGGTCAACATCAAATGCCAAGGGGTGGCAGTGCCAGACACAAAGCTGTACAGAGATGGACTGTTTTGTTGATACACAGGGGAGTTTAGCCATGGATATTTGGTCAAGCCGGGCCAAAAAGATAAAGATTATGAAAAGAATTCAGAAGATTCATGAAGAAGCTAAAAGCAGCAGGTCAAATACTTGCAAGTTTCCCCTCTACACATGGGAACAGAAAACTGAGGGAGGACCATGACTTCTGTGCCCTTTAAGGACTCACCCAGAAGCCCAAGGAGGCATATGACACATGCAAAGCCCTCGCAGACAGCAATACATATTTTCTTGCATACAGCATGCCCCAGAATAATAAATAATAAATAAATAAATAAATAATAAAATGCAGCTTCCAGCAGCTGTTTTTTTGGATGGAAAAGTGCAGGTTGTATGCAAGAAGTTATAGCATTTGGAAATTTCCCATCTCACACATACAATGCTAAAGTCTACAGGGGAATCCACTCTGACACATGCTTGAAGAACTATTACTCCTTACTCACTCATTCTTATGCAGCAGAAATTTATCTTGCTCATTAATGCCCTTTCTCTTCACAGCATTCTGCCTTCTTTGCTCCTTTTTTTAAAGAACATCTCTACTTAGAAACCTCTAACATCTCAAATGGTCTGTATTATAATGAAGAGGCTATCTGAGCCATAAGGGACTCTCAAGTGTTTATACACTACACACAAAGAACTATACTAACACAAGATATATTCCTAAGGACCATTTGCATGTTTGTATGCATTATGAGCTTGGCTCTGATCTTGATAAATCAATGGAAGGTTTGCCATTAATTTTAACAGGAGCAGGTGCAGTTACAATGTAAAGGGTTTTTTTTTAAGCAAATCCCTGTGTTTGGCATGGTAGGGTGTGGAAGACCTTGCTCCTAGAGAGACTGTGGTATTCAGTTTTAATTATCCATGATACCAATCTAGAAAAGAGTTGTAGCAGAGAATTAGCATGGCTTAGTTTAATTAAAATAGACTTGCTTTGTAAGTCTTAGGTGGGAGATGTCTGTCAAGAGACAAAACTGACAGTCCTTTGGCAGTGTCTCAAACAATCTGAACTTTCCACAGCTTTTGCAGTAGCACATTTCACTCAAAGCTGACAGTCAAGAACCCTCTTGTAATCTTCATATCAGTTTTTAACACTGGACTAATAATTCACTGTTTGATCACTCATGAAGGAAACAATATTGGTAAGTAAAGACAGAATCAAAATTAAACACATGACATCATGTTATTAACAAGAGCTGCTCAGTTATGTTCCTGTTTGAGGAATTGGAACATTTTTATTATATTCATTTATATGCCAGAAGCAGCCACAGACCCCAGTCAACATCACCTCGTTGTACTAGCCACTGTATAAGTATGCAAATATCACAGTCCACACTACAGACAGAAAGACACTACTGGATAAACATTTTTTCCAGATGATGTCCTTTGAAGAGGTTTTTACTGAAAATGGAAATGAAAACAATTTCAAGTCTAAGTCACTGACACCAGTTTCTACCTAATTGTAGTTGTTCCATTAACTTTATGAGATCAAGATCTGAAGTCCCATGTTCAGTATGACTGCTCCTCTCTAAAGCATTGGTGACACCAGGCCCCCTTACTGTCTCTCTACAGAAGCACAAACAATTTCTCAAAGTTCCAAATTATTTTGTTTCATATAGATCATATTTGAACTGGGGTCTTTTTGTTTACAGGTTTAAGAAAACCCTCTTTTCTGAACTGATCTAGGATTACAGAAAAATATCACTATGTTCTGATTTTTGAGGAAAATGAGTGACATTTTTTGTAACAGATTAGGAATAGCGCACTCACTTAGCTTTTTCTACCATGATTTCATAGACAAGTGGTGTAGAGGGTAGGGTTGTCAGGTCTTTTTTCTTTTGCAACTTCTGTTTGAAATTCAAAAGTTAGTACATGGGAAGCTGTGCTTCATTCACAGCCACCTGAGCTAGGCAACTAGACAGCTAACCACCTTGTAAGAACCAGGAAGCTTTCCACTGAGGAATCATGTTTTATAGAGAGATTAGAAAGATAAGCTACTTATACTCTTAAATTACTTAAACCTGCAATTAACATTTTATCAAAATACTTACTAGAATAATACCTGTTTATTCTGAAAGGTCCTGTAAAAATTATTCCCAAGTTCTATAAAATGGCCCTGTGACATACGTGGAACCTCATTTAAATCAATCAAATGGCTTCTAACACCAAGGAATGATGACACTTCCTAATCAGATGTACACGGTGCTGAATCAGAAAAACAGCACAAGTAAATCCTTGTCCCAACACCATCTAAATCATAACCCCTGGAGAGCCTCTTTCATTGTTTACCTGCCTGCTCTTCAAACACATTTCTGAAAGAAAAAGAAGCAAGCTTATTTTCTGATTAACAGGTACTGCCAAAAAAACCCTGCAGTGACTCACAAACCCACAATGCATAATGCACATGACAATTTCTTTCAGGAGCGTTACCATCTCCCCAAAAGCTGAGTTTATTTTGCATTTTTTGTAAATTACTTTATGACAGGAACAAATTATTGATCCTCAAGAAAAACATCAGATGGGAGTTGATGGGGAAGAAAGCTCCTTTCTCTCCTGTATGAGCTGCCAGTCCAGAACTCAGCGCCTCTGGACTCTAGAGCTTGAGCTTGTAATGTGCTCTACTGTAATCTTTTAGAAAGATTACAGTAGAATCTCTAGGTTTCTAGTCTGGTCACCTGCAGGAACCAGGAAGAATGGTCTCTCCCTGCTCCCCCCCCCCAACCCCTCCCCCGCATACTTTAGTTTCTGGGTTATTTTTCCCACCTGCCTCTGAAGCACTGATGATTTGCTATTGCTAGAGTTGGGAGATTGGAGGGAGTGTGCTGATGCTCTTAATGGTACTAAGCAATCTCTCAGGGGCCTGGCTAATGGGTTTTGTTTAGAATTTAAACCATCACAAAACCTGGTGTAAAGAAGGAATTGCATCCTCTTCCCTTCCTCCCTTTCCCTCAATCAGACTGACAGGTACCACTGAAAGGTGAAGGGATTCTTTACCGGTCTACTTAGTTCCATGTAGAATATATATATTTCCATGTGGAACATGGTTCACTTCCTAGGACATGATGGACATTTCTGCTCAACAACTCCCTACCATCACCAAGGTCAAAGGCATTAGTGGTGCCCTCGGTCTCTCCTACTCTTTTTTGATGGTGCCTTATTGCATCTGAGGTCTTTGTTTTACTGTTTTTTTGTAGGAAAGATCTTGCTTGTTTTAGGGGGTGACCAAATGCTTTGTGACTTACAGTCTATGAAAGGGGCTAGAAGATTGTTCTCATGGAACTTTCTGCACTCAACATCTATTAAAATGTTGCCTGAGATTGCAGGTGACTGACTGTGATGATTTGGTGGGTCTTCTCCAAGGCCATGATACCCCTGTAAGGGTTTGGAGCTTCTACTCTGTTTCTGAGTTTCTAGCACCTACCTACCCTGAAGATCAAATGGGGTCTTCAGCTGGCAGCTGTCCTCAAGGTAGCCATTAGCAGGGACTTCCCCACTGCAGGAAAAGTGGCTGGATTTCCTTCAGCTGGATTTCTTTTTTCAGATAAATACTACAGGTCCTGTGAAGGCATGACTGGAGTGCCCCCTTGGCCCTGACCTCATATCCTCTAGCTCATGTCCATAAATCTCAAATCCACTAACAGCCCTTTCTGGCTGCAAAGGAAGCTGCCTGTGCAAGGAGGGAGATGGGGACATGTGCATGTGGTGAGACTCCCCAGCTTGGAGTTGGGAACAGCAGGTGGGGTTATTCTTCACATAGACCGGGATAATTAAAACAAGGCGACAATACAATAATACAGAGCAGCTTTCCTCCTTGTGCTCCACTGAGCCATCTTGCCATTATACTTCATAATCTCTATACTCTACACAGTGACTATGAAGGTTTATGCATACCAGAGCTGCCACATTGGTGGCCCATGGGTTACACACAGCCTGCAAGCAGTTAATACACAGCCTGTTGGCCCCTGCGTCTCCCACTGCTGCACACCGGGGGAGGCCCTCAAGGGAAAGCCACATACCACTGACACAGCTTCCACGGTGGGGGTCTATGTGCTGTTGGTGCTGCTGGGGGGCTGGAGGAAGAGGCTTGAGGGGTGGCATGCACTGCCAGCACTGCCCAGGGCAAATGGGAACCCACTCATCACTGATACTGCTGGGAGTGGGGGGCTGTGCACCACCAGTGCTGCCTGGGTAGGGCAGGAGGATATTGCATACTGCCAGCATTGCCCAGGTGGTGGGAAGAGATCCCGGGGCCACCCACACCGCATGTGGTCCATGCAGCATACAACTCTGGACTTGCCAAAACTGGATAGTTTTGATGGGAAGTACTTTTCTAGGCCTCAGAACAAAAGGTGTGTACCTTTTTGTCAGCACTGACAATGGACAAAGACATAGAGATAATTTCAGGAGAAAACAGAAAAACCTTGGCTTTGGTGGTTACCTTGTTGCAATAGCATTTCCTTGACTGGAATCCCAGGCCTAATGAGCCTGTCATTTTTTTTCTTATTACAGACTGATTCCACAGGTCTTTTCCAAAAGCTCTAAGTAACAGTGAAGACAAAAAATAACACCAGTTCCAAACTAGTAGTATGTCATACCTATTGCTCTTCCAGACATTTGCTGCAATGAAGCTACATACAGAGGAATTGTCTGCATAAATGACAACCGAGACCTCTCCATCCACAGAGATTTAAAGAACCCCCCAGCTCACTGCTTGGTCTCCCAGAAACCTTGTAGACACATGTGCAAGCACTCACAGGACATGACAGTGCAGCAGTTTGGAGGAAAGCATAGAATGAAACTACCATTTGGAATAAACATCTAATTTTTGACCCCACAATAAAGGCTCCTGGTTTTGACCTTCCATGCATGAAAAACATAGAAGGTTCTAAATCAGATCTGAGCTGTGCATGGCTGCTTGTGGGCATTTGATGCATGGATTGTGTAGTAGGAGTTCTGCAGAATGTGATTGTGGCAACCCTGATCAAACTATGGACTACAACACTGTGCTCTATACAGAATTGATGGTGACATTGCAGAGGTACCTTCCCTTTCCTCGAGAGCATTAGACTGATTAACTAACCTTAAACTGGACTTATAATTGTTGCTCCAAGTCAGCTATATGAAAGAAGAAGTATGCCATACCCAACTAGGTATAAGTATACAGTATCTGCATTGTCACAAACCATAACTTGCGTATGTATCTGGGTTTTTCACTTTTTTGAGTTATCCTATCTAGTTTGAGTCATTTCCACTAGCACTCACCAAATGCTATCTAGTTCAGGCAATATCTAACTCAGCTGACATTATCTCTTGGGAATACTTATAGCCTGTTGTTTACCAGATGTCTTACCCTACTTTACAGATGTTTTGGAGTAGCTTAAGCCTATACTCACATGCAACTTTGCAACCAAGTGCAGCATTCTAGCCCTGGCTAAACTAAGTATTTTCTCTCCCCTTTTATATAAAAAAGTTTGAACTTCAGTAATAATAGCAACAGAGAGAAAGCTAGTATAAGCAAGGCTCAGGCTCCTGAAGCTCTGAGCAGGTGTAAACTAGTAATTAAAATACTGGTAACTACCAGGAGCCTTGCCTGTACAGTACTATCTATTCCACTACCATAACTACTAATGGAGTGGCACTAGTATTTGCAGAAGTGAAGATTTTTTCATTGTATTCACACAGCCATTATCACTTGGGCAACCCCACTAAAGCCAGAAAGGTTTCCCAGAGTTCAGAACCCAGCCCTTTGTATTCTTGCCATTTTGTTCAGGTCAAGAATTGGGAACTGAAATCCTGACCAGGCCAATGCAGGCAATGAGCCCAACTCTTGCAAGTAAGAAGCCTCCAGAAGAGGTCAGAAGGCTGCCTGCCAAGGAGCTACAGAGAAGGCCAGTCTGGTTTGAAAAGGTGTATTTATATAAAAGACAGCAAAACAGTAAACAAGGAACCTCTCCTGCAATCTGAAGGAATGCAATAGTTTCTTACTACTTCGCTCTAGCTGGGGTGAAGTCTTTGAAATATTACCAGGTTTATCAGTTCTCCAGCATTCACTTATCAGTTACACTAGTACCCAGATAATTTAGCAGGACTTAATCAGGGCAAGTAAACAAGTATGCTCACTCACTCACACTGGCTTACTCTGCAGACTTCCAGGGTACAACATTTTTTTAAACAAGGTCAGTCTAGCATTTAGTTCAAAAGAATCAAAAGCAAAGCTACCTATTATGGATGAAGGGTTATATGTGTTATCCAATTGCTTGTATTTGCATCCACACTATAGCTGTCATACTTATATATGTGTTTCTAATCTATACAAAGTTTTTAAATTTTCACCATTTAACCGTCTTGTTAATTTAGTGAAGTCTACAAAGTGCATCTCTACCCTGACTTCTGCCTGACTTCAGACTAACATGGCTAACTGCCTCTCACTGATATTGGTAAAACCGACCTGGTATCATTGGATTCGTGGCAGCTTCAACCTAAGAGGAAGGAAAACATTTAAAAGGCTTTGATCCAAGTCACCTACCTACACATCATGTCCTGATTACCACACAAACACTGGAACAAGTTCTGCCCTCTGTATGCATTAGTGAAGATACACAGCTCTAAAGCAACATCTTATGGGGATCCATCTAAACAAGGCCCATTCTAATACTGGGATGGACCTTCTGTGGGGTCCAGAACACAAGTAGGGGGAAGGGGCAAACCAGGTGCCCTAATATACACAGTTCATTCCGCTAGCAAACAGTGGGGAATCTACTAAGATATTAACATATTCTGAAGCCCCATTAACTTATCTCAGAGATCTTCTGCACTGCGGACTCTTTCATTCTACCCTGATTTGAGCAAAAGTGAGAACAAAAACTATGTTGTCAAGGCACAGCAGCATAAACATAGGCAGGCAATTCAAAAGGAATAATCTAAAAATTTACTTTTTTTTAATCAATATAGGAAGAGAACCTTGGATGTGACCTTCTGGGTCACTGAATCCAGTCCTCTGATCTCACAAGCTGTTGCATCATATATCCCAACCATAAATTAATTAAGTTTCGTCTTAATATCAGTAAGGTTGTTCATCTCCACTATTCATATGGAGAGTCCGTTTCAGAACCTCAGTCCTCTGGTGGTTAGAAGTCTTCTTCTAATTTCCAGCTGTCATAACCCAATGATTTTTAGTGCCTCGGCACATTGGAATCTTCCTGCCACATGGAGCTTTCTTTGCACGGTGGATTTCTCAGCTGCAGAGAAATTCCTGGTGCAAAAGAGTTCCCGCCACACGTATGCAAATTAGTGTCCCACTATTGGTCAATTCTAAATTATTCCTACGTGGCGGCTAGCAATTGGCTCGCTAGCCATACAAAAGGTTAGAGCACTTTCTGTCCAAGTTGGAGGACTCCACAACCATCTCGTGGGGAACTCCGAGCACGCTGTGGAGCCTAGCAAACTCCGCGTGTGTCTTGGAGGAGGAAATAGAGGCCTGATCCGCTTCTAGCCACTCCCCGTCATAGTGGAAATTTGATCTATCCCCCGTGTGAAGCGCTCGTGGAGTTGTACATCGACGACTCATCTCGGTTCGGTGCGGTTCGGAAGAGATCTCACTTGTGTTTGTTTGTGTGCAACTGAAACTCAAGCAAGTTTCCTCCCTGCACTGTGACCATCGGCAGTGTAAGTAAAGCTTTCTTTGGAAAACCAATACGCTTCTGTGCTTAACTCTACTCCGTCGTGGAAAAACCCCACCTGACGGTCCGGGCTACTGGCCATAGCCTCAGACCGACCCTCGGTCCCGACACCAGCCTACTTTTATTCATGACCATTTGTTGTTGGGGGAAATCTTAGACTGGGTTCCGCCATTTTTTAACCAGTTTACATGTGCTGAACATTCTATTACATACAGATATAGATCTGTCTGTGTACCAAACTACTATTATGAGTATAAACTAGTTTCTGATCACTTATACTGGTAAAAATGTAATGTCCGTACATGGCCTCAGTGTTTAAGTCAGTATACAAATGAACATTCAAATTAGAATAGTGTATAGTTAAACACACAAAGTAACTTGATGGAAATAATAGTAGAGGCATACCAGGAAACATCATGTCTGTTTTAATCCAAGAGCTACAGAGCAAAACACTACAGGTTACCACAACATGATATAAAAAGAATTATCAGAATTTCTTCAGTTTTATCAGTATATGTTGACAGTGTATAAAAGCCAGCCTAAGAGGAACATTCAGTTCATCTTTGATTTAAAACTTACTTTTTTCTTCAGTCTTTACTAAAATGACCAGACCCATGATTCAGATCACCAGCTCCTGCTTCTGCTCACATTATAGACATTCCACACACACTGCTAATCCTAAGGGATTATTAACAGTTTTCCTTCTCTTTTAAAGAGCTGCAGATGCTGTATAGAAATCCAAAAAAGTATTCTGCCCTAAACCCTACTTTGCTCATTCACTGACAAGCATGCATGATGTGGACCTTTGCTTAGATACAGATTTTCTTTATCTATTCTCCCCTCCTTTTATTATTCAGGACAATTGTGTCCTTGATAGTTATTCCTTTTCTGAAGTCATAATCATGTGCATTATTCTCTATACAAAAAAAAAAAAAAAAGGGTGATGGAATTCCACCCAAAATAGATAAATCCAGGGATCCAGAAATTTGGTAGTGGGGAGAGTAGTGGCAGTGATAGTTCCCACCCCACTGCAGCTGAATTTATGGACCCAGGAGGTATACCAAAGGCCAGGTTACATGATCACACTGGCATGCAGCTAGATCCAGGTGCCTGGGATCAGGCTGGCTTGTGGTCAGATCCAAGTGCCCAAGCCTGCATGGGATCTGGCCTTTGGACAACCCTGCACCACTCATCCAGCCCACAGGACTGGAGGTTGGGTGGCACTGGGCTAATATATTTCACAAATCTTCCATGCAGTATCAGCCTAGCATCATCCAATAAGCTATGTAAGAAAAAATTAATGCCACCAAAGCATCAATTAAAATTGAACTAAAAAACCCTCTTTTAATGTACAGAAGCAGTGGCAATTTGTTAGCGTTCTTAAATTATTAACTATCATGCTTTCTTGGAGCAATTACATTACCGTGCAGTTTTAATGAACCAGCTTGTCGTGAGCAACTATCAAGTTTTATTAGCAGAATAATATTCCATAAAGTTCAGATGGTAGCCTCAGCTGACTGCCACCCTACAACAAATAAAATGTAAGATCTCTGCCTGAGCACAGGTCCCCTGGACCTTAGGTAGGAACAAGGGAACAAGCTGGCACTGTGCAACCACAACATCTCATAGCTGGAGGACAGCAAATGTCACAGCTGAGCTGACACAAGATGGAAGTTGTAATCTGCTTTTGGAATAAGTTAACAGCAAATTACTAGCCTGCTCAAAGAAGAGGGGTGCAAGGAGAAATCATGCCCCATGGTCTGTGGTAAAACTACATGGCTTCTTCAATGCAAAGCCAAGCACGTCATTAACAATTTATAAAATTGGAAAAAAAGTCCAAAAAAAAACAATGCACAGACACACACTGTCAGGCCAGATTAACTGGTAAAGATAGTTTGTCTCTGTACCTGAAGAGTATTTTACCCGGTTAAACTAGCAAATAATTTGCAGACAGTATTATATCATGTGGCTGAATGATAGAAGGCAAAAGACAGAACTATGAATTTAGAAGTTGAGTAGATCAACCAGAAAAAAATTCTAAAAATTCAGTTTTACCAATATAATAAAATTCCATTCACCCTTTTCTTTGATTACGAATTTGTATAAGATCGCTAAAACACCTTTTAAAACAGTCTTAACTTTTTATATAAACATAGTAAAATGATCTATAAGCGCAGTGCTTTTTCAGGTAAATTGGTTACCCCAAAGAACTCTGAGTATATACCCAGCAATTAGTACTGACATGGTTTTTTTTAAACCAGGTGCCAGTGTTCTCACTTAACTTTCCCTTTTAGGCCTTGAAAAAGGCAATTGGATCTTTTGACAGTTGCAGTCTGATTAAACAAGGGAGGCACTGACACCACATCAGAGAGAGGTGACACTATCTCTGTTGAAAGAATTACCACAGCAAACAAAGGCATTAAACCATTACTGATAGGTCTAAAGAATTTGGATAATTTTATGTGATCATCTCACCATTCAGATCTAATAGGCATACATAAACTGCAGCAGAGTTTCTGAAATTAACTTGACTTAGCTTTAGAAATCCCCAATAATTTGACACAATGCATATTTTTAAAATAATTATATTAAAACCTCATAAACCACTACATAGTGTAACAAAGAAAAAAAAGCCCATTGCATACAATATGACAAAAATTCCTACTTCTTATATGCTTTTATTATTGTTAATCATCCATACCCATCAATGCTGTTAGTAACAAACTGTGGAATTTGGAAGCCTTTTAAATCACAAACCATCATTAGTTGCATTGTAAAGAGCAGATACTAAAAGAGATTTAGCCAACAAAGACAAATGCAAATAGTCAAACAGAATAATGAGTTAAAGTAAATGTTTGGATACATACTGGGCCAAAATAGAGACATACTGGTCTCTGTGTAAGACCAGTGTAGCTCCCATTGACTTTCATAGATTCAAAGATTGTAAGGCTGGAAGGGAAGATCATTGGGTGCAGCCCACCTACACCAGGCAGGAAAGACAACTGGGAAGCAAGGTGACTGTCCAGTCTCCTCTTGAAGATTTCCAGGGTAGATGATTACACCACCTCTAGAGGGAGCTTACTCCACGGTCTGGACACCATGACTGTGAAGAAGTTTTTCCTAATGTTGAGTCTGAAATGGTCTTCCAGGAGTTTGTGGCCATTACTCCTGGTTTTCCCCAAGGGTGCCCTGGTAAACAGTTGTTCACTGCTTGAATGACTCGTGCCCCCAGCAGCTGGGGGGGGCATGGTGGCGGCGGAAGCAAAAAGGCAGAAATGCAGCAGTGGTAAGCGGGAGAGCTCCTGCAGATGCTGCCGGCACTGTTGGGGGAGGGTGGGGGGGTGGCGGCAAGCACTGACCAAGGGTCGGCGACCACCCACAGCCACTGCTGACACTGGTCACGGCAGTGATCGTGGACCATATGCAGATGCCGCTGGCGGTGCTGGTGGCGGGGTGGTGAGTGGCAATTACCTGCAGGTGCCGCCAACAATGTCGGCGGCACCTTTCTTGTAGGGGGTGCACAGCCATGCTGAGGGGGTGCATGTGCGTGCACCCCTACACGTCGTGTCATGTCTGGTTCACTGAGCCCTTGATGTACTCCCCTGATACAGTGGTAAGCTGCTACCAAGTCCGCTCTCAGCCTTCTCTTTTTCAGGCTGAAGAGTCCCAGGTCCTTCAGCCTTCCCTTGTATGGCTTGCCATGCCAGTCTGATCATATGTGTGGTCCTTCTCTGGACTCTCTCAAGCTTCCAGAGGGATCAACACCTGAGATCAAAATGTATGCTGTTATATAGCAGTATAAAAGAATTACAGTAGCTGTTTTTCTTCATCCAAATCATTTTAATAGTCATAATGAAGCAGGGATTAAAGGGCTGTGGAAAAATGGGGAAAAATCCATTTGTATTCAGTTGTCAGTACCACAAAACTCCAAGATTCCTAAAACATTTTAAAGGGAACAACTTCAATAAAACATAAAGAGAGAGCCTTATATATAATCAGTCAAGTTGTCCCGTCTCCCCAAAAGGCAAAGGTTGTTATCTCCCTCCTAAGGAGAAGGCCAGAGCCCTGCATCTATGCAGATCTCAGGGAAACTCAAAGAGGCAAAAAGATGGCCCCAGCCACCCATCTGCCATTTGGCCCCCAAGTAGGCCAAAGGAAAAAGCAAATACTTGTACAAAATACATTGGTAGGGTAGACAGAGAAACATGAAAAGGACAGAGAGTATGAGAGGCAGAGAAGCAGGGAAGGAGTGAAAGCCAAACACACCTAATCTTGAAGAGGTGGGATGAAGCAGAATGAAAGAGGCAGCCTGCTCTCAACAGTCAAAAAGGGTGGGGAGGACCAACTTTGGGAGACAACTGCTAAACCGCATAGAAACACTGGCTGCAATTTCAAAAACATTTTCAGCAGGGCTCAGGGACAGCCCAACATGCCCCCACCTAACTTCCTTCTCACATTTCAGGGGTTTCCACCAACTAGGGGTCTGTTGTTGCTATTACAAGTATTACCTGTGCACTGTAAGTAATAGGGATCAAGATATGACTGTGTTAGGCTGTGTACAAAATGTAGCACGTCGTAAGAAAGTGCTCCCTGCCCAAAAGTACTGACAACCCAGGGCCATGATCCTATAGAGCTTACTGCAGAAGGCATGCCTACCTTAAAATGAAGTAGGCAGATGAAATAAATAGGGATAAGGAAAGGAAGGGTGAGGTAGCAAGCAATACATGAGCATGCTTTTTTGCATACTAAGCCTCAGCCTGAGATAACCACCTGCTTGGTAAATTTTTCAAACCTAGATTTTTAAAGATATAGCCCATACTATGTTTTACATAAAAATAAGAAATCCATATTCAAAACACAGTATCAACCTCTGAGATCAGTCAGGTCCTGAGCTTCAGTTACTTCTGTAACAGGAGAAGATTAGAGGGAAAAGCAAACTTGAATGTTACCATAAATTAGTGCTCAAGTATCAATTCAAATGTTAGATTTATAATCTGAATATATATTTTAAAAAGTCATGTGCTTTGACAACCCTCAGCCAAGAAGCTACAAAAAATAGAAAGCTAAATAAAGAATAAACAAGATACTGTTCAACTTTTACATAAATGAAGATATTGCTCATATCACATTATTTAACTCTTTTTAAATGTTTCATAATTTAGGAAACTTAGAGCTGGTGAAAGATCTTGGCCATCTGAGAGATTTAAGCCCTATGTTTGCTTATTTTTTTATTAAGCAATAAAAGATAGGTTTGTCTCTGTACCTTCTTATTATTACTTAAGCCCTACGCTTGCTTATTTTTTATTTTCACCTTCAAGTGAATCAAATGTAATATGGAGGCAGTAGCTTATGTCTTTGACACAGCACACACGGTTTTTGAAGTGCTACAAAAATAGTGTTATAGGGCATGCGCATGTGCAGAGCTCTCTGACTAGAGCACAATAACATTGCCCCTAAGGCATCCTCTCCAGCCAGGGGGCAATAGGGAGCTATTACTTGCCCTCAAGGGAACTTATGAGGCAAGTTCAGACTCACTGACAAGCTCATTGGATCAGCTATTGACACCACTATTGGCGACACAGCTTCACAGTGCCAGAACTCCAGGTCTTACTGGGACTCTGGCAATAGCAGTGGGAACTCAGGCTCTGCGGCAGTATCAGAAACTCCCACAGCGCTGCTGGGTCTACCGGAGCACCAACAAGACCTGGACCTTTGGCAGTCACTGCAGGGCTCTCTGACAGGTCACCAACTGGGCAGCCAGCAGCTTTTCATTCCATCCAGGAAGAGCACACACCAACTGCTGCAGCTTCCTTAGCCTGACGAAGGGTTTTTGAACCCGAAAGCTTGCTTAATAACTGTTCTCCAACCATTTAGGTTGGTCTAATAAAAGATATCAAATTCACCCAAGGAACCTTGTCTGCCTATATCCTTAGACCAACACGGCTACAACCTAAACCCCTCCAGCAGCTTTTGTCCACTTCAGAAATTCAAGTTAAGAGAGGATTTAAATTAGGAAACAATGAACTGCCAGATTGCAAGTTCACGGCATGAAGCACACATCTTCTGGGCTCTGCATGGAAAAAAATAAAGCTCTTCATAGTGAGAGTTAAATACATACCTTCCTCAATAATATTGTAGTATGAATTTGAATCACTTTCCTCTTTTTTAATTACATCCATGTCTACACATTACATGTTTATTCACTGATTTTCAGGATGATGCTATTGAGCACTATTGGCAAGAAACTGCAGAGTAGCTTCTTTAACGATGGGTCATGATACTCTCCACTCTGGTATTAGCATGAGTACTGCTGGGAAACTACATACTCCAAGAAACAAGCAAGGACACGCAGGTAATTACTAGTGGGTCTAACACTCTTGACAACACTATGATATGGAAGAGGATTAACAGTAGGTAAACCTATGTTAAATTCTAGTTGTTTAACAGCTCATTAGGCTGATCCTATGAACCCTTTTGAAACAGACCCTTTATCCCATCTGTGGAACCCTTCATATAGCCTTCTGCCTTCACACAGAATAAAGCGATGATGAGGCTCACTATTTGAAGAATAGATCTATAAATACCCAGAGCCAAGAAGGTTTATACACCTTAACACTATGAAACTGGCCCAAATAATTTCAGTGGACTAAATAAAAACATCTTGCTAATGAGTCTAGGAGAAGAGGTTAAGTATTGAGGAGGCCTGGCCTGCACGTATTCTTGCACTAAAATAGCAAAAGAATAAACTGAAATCATTATAGCAGTGCATGTCTGTGTGTAGTCCATCTCAGAGCCTGAAAAGTTTGAGGGCTAGATCCAATAAGGGGTTATGTCTGTCCTTAGATAGGACTTCAGTGGAATTATTTGCTTAAATGGAAAATTGCAATCCAGAAAAAACTGTTTAGTCCTAAAGGCACCTGAACTCCATATGTAATTTACTTTTTCCTTTGAAGTTCCTTAGGCACATAGAGTTATAACTCTGGGGATGCCCAGAACTGCATGACAGGGCTAAGCAGCTTAATGCCTAGCTCATGTCTGAGCTTGATGAGGATCCAGAAACTAGGTGTTTTTTTGCCCAAGTTCACGAAGGGACTGGATGAGTTAGACATTGCCCAGAAAATGCCTAACACACACACCAACATGTTGGACCTTTCAAAAGATTTAGTTGCAGCTGCTACTTTCATTTAAAACACGACCAAAGGGTGAGGTGGTAGCACTGCAGTTCTGTATAACAGATTACGTGTCCAGAAATTTGGCAGCAGGAGAGTGGCAATTAACATTCCCCTGTCACCAAATTTTCATACGCATGGGGAGCCCAATGACCTATTGCCATGGGCTGGATTTGGCCCAATAAATATTAAAACCTTTGCCGTCCAGTGGCACACCCCAAATAGCCAAAAGCTTTGTGGATATGGCACACTGCAAGGAATTGGGGGCGGGAGAGGGGTGCAGAATCTATATCAAGTTGAGGAAGCAATTAACTACAGTTTCCCATTTCCAGGGCAATTGCTGTAAATACTAGGCTATACAAACAGCAGGCTCCTCCTAAAGCTGTGTTTTAAAGAAGAGTGAACCTTGCTCAGAAAAAAATGGTGTAAGTGCCTGCCTTCAGAAGAGGAATCAGGGTTGTAATTCCTGAGTGTATGGAAGCACCTAACCCCCTAGAGGAGCAGGGCTTCAGACACACCCCTGAGTTCAGTTTTCCTTATTAGCTGGCTCTCACCAGCTCCCAGTGCAGGTTTTTCAGATTCTGGCATACTTGACTCTCTCTCCATGCACTGTACAAGGAGCCCAGGTACCTTGTTCAAGATTCTGGACTCCACAAGACTGAGGACTATGGGAATAAAAATTAGGAACTAGCGGGCACGTCTACACAAAATGCTGACTGTGCAGCAGCCTGATACTACTGCGCAGTAGCATTTCATGGCAAAAACTATGCTGAGACACTACTGCACAGTAGCATTGCTTAAAGGGCATTTGCCAGCGCTACTGGGAACATCTAGATGTGACAATACATTGCCATAGCAGGGGCGGGCAATTATTTTGGGCAGAGGGACGCTTACTGAGTTTTGGCAAGCCATCGAGGGCTGCATGACAAGCAACCCAGGGCAGATAAATATTAACTTTCTAAATTTTTTAGGGGCCCTGCAGGCCGGATAGAATGGCCTGAAGGGCCACATCCAGCCCCCGGGCCGCATTTTGCCCACCCCTGTGCTACAGCGATGTAGCGTCCGCAGGCAAAACCCACAATGCCGCAGCTGTGTCACCATAGCAACGCACTCCCCTGTTATAGTGCATTGCTATGGTGACATAGTACCTTAAAATAACCGTGGGCAGTGCGCACGGCACAGTACAGGCTGTTACTGCACCGTCTTTTAGTACTTCCAAAAGGCAGTACTAAATGATGGCACAGTAACAACAGCACTATAGCAGCACACATAGATGCGCCCACTGTGGAGTAGCTCGCGTTACTGCGCATTTATTTAGTACTTGCTTATATAAGTACTAAATAAATGCATGGTACCACTGCGCAGTAGTGTCTCACGTAGATGTGCCCAAAGCCTCTTACTTTAAGTTCCTAAATTCTTTACTGGCTCTGGCCCTTAGCATTGAGTCCTGAAAACTGCTAAATGCCTCTAACGAAGCATGCCAAGTGAGGAATATCCGTATTAGATACAGCTATTCCTTGAAACTTCTGGGTGATGGAGGTTACATGGTAAATTGCTGCTCCAAACATACTTATTATTGCTTTAGATATACTTACGCTTTCAAAACAAAATAAAATATAGCAAATTAACACAGAATAATTACAGTCAGCATGTCAAAGTAACTCACACAGAGTCAAAACAGAATATCACAAGCATCAACAGTTTGCGTATAAATCTTCATTCCACAGAAAATCCAAATGTGCCAGTGCACTAAGATCAACTGTACTGTACTAATTATGTGAGTCAGAGGAAATGTAACAAAAAATGCCTATGTCCTGGGTGGCAGCACGGGTCAGGCAAGCTGTGGTGGCTGGACTGGCAGCAAGAACAGCTGTTGTTCTTGCAAGTGGGCTTGTTGTTATGCTACTGTGAGCATGTCTACACAAGACGCTAGGGTGCTATAGTGTTCATTGGCAAAACTTGTGACACCACCACTATGTCGCTGTAGCAACATGCTCCTTTGTTAAAATGCTGGCTTAGCTACTGCAAGGTCATCCCTGACCACTGCTTGTCCAATCTGTTCTTAAATGCCTCCAATGATGGAAAGTCCACAACTTCCCTAGGCAACTTATTCCACTGCCTCACTGCTCTGTCTGAGTCAGTACCACTCAATGTGAACAAGGGTGATACAAGTAAACCTGGGGTCAGTGGAAGCAGAAGGTATGGATGGGCAAACCCTACAGATCCATGAATACTTCACACCACATGGCAAGACTTCTTTAAAAGGCTTGCTGCCCTTGGCTGCTCCCTAATCTCTAAACAAAATCTCTCCTCAAAGAGGTAGAAGTGAGTGAGGGGAGTTAATTTTATTAAGTTTCTTAGTATATCATTCATCATTAACTCTAACCAGAAATCCATCAGGTCTCTAGGTAACCACCATAATGAGAAGCTACTTGATTCCCATCCTATTTCTTACCTGTGGAGCTATAGTATAAATTCCTGCCTTTAAATTTACCATAGTCTCCCCCTTGTTTCTACCTAGTTTCACTCTCCATGCAAGTAAATGAAAGTCACAAGTCCTAAGAGAATTATCTGCACTAGGAAAGTGACCTAGCATTGACAACAGTTGTTAACAGTGGGTTCTCCTCATTCTCCATCCTTCAAAAGGTGTTGAAATATTTTGCCCAGATGGAGCCAAATCATTTCCAACTCTACTGCTGACCCGGTGGAATGTGGTGTCTATCAAGTTTTCATCAATGGTGCTGAAAACAGATTAGCCCCATATGCCTTTCTTCATACTTAATAAGGGTAATGTATTCATGACTATTATATAGTCCATCTAAAATTTATCATGTCCTTAACTTTTCACGCCCTTGCTTTTTAGTGCTTGGGACTTGAAAACGCTGGAATAAGTAAGAAGGCAGTTGTTACTTAGCAATTTCAACTGACTGCTGAAACAAACAGTCATTCCCATGGGGTAGATGAACTCTAATAATCTGTCCAAGTGTGCTTTTTAAGTTGAATTACTATAGTTGTGCAATCTTTTCAAAGAATTTTCTTCCCAAATTTAAAAGCTAAATTTTACCTTAAGGTAACTTTTTTTTGATACCAGGATTTGGCTCTGCGCTGCAAATGTGCAGAGTGGAGAACCAAATCACATGCATGAGTTGTGTTCTGTGGTGCCCCAAAAGCCTCTGAGCTGCCACAAAACCCACATGCATGCTCATGTGGACATGGCCTATCTGACCATCTGTGGGAGGAGCAAATAGAGCTACCTGCTTTTCCAAGAGTTATGAGGAAGGTGCTTTTTTGAAGCTTTTGTGCTGCAGGAGCTTTCCCCTGCATCCCTAACACCCACCTCCCACCTCCCAGATGCTCATTTCCTGCTCAGCAAATAATTTTACCCCAACCTCTAAATCAGTACCACTTCATCCCCATTCCCTCACCATTTCTGCCCACTCTCAGATGGTTAAGGTGTCAAGGTATGGGATATCTGCTAGTGAAAAGCACAATAAAATTCTTCAGCTAGAAACTATGAACCATTGCAATTGTCTATAAAACTAAGTGGCATGTGTTTTAACTCTGCTTTGTACCACTTGTTACGCAAGGCAAAAACATCTGAAAAAATCTCTGTATTTCAAAGATACTTTAAGACGTTGCTTAACTATGACCTAGAAGAATAGACCATTCAGTAAATAAGTGTAAAATTTCACATTTTATTGGCTGTGAGTTACTTCTGTAAATACAGCTTGGGATTCTGGAGATAATATTGTATAAGATTCTACTTTCTCATCATCCACAACCCCTGCGACTACTTCCAGTTCAACAGCACTGATTTACTGTCATTCTAACACTGAAACATAGCAAACTGAACCTTCATTTTGGAACAAAAAGTTCTTCCTTGACTACATTTCTTAATAAATTGGATCTCTCTCATATATTCAGCAATTTTCTAAAGATGCCCAGGACTTTCAACCTTTGGGGTCAATCCTGAACACCAAACAAATATATGAATTGAAAAAGGACTCTTACTTGCAAAACACAGGTCACCCAATGTTGGAAATAACAGCATGACCTAAGCAACAAATTGCAAATAGTGAATATACATGGTGAGCAGTTCATGAACAATCCATAGGCCAAAACAATTCAAAAGACCATGGAACCACTCTGAATCCAATTCAAAAACAACTATGAGAAATCCCTGCTTGTTTGCAAATAGTTTTGAAAACGATAGAGAAGACGTTTTCCAGACAAATTATTGAAGTAGTAACTTTTGACCAGCTCTAATTACACCCCTTGTCTGACTTCATCATTCACTGAAGCCCTAGTAAACTTCACTCAGCTCGCATTTCTCCTACTTCCCTTGTTGTTTCCCTACTGCCCATCTTTCCTTTTTGAGCATTGTGTCAACACTTACATGAAAAAATAACCAAACAACAATACAATTCCACAGAGAGAAGTGTATTTGGCTGTTTAAGACTAAACTGAAAAACTGCTGAATCTAAAATCACTAAGTCAATTGAATATCTTTGTACCAATATCTGTCACTTGTGTTCTGATTAATATGTACCACTGTCCCCTAAGGACCTGATCCTTCATCATTTAAACCACTAGAAATGTTCATGTTTTACTTTAATGGACACAGGAACAAGTAAAAAACCCATAGTCCTGCCTTTATGTGCTGCAGAATTGTCTTGGTATCCAATTGAGGGTTTTTAGACCAACTCTTGCTGTGTGAATCTTAGTTTGCTATTACTATCTACAAGTGTGCAAGCAGGAATTCATCAAAACATGAAAATGTATGGTAACATTACAATTTGAGGCACAATATTTATGCTAGTTATTCTGATGAATTATTTTACATGAATATATTTTTCCCTTGAGATTGATGATGAGAGTATTTACCACTAACCAGTTATAAGTTTCTTGTCTGGTATTTGTAACCTACTAATCTTCTACTAGATAGCTCCAACCTGCTGTTGTGGTTCAGCGGTAGAATCCTTGTCTACCAAATGGGAGACCTAGGTTTGATTTTTGGACACATGTATAACTACAGCTATTGAGGCACCAAACATCTGGACTTGGTCTGGTCTTTGGCTCCTGCCTCAATGGTCTAAAGTGAGGGATGGAAGGTCTAAGTAACCTCTATTCCTCTATGCTCCCACTTAGGCATATGCACCAAAGGTCCTAGTGACTTCTCATGCGTTCACCATGATCCAGAAGGATTGACAGTTGCCTATTACTGAAACTGTTGATCAATTTCTATATCATGTCATACATGAGTGTCAAAAATATGTACAGCAACATCAATGTGAAAATTATGGCCTAAATATATAACATGACCATATATATAACTTTAAGTGCACGAGGAATACCACCTAGTTCAGTGGTTCTCAACCTTTTTAGACTCATGGTACCCTTGGAAAATGCCAGGTCTTAGTTTTCATTCCTTTTTTGACTACAGAGAAATAATTGGGGGGGGGGGGGAAGAGGAGAAGGGGCTTGTTTTAAAGAACTAAAAAAGGTCACAACTATGGATTTCTATTTGAAATCTCTGGATATATTTTATGAATTATATTTGCAAATCTAATTGGGCTAATACTGCATGACACCTTGCAACACCCCTGAAAGGATATCAAGGTACACCAGGAAGCTGTAGCACTTTGGCTGAGTATCACTAACCTAGTTAAATGAAAGTACATATATACATGAAGTAATCTTTACATATTCAAAGATGAATTTGTAGAATGATAGTCAGAGATAAAATTATACTGTGTTTAATAATACACCTCCATCAGTGATATATTCAGATAGAAATTCTAAAAATACATACAACTAAAATGTTAAATGTACGTAGTGTATATTGTATATGCTGAGACACGTAAAAACAAACACCTTCACTGAAGGTTATTTTTCAAACCTGCACTTTAGAAAGGATTACGATGAAAATAGATACGTTAACCTTCCCCTCATTTTGTGTGATCTGTTTCAACTGATAAAAAGCATTGATGTGATGTTGTTTTCATGTGTGCTCCCTTCCACTTAATTCCAGAATGTCATAGGAGTGGTATATTTTTGTTCCAGGAGACAGGAAATCATTTACGGCTAGAGACAAAATATTTCATGGAAACATGACTGCCAAAATAATGTTATACTAAAATAAAGGGACTCTACCACAGACATGTGAGAGAGAGAGAGAGAGAGAGAAACAGTTTGAGTGACAAATAGTTTATTTTGTTTTATTTTGTTCACAAAATAAAATGATAACTTTTTAAAGCATGTTATTATCCAGTCTTAGTATCTTTTAACTCAGTAGAGTAGATTTGCCAAAACAAAAGGTACATAAAATCTTTGGTAAGGACCACATGTTCCTTTCCACCTCCCCAAAAGAAGTGGATCAAAGACACTGAATCTGGGTGGGTAGGAAAAAGGAGGAGGGAAGGACCAGTTCTACTGCAAAAAAAATTATTTTTCTTCTGCCAGAATACACTCCGGAGGTGCTCCAGGGAAGGGCAGTAGGTCAGTAAGTCATCTCGCTCATCCATCATCCTCTTTCTTAATTCTGCATGGATCCCAGAAGTAGGCTACTGCTGACCAGCAGTGAACTCCATCTCCACCTGGACGTCCACCTCCTGTCATACTAGGAGGTGGATAGGGAGGAGAGAGAGTAGCAAATGGGGCAACCAAGAGAGCCCATCTTTCTTAAAACTCCCTCCTCAACCCTCCAAGAAAAAGCTTCCAAAGTTCTAGATCCTAGAGAATAAAGCTTGAGACACTTTGGGTAATTACTTTTAAATATGTAACCCAGCCTGCACAGGTATACAGACAATAGAATATTGGAACCTTCAGTTCTGACCTTCCTGGCTTGAATGGACACAACTTAATTCTTAGATCAACCTTTTAAACATGGCCTCCCAATTTGAGCTCTTTCAATTTTTGGGTTTCCAACCTGAGATAACTTGGGTCTGATTTTCCAAGGGGCTGAGTACTCATGCACAGTGGGCAATGCCAAGACTCAGTACTTCTGACAATTATGCCACAATGTCTATATCTTGGCACCCAAAACTGAGGCACCAAAACTAGAGGGAACTTTTACAAGTAAGAGTAGATTGTATTAGTAGGAGCTACTGCGCAACAGAAGTCAAAATGATCAGTGATATAAGCCTTAGGGAGCAATCTATTTAGGATTTTCCATTGATCCACTCTGTCCATGCCAATATTACTGCCTGGGTGCACTGGCAGGTGAAGGATGGGAGGAACAGAATATACAGCCCACTGCCAATCTTCCTGCTTTGGAGTTTCTAGTGTCCCTATAAGTATGTCCACACTTTCATTAGAACAAGATTGGGCTTGCAGTAAAAAAATTAAATCCCATCTGCTTTGTCCCTGCTCCGTGTACATCCAGGCCTGGGCCACAAAACTGCAGAGTCTGTTACTTGGAGCAGCCTTTAGTGAGTGATGAGTTGAGCATAGTTCCAGGACACACACTTGGGGTTGACTCAAGCCGTTTACTTGGACTCCTGAGTGAGTGAGACCGGGTATGCCGCTGAAAAATAAGTCGTGTGTGTACCTGGGCCTGCAAATTTGCAGTATGTAAATAACCTAACCCTCACTTTACATGTGCATACTCAGGTAGTGCTATGGGGCAGGACCCATATCTGCCTCTAATGTCTGAAGTTTCTACCACAATGAAGTCCCAATTCTGATTAGACCATTTACAAGCTATCACATACTAAATAAATAAATAAATGGTGATGATAATGATTAATGATAATAATTAATCCACTGAGTTAGGTAAACAAACACTTTTTCTCATTTTAAATAATACACAGAATTTTTAGTGAGCTTTCATCTCCACTCTTACAACATTAGGGATTATGGACTATAACATACAGTTCTCTTCCACACACAGATGCATACTAAATGTGATGAAAAAAACAACATATTTCTTAGACTTTTTTTAGACTTCACATTATTGCTCTTTCTTGGATTACTTCAGCATGGAATTGTATTTGCAGAACTGTGCAAGACCAAACTAACATTAGACTTTTAAATTACGTTTTTTGGCTATTCCCACTACATAATCATGTGAAGGCAGTACATGTGTTTTATAATAAACATGATTTATTCATGCATCTGTATCCAGGTATCATTGTAGGTGTGAGAAGCATCAGAGACCATCCTTTTTAAGTAAACTGTAATCTTGTAATTGTATAATCTATAGGGATAGCATAGTGTGGATATTCTACATTTCCTTGGTGGCTACAGAGGCCACAGTGAGCAGTTCATGTGTTAATACCTTCCTTGCTGATACCTGAAACCAGGCCTTTTTCCCAAAGCAACCAGTAACCTTGTGAATTATTGAGATGGAAGTAAGTTCCTTCAAAAAAGCTGAACCCTCAGCCATAAAAAAACTGGTTGCTCTGCATAGTTGAAACAAAGCAAACAAGACCTCTACAAAGCAACACTGTAGCACCCAGTCCCCAATCACTTAACTCTCTGGCACAGCTCTTTGTGGATTCAATGAAGCAGAATCAAACACATAACAGAACCACAAAAATCTCAAAAATGGACACAGTCTACACTTCCATAAGGCAAGGAAATGTTGGATCTCAGTATTTGGGGCCAGATCCTGCATTTCTGCACACTGAAAACAGCAACGCCCTTGCAAAGTTTCTCCCCAACCTTTCGCAAAGCATTTCCTTGTCTTTTGTTTTTTATTTATCTGAAAACTTTCTAATACAGCACCTATGCTACTTGCCTTACGTCCATGACAAAACTGCAGCCTTATATTTACAATATGCAAACAATATGGAATAGAGCACAGAATTTGCTGCTGTACCTGTACAGCAAGAGACCAATCTGCAGATGGAAAGTCAACAGTATAATGGCTTTTTAGCTATAATAATTAAAATGATTGAGTCAGAATAATAAGTTGATTGTACCTAGGTGAGCCTTATAATTAAGTTGGTTGACATTATAGTAACTTCATCAAATCCCATTTAAGTTAGATATAAGAATCAGAAGAACATAAAAGGAAAACTATTTGCTCATGTACTTGGTGGTTTAGACCCAAATCTCCACATCTATTTAGGTACCTATATCCCATTGAGGAACTCCGCATTAGCAAAAGCACATCATTAAAAACAAATTGTGAGATTTCTTTTGCCATAAAATGCCAGCAGTAATAACAGCTTGAGATGCAATTTAATTGCTTTTATCTGATATAAAGATAATGGTAAAGGAAACCACAATGAATTTCGTTTATCCTAGACTTTATCATAGTTCTAACAAGACCTATTTACATTTAAAGTGAAAGTGATGTGCAATATCAAGAACAAACAAACTATATAGAATAAGAAGCATATGCAATAGATTTTGGTATTTACTTTTTAAACTGAAAAACAGAATTACAGGGCCAACCACTGAAACTGACTTTGCACAGGTGAACCATTGCACTTGGCAGAGACCTGTTAACCATGGTACAGCTCCACACCGGCACAACAATCCTATACACCAGCGGTGCTCAACCTTTTTGTCCAGTGGGTCAGATGGAAAGTACTTGGTCCCTCCACAGGCCAGATCTGCCTGGTAGACCCAATCCAGCACTTAGGGCAGATGGGCTTGGCCCCTTGGTCATGTCGACCCAGCCCCATGTGGGGAAGAGGAGCTGCCCAGCACCAACCTGGCTGGACAGGAGGAAAGGGGGCATGGCCTGACCCTGAACCAGGGTGGGCAGGACAGAACTGCACAGGGGGATAGGGAGTGGCCTGGCCCCATGAGAGAAAAGGGGTGTTGCCTGGCCCAAACCTGGCAGGGCAGGACGGAAGTGGGCATAGCTCAGCCCTACAGGGGAGGAGGGGACAAGGCCCCACCCCAACCTGGCCATGCAGAAGGAAGGGGGCATGGCCTGGCCCTGATCTGGCTGTGAATAGAGACAGTCATGGTCCAGCTCCAATCCACCATGAGGGGCTTAGGATTTTGGCAGTGGGGAGGGGGGGCAGTATTAACTGACCCTGCTCCCCTACTGCCAAATTTCCCCACTATTGGAGAGCCCTGCGGGCTGGATTCCAAGGCTGTGTAGGCCGCATTTGCCCCGCCGGCCAGAGGTTGAGCACCTCTGCTATATATAGGGAAATCTTAGGCTTGGGGCTTTATTAAAGATAATTTATTTCCTATGTTTTCTCAGCCAATTGCTAGTCTGTCTATCTCCATCTAGCAGATACCATGATAGCAATACCTAATAGGAAACTAATTTTCACAGACCTATTCCCTTCCAGTAAAATTTTCAATGCAACTTTGGCCTAAGTCACTTTTGGTAATGGATTTAGGCATATAAAGCCGATGGGATGTTTCACTTGAATATAGAACACCGATTTCAATGAGAGATAATGACCTAAATATCTTCAAAAAATCTGGGCCTAAGCCACTTAGACTTCTTAAGACTGGATCGAAAAATTGAAAAATAGGCTTAAAAAAGATTAGAAATGCAATTTTTGTAAAACAAGATGTCAGATAATTGTCCCTCTAATTTACAAATAGTATTTTCAGATATTTTGCTTTCCATTTGCTATGACATCTTAGCTTTGTTTGCTCAAACTGATGATGTGGTTTCCACTTTGTTTCTATGACAGTTAGTCATGTTTAACGTCAAACAAACAAATAAATAAATAAATAACTGGCATTAATTCTAAAGAAAGGGATTATCCAAACAGATATGATATAATCCAACTGACCATAAAATGAAAAACTATCAACTGGCAGCAATGACTGCTTGCACCTAACTGGTTTAACTAGTAATTCTCTCTACTTTTCCTCATTGATAATCCTGTTTTGTCTGGAAGACAGAATCATGGGAAATAATGTTAAATAGCATTTCTTGAACCTAGATCTGCCTAATACCAACAAGTAGAAACTTAAATCAGAACACACTGATGAAGGCTCACAGACTTGCTACTTGTTACTCAAAGTTGGTGTTTACTGCTGTTTTCTAATCCTAACAAAATTACATGATGCTTTAAAAAAGACCTCTGTTCAGAACTGTGGCCAGGACCAGTTTCAGAATTTGTCTCCATAGCACAAAAGGGAGAGATTTCATTTTCAAAACAAGAAAATGTCATTAAAAACCACTAAGATGCGGGAGGAAAATCAAGGGCAGGTACTGTACCTAGAACTACTTAAGTCATTTTCTAGCTAAATAACTAGTCAAAAACGTACTAGATTTTAAGTCAGCAGTGTCCCTGTAACTACAATGCATATGGCAATAGGCAAAGAGAAACAATACCTGATGAAATTACAGATTCTGTCATATAATCCAGACAATATAACTGATTTTTTTTTATTTTGATGAAATTACAGATTCATTTACCATCAAAGTCTCAAGCACCCACACTAGATGCCCAGGATGAAATCCTGATCCACTGGAATTCAATAGCAGAATTCCTATCAATTTCAACACAGCCAGGATTTCAGCTGTTCAAAAATTTATCCCTCCCAATTCCACATACAGAAAAGGAAAAGCCAGTTTACTCCTTCCCATGGAAAACCCCATAACAAAGGCAAAAGGAGAAAGGAAAAGTCCAAGAGGTACTCTTTACACGCTTTCCAGCACACTTTCCAGCTGACCAATCTCAGGGGTGCTGAGAAAGGATTTCCCTCTATGAGTCTGAAGAACAAAGTGAGGCTGAAACTGCATGGATCCAGTGATCAATAACTCTCCCTGTTCCCTTGCCTGGATAATAAAAGTTCCACAGCACAGAAGACCAGTAACAATGCCTTTCCAGCAAATTCTTCACAGATGTGTAGAACAGCTCGTCCACTGCACAACCCCACCTCTGGTCCACTTCCTCTCTCTGTATCTACCTCGGACCTGTGTGCAATCTCTCTCCAAGAGCAGCAAAGGCTGAAGAGTCCTTTCTACAGGACTCTTGCCAAGAGCTCCTGTACAGTTTTTGCAGATATTCACACTATTAAAGATGAATATGACTACACTTTCCAAACAAATCAAATTTCACTAAATTAATTGTTCGCTTTAGTGTTTTTTCCCCAGAGATTTCTTTAAGGTGACTTTGGTCTTTTGTTTGTAATATAAAACACATATTCATTCAAAGAAGTCTAAGATCAAATACAAGAATGCTTTTATCCATGTGTCAAAGTCCCAAATTAATATAATTGTATAGTATGCCTCCTCCTGTTTGGCTAAAACCAATCATTTCTGACAGACTTAATCCACAACAACAAACTGCATACATATCCCCTGTGAGTAGATGAACACAAGATTTTCACAGCAGCAATGACATATCTTTATGTCCCAACAGAGTTCATATACAGTTCAAATTCCCACCAACTTTGACAAGAGTTTTGCTTGCATCAAGACTGCCCATCTGGCCTGATAGTTAGGTTAATGACTACCCAACAGACATATTTTTCAGTTAACTGGTTGGTGATTTTAGCAGACAATTTGCAGCTATTTTTACAGTACCTACAGATAGCCATGTAGAGTATTTCTGTCCAAGCCAGTTCACCTCTACATCTCACTTATCACAGAATGCATCAGATAAGCAGAGAAAGTGGAGAGGTGAGAGTTTCCTAAATGTAACTGCATGCACTGTAGGCTTCTGCCCCTTAAATTCTTATATGAAGCAATCTTTTCCCACGCACACAGACAACTTTTTTAAAACGGTATCAAATGGACTCCACTGCTTGCCAAACCATTTAAGAATTGTTAACTGATGGAAATTCTTTCAAATATACCATGGTGTGCAGCTGCGATAGGGATAACCAGCTTTGTTCTATACTACAGAAAAGTCTCACATAATCATTCACTGTTAAAATAACGTATTAATTGTCAAATTCCTATATCCTGCAACCTCATAAAACAGAAATGTAATTGGAGCAAATATTCATTCCTTTTTTCTGTATCTCTGTTTCACCCACTGAAATGTGCAGAGGTGGATGAAGACATTATCAAAGAGAATGCTTAGTTGTAACCCACTCCTATCCTGTATGCTCTCCCCTCTTAACCTACTGAAATAACATTTCCAGGCTTCTTCTATGTCCACTTCTTTATCTCCTGCTTTTAGATAAGGAACTTCTGCTTTCTGTTAGTCAGTCTCAGCTGAAGATCACCATGTAAATCATCTATATACTAATCCAAATGTCTTATTTCAACTTTACAGGCCAATTGCCCATTTTTCTGTTAGTTTTCACAGGATGTGGAAATACCAACTAAGAGCTAACTTACGTTTCATGCAAAATGCTACAAGGCAGATATTCTGGTGAGTCCCCTGACAGATAACACGCAGTAATAATTTTAGTTACTGAAATTAATATCACTCATTTAATCTGCAATAAAAAAGCCCAATCCTGCAAATATTAGTGCCACTACTGTAAAGTCTCCTATATCTCACAAGTATTTCTTTTGTAGTAAGTGCTGCCAGGACTGCCATATTTAAATATCTTTTGAACAAATCAGTAAAAAACAAAAAAAAAGAAAGCATCTCCAGAGACACCATTACAGGCACCTAGTATTTTCATCTTCCTGCTTCATACAAAATAGCACAAATATTAGCTTTAGGCTAAAGAGAAAACTGGAAGGACTGTTACTTGCTATGGACACTGGACACTAGACGCACAGAAGCTCTGGATTAGGCCTATGCCACATTCACCAGTGTGGAAGTTGGGGGAAGAGATTAGTCACTGAATTGCTGATTATACACCATAATTATAGAGATAAAGAATAATCACGTGATCAACAAGAAAATGAATGGAAAGAACAGAGTTGTTTTCTCAGGTAACATCTTACAAGCTTTTTTAAACATGTCGCAACAAACCATCAACTTAATTTCGTACTTAAATATATATAGCAGATAAAATCAGTGTACCTATTATCAAAACAGATATTCACAAATATTTTATACTGATATATAGATATAGATTTTCAGTAACATAAGCCTAAAATACAAAAGGCAGAAAGTTTTTTGGTGAAGCCTCCTACAAAATTCTGCCTTCAGTTACACCTACCAAAATTCATGATGTTATACCGATATTCTTGGCTGGTTTCAGATAAGCATTTTCCATAGAAATTGCTACCAGCAGCGTGAGCAAAAGGCAAAATTTCTCTCCTGGTTCAAATGGGTATAACTCCATCAACTTAAACAGAAATTTGCCCATGTTACACTAACAGAGATCCCAACTTAAAATCTGGAATTTTATCAGCCAGCCCTCTCAGAGATTAGGCAAATGGACTATATCTTCCTCAAAAAAAAAAAAAGGGGCCACTAAACACCAACTTTTCTTTACAGCACGCCCAGTTCTGTGAAAGGAAACTTTCCAGTGTCATTGGTTTACCTGACCATAGGATTAGTCTAAATACTGAATATAAGTCAATGAGACTTGTGCATTCTTCCTGTCTTTGAAAATCAGGTCCCTTGATAACCCTGATCCAGATATCCAGATCTTAAAATATTAACTTAAAGAACTTCCTAGGCTCAAAGAATTATATCCCCCTTATGCCTTTTTTTGTGAACAATATTTGCTAAATAACTTTGACCAACTCTTTGTTTTAGTCAACAGTACATAGCTTTTATACATTTTTTTGTATTTCTCTCCAAGCCCTTCACAATTAAAGCACTGCCTATGAAATTAAAAGTTGTATGCTATGGTACATATTGCATATTTCTTCTTATACCAATAAACCAATTTCTAATGTATTATTCTCCTTCACCAGGCCTGCTTACCTGAGACTGACACTTTCATGAGGGCCTCCAGAGGTCTGTTGTTGTCCAGATCTCGACTGAGCTTAAGTTCCCCAGTGGCAGGGTCCAGAATCAACAGGTTTAACTCATTGCCCTGCACAAACGTGTAGACGAGGCTGTCAGACACATCAGGATCATGGGCTGGGATCTTGCCAATCACCCCAGAGGGAAAGCTGTTAGACTTGTTGGTCACATAGTTGTTGAAGAGGATCTGGAAGTCCTGTAGCACAGGTGGGTTATCGTTCTGATCCAGCAGACGAATGTGCACAGTGGCTCGGCTGACAAGCGGGGCTGAAGTGGCTTGTACCACAATCACATACTCGGTCCGGCTCTCATAATCCAGATCCATCAGGGCAGTAAGGTCACCATTGAGGAGGTCAAGCTGGAAGACCTCAGGGATGTTACCCTCAACAATCTGGTACATGATTTGTGCATTGGTTCCTTCATCTGGGTCAGCTGCACTGATCCGGGCCACAATGGAGCCCACAGGGCTGTTCTCTTCCACAAAGATGTCAAATTCATCCTGTTCAAAGACAGGTGGATTGTCATTGATGTCTAGTACAGTGACCTGAACATCGACAGAGGCTTTAAGGGGTGGGCTGCCTCTGTCCACAGCAAAGGCTCGCAGGCTGTATACAGCCACATTCTCACGATCCAGCTTGCGTTGGGTGCGTATCACTCCAGAAGTGGGCTCAATGTAAAAGTCTCCATCTCCATCATCACCACCCTGGAAGGTATAAAGGAGGCGCCCATTGAGGCCTGAGTCCCGGTCAGTGGCTGACAGCTGCAAAACACTGGTGGAGAGCGGCACATCCTCAAAGACTGAGCCCTGGTACCGGTCACGTAGGAAGCGGGGTACATTGTCATTGGCATCCAGGATAAGAATCTCAACGTAGGTGGTATCAGATTTCTGAGGGATCCCATTGTCTCGGGCTGTAATTGCCAATGTGTAAGAGGCCTGGTCCTCATAGTCCAGTTCCATCAGAGTGGTGATAGTGCCTGTGTCTGGGTCAATGCGGAACTGGGGGATGTTATCCTCCAAAATGTATGTTATCCTAGCATTTTCCCCCGTGTCTTCATCCGTGGCACTGATAGACACAATAGATGTGCCAATAGGCTTGTCCTCACTGACACTCACTGTGTAATGGGAGCTCTGGAAGACTGGGCGGTGTGTGTTAGCATCCGTGACATTGATAAAGACCTGGACGGTGTCAAAGCGTGTACCATCTGAAGCAGTGACAGTCAGCACGTACTGCCTCTCCTGTTTGTAATCCAGGGGCAAGGACAAAGTGATCAGCCCACCCCCACTCTGGCTGGTGATTGCAAAACGGTTCCTGGTATTGCCACTTGTGATCTGATAAGTCACCACGCTGTTGACATCTCTGTCTACTGCAGTCAGTGTCAGGACACTACTGCCCACTGCTGCATCCTCGTTCAGCCTGAGGTGATAGACTTTTTCGGTGAAGGTAGGGTTGTTGTCATTGACATCCAGAACTGTGATAGCCACACTGGCTGAGGAAGTCATGACAGGAACTCCATGGTCCCTGGCCTCCACCCCAAAATGATAGTTCTCCACAGTCTCTCTGTCCAGATCAGCTGATACTGTGATCCACCCAGTGCTGTTGTTGATCTGGAAGGGGAACCCAGCATCCCCTCCTACAGATACTCCCCCAGGAGTGGGGTTCAAGTCCACAAGTCTGTACTGCAGGCGGGCATTGTCCCCAGAGTCAGCATCCACTGCCTGAATGTGTAGCACAGAGTAGCCCAGGGGCACATTCTCCAGCACAGTCGCTTGAAAGGGGGTGCTGACAAAGATGGGGGCGTTATCATTCACATCCACCACTTGCACTGACACCATCCCACTGGAGTTGATTAACGGAGGCCTGCCCCCATCCTGGGCTTTGATCCTCAGCGTGTATTCACGGATGGTCTCATAATCCAGAGGGTTGATCAGGTCAATAGCGCCAGAGAAAGAGTGGATGTAGAACTGGCCTTTGAGGTTGCCACTTACAATGCTGTAGTGCACTTGGGCGTTGCTGCCCCGGTCCCGATCTGTTGCTTGCACCTGCAGGATCTGAGTGTTCACTGGGGCATCCTCCGGCACCTGTACCAAATAGCGCTTCTCACTGAACTGCGGGTAGTTGTCATTCTCATCCTCCACAGTGATGTGTACCATCGCTGTAGCGCTCCGAGGACCTGGGTCCTTGCCCTGGTCATTAGCTTCCACCACCAGATGGTACTCGGAGACTTCCTCGCGGTCTATGAGAGCACGGGTCCTCACTACGCCAGAGCGCGGATCTATCTCAAAGACACTGTCCCCAGCACCTGGCTCAAGCAAGCGGTAAAGCATGTTGGCATTGGCTGGAGCATCGCCGTCCGTAGCACGGATGGTCAGCACCTCATAACCCACCTCCAGGTTCTCCCTGATGCTCTCCCGATACTCAGGCTGCTCAAACACCGGCTCGTGGTCATTAGTGTCGCTCACAGTCACGGTCAAGTAGGTGGTGGCCGAGCGGCGCCGGGGGGACCCATGGTCGGCCGCCGTCACTTTCAGCACGTGGGTGTCCTTGGTTTCCCGGTCCAGGCTGCGGGTGGTGGCCACGCTGCCCGTCTCCGGGTCGATGGAGAAGTAGTCGTTGGAGCGCTCATCAAAAAGCGCCTCCATGGAGTACGCCAGCCGGCCCGCCTCCCCCTCGTCGGGGTCCTGCGCCCGCAGGGCGATCACCGGCGTGCCGCCCGGCTTGTTCTCAGGGATGGACACCTGGTAGCTGGGCAGCTGGAACTGCGGGGGGTTGTTCACGCTCCTCCTGCCCCGCCGGCTCCCTCCCTCTGCCTCGCCCCGGGCACCCTGAGGGGTGGGTGCCCCCCGGGCCCTGCCCTCACAGCCCGGGCCCCGGCAGCGCGGCAGGGCGGGCAGCAGGTGCAGGGGCAGCGGGTGGCCGCCGCCCGCCCGCCCGCGCCGCCTCAGCCACAGCCGCAGCCGCCCGGCGGCCGCCCCCTCCAGCGGCCCCGGCGCCGGCCCCAGCCCGAGCCCGAGCCCGCGGCACGGCCGCAGCTCCTGGCCCGCGGCGGGGCGGCACAGCAGCGCGAGCCAGCACAGCCAGGCGGCGGCCGGCAACAGCAGCGGCGGCATCTCCGAGCCTGGCGGGCGGCGCAGCCCGGATCATCCGCCCTCGCGCCCGGGGCAGGGCCGGCGCCGCGCCTCCCGCTCCCCCTCCCGCCTCGCCTCCCCCTCACCAACTTTGCAGGGACTTCAAAATGGTGCCCGCATGCACCCGCGGGTGCGCCCCGCCCCGGCCCCGGCCCCGGCCCGGCCCCGCATGTGCTCCCCGGCGCGGCTGGCGCAGGAGCCCGGCGCTGGCGCGGTCCCGAGCAGTGCCCGGGGCGGGGTCTCGGGGCGGGGCGCACCTGCCCCGCCTCCGCCTCCCGCAGGGGCCGGGCAGTGCCGGGCAGAGCCCGCCCGCGGGACAGCACAGGACGGGGCGGGACGGGACCGGGAGAGGGAGCCGGGCTGTCCTGTGTCAGACCGGCTGAGCGCGGCGCTGGGGGAAGCGGCCGGCGAGCTGCCCCCTCGGTGAGGCAGAGGGAGGCTCCGCGGGTCTGAGCTGCGAGGAGCGAGAGGGGCTGGGCGTGAGGCAGGATGTCCGCCAGAAGGGAAATGGGTCGAGATGAGCTCCCGCTCCCTGTCCGCCGCCGGGAGACACGGGCTTTCAAGGGCGCCAAGAAGACCTACCCGCTTCCCAGAGAAAGAAACGCCCCCCCCCCCCGGTTTTCTTGGGGGAAAAGAAAGGGGAAACGGGGCAAGGCTGAGCAGGAGGCACTAGGACGGCGCGCCCGGGACAGCGCCGCCGGCCCTCCAGCACGCCCCGGGACGCTGCTGTGCGCCACAAGCCTGCTGCCGCTCCGGGCCGTGGGCGCAAGCCGCGCGAGGAGAGCAAGACCCCCTTGAGGAGGGGAGCCACGAGGGCACGTCACTGACCGCGTGGGGAAGCTGAGCTGGGGGAAAGGCAGCGGTCACACGCGCGCGCGGAGGGGTGCTGGCACCCGCCTACCCTCTAATGAATCCCAGGAAGTCGTGGGCGCTGCTCCGGGGGACGCAGGCTAGGGGGCGAAATGCACCTATGGTCTGACCCACTCAATGGCAATTCTTAAATTCATATGATTACAGCATTGTATTGATTCCCGTCCCGAACAGCGTGACACTGATCTTTAAATAGAGATTATAGGGTTTGTTTTTCTCATCCATCCTCCCTGGCATAACCAGTGGCCTAACTTTTCTGAGGAAGGTGATCAGGATTTGTTTTAAGCTGTATCCAGGCAAACTCTAAACCAGTGGAGGCAGCTCTTCTAGGCCAGCCTCTTGGAAAGTTTTGTATAATGTATGTTGTAAGCATTCTGCTTTTGTTTATAGATTGCAGTGTGTCCGTCCTTCTCTTTTGTTGGCATACTAATGATTTAAAATAAACAGGCGCCCTCTATTAATGTTTCATTTTTTCAGGCTCTGTACAGCATGCACTTGCAAAATAAATCAGTTCACAGGCAGACCCGCACTTCAATATATTTATTTCATTAATGAATCTGGTGACGATTCTATATAATCCCGATCTATATTTTTTATCATCTTCCATCATTGGATCTATCTGTTGATTTAAAATATATATATATATATATATATATATATTTTTTTTTTTTTTTTTTACAGGCATCACTTTGATCCATACAGCTGCAGCGGCCTCTGGTGACCAATGTGGGAACTGCTGATCATATTGTGGGAGTACCCAGCATCCAGACCCGTCCTAGGCTGTGATACAAACCACAAAATGAGCACAACAACCTACACAAATTTGGCATATCTGTTATGCATTATACTTTAACTGATAAAGAATGGTTTTTAACTATAGCATCTGTTCTTTTGATTACTTTCTTACAGTGATAAATCATTTAAAAACTTTGAAAACTTCAGCACATGTTGTAGGTTATGTAAGCAACAGGACAACTTTCAGGAAAATCTGTTCCTGTCAGTTTATTGTGTCCTCTTTACAGCATGGGTTAGAATAACTCCGCAAAGAATTCAATTCTCACAGCTGTTATCAGCACTGGGAATGTAGTATTCAAAGAGGTTGGGGGGGACCTAGATTAGTGCCAACATTTCTGGCAGAAAGAAAAAGCTTTCACATTTTACATGGAAGACATTTACATGATTCACACAGCTTTACCCAGCCAGTTTTTTTTCTGGGAGTTTGGAGGTATGCTTATATTTTCAACTTCTCAAATGAGACTAGACAGTTTTTCAAGAACAAGAGAAAAGAAATACATTCAAACATTTATTCACAGCCTTCTCAACATTCAGACAACTTGCATTTAGGTTGGGGTTTTTTTCTATTAAAGCATAAACAAAAGCCATAGTGTCACCCCACATTTTCAACCTTATTTCTGAATTTTCTTGCTACAGTGGGTTAAAATCCAGACCTTTAACATATAGTATCTCTTGGTTGTTGAATAATTTGCTGATCCAGTTTACTCAGCATGGGAGTCAGAAGTTTGGTTCAAGTCTTTTTATTAGCTTAACTACATCCACAAAAAACACATGTTTAACATTAAAATTAATGCTCAGGGGTCTTAGAAAGTAAAGATAGTCTAGGAACATTTGTACCAAATGAGATACATACATAATTACTACAATATCCCAGGCTCTACTTCTGTTTGCATGACTGACCTGCTCTTTCCTCATTGCCTCATGCTGAGCAGTTCCTGTTTCATTTGATATGTTCTACTGTATCCTCATTTATTATTTAATTCCCATTATTGTTCTCCAAATCCACTCATATTTTATATTGCATGTTGGATAATCTTACTGAGATAAAATACATTTCAAATACTGTAACAAAAGCACACACAAGTCACACATTCTCAGCAGCAAGGATAGTTGGCTTAGAAATAAATAGCAGTTGTGAATGTAACAAACTAACAATATATTTGTTTTTCAGAATTGCAATCCCTTAAATGTTCTGTTTAAAAACGGAGTAAATTTATCTCTAGAAACATTGTTGCTAATTCTGAAAAGCACTTAAGGATCAATATCAAGCCAATAATTACACTTCTGTCTGAAATATTTCTATCTACTCTTATTTCAGGTAACACTTAAATGACTGAAACATTAGAGCCATTTTTTTTTCTCTATTGAGAATTACCATACTATTGGGTCAGACTATTTAGCCCAATATTCTAAAGCTGGTTCCAAAGAGGATGGAGCTAAACTGTTCTCAGTGGTGGCAGATGACGGAACAAGGAGCAACCGTCTCAAGTTGCAACAAGGGAAGTTTAGCTTTCTCACTAGGAGGGTAGTAAAGCACTGGAACTGGTTACCCAGAGAAGTGGTGGAATCTCCATCCTTGGAGGTTTTTAAGACCTGGCTAAACAAAGTCTTGGGTGGAATGATCTAGTTTGAGCAGGGAGTTGGATTAGATGACCTCCTGAGGTCCCTTCCAACCCTAATTTTCGAAGTGGCAAGTATGAGACACTTTACAGGAAGATTATGTGAATGGGGCATGCCTAGAGTGATCCTTTCCTCCCATCAATCATTGCTGGCTTAAGGATGTTGGACAGTACATCACTGATAGTTCCATTTAATAGCTCCCAAATATTCTATTACATTTTTTTTTACATTGTGCATTTTGGATAGCAGTTTACATTGTTTCTCTTGTACAAGCATCAGTTCCACAAAGTATTTCAGCAGAAGCATAATTTTAAACTTGTGCATGCCTCATTCATAGGCTAAAAGTTATGAATATGCGTGCTTTGCTGAACTCTGAATTCCTACCATCCATTGTGGGACTTGGTACAGACATAGATACGGATGCTAGCGGGAACATGGTGAGGTGAAGTCTGTCAGTTTTCTTGCTGCCTATATTGACTTTTTTACATAAGAGTCAGAAGAGAAGAGGAGGAAAGATTATGGCAAAACACAAAAATTAGCAAGGAAATTCAGGGGCAGGTTAGTAACTGAAAGAATATTTTATCTAATTGATGTTGACTAGATGTCAATAAAAGATGCCCCTTCAGTGGTAAGATCAGTTATTCAATATGAGCTGATCCTGAAAGCCCTGTGTGCTATAATTTATCCTTATTCCTACAAGTAGCCATGTGAATTTCCAGAAAATGTCTGACTTCAGTATAACAAGTGAGTGAGGATTGGCAGGATCCTTTTGTCTTGGTAGTAGCAGTAATTATCAAACATTTTCACTCCACAGTTTAAAAAGTTTTCTGTTTCAGCTTGTCTAGGCATGAAACCTTTCAAGTGTATCTCCAAAATAGATTCAAAATTAGTATTAGTTATATAAAAGCATAAAGCAATGCTCCAAGCTAGATCTATTCAGTGCTCAGTTATCCACATTTTTTATTCAAACTTTGAGGTAACTTTTTCAAACATTACACATTTATCAATCTGGAGAGGGAATGTCAAAGCAGCACAAACTGAAATATATTTTCTTAATTTAATTTCTAATGTAAGATCTCTATCCCATACAAAATCCAGAGATGACTTTGCTTTCTATTAAATCTGAGAATTTAGTCATGATATTTGCAGATGGATAATTTGGTATAAAATCGCTCTTTGAGATAGAAGATATTCTTTACTTGAAAGAAGCCTGTGATTATTCTCAGTGTCTGTTAATAATGAACTTTGAACAAAAATAAATTTGAAAACTGAAGTGAAGTAAAAGACAGTTATTTCTGATGGTTCAACAAGAACAATAACTTTGTTAACAATTACTTTCAGAAATCATTGTTGCAGGACTTTTCAAAGATCATTGTACCATAAATAGACAATGTACATAAAGAATACTTTTAAAACTGTGGCTCTGTCTTCTAAATTTATGTTGTTTTATTTATATTTCAGGTGTAAAAGGAGGAGTTATTCCAGGGTCTAGGCATATGTCCAACAATAAAATATAAAATTAATAAAGATATGCATGCATGTAATGAGTGTGTGTACAGCTGTTATTTATATTTATGCACAATATATATTTATATCATTTTATTAATATATAATTCACAAAATATACTGGTGATTGTCCCCACTGCAATATTTTTTTTGCCATAGCATCATAATAAAGCTATTATTATAATAATAAAGTTATGACAACTGATAATGGACTAGTCACTATTAATACTATCATTTTCAAACCACCACTCTTCCCTCAGTTTAAGACACCTGTGTGCTACCCTGCTATTCCTCCAAGCAATGAGATGCCTATGCTATTGTTCTTTTTAAGTGCTAATAACTGATGGCAGTGGATGAACTGGAAGGACAGGATATTATATGCAGAATCAACAAAAAAGAGTGCTTTGGCTGTGATCTCCATGTATAAGATCTCTGTGATTAAGATGAATGTACAGGTCATGGGTGACCAAACTTTGTAACACTTCTAAAAGCAAAGCAAAATCTTGACATAGCTGAGAACCATGCAGGACACACGGTTTTCTAGATATACGTGCCCACGAGTCACTGATCTGCATAAAGTGACCCTGCTTAGCTAATTTGTCATTTAATGACTTCTTAGAATAAATAATAAATGAAAATAAGGGAATAAACATAGGAAACAATAAACAGAAAAATCTGTTTTTATTTAACTACTCTTTTTTCTTTAAAGTACTGGGCCGTGTCCAGGCATGCAGGCTCGTGCAATTTATAGTGATGCAAACCTCTTTGCAGTGCCACACATCACACGCCTGGAACGTTAAAACATGCCCCGCACTGCAGATTCGCAGCACGGGGGCCAAATTTGCAGCACGGGGGCAAAATTGCTACCAGGATTCCCTGGTAACAAAAAAAAAAAGCTGAGAAAAAAGTGGCACAACACACACTACAGTCATGTGCGCAGGAACAAACAGAGGCTTGGTCCTGCCAGCCAGAGTATCTCTGCTATTTCATTTGTGCCCCACCTGCTCCAGCATGTCTGGAGCTGGGAGGAGTGGGGAAAGGGCAGTTTGCCTGAAGCAGGACAATGGGTACAGAGAGAAATGACGAGTTTCATTGGTTCTGGTAAAAGCAGTCTATAGCCATGACCAAACACCAGTGCACGGCTGCAGACAGCTTAAAAAATGGCCAATCGGGGGAAAATCTGATTCCTCGTTGCATGAAGGGTTGGATAAAGATGTTTCAAACCAGAACATCTTCTATAACTTCTGTCTGTGCTGCCTCCCAGCCTGGAGCTGTTTCCAGGATGGGAGAAGGGGAAAGGGAGCAAAGGGAATTCAGTCTGGGAGTTTTTCAACCCCTGCTAGAGGGCAGGGTGGGTGGATTGGAGCCCCACCTTGCCAAGGTGTGGGGGGTGCTCCAATTCACTCACCCCACTATGAATGACAGATTTGGCAGTGAGCAGTGAGTGGGGACCAGCGATGGAGGGTAGTGAGCGGGGACCGTCTGCAGATGCCAGCGACATATGTGAGGGGGCAGGGGGAGGGAGGTAGCTAGTGTCGATTGCCTGCAGAAGCTGGCAGCAGTGGCGGCTGATTTTGGGGCAGGAAGGGGATGTGCTCCCCCTGCCCCATTCTACGCATTGCCTATGCAGAGAAGCTATAGAGAGTCCAAAGGAGAGCCATGCGCATGATCAGAGGACAAGAGAATAGGCCTTATAAAGAGAGGCTGAGAGTCGTGGGGCTCTTCAGCCTGAAAAAGCGCAGGATCAGGGATGACCTGATGGCAGCCTATAAGTACACTGGGATGTGCATCAGGATCTGGGGGAATGCCTGTTCACCAGAGCGCCCCAAGGGATGACAAGGTCCAATGGTCACAAAGTCCTCCAAGACCATTTTAGGCTGGACATAAGGAAAAACTTCTTTACTGTCTGAGTCCTGAAGGCCTGTAATAGACTCCCTCCAGAGGTGGTGCAAGCACCTACTCTGAACTCCTTTAAGAAGTATTTGGATGCTTATCTTGCTGGGATCCTTTGACCCTAACTGACTACCTGCCCTTGGGACAAGGGGGCTGGACTTGATGATCTTTTAAGGTCCCTTCCAGCCCTAATGTCTATGAAATCTATGAAATCTATGCACTCCACCCTCCAGTGCTGAATGGGGAACCCCTAGAACGAGCTCCCTCTGCTGCCTTTCCCCCCTCCCATTCTGAAACAGGGGCAGGCTGGGAGAGAGAAGGGGCCATTGCTAGGGGAAACCAGCTGCAGGCATGGAGCCAGCAGCAAGATTCCCCTCCCTTCTGGAACCAACAGTGAACTTCTGTTTGTTCCAGGGGATGGTTGTAACTCAGAACACTTCTATTTGTTCCACTACAAGTGCATGTCCTTGCACATCTGGACATGGCCCTGGGAGCCAGATGTATCTCATATGCTGTGGCTTGGTCAATGCTGGCATAGACTGACTGGATGGGAGCCCAAAAATTTGGCTTCAGCTTCATTATTGGTAATTTGCTACCACTGTCTAAAAAGTAGAAAAGCCAAAGTGTGCCTAATCAGTCTCTAACTTAGATGTGTTTCAGACTAGGGACCTAGCAACAGCAGCACCCAGTTCAAACTCACCTTACCAGCTATACTGTGAGGTCATGAACCAGGCTTTTATACAATCGTGTTATTAACTAGTAAGAGGTGTAATAAAAGGTTGCTGTGTTGACAGGCCCCATTCAAATGTGAGTTTGTTTTACTCCTCCCAGTACAGTAAAGCTTGAATGAACATAAATAATTATATTTATTCATGCTGTTCAGCTGTGTTTATTTTAAGAATGGGAAAACTAGTTCAGGCTTCGTAAGAAGCAAACTGAAACTTCATTTATATCAAGAACCAGACTCAGGTTTGGAAATAGTTCATAACAAATCCTTCCTCCTCCACCTTCTCCTCCTCCTCTATCTGCAATAAAAGATTCCCCAGCATCAGCACCCTTATTTGCCAGGATTTTCTTTGAGCCTTCTGGGATGCAGAATATGTTAGGTTATGAAGTAAGAACCTATTATACTTCAGAAGTACATTTATCTTATCCAAGTATATTGCTGCTGCTTTTAAAATCCAGCGTCAGGATGAAAGCTATTTGTTGTTGTAACTTATTTCTTACACTTACCACCACGCATTTAGAATGTATCCTCAGGTATTCTCCTCCACCCATCACTAAATTTACTTGTGAATTTTCCACACTCTCAACATGCAGGCCATGTTTTTTTACTCTCTTATATCAGCCAAGAATTCAACAGGTTAAAACATGCAACTAGATAAATAAACGACAACTATTAGGCTCAGACACTACCCAGTGGCCATGAGCAACTAAGATCTCAACAATGCTCAGCATTAATTTGATGGGAATGTGAAGTTCTTTGTTGCAGATGCCAATATGTTTAATCCTTCAAATGACTCTTAATGAAATAAGATACCAAAGCAAAATATTAATAACAATAATGTTTAAGTTAAACTAAACCCATATTTCATGTACAAGCCTCTGTGCATGTCATTTTATTTTATGGGAAGATCAATCCTAGACAATAGACATTTAACTGAAAAACACTCTTTTGGAAATTGCTATTTATGATTTTTGGGAACAATTGTTTCAAATAAATAGTGCCCAGTTCTGAAAGATTCTCTTATACTTTCCCCTGTTGGAAATCTATGATATCACCAAATTCTGCCCCCATTCCTTGCAAGTCACCAAGTGAAATGGCTTTGCACAAGGCATCTATGCCAGTCCAAAGAAATACAGACATAGGAGCGTTGCTATAAGATCCTGATCTTTATTTTCTTGGCTTCAGTCACATGATTAGAGGCCTGAGGGATTAATTAATGAGAAAAGAGCCCTAGAGATAAATATGTCTAACTTGGTGAAGAGACACTTTTGAGTCAGGAGTGAGACAGCAGTCTATGAACGCTGGAAGACGTAATCACTCTGGATTAATTAAGCTGGTGCAACAGAGAATAAATAGAAATAGTAGGATGACATTTAAAGACAACAACATGACTGTGGAATATTGGGACTAATTTAATGATATGTGGGTCTCCTACACTGTTACGTTGTCTCCAAAGGGAGTGGTAGAAAGCCCTGTTGTGGGGTACAGAGTCGTCTCACAGGCTAGGGACAGACATTACACATAAACTGGTTTAAATGATCAGAAACTGGTTTAAACTTGTAACAGAACAGATATTCAGTACACATAAGCATGGGCAGTTTGAAAATGGTTTGAGACAAACCTGGTTGAATGTAGGATGGGACTTAACTGATTTGGGTCAAACTGGTTTATGCAATGTCTGTCCCAGACCCCTTGCTGGTTTAAGTTAAATCAGATTCCCCCAAATCCTGGTACACTCTCTGGCTTGGGTGGGGCTCTCTGCTCAACAGCAGGGCTGGTGATAAGTTGTGAGCTCAGCAACAACACTCTGGACACCCCTGGGTTGAACTAACAGTTACTTATTATTATAATTCTCTGGAATCATTATAATTCTGGAATCATATCCAGGGTGGATCTTAACAATTGTCCTCAGTATATGTAAGCAGAACTTATACTCACTCTGCCTCTGACTTGACCCCATCCAGTAATGTGGAGGGAGAGGAACCAAGACTGCCTCTGGCTCCTCATGGCAGAGAACAGGGAGTCCCAGTGCTGCAAAACTGCCACAAGCAACTGAACCCTGCCGTGCTGAACATGAGGGCTTTGGCCTCAAAGGGACAGTGCAAGGAAAACACAATAAGATACAACACCCCTTCCCTCTAGACAGAATAGTCAGCCAACCATTTGGGAGGACTCTGTTTCCCCTTTGGTCTTCCCATAGAACTGGACTCAGTGAGGGGTTCAGCAGATGATGGCCCTGTCAGCCTATCTGGAGACTCAACAGTGACACTTCCTTCTGACGGTGATGGCAAAGGGTTTGCACTGGTGGAAACAGGTAGGCACTTCCCAATGAATCCATGTCTGGTGGTGGTGGATTGATGCTTGCAGATTGCTCAGGTGTAGGGTTATCAGTAGAAGAACGCCCACACAGCTGGTCCACATAATGTCTCCAGACTTGCCCATCATTAGTCTGGACTGTATATGATACGAGTCCTGTGGCGCTTACAATTTTAGATTGAACCTGCTGTGGGCCTGTCCCATAGTTCTGAGCAAACACAGTCTCTTGTGGAACGAAAAGATGTAAGGTACCAGATGCCAATGTGGGGTCCAACTCCTTTTCTTTCCCAAACTGCATGTCTCTTATAAGGTCTGGATTAACATGGTCAAGGCATGTCTTGAGACGATGAGCCATGAGAAGTTCTGATGAGCTGGACCTTGTTGTAGGGCAAGGAATTACATGTTGAGCAAACAGAAATCTGGCCAGTCTGGTAGGCCAGTCTCCTACAACAATCCTTTTCAGTGCATTTTTTGTAGTCTGTGCCATTCACTTAGCTTGCCCATTAGCCTGTGGCCTGTGAGGTGCAATGGTAACAGGTTGAATGAGGTTGTGCCTGGCAAAATCTTGGAAATCTGTTGAGGTGAATGCACTGCCATTATCAGAAACTATAGTGTCGGGCACCCCATGGGTTGCAAACAGCTGACGGAGAGCTGTTATAGTGGCAGGTGATATAAGAGTTGAGCCAGTAATCACTTCAAGCCATTTTGAGTATGAGTCAACAGCAATTAAGAAGTTCTTACCTTGAAAAGGGCCAGCAAAATCAATGTGGATGTGTGACCAGGGTTCCTTTGTCATTTTCCAAGGGAATACTGGTGCCTTCGGTGGATTATGGTGGGTTGCTTGACAAATGCTGCACTCCCTCACAACTCTTTCTATGTCATTGTCCATACCTGGCCACTATACATAACTCGTAACCAGCACTTTCTTCCTCACAATGCCTGGGTGTGCTGCATGCAGTGTTGTCAGTTTGATTTGGCATCCTGCTTCTGGAATTACGACATGATTTCTTACAAGAGGCAACCCATCACGTCAGCTCATGCTGATATTATGAAAATGGCCTGAATTCCTCAGCTAATTTGTCTGCAGGCCAGCCCCTCCACGCCCAGTTGAGGACATGGGCAAGGATAGGGTCTTTTGCAGTGATCCTTGCTATCTGATCAGCCTGAAGAGGGGCTTCTGGCATGGATTAAACCACAAGGATTTCTGCTGGTGGAGGAGTAGCAGTCAGGTGTCTGTAGTAGTAGGCAGCTCAATGCATCAGCATTTGCAATCGTTTCCCCAGGTTTCTATATGAGTGTATAGTCACATGTGTTTAGCATGATGCTCCAGCATTGCATATGGGGAGACAAAATAGGAGGAGTTAGTTTGTCCATAGTAAAAATTTCTAGAAGGGTTTGTGGTCCATTCAGATTTTGAATTTGCAGCCATAAACATAATTGTGAATTTTTTAAACTCCTGCAATGATTGCCAATGCTTCTTTATCAATCTGCACATAGTTCCACTCAGTTGAAGTCATTGTTCTTGAGTAAAAAGCAATGGATGCATCCGTGCCATCAGGCAATGTGTGACTGAGGACAGCGCCAACAGCAAACAGTGAGGCATCACAAGTAATGGACAGTGGCTTCTGCTCATCATAGTGAACAAGGACAGAGTCCAATGTCAGCAACTTCTTGATGCCCTGGAAGGCTTTGATGTGCTGGCAAGTCCACTTTCACTGAACTCCTTTATCCAGTAAGCGATGAAGGGGTTCTGCTATGGTGGCTTTGTCTTTCAAGAAGATGTGATAAAAATTTAGAAGGCCTAAGAATGCTTGAAGATTCTGTCTGCACATTGGTATAGAAGCATCACTTATTGCTTTTATCTTGTCTTCAACTGGGTGAATGCCAGAAGGAAACATCAATTTGATATCCCAGAAAGTTGATACTGGAAACTCCCAGTTGACATTTCTCTCTTTTTACTTTGATACCTGCTTTATCAAATCTCTGTAAAACTTCTCTGAATCTCTCAGTGAATTTCTCTCTAGACAGCCCCATTATCAACACATCATCAAAGTATGGAACAACCCTAGGAATTCCTGCTAGCATTTTCTCCATGAACCTCCGGAAAATTCCTGGGGCCACAGAAATTCCAAAGTGGAGGTGCTTGACACAGAATGCTCCCTGGTGTGTAATTATTGTTTGGGCCTCAACAGCCTTGTCATCCACTATCAATTGCTGATAGACTTGAGCGAGGTCAAGTTTGGCAAAAAACTTCCCTCCTGCAAGAACAGACAATAACTGGTTAATGGCAGGCACTGGGTGCAGGTCCTACTTAAGTGCTTTATTAACAGTGCACTTGTAATCCCCACAAATGCAAACACTGCTGTTAGGTTTTAAAACAGGAACAATTGGTGTGGCCCAGCTTGTATGTATGATTGGCTCGAGGACCCCTTGTACAATAAGTCAATCTAATTCTGCATCAATTTTTGGCTGCAACGCAAAAGGTACGTTCCAAGCCTTCGTAAAGATAGCGACTATCGCAGGATCCATTTGGAACATCGCAGGTGGACCAGGGTAAATTCACAATTCCATGGAGAATACCTGGGGAAACTCCCTTGCAAGCCTTTCCAGATTTTCTGTGCAGAGACTGTGTATGCCTTGAATACTGATTCCCAATGGTGAGAACCAATTTTTCCACAGAACACTTTTGCGGGAACCCTTAGTGATTGTGACAGCTGAAAATTGTGTCTAAGGTGCTGTGAAAATTAAACCAAGTGTGAAAATTAAATGCTGTGAAAATGAAACACTGTGAAAATTAAACCAAGTGTTTGTCTGTCATTTGTTCAGATATTAAGCTATATGTTTTTGTTAAGAGCCTAATTAAAGTCAAAGATTAGCGAGGCCTTGTATGTAGTAAGGCCTAGTAAATTTAACAAAGCCTTGTAGTAGTAGGCCCTGTGACATAGTAAAAATTAACCTTATCAGAAGAATGCAAGACTTGTACTGCTATTGGTCAGTCCTAAGAATAATTATAATGGAAGAATCTTGATGGCTGTAAGTTATCAGCATAGCTCAAAAGTTATAAATTGGCTAGCACATCTGGAAATCATTTAAAAGGGAGATGCATCTCTGTGAAAGAAGCTACTGATTTGGAGTTGGCTGTTGACCTGGTTTCAGTGGGCCTGTAGATCTCAAGGAGCTCGAGGACTGAATACCAGGGTCCTTCCCAGTACCCTTTGGACAGCGCTGATCAGGGACACCTGACTTCGCTGAGCTTTGCAAAAGAGAAACTTGTCATACATCAGGCATCAAAGGGGACTGCCAATAAGTTGCTGATGCAAATTATTGTTGTCTGTCATTGTAGCATTATTATTTACACATAGTTGTGTGTTTGTTAAGTCAATAAACCTTTCTTACCTTTCTACCCCCAACCACACACTTAATCTCAAACCCTCTGCTGGCAGCTAAAACAGTGATAATGAGGGGTAGACACTGCCTAACAGATCTATATTGGACATCTACACTGCAGCTACCCAAAGTTTCCACAATCTGTCCATTGTAGTCATGCAGATGACACTCAGGTTTCAATAACTTGGGGAAGGGTGCCAAAACAACTGGAAGAATGTGTTTTCATCTATGAGGGATACTCTCAAACCTGAGTCCACTTCCATTTTGCACTTCTTTCCATTTATTACTACAGATGTAATCACCTCAGAACCTTGAGTTTAAACAACACCAACATTTTGAATCAAATATAGTTTTTGTATCTCACATTCTGGGGAGGACTCTAGTATGTGAGTTTTTTGGGAGTGAACACATTTGCCAGTCTTTTTGTCTCCCAGAACTGTCCTTCGAGCAGCAAACCCTCTCTATGTGGCCCTTCTTCTTGCAGGCATGACACTCCACATTCCTAAACCTGCACTCCCTTTGTCTATGTTGGTTGCCACAACTCAAATATGCCTGTGGATTAATTGGCTCATGTGGTGCTGTTGGTGAGGGTATAATCTGCTGAATTTGCTGGTGATAATCTGATTCTTGATCTTTTTGGAGTAAGTGGACATTGCTGGAGAATGCCTGGTGAATTTCTCTCATGTTGTGGGATGCTGGTTCAGCTGCCAAGGCTTTTTCTTGTGCAGTAGCCAAGGTCAAATTTGTTTCAGAGAGCAGGCAATGTTGGATTGCTTCGTCTTGAACCCCACAGACAAGACGGTTGTGAAGCAGGCCATCCAGAAGATCACTGAACTCACAAAGTTCCACAAGGTGATGGATCTCAGCCAGGTAATCTGCTATGCCTTCATTGGCCTTTTGGTCCCATTTAAAAAAATGAAATCTCTGCAGGGTAACAGATGGCCTTGGGCAAAAATGTGCCTTTAGCAGGGCAATTAGTTCAGCATAAGACTTAGTGTTTGGTAAGGCAGGTGTTGTGAGGGAATGAACATGGAGAATGTTTTGTCACCACAGACTGTCAGGAGGATCGCGTGCATCTGTTCTGGGTTTTCCACTTTTTTGGCTTCCAGGTGATAGGATAGCCTTTCCGCATAAGAGTCCCAAGAAGCCGGCTGGCTCTCATCAAATTCTTCTATCTGACCCAATGTAGCCATTTTAACTAACATCAGCTGTAATAAAGAGAAAAGTAGAAGGAAAAAACTTCCCTCTGATCACAAAACACAGCCTGGTCTTAGAATGTTGTCCCACAATTTAGGGGTGTCTTTTCAGCAAAGAATCCCGTCCTCATCACCAGATGATAAGTTGTGAGTTCATCAACAACACTCTGGACACTCCTGGGTTGAACTAACAGTTATTTATTATTATAATTCTCTGGAATCATATCCAGGGTGGATCTTAACAGTTGCCCTCAGTATAGGTATGCATAACTTATACAATGCCTCTTACTTGACCCTGTCCAGTCCTGTGGAGGGAGAGGAACCAAGAATGCCCCTGGCTCCTCATGGCAGTGAACAGGGAGCCCCAGTGCTGCAAAACTGCCACAAGCAACTGAACCCTGCAGTGCTGAACATGAGGGCTTTGGCCTCAAAGGGACAGTGCAAGGAAAACACAATAAGACACAACAGCTGGCCCCTCCCCTCTGCTCCCTGGCTAGAGCTCCAGCAGAGATTTGCAGGTAGAGCAGGGCCTGCTGGCTTCCCTGTGCCCCTCTCCCCCTGCTCTTACCACTCACTGCTTAAGCAGAGATCCCTTCCTCCTCTCTCCCACAGCATGGACCATAGCCAGCATGTGGTATGCTAGCTAATGCTGTGTAAGGCAGATAGGTCAGTATCTGCTTAGGGCTTTTGGGAGCTAATCAACAGCTCAGCTGGTAATGTCCCTGCATTCCTTCCTTTGGAAAAAGCTGTTTAAGAAGAGCTTGAACTAATGAGCAAGGCTTTGTTTTCTGATGGGGTGCTAAATGCTGATAACAAAGCTGATAAATGCTCTGTTATCAAGGGTGGGGAGGCCCTCCCTAATCACAGTGTCCTGCCCAGGCCTGGCCATGCCCCCCTCAGGTCAGCCCTGTGGAAGGGAAGGGAAGACTGCTCTAGTGCCCCCCTGGCTTCTAGCCTGAGCCACTGCAGGCATGTGCCAGCATTTTTTCAGTCCAGAGGGGATGTCTGTACTGTTACAAAGTGATTTAGCCTAGCCAGGTTAGAGTAACCTGCAAAGATTGAATCAGTTCAGGCTCAGGCTTTTTGAATGTCTGCTCCTAGCCACAGAAACTTGGTTCTAGTCTGATCAGTCAGTCTGTAGCAGTAAAAGGTACAGAGCAGGTGCTGTGTGACTGGGTCACTGGGAACTTCATTTTTACATGCTCCTGTCCCATTCATTAGACTTTCTGAAATATTGGTCAGCCTCCTTCCCACAAAGAAGGCTGAGACTACCACAGATCTGTTGCCACAGCATTCTTGGCAGAAAAACCTGCAAGCAGAGAGAAAGACTGGTAAGAATAAGAGGACCTGAAAACAGTTTGTAGGCATTTCAGGCTGGAATGATGTCATTTCACCATTATCCTCTTTCTAGTGAGCAATGAAAGAATTTAAGAATTTTAACATTGAAACTGGAACTCTGCCCCATAGTGCACCAGGCGGATGGGATGGAGCCATGGACGGGCAGTGAGTGGCATCTGGGAGTGGGAAAAGCAGCTGTGGCCAGGGTTGGGGCTGTGATTGGGATCACTGAGGGGTGACAGTGTGGGGCTGAAGTCCAGGGCAGAGCCGCAATCCACTCCCCCATGCCCCTGTGATGGGCACTGGTTCTGCAGGCAGTGGCATGTGGGGAGTGGATCGTGGCTCTGTCTCAGGCCTCAGCCCCATGTTGCCACTTCTCAGCAATCCCAGGGGCTCCATGGAAACCATTCAGGACCCACACAGGCAGATTGTGTGGCCGAGTGGATGGGATGAGGCTGTGGGCAGGTGGGGAGGAGTGTCTGGGAGCAGGATGGGCATTTCCAGGGCTGGGGCTAGGATTGGGATTGTGGGGCTGTGACAGTGAGGGGTTGGGGCCCGGGGAAGACTTGCAATCTGCTCCCCAAATAGCCCTGGCTGTGGAGCTGGACCCATCGCTGGGACGTGTGGGCAGCAGATCATGGCTCTGCCCCAGGCCCCAGCTCTGCTCTGTCACTGCCCTTCAAATCCCATCCCAGCCCTGGCCCTGATCCTGACCCCGGCCCTGGCCCCAGCCCTAGCCACCTATCCTGTTCTTGGATGCCACTCCTCACCTGGCCGTGTCCCCATTCCAGCTGTCTGGCCATACAGCCTTCCCATGTAGGTACTGGGCCTACCACAGGCTGGACATTTAGGCTACCTCAGCCTGTAAGATCTGCCTTCTGTGACAGGTGTAGTGGCATCAGCACAGAATATGCTGGGACATCACACTAGCTAAAAGCCTGAAGGTTTGGCTGTCAGTACTCAGGGGAAATTTATCATTTCATGGCATTAATTTGCTGAATGCTGCTCTTAGTTACTGCTTAGAGCATTCAGCACACTGAATAAACTGTGTTTCATTTTACATGAACTGATACATTTTTTTTCAAAATACAGTATTCGAGAGTGGCTTTTAAATCTGTACTGTAGACTTTACCTACCGCTTACCAGGCACTTTGCATCAAGACATCTTCCACAGATGGCTCAGCCATCATAACTACTTGGTGTACTGTTACATGTCTTGGTCTCAGCACATACTTCCGAGATGACTAGCCAGCTGCCAAATTTCTTGAGGGATCACTCAGTATAGTTTCATCAGAAGAGAGAAAGTAATCCTCCCACTGTTAATAAATTTAGTTGTCATCACCATCTTACCTGTCAGCTCCTTGCTCTAAGGTCTTGGTTTAGTAGTATAATTACCATTATATTATTATATAGATAATTATGATCTGGGAAGTTTCCCAAATTTTTCTGTTAAGTAAAATTTGGTCAACACTAGCTGCCTGAAGAAGGGTCCTCTCCATGTAGTGTTCTCACTGGCAGTGCTGAAGTAAATGCTGAAGGATGTGCAACTTGCACTCTCTAGTATTCCCAGAAACAGCTTATTACCTTGAGATATTCTAGTCTGGAATTGGAAGCTGAAGTGAACAGAGGACAAGAATAATCTCAGGAGCCTCCAGCTTTGTTTCTGAAATCATTCCTCTTACAAGCTCTGTACAGCCTGAGGAATGGGAAGGGCAGTAGAGTGTCAGATCTGTACTCTGTATCTGTCAGTGTTGACAGGTGTTGTTTTCTGCACGGTTGTAAACTACAGGTCTGATCCTGTTCCTGCTGAAATCTATTGTAAAATTTCCCATCAACTTCAGTGATAGCAGGATCAGTCACTATGTTCACTCCCAGAACATGTCCTATTCAATTTCAAATCTTCTATTCACTTATTCACTGTCAAATCCCCTTCCCCAGCCTGAGCTTTTGCCAGAGCTGTAGGTATCAGATAAAGAACCCTGCATTATCTAACAAAGACTTGTGGAGAATCTAGCTCAGAATAGCAAAATCTATACCAGTCTCCAGTCAGTAGGTCAGGTCTCCCCAGTATAGCTGCCCTCTTGATCTCTTGCCTGTCATCAGGAGTACATGTAATAAGTTTAGTTTCAGAAAATCCATGTGGACATTTTCAGCAGGCCTTGGAACTTGATCCTAGAGCTATTGTTTCAGCAAACTGTCTTCTGACTCTCATCCTGAATCAGTGATTCTCAACCAGGGTGCCCTTGCCCCGAAAAGTACTCCTTTTGGGAGGGAGGGTTTTCATCTTGGAATCAGAAATAAATAAATCATATGCTAAAAATCAAACGTCTACTATAACATTTTAATTTTATTTCAAAAAATATTTTTGTCCTGATTTACATGTGGTCATGTAATGTATATAGAGGTAATTGCATAATAGCTCAAAAGTAAAGTCTTACTCTTGTATATTGTGTGTGGGGTATATGGAGGGGGTGTGTGTGCAGTGGGGTGTGTATATGAGTGGGTGGGTGTAGGGTTTATGCGGGGTATGGAGGGTGAGTGGGTGTGTATGTGTAGATTTGTGGAGGGGTATGACTGTGTGTGGGGGAAGGGTGTGGAGGGGTGTGGGTATGGGTGTAGGGAGGGTGTGGGGAGAAGATTTGGGGGTGGGGTGGGGATGTGTGTGTGGGAGAAGGTGTTGGTTTGTGTATGAGGGGTGTGCAGGAGGGTTTATGGGGTGGTGTGGGGTGTGTGCAGGGGGGTATGAGGGAGGGTGTTGGTGTGGGGGAGTCTGTCCCCACACACACTCTCCCATGGCACACAGCCCCTGCTGCTGGTGGCAGCAGTAGTAGCAAATGACAGGCCCTTGGGGTGCTCATGGCCTGCACAGGCATCTGCCTGGCCTGTGCAGGCAGAGCTGCACATGAACCATGGGGAGCCCCATGTGGTGGAACTGGGTTGACCTGGCCTTGATGCTCCCACCACCTTGCTGGGTGCAGGCCCTGGGCTCTGCACTCCTGCCCGGCTGCAGCTTCTCCCTGCCTCCTGTTGCTTCTCTACCTGCTGTCCAGAGGGCTGCAGCAAGGACAGAAGGAGGAACTGGGGAAGCTAAACAGTTCCCCCTGCAGCTGCAACAGCCACCCAGATTGGAAGCTGAGTGCTGGCTGGGACTGAGGCTAGGGCTCCCCATGCATGAAAGTGGGAGTGAAGCACTCTGCCCCAGCAGGATTGGGAGGGCTCAGGCATCATGTGAGTGCATTAGGGGCAGCCACAGGCCAGGCAGGATATAATTAAATGATGGGCTCCCACCCACAGGCTGGATGAAATCACTGGGTGGGCCGGGTCCAAACCCCAGGCCCTTTTTCCCCACCCTTGCCATAGCCTAAGAGGAAAACAGTGAATATACTTATCAATTAAGTGATTAGCTGCTCATTCACAGGTGCTCCCTCCCTCCCAGTGTGGGGCTTAATGTAGGCTGTGTTGTCTGGCTGGGCTTGCCACCACCTCTCCCACCTCAAGGGGCTCTGGGGGCTGGGAGTGGCTTACAGCGGTAGTTGTGTCTGAGCTGCTGTGCTAAGCAATATAATTTAAACACATATTTTTAAATGATATTTACATCCCTAGTCTTGAGTCTAAAAATGTTGAAAACCAGTGCCTTAAACAGAGTGCCCATGGCCTTTGCTTGCCCTGATGATAGCATCATGGCTCCAGAACACGTCACCTTAATGTAGATATATATCAAGTACTATGCAACAAATTGTGTGAGAATGGCCACTGCAGACGTTGTAGGCCCTAAGATACTTAATGGCAATATGGTATAGCATTTGCTTGCATTCATTTGACCAAAGTGTAGGTAAGAGAAGAAGAGGCAAAGGACATGAGCAAACAAAAGAACGGCAGAGGTAAGAATAATAATAGAAAGCAAGAGCAAGACAGGACAAAAGAAGTAGGCAAAAGGTCTCTTAGGCTGCATCCAGACAAGCACAGACGTTTGGATCCCCAGGGACAAGGAGCAGTGGCGCACCTTGTGACTCAGCTATTTGTCCCCGGGGAATGCCTGAACCATGCATGCTTTGGCATGCGGCAAGTTACCCCGGAGGTGGTAGGGGGAGGCTGGGGCCAGCACAATGTTGGCCCCAGAAGCCTTACCTGGGATCCTGGGGGCTTCCCAGGGCTGCAGCCGTGGTGATCCTGCCGGATGGAGCCTGGCTGGCAGCCACAGCATGGTTTCTGGTGGTTCAGCTTTGCTTTTTAGCAGTGTGTGCTGCCCATACATCCACTGCTCTGTCTCAGACATAATTATATTAGCTTACAAACCGATATCCACAGTGTAGCTTTAAGGTATGGGACATCTAACACCACATAGCCTGGAGCCTTCCTAGGAGCTGCCTTGGGTATTATGGCTCCAAGTGTGAAAGTGATATTAGACTGCTAATTCTGGAAATGCAGTGTGATGGTGATGGGCAGGAGACTGTAAAAGTCAATTCCTTAAATTTCCACGGAGACCTGCTGGACTCATACTTTACTGTATGAATTTGGAGTCTTTACCAGCGAGAGGTTTGTATTTTGTTTTCAAAACACGTAGAAGGTATGCTGTTACTTTGATTTATTTGTACTTTATGAGGTTAATATCTCTACTAACCACAGGCTTTTATTTGGTTTGTAGATGGTCTAGTGCAATACACTTTAGATTACATTCCGCTGCACAAATGTAAACTAACTTTGTTTATGGGTTCAGGTCCTTTTGGTTTCTCACTGGTTCTGACATTATGCAACTTGAAGAAACTCTGGTTACATAACTTTTGCCTCTCCAGTCCTTTGCAAGCCAGTCCTCCATAGACGGCCAAGAGTTGCTAGACAACAGCTGCAAGGAAAACTCAAATCCATTCTAAAATTACAAGCAGAACAGGTACTTAGTTACAGCTGGAAAGCGGACTGCGTCATAGTTCAAGTGTGTGATCCCTGACTTTGTGCTGAACTGTCAGGCCCTAATGGGCAGCCCAGCACTGACTAATTAATTGCCCAGCTGGCCAAACCTGCCTGAAGCTGCACCTGGCAGCCCCACACTGGGTAGCCATTGGTAGGGCTTCCTAATGGGATGCTAGGGAAAGCAGCCTCCCCAATTAAGTTCCCCGGTTGCAGCGGACCACAGGTTGGCCAAGTTCTGCCTCTAGGTCAGCTGTGATAAGGTTCCCTGGATCCTGTGCTCCTTTGTTCTCTGACTCCTGGCTCTTCTTGGATCAGTTTCTGGACTATGGCGGTTTGGAAGTTCCCCTTGTCTTTGGTAACTTGGTCTCTGACTCCAGAACCCCGATTTGGCCTGTGACTTGGGCTCTGTTCCTGGAATCCCCCCTCAGTTTGGGAACCTTGGACTCTAGCTCCTGTTTCTGACCCTCCCCTGGCAGCCGACCCGTGTTGATAGACTGCCTATGACCTGGTCCTTACAGCTTGGCTGGGTTCCACTCCCTCTAGTATGTCTGCATCTGCTGCAAAATGGTACCCATTTCCATGATGAGCCTCTCCCCAGCTGGGGTTTCCCTCTGGGTTGTAATAGCTGTCTGCAGAGCTTGTGCAGTAAAGGGTCAAAGCATTGTACTACCAATGCAGATGGAGGCCCTTTAGCAGGAAAGAGAGGCAGTTAGGGCCCAGGATGTTGCTCATGCTACTCACTCAACAGCCATGTTGACTCCCTTCAACAAGCCTGAAGTCCCTCTGCCTGAGCACTTTGGACACATTCAGACGAGTGCACACATGCCTTTTGCCCCGCCTCAAACCCCTTTGAAGCAGGGCAAGAGGCACGTGTGGGAACGAAATAATGTTCCCCATGCTGCAACTTTGCAGTGCGGGGAGAAAATTAGACCCCTGGATATCCAAAAAAAAACAAAACAAAAAAAAGCAGGGCAGGGCACGGTTCCGGACTGTGCCCTGAGGCAACTGGAGGCTGAGTCCTCCAGGGAGACACTGTGGCTGCCAAAGCATCTCCATGGTTGGCCCCTCGCCCTGGTGCTGAAACATGTAGCCAGCGAGGCCATGTGTTCAGCACCAGGGCTCCAGTGCTATTGAGTAAGGGGTCGGGGGGGCTGGAGGAGGGGACCATGGGGGGGGACCCCTGCCAGCCCTGCCTGCTCTCAGCCCAGCCCCCCCAATCCCTGCCCTGCCAGGCCCCTCCCCCTGCCAGCCCCCCAGACCACCCTGATCCCTGCCCAGCTGGGTCCTGCTGCCCTCAGGGCCCCTGTGCTGCCTGGCCGAGCCGGGCCCAGGGCAGCAGGACCTGGCCCAGTGCATGGTCCCTGCACAACACACTGGGTCCTGCTGCCCTGGGCCCTGCCTGGTTGGGTGGCGCATGGGCCCCGAGAGTGGCAGGGCCTGGCTGGGCCTGGCACGCTGTCCTCACGTGCCATGCCAGGTCCACCGAGGGCCCAGCCCAGCTGGGTGGCAGAGAGGCCCCCCGAGGGTGGCAGGTCCTGCCACCAACGGCTCGGACCAGCAGCAGAGAGGCCCCAGGACCTGGCTGGGCCTGGCATGTGGTCCCTGCACACTGTATTGGGTCTTAACACCCTAGTCCCACTGCTGCTGCTAAAGGTAAGTTATGGGCCCTGGGTGGGGGGGATGGGGCCCTCCAGGGTGCCTGGGACCCTGGGCAGGTGGGCTGGGGCCCTCCTGGGGAAGTTGGGACCCTTGGTGGGAGGGCTGTGGCCCTCCAGAATGCCTGGGATCCTGGGCGGCGGGGATGGGGCCCTCCAGGGGGAACTGGGACCCTGGGCAGGGGGGCTGGGGACCTTCAGATTGCCTGGGACCCTGGGTTGTGGGGCTAGGGCCCTGTGGGGAATAGGGGCTATGGCCCTCCAGGGGGGAGCTGGGGCCTTGTGTGGGGAGGCACTCCATGCCCCACGTCCTAGTGCTGTGTGGGGGTGCTGCACCCTGTGGGGGCCAGGGGAACCACCCATCCTAAGCAGCCCCCCCACAAGGTCCCCCACACCCACAGTCCCCCCAGCAATCACCCCACATCTACCCACACACCAACCCACATCCCTCAACAGATACTCACACACCCCCACCCACCTTCCCCCACGCCCCTTCCCACCCCCTTCCTGCAAACACCACATCCCCCCATCACATACCCATCATGTGCAAAGAAAACCAAAAGTACACATCAACACATATAGGTATTTAGAATTTATTTTATCATGATGATAGAGACACTGGTAGGGTTCCACATTGCTTTAACATTGTAAATATACCAATAAGGCGTTGCTCAACTGATTGCTGTCTCTCTCTCTCTCTCTGTCTAGATATGTGTGTGTGTGTGTGTGTGTGTAGAGTGGTCTTTTGTGTTAATTGTGGAAAAACATGGATTTTGAGATATTTTTAAAAATAGATTTGGGATGCTGCTGGAGCAGTCCAGCTGGCATAATGGGTAGTGTCCCCAGGTACCAAGTGACTGAGTCCCAGAAGCTCTGGAAAGCAAGTAGCCCTGAGCTGCTTGCCAGAGCAGGTTTTTGTACTGCCGGGGCCAGGACAGGGCAGCTTTTTATACTGCTGGGGACAGCACAGATGTTGGCCCCAGACTCTAGCTGCCCCTGGCTGCAGATCCAGGAGGAGCCAGGCAGGGTTATTGTGCCCCAAGTGGCACAATTTGCTCCACAACAAAGTGCATGTCCTGTCATGTGTGCTGAGGCAAAAAGCCCTGGCTCAAATTTGCACCACTTCTATTTGAGTTGCTGCAAGCACATGAGCTTGCATGTATGGACACACCCTTTGATGGCAGCCTTGGGAAGTTTGTGGGGGTCCTCTACCACTGCTACTACCTGTTTTCTGTGCCTGCATACCTACCCATCTGATAAATTGAAGGTGGCAGAAGCCTCCTTTCTGCCAGTGCCCCAAGTTGGATTTCTTTGCTGGAGTTTCCAAGTCCCCTCCTGGGCAATTTGGATAGGTTTACTCAGGCCTTGGCAGAGATATCTGACCCCCGTCTGAAACAGGCCATCTGAGATATCCCTGAAAGGGCTGAGGCAGGGCCCCCAGCTCACTCCAGCCTTGTTCCTGGAGCCTGCTGTGGCCCCAGTCCAGGCTTCTGTCCTGTTGTGTGGGCTTCCAACGCCTGCTTTGACCCCAGCTCCAGTTCCTGGAGCACCAAAGCCAGCTCTGAATCTGGCTCCACCTCCATTCTCTGTTCCTCTACCCACTCCCTCTCCAGCTCTATTCCTGGAGCCCCCTAGGTCTACTTTGACTTCAGCTGTAGCTCCTGCTCAGTTCCCAGAACTCTCAAACCAGCTCAGACTTTGGCTCTCGTTGTGCTTCTGTGCTCAACACCTGTGAATCCGGCCTCTGCTCCTATTCTGCTTCCAGAGCATCCAAAGCCTGCTCCTACTCAGCTCCAGAGCCTCTGAATCCAGATCTGGCTTTAATTCTCAGTCTGTCTGGAGTACCTAAAGTTAGCACCAGCTCCAGACCCATTCCTGGAATATCCCAAGCCCAATTCATAAAGAGCTAGCCAGAGTTTAACATTAAGCAATTCACTTTCCAGCCACTAGGTAGAGGCAAAAACCATTACAAAATAGATATACAGATAATATAACATATATCTTCATAACTCAAATCCTATTGTTTTTAAATGAAGGTTCTGGAGAACCTGGGATGATGTTTCTTTTCTTTAAAAGTTCTGACTAGATGCAAATATCAGCATTAGTTCTTAATTTTATTCCCTCTAATTAATTAATTAATTAGAAGACACTTACAGGCAACATGTATAAAGCAGGCTCTAACTATGTATGGCAGGATCCAGAGCATTGGAAAAACACATGGATTTAGGTCATATAATGTATACAATTGTTCTTCAGTTACAAAAAAAAAATTCTTCAAGAGCATTCTGTGAAGCATTTTAAAAGGAATCTTTTTTTTCCATCAAGCAATTGATACCGCAAGCAAATTAACATGTTTCTAAACCCATTAACAGGTTTCTTAATTGCTATATCCTGAAATCAGCTTTGATGAAAAAGTCATGAAATTTGTCACAAATCTTGAAACTAAAATCCATAAATACATTTTATGTACAAATAGGCACCAACAGTTTGTTCAAGACCTTTTCCTCAAGCTGTCTATAGTAAAATCATGGAGCCAGAGTTTGTAAGGCTTATGCACATACTTAAATTTATGCCCAGTGAATGTGATTGTTATTATCTGCATTGCAGCAGCACTTAGGAGCCTTAGGATCAGGACTGTATTATGGTATGTGCTCTACTTCTGTTGGCTTCCATGGGACTCTTCACAGTGCAGAGCAGGATCAACACCTTAACTCTCTGCACAATAACACCCCCAAATGGCGGAGTGGAAACATTGCTAACTCCCCAGTCAAATATACCCATAACATCAAAAATGATGTTAAAGATCTTTGAAAGCCTCATAGCTTTCTAGTGCAACTGAAATAAATTTGAATAATCAGTTAAATTAGGTGTAACCGATGCCAGGGGACTATCAGACAGCTGACTGTAAATTGTTTTTCATTCTGTACATTTATGTTTATAAAGTACTTTAAATGGAAGTAAATGAGGCAAAATGATATACCAGTTCATTTTCTAGAATAAATATACAAAATAGTGTATCAGAAACAAACAACATCCGTAAGTGAATGATATCCTAGCACAAAACTAACGGTGTAATATTACAGATCATACATAGTCCTATTGACAATGACAAATTCTCTAGAACTTGGTGTATTATCTGCAGATTTCATAGAAGCCTGCTGTCCAATGAGATTAATGAAGCTAGTTTTTCTTTCTCAGTCCTATATTACATGGGCCTCAGCACTGAAAGAAAATGACCAATCAGCAGCTGATGATCACAGGACTTTTAGATTTGTTGTATCTTACTGTTTTGTGCATACTCAGTAGAGCCAAGAGCACCTCTGCAGAAGCTGCATCCCTAGGATGTGGGGTGCCCATGCAGGGGGTAAAGAGTTACTTACATTCATTTATCCCCTGCCTAGGAGTTTTGGGCAAGTGACAATTTTTGTCCTTAATTAATCAAAGGGTGTGAAGGGACTTGAAGATGAAAAGTGCTATAAAGATCACGGTATTATTATGCAGACTTCATCTCACTTGGAACAGTTAGAATTTTTACTGGGCCAAAACATACAAAAGCTACCAGAATTGGTTTACATTTCAGACCTCTTCTGACTGGCACTTTGTCCAGAAGTATTTCTGACATTTAAAAGCCTCCCAGATCTTTAGGTCTCTGCTTTTCTTTCCCAGCATTTTCTCAAAAGTGAAGGCCCATCATTTGGAAAGGCTTAACAGTTTCCTGGGAGGATGATCTGAAAGGAATTGACTTTGGGTGTAAAGGAAGCAGCTCCACAACCCTGAGTGTGTGGGTGCCAATAGTGATCCCTTTTCTGTAGGAACCTCAGGGGAGTGGAAGGCAGCCATTATATTATTCTCTTGGCGCTGACTCCAATCTATCTTCTTTTCACACATCCCCATATCCACTAAGGGGCTGTGCTGGGGTACCCAGAAAAGGTGGAAATCACATCACAGACATGGAACTTCTTTGTCCTCAACTCCCAGCTTGGGGCCTGCACTGTTTTCTGACCCTCTATCCATAGAGGCAGAAGGGAAGACTTGGATTTTAGTATTTGTTTGAGACTAAAATAAAACAATTTTCATGCAGGCCACTTTTCTTTACAAAACTGGATGAACTCTCATTCACATTTGTGTACCTATCTAAACCTCAGTCCAGTTCAAAAGCCACATTGAAAACATATGAATCCTGAGGAAAGGGGATTGGGTATTGAATTGTCTTTCTTGTCTGTGTCTGGCACCTCTCTCAGTGGCAGCTATTTTGTAGCAGCTTCACGGGCAGCTGAACATGGAAACATATAGATGGAAATGCAAAGTTATTTTCTATCACTTTGCCTCTCTTCTGTCTCTGTACTACTATAATCTTGCAAGTAGATTGTGATGTTCATCCCAGGTTGCACACAGCAGAAATTAATTGCTTTCTCTGATCAGGCATTGAAAAATGGCCATCTGCAGACTAAGGCTGGAGGTGTAACATCAGCTCTGGAAACTTAGATCTGGTCCAACAAATCACGGAGCCAGTTGCTTAGCTTAAAGCAAAGCATACTAAGCTACATTGAAAATGTAAAGAAACCTTAGCCCATGTAACAGAGGGGTGAAATGTCAGTGGCAGTCCATTGGCAGGCAGTGGTGTAAAAGAGAAACTGTCTGGCATCTTTTTTAAGATATGCCTGTGCTATGCTGGGTCCCCCTAAGCTATCTTCATGACAGCTGAGAGTAACAGCTGGCACATCTTACTGAGCTGATTTTATTTTGCTTTCCAGAAAAACTTAGGCACACTTCAGAGTTCAGATGAAGACAGAACTGGGCTATTTCTCCAATATTCCCATCAGTGCAACAGAAATCAAGCAGTAGTATAGCAGTTTCAATTGAGCTGCAAATGATTATACACTGACTGGTGCCTTACCCATATTACTATTTGTATTTGTATGGGACTGCAAGCAAGTTAGGACCTATCTGCAGTCCTGAGACTTGGTCCTTTAATTGCTTTTTGTTCCACTTGCTGGTAACCACTCCAGAAATTGACCTTGTCTTATGGGTCAATGTAGTGTTAAGCTATTTTGCAAAGTCAGCTGGCCCAGTGTTCTCAGGACTATGTTTTTATAACAGTAATTCAATACATTGTCCCTTATTTATTACCATGTGAGAACTGCACAAGGGGAGGGGGGGATGCTTTTCCTTCATCTGACTTCTTGGAGGGGGCAACCAGAAAATGCCAATGTGAGCCAGTGGTGAGTCAGCAGATGTCATAAACAGTAGGCAGATGAGGAATTGCACTGGATTGAGTTACCACTGGGGATTTAGGGAAAGCATTGTCACCTTGGATTTTCAGCCCTGCTCCTGAGCACTTGCATTTATTGAGCTGCACGTTTTCATTTGAGCTTTCATGCACCTGATTCTAAACAGCATTTTCCATAGAGGGGATCTACGGATGGGACCAAGCTAAAAGTCAAGGTTAATTCACTATGGGATAAGTCCCAGTTTCTGGATTCATGTGACTACATCAGTGTCTGAGCTTTCTTTAAGAGAAGAAAAGTGCACTAAGTCTCTAAGGCTAGGGGCTGACATTCAAAAAGCCTGAGCCTGAATTGATTCACTTTTTGCAGGTTAGTCTAACTTGGCTAGGCTGAACCAGTTTGTAACTGGACAGACATTCCCTCTGGACTGAGGAAATTCAGGCACATGCCTGCAGTGGTCAGGCTAGAACCAGAGGGCGCTAGAACAGGCCTCCCTTCCTTCCACAGTGCTGAGCTGAGAGAGGAATGGCCAGGACCCTTGCAGGTCTGCCTGCATGGTCCCAGGCTTTTCCCCACTGGCTGCTCAACGGGCAGGAGTGTTGCCAAATCCCAGACCCCTGCTAGCACTCTGAGACAATGGGGGGGGAGGGGGAGGGATGGTACGTTGCATGCATCTGTTGATGATATGGATCTTTTCAATCTCCCTCTCCCTGCTTCTTTATATTGTCTGCAGCAAAATGACAGGTGAGCAAGCCAGCAGAGGACTGATGACAGTGATTATCACCTCATCAGCAAAACAATAGGCTCTCTCCATTACTTCAAACTCTTCTTAAAGAGTTTACTGGCAGACCTGTTGATTAGTTCCAAATAGCCCTAAGTGGTGACTGTTCTGTCTGCCTGTCTCAGTGAAACTGAGAGAGACACACACAGAGACACCTCTCAGCATTAGCTAGCATACCACGTGCCTAGTGGCTGTGGGGCTGGGGTCTGTGCAGTGGGAGATGGGAGGAATGAAGGGAGGGGGGGATCCCTGCTTGGTAGGGCAGGGGGAAGCCAGGTAGACCCTACTTTGTCTGCAGTCTCTACCAGAGCTCCAGCCAGGGAGCAGAAGGGAGGGGCTAGTTGTGCAGTGGAGCAGAGAGCCCAGCACAGCCCAGAGAGCATGCTGGGATGCTGGGGGTATCTGATTTATCTTAAACCAGCAAGGGGGCTGGGACAGACATTGCATAAACTGGTTTTAGCCAAATCAGTTAAGTCTAATACTACTTTAAACCAGGTTTATCCCAAACTGGTTACAGCCATTTTCAAACTGGTTTATGTGCACTGAACACCTGTCCTGTTACAGGTTTAAACCAGTTTCTGATCACTCAAACCAGTTTATGCATAATGTCTGTCCCTAGCCTAAAGGATCCCACCCACTACCCCTGCCTCCCAAGTGTGGGAGAGGAGATCCCTTCTGCTGCCTTTGCTGCCCCTGCTTTCTGTCCTGTTTTTCTGAGGGGATGGGAAATTGAGCCCTGTCACTGCCAGTGAACATGTGTGTGTGTGGGAGGGGTGGAGGTGGGGAAGTTAACAGCCTAAGTATGTCTTAGGGCCAGATCTAGCAAACATTACTGATGTTTGATTAGTCTGAGTAGCAGACTGTCACAGGGTGAGCTGACCTTTTACGGATATGCCAACTCACTGCTATTTGTGTCATCTGGCCCAACTTTCCCAGGGGAAGGGGAACAAGTGTTAATGTCATTTTGCCTGGAAGGAGCCCGCTGAGATGAGTGCTTCTGGGCATAACCCAAGAGACACACCTGCAAGAAGCTGGAGCCTGCTGAAGGACAAGTCTCAGCAGAGGGTGTTGCATGGAGCAGGAGCCTGTTGGGAGAGAAGTTACAGCCTCTGAGCCTGGAGGGCTGTTATCGGAGAAGAAAGTCCTGAGACCTTCTTAGCCATTATGATCAGCAATAACTAACTGAGCCCTGGGGGTGAGGGCTGAAAGATGTTGAGTCTCAGTCTCTCTCTCTCTCTCTCTCTTTTATTGCTTTTTTGCCAATGATGGATCACTTTGAAGGGGAGCTATATTATAACAAATACCAGTGGTGGTGGCCTGTTCATTATGAGGCAGTGGATGGGCCTGAAGCCAAGCTGGGTAAGTCCCTGCTATGCAAGTATACATAAAAATACTATTTATAGTCTCATGAATGTAATAGGGACATGCAAAGGTCATACTGAGCTAAGCCTCATAGTCTGAGCCATCTGACTCATTAGAATATGGGATCACATGAGCAGTCACTCTCTCCTTGCAAATATCTGTTTCCTGCAAGTTAGATTTGATCACCTGTGTTTGGCAGCTATCAGTCTAATCAAAGCACCACACTCCTAAAAACTATAAGTGACTAGCATGAGTGTAAAATAATGGAACAAGTCATCCCTGTTTCTGCTCCTTTGGATCTGTTTTCCTATGTCTCCTGAAACTTAAGCCCAAGCAAAGACACCTGCGTGATGACAGGAAAGCTCTGGTTAACCCAAGGAGAGCAGTGTTTCTTGGTATGCCTTATAGTATTAGTTCTATCTTACCATTCATACAATAGGCTCATGAAGAGCTGAGAACAGTTACAAATCAATCCTTCCTATCTAATTTATGAAGGACAGTGACCCACCTGAGCTGTGGAACATCTAGAAATGATCAGGTCTTGCAACAATAAATCACTGCACCTTGAGCACTACACTGGGGAGGGAAATTTCTGAGTGCATGAAAGGGAGAAAATGGAGTCAAATTTGTCTGGCCTGTACGTGAGCTACTTTTGGCCCTTCTAATAACAAGTAAACATCCTGCAACATCCTGGAGCCTCCTGGTAAACACCAGTCAAACATCTGTATGGATTTTTCTTTTTGTGGCTTTCTGTTTATTCTAGGAACAGGCAGTGTGGGAAATACTAGTGGTGGAGAAGAAAGGTCAGGGAAGCTTGGATTGTTCTTTTTAAGCATCAGCAAGAAAAGTGACTGTATCAGGACATTGACAAATGTGCTTGTATGTTAGGGTTACCATATTTCCAGTTTAAAAAAAGAGGACATCTGTTGGCGATGGGGGTAATATGAGTGTGTGGGGAGGCAGTGATATGTCCATGCTCTACTACTCCCCTCACTCCCAAGCCACAGTCCCAGCCCTACTGCTGCTCCTCACTCCTGACCCAAAAGCTGGTGCCCCTCACTCCCAAGCTGCAGCACCCCCATCCCTGATGATACCCCTCACTCCTGACCTGCAGGCCCCTGGCCCTGCCTGTGCCCTGCACTCCCAACCCACAGTTCCCTGCCCCTCCTGGTGACCCTCACTTGCAAGCCACAGCCGCCCCCCCACCCCCCAGCCCTACCAGTGTCCCTCACTCCTGACCCACAGCCCCCTGGCACTGTCTGTGCCCTGCACTCCTGACCCACAGTCACTCTCACCTCCCCTTCCCCCAGTTCCTCTCACTCCCAAGCCACAGCCCCTCATTCCTGATCTGCAGCCCCCTGCTCTCCCCAGTTCTGCAGCATCTCCTTGCTGCTCTGCCCCTGTGAGCAAGGGCACCAGCCACCAGCCTGGCCACAAAGCTCCCTGCTGCCCTCAAAGGCCCCTCTTCCCTTTTCCCCACTGGAGGGGCAGCTGCCCCCTGCTCTGCTGCAGTCCCAGTGTCCGGACAGCTTCCTCTAGTGCTGGCAGGCACCTGCCCTGCTCACACAGCCATCCCCTGACACACACACACACACACACACTCACCCCAGACAGTCCCCAAGCCCTAGCCCTCCAAACCCTGCCCAGTGTAGACTTATCTGCATGCAGCTGCCAGGGCTTCTTCCACCCCTCTTCCTGGCTGCATGCTAACCACATGTGTGTGTGCCCACAGGCACACATGATGCCCCCTGCCTCCAATTGCCCTCCCTGTGCTTCCCCCAGCCCCAAGCAGCTCCTCACTTGGACAAGCCAGGAAGTGCTGGGGAAAACTTCAATGCTGAACAGAGCAAAATCCAGGGCATTTGTTGATATTAAAAAAAAAAGGCCCAAATAGATATGGGAGGACCCAAAAAGAGGACATGTCCAGGAAAACCTGGACATATGGCAACCCTCTTGTACATCTCAAAGGAACGTGTAACCATAACAGGTGAATTTTATCTGTTAATTCCCCCAAATCTCACTATGTCAGGGCTACAAATGCTTTAAGGACTATTGTAAATTTTACTAGAGATATCCTAATCAGAAGAATAAACAGCTAAAGAAGTTATTATATGTTAAACATATACATTTATATCCCTTGGTATATAAATTACAAGGAAAATGAAAAAAAAACCCAACCAAAATAAAGTGAAAGCTGTCATTTTGAGAGCCTGAAGATTTAATATAAGACCCAAGAAATGTGGCTCACTAATAGAAAGCATGAAAAAGACACAAATATTCATAGTTGGATAAAATCAAATCATTCAAGGCTTAAATTCTACCATGTTTTATTGATGCATATGGGATTGATTCTTAAGATAATTGATTCAGACTTCACTAGTATAACGTTGGCTCTGATCTTTTATTAGCCTGTATGAGAGAGCAAGGGTCTGTCTGCTCAGATGTATATGCTGGACAGGGCATAAGAAAAACTTGAGTTCAGGGCTTTAAAATAATGAAGGGAAGTGAACCAAAATGAACAGCAGAAGCCAGGAAGACTAACATTGCCTTGTGGCTGGAGCTGGGTGGAAACTATTAATCAAACTGATTCCCCAGAATTTTTTTATGGTATTTGTAGAAGAGCAGAGAGAGTTAAAGGAAAAAAAATCCAAGCTCGCTTGCTCCTTTCCCCTTGGCATCTGTAAGGCAAGTGAGGGGACAAGCCACAAAAGCAGCTGAAACAGGGCAGCTAGAGAGTCTGTCCCAAGGCACCAAACCCAGGAAGCCCCAAGACAGGTCTGGGAGCAGGGAAACAGAGTCCTTGTGAGGGAAAAGCCCTATTTGGGAATGATAAGTCTGGACTAGATAAGCCTGGGCAGTTTAGGCCCTCAGGAGAGGAATCACCTGATTTCAGTTCATCTCAGGTGCTTCACATTAAAACAGGACAGACAGGCTGCAGCTGGAGACCAGAAGCCTGCACTGATAGGCTGGGAGTACACAGCGGAGAGCCCAAAAGGACTCAGGAAGTGGTGAGAGTGGAGATCCTGCACAGGAAAGCAGTAGATGCAATGGAAATCCCTGTCCCTATTTCTTTATTTTTGTTTCTAATAGACTACAGAAGCTTCCTGGAAGTTGACTAGGAAGGTACTGGGAACCACTGCTGGCTGTGATGCCTTAACAGCAGGAGCCTTTATTTAAACTGGAGAACTGCGGTGGGGATACTGGGGTTGGAGGAGCCCCCTATTAGACCTGTGAAGCTCTACTACAGGCCATAACTAATTATTTTAGACTATTAGAGACAGCCCTGATGGCCAAGCTGGTTTTCCTTCTCTGGGAAAGAATTCTTGACTTATTACCATCAAGTCATAGCAGGCGACTATCCTGAGACAGTATCGTACCCCTTAACAAGGTGTGTGGTGCTGGTCAAGCCATAGACAAAGGGACTCAACCACATTATTAATGAACCATTTGACTAGTGCTGTAAAGTGGAGAAATAATAGAAAAGATGGTTGTAGTTACTTTTTTAATCAGCAAAAACTATATGAATGGTTGTACTTGCACTGCAAAAGCCTGGGCTTTCCTCAACCCCTTCAGGGGAAACATCATTCTCTGTGTGTTTCTGAACATTAGGTCAAATCAGAAGATTAAAAGGGGTGGGAGGTTGAGGGGAGGGGAGTCATTCTGCACTGTAGGGAGTGCAGAGGGATTGAATGCACCCTCATAGAGAGTCAGCTTGTCTGGCTCAGTGCTTTCTCTGCAGAAATGCAGAGTGATGGCGATGGGCAGGAGACTGGAAATATATGCAAATGTCAATTCCTTAAATTTCCATGGAGACCTGCTGGACTCATACTTTACTGTATGAATTTGGAGTCTTTACCAGCGAGAGGTTTGTATTTTGTTTTCAAAACACATAGAAGATATGCTGTTACTTTGATTTATTTGTACTTTATGAGGTTAATATCTCTACTAACCACAGGCTTTTATTTGGTTTGTAGATGGTCTAGTGCAATACACTTTAGATTACATTCTGCTGCACAAATGTAAACTAACTTTGTTTATGGGTTCAGGTCCTTTTGGCTTCTCACTGGTTCTGACATTATGCAACTTGAAGAAACTCTGGTTACATAACTTTTGCCTCTCCAGTCCTTTGCAAGCCAGTCCTCCATAGATGGCCAAGAGTTGCTAGACAACAGCTGCAAGGAAAACTCAAATCCATTCTAAAATTACAAGCAGAACAGGTACTTAGTTACAGCTGGAAAGCTGACTGCGTCATAGTTCAAGTGTGTGATCCCTGACTTTGTGCTGAACTGTCAGGCCCTAATGGGCAGCCCAGCACTGACTAATTAATTGCCCAGCTGGCCAAACCTGCCTGAAGCTGCACCTGGCAGCCCCACACTGGGTAGCCATTGGTAGGGCTTCCTAATGGGATGCTAGGGAAAGCAGCCTCCCCATTTAATTTCTCCGGCTGCAGCGAACCACAGGCTGGCCAAGTTCTGCCTCTAGGTCAGCTGTGGTAAGGCTCCCTAGATCCTGTGCTCCTTTGTTCTCTGACTCCTGGCTCTTCTTGGATCAGTTTCTGGACTATGGCTGTTTGGAAGTTCCCCTTGTCTTTGGTAACTTGGTCTCTGACTCCAGAACCCTGATTTGGCCTGTGACTTGGGCTCTGTTCCTGGAATCCCCCCTCAGTTTAGGAACCTTGGACTCTAGCTCCTGTCTCTGACCCTCCCCTGGTGGCTATGAAAGATTGCCTATGGCAGTCCCAGTGCACAGGATATCCCATGGAAAGGATTTGGGACCAAATTTGGAGAGGAGACCGAAGTAACCTTCCTTTTCCCCATCCTGGTATCAGCACTGACATCAGCAAAAGCACAAGCATCATGAAAACCTGGCCTGGAACATTTGTTCTGGTGAGATTCATTCACCAATGGAGATGTAACCTGGGTGGTACTCCAAGATGTACCCCCTCTCCAATTGAAGGGATCAAAGCAGGTGCACACGTGCTGTGGGAGGTGTAGGGACTCTCCTCCCCCTATAGAGTGGAGCCAGACCACCAATGGGGCCTTAACCACATACCTTTTAATGAGAGAACAGTACTGGGAACATAGCCGGCATAAACCAGGGGGGAAAGGGGACACTACAATGCCCCGAGGGGGTAGGATTCAACAAAGGTTAGACACTTACAATCATTGACAAAAGACAGGGTTAACAAAATATAAAACACAACAGCAGAACAAACAATAATGGTTGGTGAAATATAAAAGGCACAAAATACAAAATGTCAAATAACAAGGAATATAGGGCCTGGGTACCTGGAGAGGGGGAAAGAGGGAAAACACAATGACCCCTTTACACTGCAACAAGGATTTCTCCCTGTTATTATACTCAGCCCATCTGGGACTATGAACTGGGATCTCCCACATGCTGGGTAGAAACTCTACCACACAGCCACCAGTACTAGGACTGCTTTAAACTGCTAGGGGTCTTGACCTTCCTGGACCCCTGCCTCACAATGAGCTGCGTGACCTCTTATTGGAGGAGCTGGAAGCAGAGCTGGGAACTTCTCAGGTTGCTGCTCAGATCCTTGCTGGGGGATCCTGGAGCCTGATGACAGGTATTTCTAAAAGCTGCTTCTAAAAATCTTTCCCTTTTTTTTTTTTCTCACATGGAATAAATTTATCTCCCTCACTGCAGGCTTATCAATAATCACTACAGTTTTTCTTTAAGTGAAAGTGTTCTTCTTTTAGAAGGAAAATCAGTGCAGCCACAGTTCCTGAATAGGATTAAGATCAGAACAATGGGAAGGACCTCTTCAAAAGGCAGTGTTTGCCACCTAAGATCAGCACAGGCTAGGTCACTCTGGGTGCGCTGGTTTCAGGTTGTCTGAATCATCACTCAACATTCAATTGTGTAAAAATTGAAATATTTTCTTTGGACATTTTAAATTGCAAAGGCCAAAATATGTTAGTTGCTTTGGTGCAAAAGGGAGTAATTGGCATCAGGGTAGCTGATCCAAACTTGAATGGGTTGTAATTTGGGGCTAGATCTCTTATCTTTTTAAGTTGTTTTTCATAGATTGTAAGGCAGGAAAGGACCTTGGAAGATCATCGGGTCCAGCCCCTTGCACCAAGCAGGAAAGACAACTCAGGTCAGGTGACCCCAGCAAGGGGACTCTCTAGTCTCCTCTTGAAGATTTGCAATCACCACCAGGGTAGGTGATTGCACCAGCTCTGGAGGGAGCTTATTCCACAGTCTCAACACCCTGTGAAGAAGCTTTTCCTAATGTTGATCCTGAATGGATCTTCCAGGAGTTACTGGCCATTATTCCTAGTGTTCCCCTCAGGCGCCCTGGTGAACAGTTGCTCACCAAGCCCTTGATGTACTCCCCTAGTGTAGCAGTAAGCTGCTACTAGGTCCCCTCTCAGCCTTCTTTTCTTCAGGCTGAAGAGTCCCAGATCCCTCAGCCTTTCCTTGTATGGCTTGCCATGCAAGTCTCTGATCATACAGGTAGCTCTTCTTTGGACTCTCTCAAGCTTGTCCATGTCCTTTTTAAAGCGTGGTGCCCAGAACTGGACACAGTACTCCAGCTGTGGTCTCACCAGTGTTGAACAGAGCAGAAGAATCACCTCCTTGGTTTTGCTGGACATGTATTGATTGAGGTATGCCACAGTATTATTTGCCCTACTGGCTACAGCATCAGTCTGACAGCTCCTATTCATAATGTGGTCTTTTAATACCCTCAGGTCCCTTTCATTTGTGGTGCTAGTCAGTTTGGTGCCACCAAGCCTGTAGGTGTTTTAAGGGTTGCTCATCCCGAGGTGGAGCACTTTACATTTCTCGATGTTGAACTTCATCAGATTCTGATCCGCCCAACTTGCCAGCCTGTCTAGGTCTGCCTGTATCTGTAGCCTATCTTCAAGCATGACCATGCTTCCCTATAACTTGGTGTCATCTGCAAACTTGGCAAGTGAGCTCTTCACCACCACATCCAAATCATTAATAAAGATGTTGAAAAGTACTGGACCAAGCACCGACCCCGGCAGGACACTGCTGCCTGCTTCTTGCCAGGATGACACAGATCCCTTCACTATGACTCTCTGGGTCCTATCCTGCAGCTAGTTTCTCACCCACCTGACTGTCTCAGAGTTAAGTCCACAATCCTCCAATTTTCTTGTGAGGATATTGTGGAATACTAGAGCAAAGGCCTTTTGGATGTCAAGGTATACAGTGCAACCTGCTCTCTTGTGTCCAGGTAGTGAGTTATCTGGTCATAGAAGGAGATGAGGTTGGTAAGGCAAGACCTGCCCATGACAAATCCATGCTGGCTGTCATTCACGATCTTACCTTCTGTAAGCTTATCTCAAGCTTGATGAACTTTTTTAGGATTTTCCTTAGGATGGAAGTTAGGCTGACTGGCTTATAGTTACCCGGGTCCTCCCTACTGCCCTTCTTGTGGATGGGCACAACATTGGTTTTCTTCCAGTCCTCAGGGACTTCTCCAGAGTGCTACGAGTTGTGGAAGAGTTTAGCCAGGAGTTCTGCAATGACTTCGGCCAGCTCCTTCAGCACTCTCAAATGAAGATCATTTGGTCCTGCTGACTTCTATACGTCTACTTTTTTTAATTGGTCACTATTGTACTTTGTTAGGTGGCAAACTAAACACCTCGGAGGTGTTTTATCTTGCTATGCACCAAAGTCATTTAAAGCGGAATACACCACTGGGCATGCAAACAGCAATGCCATTAAAGCGGTGCAAAAGGCCACTACTGCTACTTGGCACCTCTCTTTCCTGTCTTGGGGAATTCAGTGGGGGAGAAGTGGGAAAGGAGGAGGCAAATGGTAGTGATGCTGAGCTCTAGGGTTCTGGATTTGCATGAAAGCTGTGGTGCCAGTCAGAGCCTACCCAGACATGCTAGTGAGCTTGGCTCTAGGGCCCAAGAGCTGAATGCTGCCACCATTGCTGCTGGTCCTCTTTTCCTTTCTGCTCAAATCAGTTTGAGGGGAGTGTGGGGAGATGGAAATGCTGGCTGTGCTCAGCTCCTGGACTCTGGAACTGCCTGAAAACTCTGAGCTCACTGGCATGTCAGAACGCACAAATGCTGCTGTCTCTTATACCCTTCTTGCTCTGCTGCTGAATTCACTGAGATGCTTGTGGCAGGGTATTCATACTGGCTTCATGGGTTGAGCACTACTGTAGTCTCCCATTAAATATCTCAGCCTTCTTACTGGACATGTCTGTGCTGCATTGTAGACTGTGCTGAGGTTTGCTGTAGTGAAGTACATATGCTGGCCTGGCATGTTAGGGTGATCACCCATCCCTAATTGGTCAGGACAGTCCTAAAATGGGAACATCAAGTCCCAGTCCCAGGCCACATGACTCTGGGACAGTATTCACTTTGGATTCCTAGTATCATGCAGGGATCTGGGTTTCCCATTTACCATGGAAAAATGTGGGAAATGGTGGGTTTCCCCTTGAGGATGGCAGAGTTCCAGCCTGCAAGGGGCTGCTTGGGCCTGTGGGGAGTAGGACACAGGGGAGCCATGTGCATATGTGCGTGCACCCACATGCATATGGCCAGGAATATAGTCTCAGCCAGGCAGTGGTGGAGACCAGCCCCCTCAGCTGCCTACAGGTAAGTCTGTGATGCGGGGGAAGGGGGGGGGGCAAATTGAGGCCCCCATGGTGAGGGAGGGGCTGGGGCTGGGGTGCTGCCCAGAGGGAGAGGCTGGCATCAAGAGGTAGTAGCTGATGTTTTCAGCTCTGGAGGACCCTAGTGTTGAACTGAGAGAAATGGAAGAGGGAAGTTAGTTGACTATCCCCGCAAAGTGTTCCCAACACTTCACCAAAATTTGTTAACTTAAGTGGAATGTCTATACAACTCAAACAGATGCTGGGGGGAGAAGCAATGTAGTCCCCTTGATGTGGAATAGGCTAGTTCCACACCAGGGAAGGCTAATTAATGCCACAGAAATGCACAGAACTAACTTACATATCATCTCTTGAAGAAAGAGAAGCATAAGTATGGTTGTAGTGCTGTGGCTATTAGCCCTGCTTCTAAACAAGGCTAATTAGCCCATCTGCAAGGCCACTAAAGTATCTACACTGCTTCTGGTTCAAGAGGTAGCATGTGTGCTGCACAATAATATGTCTCAGCAGGGAGCAATCTGGTGCTATTACTGAATTGTAGGGTGTTTATACAAGTGCTGGGGCAGGGCTATTTTAATTATTGCTGCTCTAAGAGCCACTCTAAAGTGCCTCATGTATTAGCATCCTTGCATTTCAAAATACCAAGATAAAGTGCTCCTGCTGCCATTTTGAAGTGCAAGGACACTGATACATGAGATGCTGGAGGCTGCTGTAGTGCAGTAACTACGGTGCTCCAGCAGACTCGATTAAGCGAGTCTGCTCTAACTCACTGTAATTGGAGTGCATTGGAGCAGCCTTGCTGCTCGTATATAGGTGCCCATATATATCTGCATTCTCTTGCCTCGGGCATCTAATTGGTTCCCCCTCCTCTAAACTACATGCATTGCACTGACCAAGGTGATGCTGTCGCATATGCAGAGTCTTGTCCAGGTTCTGAATTGCTGTAGGACTCTGAAACTTCAGATGAGCTTCCTTTGATGACAGATATTATATGACCCACTGGGGAGGGTTTTTATAGGGACTTCCCTTCTTGTGTTTAACTTTACAAGAACTATTATAGCCTCAACTCAGGAAGCCTTTAGCTCAAGTTGAAGCAACTCACGTTTCACACTCAGAGTGTTTATTTCAATCCATGGCATGTCAGCCAGGCTGGTGGCCTCTACTGTATGTGAGTAAAGCTCCAAAAGGAGTTAATCTCACAAACTTTGAGGTAAGCGATAAGTAGTTTATTTCTGGAACAGACAAAGATGACCTGCCTCTTGCTTTTTCCTATCAAAGATGCACTTTGTTGTCAGAGTGGAGCAGCAACAATAGCAAACAGAGATGTGAGGGACATATCAGATCACCATTTTATGCAAGGTTTGCTGAGGGTTGTATTTTTATCCCAGTAATTGAATTGCCTCTGTTTTGTCAGAGACAGTTGAGAGTGAGTGGACCTTGACAGATGACAATCTATTGAATCCCTGTTCCCTGCTGGTGTGAGCAAGGTCATTCACAAGCTTTTACCAGACAAAACTAGCCTAGAGCAGTTAAGAAGCTCTAAGCACAGCAAACCTTCTTTAGTGCACGTGTAGCATTAATCCATGTAACCATGAATACAACCTGAAGGTCGTGCACCCAGGCTCTCGAACTGTCCAGACACAATACAGAAGCAGGGCCACCATGTTGTGCACACCCCTTCTTTACTCTGTCTTGGACTTCCTTTGGTAAGTCATTTCACTCTGTTATGAGGGGACAGGTGCACCAAGAAACTGCAGAGAAAGGTACTTGATGGTGAAGCTTTGAAGCTGAAATCTGAAAGCAGTTTCTTATTTTTATCTAACAGCTTTTATATGGAGGTGGGAGACAAAAGAAATACAAACCCCATAATGTCTACAGGTTTGAGTGATGTATGCAGAACATAAACTAAAACTGAGGCCTTTTAACTTCACTTTGGGAGAAAAGAGTACTGGAGTGTTGGGCTCCTTGGTATCCAGAAAGATTCAATCTCTTATAAAAGCTCACCTCCCATTTTGGAATCTTCTAAGTCTCTCTCAAAATGAGCTGGCCCTTTAAGGGCCTTGTTTTGTACCTCTCCTAGGTGATAGACTTTAAGGCAGATAAAAAGAAGTCCGCTTTGTTCTGTTGAATGGCATCTTCCTACTGGGAATGCAGGATCAGACAGGAGAGGGAAGTGTCACTTCACCCCTCCCTGTCAGCAGGCTTAAGACAAAGTGGCTTGAGGACACACCAGAGAGTGGGACTTGTATTTTGTGGAAAGAACTACTGAGCCCAGCAAGTGGTTGAACCAGCTGTGGAGTTGGGGGAAGATTCGCTTAGATGTAAGTGGATATTTGAACTGTATTTCTGTTTTATTGAATGAGAATGCAGCAAAGGTGGTGTTTGATTTGCAGAAGTCTAGGGGCAGCTTCAGAGAACCCGAAAGAGGGAGAAGAGAAGTGATACCAGACCCTGCCACAGTCCAAGTTGCAGATGTTCTTCTGAAAATGTTATCTTGGATGGGGCTAATGTTTCCAGTTGCTTCACATCTCTTGTAACAGAAAATCTGAATCATAGCAGCTGTGTGCTATAGCTTGTCAGGTTCTATATACAATCTGATGTTGCAATTTTTAATGGACTGGTAGTAATAATATGGATCACTGACGCATGTCTCTGGGCTTAGCCTCGTTGCTTAGAAAATAGTAGATACTTGGTCATATCAACTCATTTCTAGTCATTCAACAAACCATTATGTCCGGACATAAATTTTAGCCTGCTGAAAATAGGCATGGAAGAGCATGATAACCGAGTAGTGGTATCTCATTCAATTGTGTACAACAATAAACTGACACTTCCCTGGGTCTTGAAAATGTAAATAAAAAGGTTGATGTAGACTGGAGCATTCAGGATTCTGGTAGTATGTTTCTAGCTGTCCTGTTATCCTGCTGTACGACCTCAGGAAAAGTACTTCACCTCCCATGCCTGTTTTCCTGCTCTTTCTCTCTGTCTTGTCTCTTCAGTTCATAGCTCTTTGGGGGTGGAAACTGCCTTTTAGTATGTATGGCATCCTCCCTCTCATTTGAATTGTTCTGACACTGCTGCAGTAAAATTAATTATACAATAAAGAATTGTATTAGGTAATCTTTCTTTCAAGCATTGATTTCCATGGTTTGCACAAGAGGCAAGTGTTGGTTGTTTTGTTTGTTTGGGGTTTTTTTTGTTATCATTTATTGAATAGCCAGTGTAATTGTGAGAGATGTTGGACAACCTTTTGGGCATGAAGTGCCCTTCTTCAATGACTTGGCTAAGTTTCAGTGAGTTGATTTATACTGAAACTTCTCTTTGCAATGTCCACAGCACATCTTTGTCTACAGGAGGGTTAGGCCAGCTAGTGTGGAAAGAGCAGGGCGTGGTTGGAACTGGATTTCTAGATGTGCACAATCCAATCTCCTGTGTCAGTCAGATTTTTCCATTGCAGTATGTTTGGTTCCCTTCATTTTGTCATCAGCTCAAGGTACTTAAAAAAACACAAACCCCTGCCTCCCATGTACTTTGCCGTGGATAAGTTACCACTGTACCCATTTTCTACAAGTGGAGGTTTCAACAATAACAATCTTCCTAAGTTGTTCAATTGTTTGAGTCAGAAGGGAAAAGAGAAATAACTGTTCTCATCATACAAAATAATGCTCTGAAGCCTATGTAATGGCTAAAACCTCTCAGTTATTGAGAGGTTTCAGTTCTCTCAATAGGATTATACTGGATTTAAATAGCTTTATGCAGAGGTGACTAAAACCCTTTCTGAAGTGGACTATTTGGACTTTTGCAAAGTATGCAACTAAATTTTATGGTTTGGATAATGTGTGCCCACATCTGAAATACCAGTTGGGAATGTTGAATGATCTTGCAAAACTGAGACCAAAGGGGTAAAGCCCAATGCAGTTTTGCACTAAATGAGATGCCATTTGATCTGTGCCATGCCATGGAATCCATGTAATAGGAGCATTCTGAAGCATGGTTAATCTGACACATCTTGTAATAAATCTTCTACCATACCCAGTCTGACTTATACCAAAGGTACCTGGCTGACTGGGGAGACTAGAAGGAATTGCTCCACATTGCAGTTGTTGGGGGGGGGGGGGGGGGGTTCTGGGTCAGTTTTTTTATTGAGCAGGAATGTGTAGTACAGCCTTGGGCAGTCTTAATAGCAAAGCTGCCACAGGTCAGTCTGAGTGTTAAACTGATTGCTGCAGGCAGGCATTGGCCCTTCCAATTCTATTACAAAGAAGGATCGGCTCATTAACTTGTGTACAACAACACACAGACGCTTCCCTGGGTCTTGATAACATGAATAAAAAGGTTGGTGTGGACTGGAGCATTCAGGGTTCTGGCATTGTTTCTAGCTGTTCTGTTATCTTGCTGTATGGCCTAAGGAAAAGTACTTTTCCTGAGGCCCACTGGTGCAAACTGGGAGAGTAGAAATATAATAAAAAAGGGAATATCAGAATGCCTAATGAGAGACAGGCAATTATACTAGGCAATTTAGTCACAATCAAAAAGAGCTCTCTATCTTGAATGTAGATAAAGATTTTGGGGGCAGACTTTTGAATTATTTAGACACCTGTTGCAGATGGATATGAACAGTGACATTTTAAAAAGAGCCACAGCACCTAATTCCCATTTAAATCAATAGTTAGGTGTCTAGCCCAGATCTATAAAGGGACTTGATGAATGCAACACCCAACCTTGACACTTGTTGCTCATGGTAAAATGCAGAGCCCTAGGTGAGACGCTGAACTCCCTCCAGTCCATGGGGAGAGTTAGGAGCCTTTGAATGGGATCCATTGACACAGGACATTGAGCAGGAAGCCACTAGAGGTAGTCAATAGAGAAATGTTGAGGCTAGGAGTGTCTTAAATTCTACAAATCCTCAGAGAAGGGGCTGCTACCACTAGAGGCCGTGGCACTTTGGAGCTTGATCCAGTAGGTGTTTTTGAGGGCACCCACCAGTTTGACACTTTGCTTATGGGTCAGGATTGGTTTTAGGTATCAGGTAGGCATGAACTTGCTCAGCCCTGTGAAGACTGAGCTGTACATGGCCAGATGCAGAACTTTGGGTAGCAATGGAAATGTTAATGTCCAGGAGACGTATCTTCAGGGTCAGCTGAGCAAGGATAGGGGCAGAAGCTGCACACAAACTGGTTTAAGTGATCAGAAATGGGTTTAAACCTGTAACAGAACACAAGCTCAATGCACGTAAACCAGTTTCAAAATGGCTGAAACTGGTTTAAGATAAACCTGGTTGAATGTAGTATCAGACTTAACTGATTTGGGTCAAACCCCTTTATGAAACTTCAGTCCAAGGCCCCTTCCTGATTCAAGTTAAATTGCAGTCCCCCAGCATCCCAGCATGCTTCCCAGCCCTGGGCTAGGCTGTGCTGTCTGCTCCAGAGAGCAGGGCTGGCCCCGCCTCTCTGCTCCCTAGCTGGACCAGTGAGGGCTGGCTGATGGGGGTGGGGGGAAGTCTGGCTGGGGATGCAGCCCAGTCTGCAGTGAGGGAGGGGTATGCCCCCAAAGCAAACCCTGGCTAGGGTCTGGGGCTAGGGAGGGGGATTAAACGTCCTTTCCCCCCCACTCAAACTTACTGCTGGCTGCTATTGTGGACTACAAATCCCAGAGGCACCTTGAAGCACAAAGAGGAAGTGATGAGCAAAGAGTCCTGCTGCTGCAATTCTGGACTGCAAATCCCAGAGAACTCAGGGGCAGCAGGAAGAGGAAATGAACACACAGCCAGAAATCCGTGCTCTAGCATCCCTGGCTTCTGTCCTGAGCCACTGCAGGCATGTGGCTGCATTTTCTGAATTAAAGGGAAATGTCTGTTCACTTCTGTTTCAATTTAATCTGTTCAGTTTAGACTAACCTGCAAAGACTGAATTGATTCAGCCTCGGGCTTTTTGACTGTCTATACCTAGCCCAGGGGTTCACAGGCTTGCAATTTTGTACTTTGGCAAATGGTGCTTAAGTCTCTTTTCTGGATCTGACCCCTGGCACTTTTTGAAAATCCCATGATCTACTTATTCAGATACCTAAAGAGTTAAACACCTTTAAAAATCTGACCTTAAGGATATTCCAAAGTAGTTAGGTGTCTGCTTCCTACTGACTGCAAGATCCTGGGAGATGGGCCTCAGACTAGTGGAAAAGGAAAAAATCCTTTCATAAACTCTTTCCATCCTTAAAATTGCTTTTACTTAACACCTTTTAAGCTGAGAATAAATTCTTATGCTGTTGTTTAAATGATATTGTGATCAAGGTCTTGTGTATTTCATAGCAATGGAATTTGTCACAGAATTTACCTCTTGCTGCAGAGGTTGAAATATTATATCGCATTAACCAAGCATCTTGCTGTTATGGTTCTGAAGCAAGCTTATAAGATGTGATCCATGTGGAAAGCTGTACCACGTTGGCCTCTGGACAACTGGAAGCAAAGCTCCATTCATTTTAATCTGGTGCTTGGTCAAGAGGCTGTAGTTGCCACTGAGGGTCAAATCAGTGGTTCCATCTAGTCCAGTATCCTCTCATAAGTGCTAGATACTTCAGAAGAAGTTACAAAACATTCTGCAGCTGGTACGGATGGGATAACGGATGCTTTCTTCTTGAGGGAAGGTTTCTTTTTTACCCTCAAAAGTTAGTTTGGCTTATATCTCTTCCAATACTCCTGGCTACGTTTGTGTGTGCAATTTTTATTTTAAGTATTTGCTATAAATCCTCAGGATGTTCTTCCACATACATAAGCCTAATCCACTTCTATCTCATGCTAAGCTTCTGGTCACCGTGATATCTTCTGACAAGCTGTTTCTTAGGCTAATTGTGCGTTGTACATATTTATTCATGTTGGCTTGGATTCTGATCCCTTTGAATTTCATTTGGTGTCTCTGTTCTTTTTGCTGTATTAAAAGTACAGCAAAAGTACAGCAAAAGTACAGTAAAAGCCTGTGCCAGGGAACATACTGTCTTCTGAAGTCTCTCCACAGAGGAGGTGCAAAGCACCTGACTCTTCCCAGGCTGACTCCTGAACTGATGTTTGCTTCATTCTCCTGCTTAGTTCCTAAAGTATTTAGCTGAAAATAGGAAAAAATTAAAATGCCTGAAAAGAGATACCAGAAACAGAAACAAATAAAAACTCAACCCCTTGTGCAAATGTACTGTTTGGTTAAACTACACAGAACTGACAAAATTGTGGTATTTTGTTATAATTTTGCCTTATTTGAAGCTTGAGGAGAATCCATGAAATACAGATAAAAATAAAGCAGGCAATTTAGTTTACAATGTTTCTTTGTGCCAAGTCATCCTGGTCCAAAGGTACCTCTGACTGGTCTCTGCTAGCTTGGCAAAAGGCTGATGATAAAGAAAAATTAAGGTGTTCTATGACCAGCTCAGCACCTTAATTTTCCAAAGTCTATATAATATTATTTGCTGCTTTAAATATAAACATTATGAGCAAACACAAAGCAGAGAGCATTTCTGTAGAACAAATTTTGTCCTAGAAAAAACCAAAACAAAATAAAAAATTTAATGGGGCCTCTGGCCAGAGTCCTATCTCCCTATTTCTCTTCAATTTTCCTACAGTGCCTCTCACTGTAGGACACTTCCCTAGCAAATGAGATCTGTGATAAAGAAACCTGAAAACATTTCAAGAAGTAGGTTTTATGAAGATGTGATCTTGTTGTCAGACATCTCCCTTTTAAAGGTCTGTAAAGCCAGGTTTAATGGGAGGCAAAGCAATCCTTGGATATTGTGGGCTCCCTGAAAACTGAGATTCTAGGAGTGGAAGAGTGGAAAAGGTGATTGTTTTCTTGTTTATTTTTGCTTCCTTCAGTTGAGTGAAAATGAATGTAGTGTTCTTATGCTCTTCTATTTAATTGTTCTTCCCAGCCAGACAGCCAAGGAGGAGGAGAGGAGCTAGAGCACTTATGTGATACTACTATTTCTTGCTGCTTTGGATTCTATAATTATGTTACTGGGGAAAATGATAGAGGACACCACCTGGAGTTCACCAGAGTACCTTCAAGACCCTTTGATAGACCAGGGGGGTCCCTTGCCTTGTTTACAAGCTCTCCCTGGACTGCTTTGTTTTGGGTAGTGATGGCAACTGTATATGGATCCAATTAAAGCAGCTGAGCTCCAGGCCTGCATAACAGCAGGCGGGCTCGAGAAGCGCCCTTCCCACTTAATACTGAGTGATCCAGTCAGAGATGTAGAGGTCTAAAAGAAAAAAGCTTGCTGATTCTCCCCCACATGCCAGACAGTCAAAAAGCCCAGGGCTGAATTGTTTCAGTCTTTGCAGGTTAGTCTAAACTGCACAGATTGAATTAAAATAGAAGTGAACAGACATTTGCTTCTAATTCAGGAAATGCAGCCACATGCCTGCAATGGCTCAGGCCAGAAGCCGGGGGGCCATTTCGGGTGCTCCATTCGCTTTCATTCCCTGCCCCCTGCTATGCTTCTGGTTGCAGGGCTGTGCCTCTTATGGCAAAGCATGGGGGGCACATTCCACTTGTGTTGTTTACCCCCCACCCCCAGAGATGGACTTTGGGGCATAGGGCTGTACTTGCATGACTCCTATAGCTCAGCTGTGCAGGGCTGCCCCTAGTGTAGAGAAGACTTCTGTGGGGGGAAAGGAGGCCATAGCAGCACTCCCTCTGCGTTGGCTCCCAGGGCTAGTGCTCTGCTTAATCTACCCATTATGCCACTGCACTGCTCAAATGTGGCTTGGGAGTTACTTCTGGCTTGGGAACAGCCCATACAGTGGAGTGTGGTATGTTTTTGAGGGGGGTCACTGTCTGACAGAGTAACTTGGCTGTGTAGAGATAGCCTAAGAAGACATTATTTGACTATTTTTTCAGTTAGGGAATTTTGTCTTTTGTTTGGTTCTTGCGGTTGTTTCTTTTTTTGTTTTTTGTTTTTTCTTGGGGGGGGGGAAGTAGGTGGAAGTAAGGAAATTAGAATGTAAAAAATCTTTGTTTTTACAAGAGAAAGGTCAAGTCCCATTTCTGTCCCTTCCTTACACTAGCTGTGTTCGTTAACTTTCTTAAAGGAATTATTTTATTTGAAGAAAAAAAAGAGAATATCTATCCTGTAGGCTCTGTGCCCTTTAGATTGCATTTGCCCAGCCTGTCCATATACAAGTATGGGAGCAGTACTTGGTAGTGATTTGGTGCCATCAAACAGGGAGTTAGATCTGGTTTATGCAGTGTGAGAACTTTGCCAGGAGCTCCGCTCCTGTATGGATTACTACTTGTGCAAGGCAGGTATTCTTGGTACAGCTTTCCTTCCGTCATGTTTAGTAACCACTGGCCTCATCTGATCCTATGCAGCTTCTATGTTCTGTAGAAATCTTGGCCCTGGAAGTCCTCTCTGGCTCAAGGCGGGCAGTGTGTTCTACGAAGTGGGACTTGTAATGAAGTGAGTTACAGACCAGACTGTGCTGTGCCCTTGTGCAGGAACTCTGGTGGGGAGAGGAAGGAGCAGAGGAAGCTCCCACAGGTGAGCTGCATTAAGCTCTAAGCATCATTTGGGAGCCCAGGGCTTACTACAGACACAGCCCCACCACATCTCTCACTGGGCCTCTTAGCAGTGTCCTGATGCAGAGCTGCACAGTCCAGCCCTACTAATGGGAATGGTACTGCAGCCCCATAAAAATGTCTATAAAATTTCTTACCACCAGATGTGCTTAGTTAACTAGAGTCAAGATCACATAGTACCTTGTATAAGTTTGCTACCCCGGGCTGTGTCTACACAAGAGTTATAAACAAGTACTAAATGACAATGCAGTAACTGGAGTTACTGCACAGTAGCGTCACTGAATGGTTTTTTTGTGACACTGACTGCGCAGTAGCCCAAGACTATTGTGCCTATCATGCCTTTCTGACATGTGCTGCTACTGCACAGTAGTCGTGGGCTACTGTGCAATTGGCATCTTGTGTAGACGCAGCCTGGCAGAAGTAAACCTTGGCACCTGGAAGAGCATTGTAGGTACTACTGATGTACATACAAGCATGAAGACAAAAGGAAAGATCTTCAATGGAATTTATTGGAAAGACATTACCAGTTTAGATGATTAAGTGACAGGGTTTTCTAAGTGCTGCTTTTTTCCACAGTTACATTAGTCCTTTGAGCCCAGTGACTCTCATTATTACTCAGTTAGTGAAAACTGCCATCTTTTACCCAATCCCCTTAGCTATTATTCCTGCTGTAAGTAGTATTGAAGTTCTAGATTTTTTTTTCCAGAATATAACGGCTGTTATAGTGCTTCTGTCCCATGCCACTGGATAAATCGTCATGAGAATTTATGTGGGACAAGATAGTCTAATTAATTAAGGTAGCTATTATTCACCTTTTAAAAGGGGGTTTCATATTGGGGATGTTTCAAATAATTGTAGTCAACATTCTTCATGTACATAGTTCCCCCACCCCGGTCTCATGTTCCAGTACCCAAGGCATTTCTGGTTATAAAGATTAACAATTAAAATGAATAATGTACATAACAGAGCACTCTTCCTTCCATAGGATTTTAACTGTAAAATGCACTCTTCACATGCTTTAGGTAAGTGACCTAGGAGATATCCTGATATTTCAGCACATTCTCTGGAGCTTCCACTTTCATTTAAAAAAAATGCAAATCTCTGGCTTTTGGAGCTGCAAAGACACTGCTCCCACCCAGCAATGTGAACCAAGAGTAACAGATACTGAGCTGCCATGCCTGAGTCTTCAGAGAGCCCAGAATAGCCACAGGTCTCAGAAGCATGAGTGTTAGGGCACATTTACTTAAGTGTTCAAGCCAGTTGCCGGGGGATGATGTTTTAAATCTCAGCACTGGTAACTGCTGTATTCCTCAGGTAAGAATTGCACCCTTATTTGTGAGTGATATTTCATTTTGGTGCCAGGAGCAGGTGTGGTTTGGGGGATAACACCATGATTTTTCCCCTCATTGGGAATTAACCAAAACAAGATACTTACCTGGTGGAGGAAATACCCTGAACAAGGTAGTACAATTAAAATGGCACTGTGCAGTAGAGGGTGCACCCTTGTCTGCCTGCAGACAGGACTCCCTATGACAGCCTCATAGTTAGCTTCCCACTGGCCAGGTTCCAGTGGAAGGATCTCTGCTTCACGCTGACTTTATGGAAACGGGAGATTCTTCCCTAGCTTCCTCCTGCGGCTGTGCAGCTGAGGGCAAGTGAAACCTGGGGGTATCTGAAGCCCAAACCTCTGGGCATCAGCCTGCATGTAGAATACTTCCAAATCTTTTGGCAACCATCTGAAGCCACAGGCTGAAAAGTCTGGGGTGGAGGATACTTGCTGGTAGTAGGGATACTTATGGTTCTTGAATAATTCAAAGGATTTGGAACTGATCTGGCTAATTTGAACTGGGACACACTTTCCTTTAAAAAAAAAAAGAAAAAAGCTGAACAGAATACAACAGAGCATGTTCAAACTTCACCATAAGGGAAGGAAATCCAAGGAACTCAGTGGAGCTCAGAAAGCACGTGTTTGTTGACTATCTTTACAATTTACACCACCTCCTTCAGTGACGCACGTGGCTAGTGTTTATGGTGGACTTAGAGGTCTTGTCTCAGCTTCTGCCACAGGGCAGTGAGCGCTGGGACCATAGCAGAGGTAATCTTCTCAGGCTATAGAACAGAAATATTCTGCTTTCTAGCTACCAGTCCACCTTGCTGAAGTTAAGAACAAGAGGCATAACTAAAGAACTTTGTGTCCTGGGCAGAGAAGGCAGGGGACAGTTGTGTGGAGAGCGGGGGACAGAGTATTGTAAGGTCGTACCTCACCTCAGCTATTACTGGGGCCAGCTTTGTGCACCATGCCCTGCCGCTGAGGCTGCTGCTGGAGCTGGCTCTGTGCACCCTGCCTGGCTGCAGTTGCCATGATGTGGGTTGCCATCCTTGTGCCCCTCTAAATTAGTGTCCTGGGCTGGTGACCCAGTTACCAACCCCCACTAATAGGAACAATATCCAGATCTTGCTTGAAAGGATAGGCACTGTGACCTAGGGACTGAGGGACGCAGGAGGAAAATGAAGGAGAAAAGTTAAAGGAACAACAGTGTTCAGGGCTTTATAGCTTGGCAGAAACAACTGCACGAGGAGAGTCCAGAATCTGTCAGCTTTGAAAGTTAAATTTTATTTGTAATCCAAAAATAAAACAAAACATATAATTAGCTGTTAGGCACAACAGCACCACCGTACTAGAACATATGGTATGAACAGTAGAACAAGAAAAGTCTTCTCGTAAAGAAGCCTACAAAAAACCATGCATGGAAATTAAGTATGAAAAACAAATTCCCATGTGTGATTTTGGGAACTGTCAAAATTATATGCACAATTTACTCTTAAAATAAGACATCCCAAAATGCTCCAGTCCTGTCAGACTTGAGGCACTGGGTACTTTGTGTCGAGCTGAATCTCATGTGCCAGAATCACTCAAGGGTTTCAGAGGTTTGCTTGAGAGCAGAAATTCTGCAGTGGGTTCATATAAATGAAAACACCAAACTTGCTTATTGTGCTAAATATGAAAAGGAATAATTAATTCCATTAGTGCAGCCACCTCCCCTGTTTATTTTAATATTACAGTAATTGATTCTGTGTGGTTTCCACATTTTTAAGTTTTCAATCTGTTACAGATGTTTTACTGATAATGCATAACTGTACCATGGATGTTAGTGGTATAGTAGGAGGCTTTGGCACTCAGACTTTGGCAGCTGGACCTTATATATTCAGTTGCAGTTTTTAAGGATGGTTATTAAGGGCTTGGATTCTGGTGCACACTTCTACAGCAGAGATGGATTCGGCAGACAATTCCATGACTGAAGAATTGTTGACCAAAGCATACCCCGTGCTCTGAGCACACTGGGTTGGCAAATCAATGAGACCTTTTTCTGAGATTATTTTCCATTGCTTCTGTTTTTACAGCCCAACATAATGCCCATTACATCAAAGGAAGAACTCTTGTTAATTTCACTGGGCATTAGTAAGACTGTTAGACAACACAATGAGGCACCATTTAAAAACAATAGCAAAGTAGTTCATACGCTGCCTGGCTGCTGAATGATAAACACTAGCGAATATTTGCCCATTTCACCTAGATAACTCAATTGAAGCACAGCTCATGTTGATAACCTGGTCCCAGATAGAAAACTCTTTGCCCTGTGCAGCACAAATTTCAGTGTAATTCAATTTAATTTGAAGGAATTGGATTGGCACCAACGTCTTGTAATAAGCTATAATTTTGCCTGAAAATCCTGCTGTGCCGAACCCCACCCTGTTAGCCAGCTAGGAAACTTTTGAGTGACAGTGTGTACTATGTGTGCCTAATCCTGGGCACTTGCACCAGCTGGATTAACCCTTTACTGGACCCTAAGCAAACAAACTTGTGGGCCCTGAGTTTTTTCACTCAATTTATAATATGTAAAATAAGCCTAACTGGGCCTCTTCTGCGCTTAGGGCTCTAGACATGTGCCAAGTTTGCCTGTGCTTTAATCCAGCCCTGAATGGACCTGGGTTTTCTGTAAAGAAAGAGGGCTTCTGGGATGGACTGTGTAATCCTTGGAGGAGAACCATAGGCAGCCAGGTTTAGGTGCAAGTGCTGAGCTGGAGCTGGTGTTTCAGTGTAGGTACCTTTTGTAAATTAAACCAAATATCGAATGGAGGGAAGTTTTAACTTGCTACCACTAGTATGGACAGTTTGGGGAACCCAGAAGTGTTTTAAAAAGGTATTGTTGTTGCAGCAGGCATGCCTTTTCTCTCTTTCACTTATGTCTATTCTGCTTCTTTTGAGGAGAGCGGGGCCAATTGTGAAGGTCTGTGTCAGTGACCGCAGCATTAAGATAACTATATCTTTTGTTACTCAGTAGATGTTCAATCAGGAAACAAAACATACTAAGCTCACTCTGCTGAGGGTCAGGTCCAAGAGATGATCTTTTTATTGTTATTTATTTATTTTTGATTGTTACTATGAAATATTGATATTGTGGATCGGGGGGTTCATTGCATTGGCTACTGAGAGTCATGGTCCTTGCTCCAAAATTCTGTATGTCGGGGCAGAATTGTGAATATTTTTTTGATGAAGGAACCATAATGAGAATCTCTGGCACTTCTGCATTAAATGTAGATAAAGCTGTGGGTGTGGGTATGGTTGCAGAGAGAAGAGAGCATAAAACTGTTTTCTTGGTCCGGGATATCATTACCACAATTCACAACAGGGGGCCAAGATTAGGGTCTGCAGAGCTGCTACTTCCTTATTCCTACCCCTTGTAGGTGGGCTTGAGGGGCAGGATAGACATACTGGATTACATAGATGCCCTGGGTGACACAAACTTCATGAGGCATAGGCCTGGCATGGTTTGCTTCCTTTCCAAAACAGGTACTGATCAGGAGGCGAAGTCACAACCTGTTTTCCAGGACGTGCTTGGAAATACTACTACGCGCTGCCCCTTTCTCAGGGCACTTTATAAACTGTTACTGAAATATCAGAGCTACACAATGCGAACATACAGCACAGAAACCATTCTAGTGGCTGGAATAACATGAATTATTAATGCCAAGGTTCCAAAAGAAACATTAATGTGCACACCTTGAGCCGGCCCCAGCAAACGTAGTCTAAACAAACAGCATGCAGACAAAAGTAGAGGAAGGTGAGAGAAAGGGTGTGTGTGTAGGGGGGAAGAAGCAGACATAGGTATGTGTGTGGTAGGATTAACTTTTTTTCTGGTTTTGTTTTGTTTTGGGTTTTTTTGTTTGTTCTTTTAATGAAAAACTTGCAGAAGGAACCTGAGATTGCAGGTTCTACCCACCCCTTCATGGAATCAACATGGATCACTGTTGCAGAACTCAATTTATTAGGCTAAAATTTTCATGCCCTTTAGGCCTGGTTTCTTCTTAGCATCTGATGTACTAAGGTGTATTTGGGATCTTGACTGCTGTTTTAAAGTCCTAGCATCCATAATCTAATCCGTTAATACTGACTAGGAACCAGCAGCCATTCATGTGTCCTGATTCTGCAGTTTTGGCATGTTTTGGCATGTGAAGCTTTTGGTTTAGGAATTTCTCCTCTCATCTCTGTGGCTTTTTATCAAGACTTTGTTATTGCTTATCTTACTTTGGACTTTGAGATAAGAGGTGCTACATATTTAAGTATTTTTAAACTATTGATCAATTAAAGCCTGGTAACAGCTGTTTGAAGCTGGTAAGTACAATACTCTTTTCACAGATGAGTAAAACAAAGAACTGAGTGACAAAATGGCTTGCCTTTAGCCACAAACACAGTGGCAGATCTGTAAACAGAGCCTGCAGAACCTGACTCCCAGTTTGTAGGTCTCATTGATAGAGAAGGGTCTCTCCATTCCTGATTCAAAGCCTGGACACAGTGCTTATCTGACAGTTTCCCAATATACTCCTTTTATACTCTTCCCAATATTTATTTGCTGTTTCTAGGGCTGGTTCAATCACATTCATGTTTTTAAATACAATGAATTGCAGGGAAGGGAGGCTCCTCTCTCTGGAGATTACTCCGTCTCCTCCCATACAGTTAAGACTGTGGAAGGCAGTGCAGAGGCACTGGCCAAAAGAAGCTGAATAGTTTCTGCAAGGAGCAGCAGCGTAATTTAGCACACAGTAGCTGAGTCCTTAATGTAGGGGAGAAAGCCAGAGGGCAAGGCAGCTATACAATCCAAACATCCCCCCTCTTCTCCTGCCATCACACATCAGTAAGCAAACAGCCAGCTCCAAAATGTCCAGAATGGATCTCAGGATAGGACAGGGTCTATGCCCTCTGTGAAGCATAACCTGATCATTCTTCCTCCAAAGTATGTGGAGTGAATAAGGAGTCTGGCTCAATATTTACCTAGGAATCTACCTGTCTGATGTATAAGGGGTGGATCTTGTATGCAGCAAGACTCTCTCTGTAACTGGCTTCATACAATATTGCCAGCGTAGGTTTTCTTGATCAGCATTGATTTAATTCTGCATGTATTCTATATAATATGTTCCCTTTATTTTACCTAAGTGATGCGTCTTATCCCTTTTGTAAGCTGGATCAGTTACATTGCTAAAGGACAGCTAGATAGGCTGCTGTCCTCAGGATAAAATATTAACACTGATTTCTTAGTACTTATTTCTGATGTGTGGAAGAAAGCAATCAAACAGCCAGACTTCAAAGACAGAGTCTCTACATCTCTGTTGCCAGTCCTGCCTGCCACTGCCAGACGTGCAGAACTTCCCAAGCATAGAGCAGAATTTTAATGTATTGAAACCAGTCCTTTTGATGAGATACTGAAGTTCCCTTCTGTTTGGTCTAGGTGGAAATTGCTGAACCCCTGGCACATTTGAAAAGTTTATGAAAATAAACGAATGTCTGGGTCAGTAGTCCCTCTTCATAAACAGGCCGTAACATCCAGCTTAAGACTGCAAACTGTTCTTGCATCAATAATGGCCATGCCTTTTGCTTGCTCAGTTGTTGCCACCCAGTGACCCAACCCTTTGCTATGCTTATCATTGAGGGGTTCCAAGTTGAATATTCGTTTTAGAAAGCTGAGAGCCTGGTTACTTGGAGCTGGTATACTTAGTGACAGCCTTGGTGCCTTCAGATACAGCATGCTTGGCCAGCTCCCCTGGCAACAGTAGACGCACGGCTGTCTGAATTTCCCGGGAAGTGATGGTTGAGCGCTTGTTGTAATGTGCCAGACGAGAGGCCTCCCCAGCAATGCGCTCAAAAATGTCATTGACAAAGGAGTTCATGATGCCCATGGCCTTGGAAGAGATTCCGGTGTCGGGATGAACCTGCTTCAGCACCTTGTACACGTAGATAGAGTAACTTTCCTTCCTACTCTTGTGCCGTTTCTTATCCCCCTTCTTCTGGGTCTTGGTCACTGCTTTCTTGGAGCCTTTCTTGGGGGCAGAGGTGGACTTTGCTGGCTCTGGCATCCTGAAGGCTGTTCACTCTAGCACTTTAAGCTGCTTGAAAAGAACATTATTAAAATCAAATTCTACTCAATTTCTTCCTCTACTGCCTCATCTCTTTGAGAGGTATGGCATTCTCAAGGAAAAGGAAAGAGATTTCCCTGACATCTAAGAGGTTATTTCCTGATGGCCCACTGCAAGCATTGTTAATTTAAAAAGGTATCAAAGCTGCCTTTAAATGAGTTAGTTTGGGTACCAACAGCAGTCTACCTGTGGTAGCACAGACCTCATGGCAAGCTAATTAACCCTGCTCAGAACTGCAGAGCTGCTAATACACTGGGTAAATTAGCTGGGCTCTGTGTTGCTGCAGCTAGATTGCTTCCAGTAGCTAAGCTAGCAAGTCTGAAGCCATCTCAAGTACCAAGGCAGCAAGGGAACCCCAGACACAGAAGTAATGGTAGTGTGGGCCTGAGGAAAACCTTCTGAACTGAGCCCTAGCTGAAGGAGCGTGGAGTTGCAAGCAAAGAAATTCTCTCATTCGGTTTGATTCCCTGACTGTGTTCAGGAAAACAGGACTTTGTGCATCCTTTGCAAATAAATGTGTTGCACAGCAAAGATCTACAATGGCATCATTGATTTCTCCTCTGAAAGGGAAGAAGCCACAAGGCCCCCAACTTCTAGCCACTCAGGTCACAAAGGCGGAACCATATTTTTAATATTACTTACTTATGTGGGAGGACTTCTATTGAGGTCTCCTTTCTTATATATCCTTATATTTTCTTTGTCCTTCTTCCTACTCATCTTGGTAGTTTGCCTTGGACCCATTTACATAATGAAAACAATAACTCAAAGGGGTTTCACTATAACACAGTTTTCCCCTGACCTACAGAGGTCTTGTCTACATTGCAAACTTTAAAACTCTGTTCTAATAGCGTTGTAAGATGGTTACATTACCAGAACCCAGTTCTAAGATCCTGCATCTCTACTACAAATCTGACATTTGTCCCTTGACCCAGTAAAACCAAATGTGTTGTAACCTGGCCCTCTGACAGGAATTTTTTTTGTATTCTACATGAAACCTTTTATTTTACTGTAGACAAAATTCTACCCTACCCCTTCTTGGTGCTGGAGCTCCAGCTTGCTTACAGCTTGATCAGTGTGAGCTGTATTTTGGTGGGCAGGAGAGACTGAAGAGAAAGGGGTGCTCTGTGGCTGAAGGCCCACGTGAACTGGATGAAGAGCAGACGAGAGAGAGAGAACTGGAGCAAGATATACATCCACACATGCACAAAACAGGCAACACAGAAAGGAATCATAGCCTGAACCCTGCTAGGTAGCTGCTGGATTAATGAATGTGCATGCTATTCTCCCTTGATCTTTGGGAAGGAATGAGATGTGGCCCTTCATGGTTGTCAGACTCTTTGTCCATTAGGTCAGACATATCTTATTCTGTACTTAAAAATAAAACCCACTGAACTAAAAGGTACCTTGATGCTTTTGGGGGAAGCAGACACCCTATAGAATCCTCCATATTCATAGATTCATAGATTGTAAGGGCTGGAAGGGACCTCGCAAGATCATCGGGTCCAGCCCCCTGCACTAGGCTGGCCCATCTGTCTCATCACCCGTGCATGGGAGCAGGGGTGATGAGGCTGAGCTGGTATCTCCTGCATATCAAAGCTCATCTTCTGCCGAGGACTCTGCTTCCCCAGCTGTGCAGTGGGTGCTCTTTTCCTGACAAAGTCTTGCAGCGAGCCCTTCCCACCCCTATATTTCCTGTGCCACTCTCGGGCAAACCTATCCCCCTTGCCATGCCGCAGCCATCAGCCCTCTCCAGAAGCACTGAGCTGGATAAGTAATTGTTCTGTCACGGTCTGACATCTCCAGAGAGGCAGCTCGGGTCTTCAGCAACAGGAAATCCAGAGGCAAAGCTGGAAAGCTATTAATGTTTAACACATGGGAAGCCGCTGTCTGTCAGGCGCTCCCATTGCCCTGGAGTTGGCAGGCAGAATGTGTTAGCACATCTGAGGCTGTTATTGGCCTGACAGGGAGGGCTGTATGAAGGGCTGTATTTCATACAGGGAGGGCTGTATTACATATTGTATGAAATATCCTGTTTACTACCATTCTGTATGATGCAAAAGACAATCTTTTCCTCCAAATAAGGCAACCAAAGGTATGGTTTACAGTGAAATGTGTTTTAGCCCTCTGTATGAGTGGGGAAGACTGAGTAGACTCAGGCCAGAGATGTATAATCCCCAGATCTTGGAGCTGTACCAGATAGGAATCCATTTTCTTCAGGAGCAATAAGGGCTTTCAGGAGCAACAGGCGAAGGCACTGTCTCCGTGTAGCCCTGGGGATGCTGTAACAAGTTTGCAGATACTCTGCAACGTGAAGGGAGAATGTTTCATTTCCCCTCAGCTCTACTGATACAATTCTCATGCTCTGTGTTTAGTCGGAGACTAGAACTGGGCAATAAGAGTCAAGTTCTTGTCTTCATGCGCACAAAACTCCTAGTAATATGATCATTAATTCTACTTCCCATGCTTCCCTTCCTTAATACATCTTGTGGAAAACAAGAGAACTCTGTAAATCCAAGATAAGATGTATTAATATTACCCAGGAGGCTGGAAAAACTGGGCTTGGAGAAATCTGAATGTAGCTCGAAAAGCCCACAGCAAACTTCTTCAATGGGCCACAATTGCTAACACTTTCCATAAAAGCAAACAAATATTACACAAATTTCAAAACTGAACTGGCTGGAACAACCAGCATGATGAAATAATAAAGAAAGGAAGGTATTGCCCTTTCAGTCTGTTCAACAAGTGAAACTTCAAGTGGTAAAGCAACTGCTTTACAAAACTATGTGGTATTCAATTGTTTTCACGCAATGTTATGCTGTTATGCATTTAGTAATGAGACACCTGAATAGAAGATCATGGGCCTTACACATCTTACAGGCTTGTTTTGAAGTTGTAACAGAAATAGTTTGAAGGGGGAGCTGGGAGATGAGAGTAACTAACTCTCCCTAAAATCAGCTTATACTCTGCCATGGGAGAATTGAGCCCTAGGGCTTTACACAGCAAAGCACTCATTTTGAACATATGAATAAAAAAGTTACAGAAATCATTGAAACAGTGCTAGAAAGGACCTCAAGAGGCCATCTAGTTCATCTACCTGCTCTGAGGCAGGATCAAACATATCTAAAGTACCCCTGACAAATGACTGATTTATCTGTTGACTCGTATTTGTTTTGCGATCTATTTTAACCTTTAACTCCTACCTTGTCAGGTATTCCCCATTTTGTATTTGTATGTATTTGCGTTAGTCGTCCTTCCTAATTGCAATGCTTTGTGTTTTTCTTTACTGAATTTCATCTTATTTTAAAACTTGTTTCCAAATCATCAAAAGCATTTAAATCATGTGTGTCTGGACTTTTTTGAAACTAGACTGAGGAAAAATCAATTGAACTAAACTATTTATCTTGCTCTCTCTGCCTCTTTTTTCATTTTTCTGGCTTGTTTCAAAAGTTCATGTGGAACAGAGGGCTTTGGAGTGTGGGATCCTGAACTGATCTTAAAATAATGGATGCACACAGAAACTCTGAGAACTGCCAATTAAACAGCTCGTGTTGTTCCTTTTGTATGCTTCTTTCTCGCTGGAAATGTAAAAAAATAGTGTCTGTATTCCTTTGTTTGGAAACTTGGAGATATTTATTTTCAGTGGGAAATCATTTTTCTAAGACAAGAAACAACTGTGTACTTATGAGCACTCCATCTTTATGGGGTTGGTTTTTTTCCTGGAAAGTATTCCAACAAGAGCATCATAAAATGTTTCATGTCTATTGATGTTTTTAATGTGCTTCTTTATATACTTGTTATTATTCCTACCTCCACCCTAGTTTCAAAGTCAATATAGTGCCCATGGCAGGTGTCAAAATCCTTCATTTGTGGACAGGACAGGTACTGCAGGGCCACAGCACTGTCCCACTAACTCAGTGGTTTTCAGCCTTTTTTCATTTATGGAAAAACTAAACGAAAGCAAATGAATAAAAAATTTTTGGTGTGGACCCCTTTGGAAATGTTGATATTCACATACTTTTGATTGATCATAGCCATCTTTCAGGGACTCATTAGACATAGTCTGAAGACCCCAGCAGTCCATAGATGACAGGTTGAAAACCACTGCACTTATTAAAATGCTCTGCTGGATACTGTGGTTGGGATCTTGCTCTTGGTCCCATTTTAGCTGAGATACATGCCTTTATGCTAAGCTGTCTGGGCCCCTCTATGTGCAGGTAAAGGTGTAATGGGATCTAATGTGCAATCCACACAATCATGCCCCCTGCCATGCCATACCTGTATGCCAGGAGGTGCAATTGTGGGATCACACAATAGATCCCATCACACCTTTATGCTAGTGCAGGGGAAGCCCAATCCGAGACTCTCCCTGCTGTAGCAAGGAGCAAGCTCCTGCAGCTGTGAGCCCCCTCAGCTGAAGGGCTCCCAGCTGCAGGCTTGTCCCATGCATCCCTGCAGCTGGAAGACACAGGTGCTGTGATCTCCCAGATCTGGGAGTTTCTCAATAGTGCAGGGCTGAGAGATCACAGCTGACACAGTCTTCCCACCATGGGAGTTTCACATACAACTGGGGCTGGGATATCATGGCAGCTGGAATCTCCCAGTCCCACGGATTTCATGCATCCCTGGGACTGGGAGATCACAGCTGTGCCCCATGGCTGCTGGTACTCAACTGGGCCCTGGCATTGGGCGGTGCACTGCCAGGACCCAGCATCCACAGCTGTGGGACTCAGTCCTGGCAGCTGCTGGGGCTTAGAGTCCCCTCAGTTGTGGGGCTCCCAGCCCCATCTGTGCACAGTGCTTACAGCCACAAGGAAAACTCTGCTACACATACAAATTAAAGCTTGATAACAACCAGCTATCTGATTTATTATAAGCTTACTTTCACATTCCTCAACTCCACCCAAGTTTCCTATTGGACACTAAGAGCTAAATAATACACTCTGTCTTCTTTGTAATTTGTTTATACAATGCCTATAGATTTAGATTTCTTGGTAGTGCAATAAATCAGCAACAGCTTAAAGGAGTTCAAGTGACATTTAAATATGGTAACCATATTCTTTTTAAGGAAATCCAGGCCACTGTGTTTCAAGTGAAGGCAGAGCAGCATGGTATGCTAGGCAGGTGGGCAGGCAGGCACTGCTGCTGCTGTGCAGGAGCAAAGAGAGCAGATTGGAGAGGTGCCCAGCCTGGCCTGCCCCCCACCTCCAGCTGCGGCTCAGTAGAAGCCAGGCTGGGCACGTGCAGGCGGTGTGATGCCTGCTCCAATCTGCCTACCTTGCTTCTGCGCAGCAGCAGTGGTGCTTGCCTGCCTGGCATACTGTGCTGCTCCACCTCCCCACCAGACTGTGCCCTGTTTTCCTGAGCAGGACTACATTTCCCATGGCATGCAGGAGCCAAGGACTCCCTTACCCATTGCTGTGGGTCACCAGGACAGAAGACCCTTATGCATCACGAGAGAGACATTTTGGCTACAGGATCCAGGCCATGAAGAGGGAGAGCATGACGGAAACAAATTCCAGTTCTCATAAAGTACTAGACTGAATTTCTGAATCAAATGTTTTGCTTTGCAGTCTAATATTTTTGGCTTTTTTTTTTAAACAGCCAAAATTTTTTAATTTTCAGCTGAAAATGTTAGGCTGTGATTTTTTGCTGATTTTTTTTTTATTATTTTTATTTTTTTTTAAATCAGAGTTCCACAGAATATGAGTAATTACTTTCCAAACACCCCTAAGTAGCAAGGTGACTGCTGATACCCTTCACAAACAGGAGATCCTGCCAGAAATCAATAAGAGGGGGCTATGGGTCTGGCTTTTTATCAACTGCCCCTTCCTTCAAAAAAGTGAAAAGGGAAACCACTTGAAAAAAATATGTTAGACACATTATTGGACACAAATCACTAGGAACGAATGGGACATACAATGCAATAGTGAGTCTAGCTGTCCAGTTTGAGACCCACTTTAGCTTTCCCAGTCCCTATGACTCCTCCTTCCTGGAAAGGCTACATTTATTGCTGAAGTGGTTATTTAGCACTTGTGCCTTCTCCATTCTTGACCTTGCTGATATAACAAGAGTACCAGTTAGTGCTAACTGTGATGGGCTGGGGTTTTCGGTTTTTTTGTTTTGTTTTTTGGGCGGTTTTTTTGAGGATTTGGACTGTTAACCCCAACTCTTTCCTCACATGGAGCCCAACAGTATTCGTTTTTTTAATTCCTATTGGTCTGGATCAGATTCAAATTGTGACCTCTAGGCAATCAGTTTTCTGGCCTATTTGGAATCCCTCAAGCCACTGAGTTACTCTCTGGATATCACACGTTGATGAACTTGACAAGTTATATTTGCATAATTATCCCATTTTTTTTGAGTTTTTGATGGAAATACTGTACAGTGGGCATGTGTGGGGAAAACATGAACCTCAGTCTTTCAAACTTTATTAGTGTTTGAATGCTCCTGACATTTGTTAAACTTTTGACAAGCTATTTCAGTCCTTGTTAGACCAAATAAAAGCCACTTAGCCACTATCATTTACTCAGCAACATATCTGAATTGTTTTGTTGGTTCTGTCCAATTAATTTTCCTTCTTTAATTCCATTTGCAGAATAAAATCGAGCAAATCTGGCTTTAATCCTAATGTCAAGGAAGTTAAATTGCAATTTGCTGCTACTCTTTGTGTTACCATCACTCAAGCACAAAGAAGGGCAGCAAATTACAGTGTGTTCCTGTGGAAAAGCAAAAAAAAAAGAGGGCTTCATAATGGGCTTGTTCATGTGGTCAGAAACATTATAATGGCACAGAAGAAGGTTTTAAGATGCAGTTAACAAATGGCCAGACTGCCATCAAGTGACAGGACTATTACGGGAATGGTGTATTTGTACAGACTATATAAACTTGCTTCATTTTATGATACATCTTATAGGGACTTCACATGAATTCTCTAACATAGCAGGTACTGTTAAGAGTCACATTAATAGGATTCCAGAAAACAAATGGACATATTTGATTATTTGGTCATCAAGGCGACCTTAGAGTGCAACTGGGATCAGCTGTGCGATGATTCACAGTGAGACACAGGGTGATGCTTGCTCACATGCATGAAATGATCATCATATTTCAGACTGGGAGGATTTTTTTCTTTCTGGCATATTGTCAGGGACTGTGGTGCCAGTGTCGTATTCATTTCTTTTGGAGTACTGATTAGGGTTTGTGTAATAGGTCAAAGTGAGTGTGTCCCAAATGATAAATTTCCTACTGTTGTATAGGAGAATGGGGGAATCTTCCAAACCTCTAGTATTTTTTTTAGAAGTGAACCCAACAGGGAGAATCCTTTGTATTTTAAATATATTTTCTTTTGTAAAATCATCATTTCATCACCAATGGCTAAGTTCTATCTTTGAAACATGTAAATGCAGTTCTTATGTGCTCTAACCCAACCTCTATGCATTTTATTTAGTCAGAGAAGATATCTGGCAGATACCTGCTATTAAGCTTAATTTATGTTAGGAAGAATTACAAAGCCTGACAGCTGAGAGGTTCTCTGCCCCTAAAATCTGTACAAGACTTTCACAAACACTTCAGAAGTAACTATTGAGAAGAATGTTATTATGTTTTATGTCCAGAGATCTTTGACTTGCTCTTTATTATTAGTAGGCTTGGCAGAATTTGAGCTTTATTTTTTAATAATGTTGATGGATAATATCAATATTTATGTTTAAGCATTTTTTATTTTTATCAATTCATGCAATCCTGAAAATTTAAATCAGGGCCATGGGGGGCAGACAATTAATTAATGACAGTATATTATTATTATTACAGTGCAGTTTAACTTCCTGCCACAACAAACATAACTGCTGTAGGACTGCAGCTAGCTGAGTGGCAGAGCTGCCATCAGTCCAGGTTCCGCTCTCCCATAGCTCCTTCATCCACTTTGTCACTTCTTCTTTGTTCCCAGTGCCCTGGGGTTTCTAGGAGTTCCAGTCCAAACTACAGCCAGCATGGTTCTGTAGGACTGGTCCTCCTGTGAGTCTGAGAGTGTGAGGTGAAATAAATGTTTATTGATGCTTACTGATAAAAATTGAATCCTGCCAAGCCTAATTATTAGTATCTATTATTTGTATTAACCTAGCAATTAGGAGCCTCAGTCATTAGTTCCCAACCACCTGACTATGCTTATACTCATTTTTCCTTTTCTTTTTATTCTTGTGAATTTGTGTTCGTTGTTTTGGGAAAAAGACAAACATTCTAAACACCCCAAATCGGTTTTGTGATCTCTGTAAAGACAGTACTTTGTGCTGTCTCTGCCAGAACTGAAATGATTTCTCAAGGTTCTGGGAACATTAATCAGAGGTGCGGATCCACAAGCACAATGGAGTGCTTTCTACAAGTGGATGTAGGAGGTAGTTCCTGAATTTTTAAACAAAAGGAAGTCCAGTTCTGCCTCATTCACTATGTGGGGTAGAAGTAAATGTCTGAGTAACAGGCATAACTGGGGGAAGCAACACTGCTCTTCCTAGGTCAAATGCTGCTGGTTTTACTCCAACAAATACTTACTTGAAAACAATGAGGGAGTAACATAATGAGGGGTGGGGGCAAGGTGGGTGGGGTGGGGAGGGAAGAAGAGAACAAAAATAGCAGCCAGTGCCATTGCCAGCCTGGCAGTGCTTAAGCCACTGCTGCCACCATTGGCCCAGGGTGCAAAACTGACAAGCTATGCCTTGGGTAACCTGGATGAAGCTCCCTACGTCTGAAATTCAGAGATGCTGGGCATCAGCAGATCACCTTAGCTTCACCTGGAATGTGGGATGTTCAACACCTTGGAAACAGCACGTCCCAGGTGCTTGGGAGATTTTATTAGAAATAAAAAAGCATTTTAAAAAGCTTTTTAATAAACTACTTTCAGCTGAACTTTTATTATTGGTCTGTTTTGGAAACTCTCTGTGCTGCCCAGCTTGGTTAGCAAGGGCCAATAAAGGCGAAACAGGAGAATGAATGTTTTCTTATGAATCAACTCCTATCATGTTTGCCAGAGTACATCCAGCGCTGTACATAGCAAAAACCTAAGTTCAGTTCTCACCTAGCTCTCCTCCAAACAGATCCAAGGCTTGGAGAAGATGCATATTATTGTATTACACCTGAAATATCCTCATTACCTTATCCCATCCAGCAGCACCCACAGCAAATCTGAATATACACTAAGAGAGCGCAAATAGGTAGAATCCCTAATTCACCCTCAACAGAACACACAGATCCTATGATAGTGTCTAACTTCCTGCTCTTCCTAGGGTTTGTTTTTTACCAGTAATTTAAAAAATAGTAGCATGATGTAAACTTAAGAAGAAGCTTCTACTCCCCACTGCCAGTATTTTCTTTACCTGTCATAGGCCACTTAGCCAAAGAGAATTCTGCTCCTATTCCCTTTACATCCTCACGGGACATAACTAGACCCACTTGTTAACTTGTCAGCTGTAATTACCTGAATCCTAATGCAGGGGTTATTGCTTGCTCCAGGGGTTATTCGGTGGAGGAGTTATGCATTCCCACAAGGGTTAAAGTCTGCCACTCACTTGCAGGAGGATGATCACAAGCAGAACAACACCAATGCAGCGTTGCAAAAAACAGAAAACAAAGCATCATATCAAATCAGCAACCTGTACACCCCAAGTCTGTACAAATCCTTTTTGGCATTTACAAACACACAGAGATACCAGGCTGGTGTATGATATTGGACAGGACATGTATAAAATCACAAGCAACTGGAATCTGAACTAGCAAGTACAAAGTACTGATTAACAAGTTACTGCATAATATCTAATTCTACTGTGAAAACTTGAAAAATAGGCCCATCTCCAATAAAATATCAACAGCCAGTCTCATATAAATAAAGTTATGGGGTCATTTATAATCATTGAGGAAACTGTAGGACTCTACCACCTACTCTCTCTCTCTACTATCTGTACAAGACCTTGTACAATGGGCCCCTGGGCTCTAAGTCCTACTGTAATACAAATAACAGGTAATAATAATACTACATTTAGAGGAGTGATATACTAAGTCAGTGAGGGATTTTGGGGAGCTTTTATTGCATAGCAAAGAATCTAATAATCTCCCGTATTATATTTTACAGGGAAAGAATCAGTTAAAGTTGCAACTTTGTAATGCGCGTATCTGTTATAGTTGTGTCAGAGCTTTTCCATTATCTGAAACACAGTGTAGCAACACCTTTAGACATACACAATCAAACAAGGTAAGAATTGGGCAATACATGCTATGCACTCTCTCTCCATGTGTGGAACTCTTGATAGCAAAGGGACTTCCATTGCAAGACTGAAAGGAAGAACTGGACTGTGCATTAGTAATAAGTTATTAGTGAATTTTCTTCTAATTGTGTTGTTATGTTCAGGTTATACTGTACTTTTCAACTCGTATTGCTCAAGGAAGGCCAAGCATTTTCCTCCCCATTTTAGAAAAAAATGATTAAAGATTCATAGAAATTGTACAATTTATGAAAAATTTAGGAATAAGTAAAAGCTGCTTTATTATTGCTCTAAACAGTAGCTGCTTCAGATGTGAAATTTAAATACAGGCATCATGGACTGAGTTACTAAAGGGGTATATATTTGAAATTCTAACAGACTGCCTTAGAAACTAAAAGAAGGATGAAGACAGATTTCATTATTTCAGAGTTTTGAAAAATTAGTAGTAATTGCAATTTCTATATTAGTAGTATACTTGGCACTTACCCAGCAATTTTCATGCAAGGCAAAATGCTCATCACAGACATTAGAACTCATTTCATACATGCAGAAGAAAGGGGACAGTGAAGTTAAGTTACTCTCTCTCTGGTCACACAGCAAGCCAACTGAGCTGTGACTACGATTCTTGTTCTGAAAGGGAGATCATACTGGTCCCCAGTGTGGGAGAAGTCTCAGTATTACAGGTTATCTTGGGACCATAGTGTATAATATACTTGGTCACCCATGTTTGGAAAAGATCCAACTGGAACAAGTTCAGAAAAGGGCTACTAAGATGATGAGGGGAGGGAGAACCTATTATATGAGAGGAAACTGAAAGAGCTTGGCTTGTTTAGCCTAGCAAAAAGAAGGCTAAGAGAGGACATGACTGACCTCTACATATGGATTAGGGGTTAAATCAAATATGGTCTGCAGGGGACTGGGCTCAGTGACTCAGGAGGTCCCTTCCAATCCTATGTTCCTACCTGGCCATTGTTGGGGTGTTGAAGCCCCTCGTTCTGCTTCTCACTGTTCAGTTATTTTTCTGTAAGCAACATATCCCTGGCCCTGGGACACTGTGTTGGTGGGTTTTTCCTCTTCCCAAGCCACAAACCCCAATTTCATATTTTTTTGCTCGTCAGGGCTTCTGTTAACAGAAAAATGACTACAAATATTAATTTCACTAAAAAGCTTGAGAGAGCTTCCAGTTCTCTGCAAAAACTAAAATCTGATTTTGGAACAGGCAGATGTTGGAGGGAGTGTGGTGAGCTGGGAGGATTCATGCATGTGGTGGGTGTGTCCCAGGATTACACTGTTCTAGAAGAAGGTTGGAGATGTGGTGAGGGAAATAATAGGATGCCAACTATCGGATATCCTCTTAGTGTTTCTATTAAACCTTCCTGAGAACTCTGCAACATATAAGTGTCACAGGGAATTGATTTCTCATCTTGTAGTGGCTGCAAGAATTACAGTTTTAAAAGCCTGGAAGAGAAGGGACACCTCTAGAATCATTGACTGGTTTTAAAAAATTTGGAAGTTTTAGAAATGGAAAAGTTGTCCTATCAAGTTGGTGTTCTACAGGGAGAAGGAAAACAGAAGCTTACTTGGAAATCTGGTGGAAATTTCTGGAATTTGCTAAAGAAAAGAATCTTTTATCTCCAAACCAGAAAATTTGAGAAACTACTTTGAATGCTAAAGTGCAAATTCATGAGTGAACACAGTAAATTTAGAATAACTCTAAAATTTAAAAGCAGAGATAAGAAGATAATTAGATTTGCACTATGCAGAGTTTTAGGGAAAAGGATGGGGTGAATTACTGTATACAGATGAAGAAACACAGGGGCTTGGCATTAACGAAAACATTGAGGAACTGCTGGAGACTTAGGGGAGGAGATGAAGGGAACACAAGACTTTTGTGGACACCAGTTTGGGTTGTGGTAGCACTGTTGATAGAAAATTAGTGTCAGTTTTTGGGTAGATTCTGGAGGATTGGACATGTTTTTGAATGTTAAATCTATTACTTTATGGGATGGATTAATAGAGTTAAAAATCTGATTTCAGTCTAGTTTGGACCAAAACCAACTCCCAAATCAAATCATATTTCCCATGAAACGGAAGCCTCATTTTTAGTCCAGTTGTAATGATTATTCATTCGTTGTCTTGCGATAGTGCAGCTCCAAGCACTATGCACAGCTTCCTTGGGATAAACACTCTACGATACAAACCCTGTCCCAGAGATTACAATCAAATGCATGTTTAAATAAAGCACATTCACATAGAGGGCTCTGAGCCTCAGACATAGTGTCCTTCATTGCACCCACCATGACAGGAGGGAAAATACATGATAGCTGAAGAGTAGTGATCGTTCATGACTGATTCAAATTGGGAGCTAGGAATTAGAGCTGAAAAGCAAAGCACAAACTCAGAGTTTCCTGGCTCAGGGGCTTAGTTCTAATGAGAAAATCAGTGGGAGCTGTGCTGAGTTTCCTTCACCTGAAGCTTGCTTTTTATGGTACCTTTCAGTAATAGGTCCATAGTCTTGTCTTGGACATAATGGATCATTCTCTCCTCCCCTTCTACTTGCTTTCATCCTTGGCTTCTGTAGCGGTGCTCTGCTAATTATGCTCATCCACCTGCTCTTTTATCAGGTCCCTGAGTGACTGCCTTTCTCCTCTCCCACACTCTGCTGGTGTCTCCCATTGTTCTATTCTTTGTCCCTGCTTTCTGTCTCTGTACTCACTCCCTGCATGAGCTCATTAGCACCATAGCTCAGCTGTAACTTCTTTACTGATGACTCCTAAATCTTGCTATTGAGTTCTCTCTTTCTTACCGTTAAATGAGCACAGTCAATGAGAATAATAATCAGTGTTGGGCATAGAGAGCTTTGAGTATGGAGTTTGAATCTGATTTAACTCCTTTGTTGAGAAGGATAAGACCAGGGGATTGCTGTGCTGTTTTTTTGTATCTTAAATATTGTGTAAAGACACTTTTTAATGTTTATATAAATCTCAAATAACAACAAACAATATTTATATTGTGGTGCTGTTCATATGGCCCAAACCAGATTGGGATACTTTTGTGCTAGGTGCTATATAAACACACTGGAATGTGAGAGCTCAAGCTGCACCTTCTCCCAACTTCCCAGCATCACCATCTAGATGGTTTATCACTTTGTGCTCAGCAGAATGGGACTGAACTGAACTTGCCTTCCCTCCCTTTCCATAATTAGAGACAACTCTCCTCCTCTTCCTTCAGGCAAGCTTGCAAGAAGGCAATCTCTTCCTGCCTGTCTTTACCAGAGACAAGCAACATTTATAAAATTTCTTTCCTCTCCTTTTCCTGCTGCTCTGTGGTAGAATTCAACTTCAAAATAGTCTCATCAATTATAACTTCCCCCTCTCTGATCACCTCAAATATCTTGCCTCTTCCAGGGGCAAAATACTACTATGACAGCCTTCCTATTCTTCCCTCTGACTTCCTCTCCCCTACTACATTAAATTGAAGATTTGTGTCCTCCCCTTTGAAGAGCTAAATTCCTACCCAAGTATGTCCTCATTTCTTCCTGTTCTCCTTCCCACTGCTGTCTAAACCTCTATCTTACTGCCACCTTTGCATCTTTCTCTCACTGTCATCTTCAATTATAACTCATTTTCCTTGACCAGCACTCAGTTTACTTCTTTCTTAACACTCTTCTTTCCCTAGCCTTTTGCTGATGATCTAGGAAGGTAAAACATCAATTTGAGACTAACCTTTTAAATGATTAATCCTAAATCTCGAATGTCGCACATCATTTCAGTGACAAGATTTTAGGGAGAGAGACCATATCTTCTTTCTTTCTTTGTACAAGCTAAGCAAACTGCCAATGCTCAATGAATGGTAGCATAACACATTTATTAGGCTATCTTGTACATTTTTGTTATAGATTTTGATAAATGCTTTAACAAATAGTGTTACAGATATTTAAGAAAATAAATACTCATCCCTGACAGCTCATGTCTTCAGAAGGGTCTGTGAAATGACATGACAAGAGTGGTGACTAACACTCACCACAACACTAGCACAAAGAAAATGTTGAGTTGCTGTAGGAGGCACACAAATTCCCCCGCTCTCTTTATGACTCAGGTAAGCTGCCAAAAATGGAGGTGGAAAACTGTGGGATGGAATGGTCTTGACTTCAAGCCAGCTGCCCGTGTGGCCTTTCTATAAAGAAGAAATTAATTGCATCAGATTTTTAAGTATTTTATGTAAAGAGCAAAACCTAACATTTAGCCTTAGTACTGAATGATAGATAGCATTAGGATTAAAGTCAAAGGTCCCCACAAGCCTAGCAGGCTACCATGGTTAAGAACCACCATTTTCTGTAGCCAAAGGCACCCAGCGGGGCTACATGGCAGGCATCATGTCCAGCTGCCTTTGATTCCCTGACCTGGAAGTGGTAAAGCATGAAAACAGAGATGAAGAAGAAAACCAGAACCCAACAAAATGCAGAGAAGGAGGTGCTGTAGGCCTGTTCTTCCAGTGAGAGTCACCATGGAGTTATAGCTGGGAGAAGGAAGGTCTGGAGCAGATTACATTTATGTGCGTAAGCACTTAAACCAGGAGGAAGGAAGAAGAGCACATGAACAGAATGAGGGGGAAGTGTGGAAAAGAGGGATGTGAAATGTGGGAATAGAGGGAGAAACATTGGGGAGTGTGAATGTGATGAATGAGGGCAAAGATAAAGGGGGAATGTGAGAGAAGAGAGACAGAGGAAGGAAGGAAAGGGTGTAGGACATCTTAAAAGGGGATGGAAAATGAGATATGTACCATGCACTGGGTAGGATGGAAGAAGAGAGGAATAATCACTGAGAAAAGAAAGGGGGTGGGAGAAAAAACAGACTAGAGAGAGAGGAGAGAGAAAGAACTGTAGGGACCAAAGAAATGACAAGATGGAGAAAATGGCTCCTCCAGATCAGCACATTTTGAAAGAGAGAAAAGATACTTCTGCCTTCACAAGAGCAGGCACCAGGAAGCACAGGAGATAAAGCAGAGAGTGAGGAAGAGATAGAAGGGAAGAGAATGGAAATGGCCTGACCTTAAGCAGACAATAAGAGAGACCAAAGAGAGAACAGATGAGCGTTACTGCTCTGTTGGCTTCATAATGGTTTCACGTGGCCTGCCTTTTCCTAAACTATAGATCAGGATGGTTCATAAAATCCTCACTACGTCTAGAAGTAACGTGCCAAAGTTCAAGAAAATACTGTTGCTTGCCTGGCAGCTATTCTTCTTCTTTTCCATGCTTCACACGCAAACCAGTTGCTCTGGCACGACCAGGCTACACTGTGATGGCAGGACTACAATCCTGAACTGTTTAGAGGCTAAAGTGCCCTTCCTTCCCTTTTGTTTCCTTACGTTTCTGGTTTCTATTAAAATATTTCAGTGCCTAGTGATTCTGCTCCTCCAAAAATAGCACATGGCCCCTGAGGTAGAGGTCTGACAGGAATACGAAGTAATGGTCAAGGAGGATGAAGGGATGAGAGTCTAGGGTAGGGTAGGGCAGGGCAGCGATTCCCAACCAGGATGCCTGGAGAACTGCTCAAATGTGCTGCGGGCTGTCCTGCAACCTTAGCCCTCATGAGCGTGGGAGAAATGTGGAGCTCTCCAGGGGGAACCCGCAGAGCTCCAGCCCTTCTCACCCCTTGTAGGCCGAGGTCCTCACACCAGGAGACTTGCTCCAGTCCAGCGGTTCCCAAACAATGACAGATCGTGCAGCACCAATTTAAAACGATAGGAACCTTACGTACCAGCAGCAAATTTCTCAGTTTTGCCTTATGTACCACCAGCAAACTGTTGACATGTAAATTAATTATAATAAGCCTGTTAACGCGTACTGCTGACAGGCTGTCTGTATACCACTGGTGGTACCCCTACCACAGATTGGGAACCACTGCTCTAGTATTTTACTGCAGTCACAAGGCGAAGCGGGGCGCCTGGCACCTACCCGGGGCAGAAAACCACCAGTTTAGGGAACAGATTTTAGAAATAGAAAGTACTTCTGCCATACAGGGGCAGGCTGGGTAAATACCCTGTCACCCCTATGCTTGCCAAACAGCAGGGCAGGGCAGGGCAGGGCGCGGGAAGTCCAAGCCTTGCTGCGACCGGCCCCTGTGCCGCGAAAACCAGGCGGGTGCAGGCCAGGCTGTAAGCGGAGGCTCCAGCAGGCCCCTGAGTCATGGGCAGGGAGCTCCCGTGTGCAGGCGCGCGGCCCTGCGGAGACTCACCGCCCGGCGCGGGAACACGCGGGTCCGTGACGGCGGGGCAGGTGCAGCGAGGGCTGGCGGCCCCGGGCCCGACGCGCGTCCCCCTCCGCCGGGAGGGCGCGGCGCTGGGCTGAGCTGAGCTGCGCGGCTCTGCGGTGCGAGGCTGGGCGGGGCGGGGCGAGGCGGGGCTGGCGCCGGTGCGGCCCTTCCCGGGGCGGGGCCGCGGCTGCGCGGGGCGCGGGGCTCGGCCGTGGGGGCGCAGGGCCCGGGCAGCGCGAGGCGCCTCCGTCTGTCCCCGGCATCGCCGCCACCCCCGGCCGCAGCCGCAGCGCAGCGCAGCGGGGCCGGGCCGGGCTCGGGGCAGCTCCGCGGGGCCGGGCGGCAGCGTGGATGCGAGTGTGCGCCGAGCTCCGCGCAGGGTGAGTGAGTGAGGGAGGGAGTGCTGGCGGCGGCGGCGGCCGGGCCGGGGCCCCGGGGTGCGGCCGGAGGGCCCTCGCCAGGGTCGGCGGCGCTGGAGCAGGAGCTGCCCCTGGCTCTGGGCACCAGTGGCCCCACGGGCCGGGCTAGGAGCCAGTGCCAGGGTCACGCAGGGCAGGGGCGATGCTCCGGTGGGACAGCCCGCTCACCCTCGCCCCGACTCGATGCTGCCCTGCAAGCGGGCGTTCACCCCAGTGCCTGCCCTGTTCCTTCCTTGGCCGGGCTGGTCCCGGAGCAGGAGGCAAGGACGGGGCGACCTGCATGGTCGCAGTGGTGCACGGGTACCTGTGCCAGGTCAAAACCCCAACCCGTGGCCTGTCTCTGCTTGGGGAGACGGAGCGCCTGGTGCACGTCTCCTTTCTCTAGTTTGGAGAAGCGGTTAAATAAGGGGAAAGGAGCTGTTGGGACTGCGCTCCCAGTGTCCCTGTAGTGATGCCTCTCCAGAAATGACTGACATGTGGCAGGGAGAGGAGGCAGATGGAGAATGGGGGAAAAGGCCAGGAGGGCTAGTCTCTAGAGGGCTTTTCCCCCACTTTCCCACTCCCATTTTCAAGGAAGCAGTGAGAGGAGGAAGGCAAGAGATGGGTTGGTTTTGAACTCTGCTGTTAGACAAGCAGCTCGCGTACAGTCCGGCGTGGGCCTGCTCATCTTTTTAGGAAGAAGTCCCCGTGCTGGCTGTGTCTGAGTGTATTGGTGAGCTCCTGCCTGCCCTTGGCATCACTGGGCCCAATTGTGGGATGATGTAAATGATAGTACTGAAACACTGTTTCAGTATCGGTTGTTATCAAGAGTAAATTGCATGGCTGAAACTATAGAGCCTCCTATCTTAATACATTTTAGACAGGGTAAATGGCTTAAGTGTCTGTTGGTTGGAAGGGGGGATGATTGATTGCATTAGATGAGGGGTCAGAAACATAAGGTACCTGGGCCAGATCTGGCTTGCAGAGCCACTGGATCTGGCTTGAGCTGGGAGGCTTTGGCATTGCATTGGCAGGGGGGCTCTGCTCACATTGGGGTTGGGCACTGGTGAGCTGTGCCAGAGCTGGGTGACTGCAAGCTGCACCTGCACCACAGCTGGTGGGTCAGGGAGAAGTAGTGGTGATGATGTGGGCTCAGGTCCCAGCTGCCTGGCCCTAGTAGCTCCCTATTGCTTGGCCCCAGTGCAGCTACCTTTGGCTTAGACTGGGCACGGGCAGAGCCCTCCACTGCTGCAAGGCCATGGAAGCCCCCTGGTCCGTGTCCGACTAGAGCTGGGTTATTCCAGCCTGTGGCTCAGGAAGGTAGTGCAGTGGCTAGCAAGAGCTTTTAGTTTTCATGTCAAACTGTCTCAAATACTAAAGGAGAGGGAGGAGGAAGGAGAGTTTGGAGGTTTCTTAACTAAATTGAGTCGTCCAGCTGATTTGCAATGCAACAGTTCCAGCATGTTGGACAGGATTCTGCCTTCAGTTTTTATCTGTAGTGCTAAAGGCTAGTTTGTATAATCTTCACTTTTCTATAAGTCAGTGATTTTTACTCTTTCTTTTTTATGTCCGTGATCATTTGTTATAATTTGAAGGGCTGGGATCAGTTTTTAAATTATATTTGTAAAACACCGGGTCCTTGTTCGTAATCTTGGTTGTATCATCTGATGCTTTTCCAAACTAAAACCTGATTTTTATTTATTTATTTTTTTAGTTAGGGTGGGAAGTGGTAAGATCTGATACATAGTCATTGTGAATAGGGAAGATGAACAGGAAAAGCTACCTTGGTTTCAGGTTCTTGTGGCACAGCATTAGGTCCAAATTCTGTGAGGAGTTCTGTGTTGGCAGGCCAGTGAAGCCCCGGAGAGTGCTTTCCAGGATGCTTGCCATTGGCTGTAAACTTGGCACGAAATATCCTTTAATCTAATTGCAATTCTCTCTCTCTCTCTCCCCCCTTTTAATAAAAGGACTGTCTTGTGAAACTCTTCTAAGTTGAGGTATTTGTGAAACTTAGGCTCTCTGGAGCTGAAACAACTTGACAAGGCATCTTTTAATGACTAGGGGCAGACCGTGCACACTTTTTCTTATGGAAAAAAATCACTCAAGTGAGTTGTGCTATGAATTTGCAGACTGTTGTGGAGGTGCTAGTTGTGATGTTCTATTTAGAGTTATAGCAGAATTTGCACTCAGTGGTACTAAAATACCATTCAGATGCTCTGATGACTTGAACTGTTCTTTCATTAGCTTTAACACCTTTTTTTTCCTCACAAGGCAGTTTGCTTCTTCCATGGAGTTTCCTTCAGACTAAGAAGTTATGTTCATCATACATATCCAAAGAAAAGAACTGGAGTGTCTTAAGGTTCAGACTTGAGTAAGGGCTCCTCACATGAGAGAGTAAGTAGAAAAAACAATGAATAAACTGGGGACTAGAAAAGACCGTGGCAATTGGCCTTTTAGGGCAGTGGTTGGTTGACCTTTTCAGACGTAGGCCCAGGTCCGAGGCAGCTGCTACTACTGTCTCTGTGCTGTGACACAGGGGGAAGCCCCTGCTGCTAAAGCCCTGTTTTCAGGTCAGATCCATTCTGTGGGCTGTAGGTTGCCAACCCCTGTGCTAGGAAACTATTAAGACTCCTGTGGAGTTTTACAGCTTCACTACTGATAATGTCTTCCCTACGGTTAGTCTGGGGGATTGAGCCTAACCCAGACATGCGCCGCAACAAAGCAAGACCCTAACAGAGTTTTTGGTTCCTCTCTGGTGCTGAACATGCACATGTGTGTGTTGTGTATGTTAGGGCTTTTGGAGATGCATATCATGATCCTTCTGTGTAGCAGAATAACCAAGCCACTTTGATTCTTTCTCAGTGAATTATGGGAAATGTGTCTGTCTCCCTGGACACACATTATGAGGGAATTGTGGTCTGCTTTGAAAGTCTGCTCTCATTCAAGAGATATAGCCTGTATCACAGTGCAAACCTAGGCAAACTTCCAAAAAGAAAGAACTTCTTGAAAAAGAAACCAGGTTTTAACTTGCACCCTGCAACAATGCCAGCTATAATCAGCTCTAATAGGCTTGTGTGTGGGCAAGAAGGGGTCAAAGGGCAAGAGCCCAAGTCAGAGTCTGGGCTAGGTCTGCAGTGTAGAAAAATATCAATTCCACCTGACTGGTGGGTGAATTGAGTGAAAGAAATAATATTGGGATAATATTAACTTTGTGCCAGATGCTTTGTTTAAGTGATATAAAGCCAGCTTCAGGAGTGGTGGGGAGAGATGAAGGAAGGTTAAGCTGTGTTCTTTCTTTCTTCTACTTTGAATCTTGCAATGAACTTGCAGAAAATACTGCTATACTGTTGTAGAGGGGATGTTCTTTCTAAGGAAGCAGAGAAGCTAGAAATAAGTTGTTTTCTGCTGCTGTTCTATTTGGACTTTCATTGTCTCAGGCAGCAAAGCATTAACTATAGTCTCATTTACTTGTGTACCCCCTCTTCCCCCCACCACCCTTGCTTTTACAGAATTTCTGTGAGTCAGTTGGGTAACAACAGCAGCTACTTAGAATTGTTCTGTCAGGAAGCTGTTGGCTAAGGAGCAGCCTTAGAACAGCTCTGCTCCCTTTTGACACTGTTGGGGTCCTTTTGTCGACTGGGAGGCCGTGCCCTTTTTCCTCTGTTCCTGTTCATGGCCCTCCACAGCTTCTCAAACCTCTGTCCACTTTTAATAAGTAGGATGTTCTAGGAATTGAGTTATGCTAAGTCCCCGATTCTTTTTTTATTTGTTTCATTTTTTTTCTTTCTTTGCTTCTCTTGGTTTCTTCACTTGAAGGGTTAAGTTAACCCTTCTTAGATGTAGAACAGTCTTCCAGTTTATTTCAAGTGCAGTATTGATAATAAAGTCTGCATAGAAAAAATCATAGTGCATTTTTGTTTCTGCATATAATGTTAAATGTGATAACTACAAAGCAATGGTTTATGTAGCTCAGTGTTTAAATACATGAGGCCATATTGGGCATTCTCCTGCAGTGCATGCTGTTTCAAGAATAGTAGGCCTGGAAAACAATTTTTTGTTTTAAAGCATGTATTAGTCTTCATATCCCTTCATAAAGTGTTATAATGAACACGGTGCCCTCAAAAGATCCAAGTCTACTCAGATTCTGGAGAATGGATTTTCCTATGCAAAGTATCCTTGGTTCTTCAAGCCAATGTTTTCAAACTTTACCTAAGGGGGGCTGCATCTGGAAGTCAGCTACTCAATTTCTGAATTTTTCCAGTTGTCTACATCTGCTTCGACAATGTGACTTTCTTCTGCTATTTACGGTGATCCGTTCACTAGGAAATGGACTGAGATCCCCCACTTAATCTTATTCAGGCTACCAGAAAGTCTTTACATGGTAATGACATGGTAATTAATTGGAGGCTAGAGATGAAAAGCCCAAAGGGAGGTAATCCCAACGCGGATCAAAGGGGGCAAGAGGGTGCAAAAGCCCCCATGGCTCACCAAAAGCATCCGGGAACGTCTCTTAGCTAAAAAGGAGGCGTACACCCAATGGAAAGAAGGGCCATCACCAGGGAGGACTATACCTCGGTTGCTTGGGATTGTAGGGGGGGTGATCAGGAAGGCCAAGGTGGAGATGGAACTGGGACTAGCTACCCAGATCAAGGACGACAAGAAGTCCTTTTTTAAATACATAGGGGGTAAAAAGAAGGTACTGGGTAACATGAGACCTATGCAGGACACGCTAGGAAATCTGGTCATCGCGTCAGACAGCAAAGCTAACCTATTTAACAATTTCTTTGCCTCCATTTTTCTGAGCGGGGACCGGGTCACTCCCTCCCCCCCACCCACCAGGACCCCTGTAGGTACCAAGGGAGGCGCACCCAGGCCTAGGGTCAGTGAGGACCTAGTCAGGGAACTTCTGGAGGGACTGGATGTATTTAAATCAGCAGATCCTGATGATCTCCACCCCAGAGTGCTGAGGGAATTAGCAGAGGTCATTGCGGGACCCCTGGCACAGCTTTATGAGTACTCATGGTGCTCTGGTGAGGTGCCAGAGGATTGGAAAAGGGCCAATGTTGTTCCCATTTTCCAAAAAGGGAGGAAGGAGGACCTAGGAAACTATAGGCCAGTTAGTCTTACCTCGGTCCTGGGTAAGCCTTTTGAGAGAGTTATCTTGGTGCATGTCCGTGAGGGGCCAGCAGGGGAGATTATACTTAGGGGCAACCAACATGGGTTCATTAGAGGCAGGTCCTGTCAGACCAACCTGGTGGCCTTCTATGACCAGGGCACAAAATCCTTAGACATAGGTATAGCAGTGCACGTAGTCTTTCTGGACTTTAGGAAGGCCTTCGACACTGTCTCTCACCCCATTCTCATTAAAAAACTAGGGGACTGTGGCGTCAACACCTACACAGTCAAATGGGTCACTAGTTGGCTGGAGGGCTGCACCCAGAGAGCGGTGGTAGATGGGTCATTTTTGACCTGGAGGGATGTGGGCAGTGTGGTCCCCCAGGGCCTGCACCGTTCAACATCTTCATCAGTGACTTGGACGAGGGGGTAAAAAGCACCCTGTTCAAATTTGCAGATGACACTAAGATGTGGGGAGAAGTGGGCACGCTAGAAGGGAGGAATAGGCTGCAATCGGACCTAGACAGGTTACAGGGGTGGGCGGATGAGAACAGGATGGGTTTCAACACTGAAAAGTGCAAGGTGCTGCACCTGGGGAGGAAGAACCAGCAGCATACCTACAGGCTGGGGAACTCCCTTCTCGTCAGTGCAGAGGCAGAAGAGGATCTTGGAGTCATTATTGATCCCAAAATGAACATGGACTGACAGTGTAGGGAAGTGGTCAGATAGGCCAACCGCACCTTGTCATGCATCCACAGATGCATCTCAGCAGGTCCAAGGAGGTGATCCTCCCCCTCTATGTGATCCTGGTCAGGCCGCAGTTGGAGTACTGTGTCCAGTTCTGGGCGCCGCACTTCAGGAGGGATGTGGACAACATGGAGAGGGTCCAGAGGAGGGCCACCCTCTTGATCAGGGGGCAGCAGGGCAGGCCCCACGAGGAGAGGCTGAGGGACCTGAACCTGTTCAGCTTCCACAAGAGAAAGCTGAGGTGGGATCTAGTGGCCGTTTACAAAGTAGTCAGGGGGGACCAGCAGGCATTGGGAGAGTCCCTGTTTCCCTGAGCACTACCAGAAGTGTCAAGAAATAACGGTTACAAGTTGGCAGAGGGTAGATTTAGGCTAGATATCAGGAAGCGCTACTTCACTGTCAGGGTGGCTAGGATCTGGAGCCAACTTCCAAGAGAAGTGCTGGCTCTTACCCTAGAGGTCTTTAAGAGGAGGCTGGATGAACACCTTGCTGGGGTCGTTTGACCCCAGTACTCTTTCCTGCCATGACAGGGGTTGGACTTGATGATCTGCTCAGGTCCCTTCCAACCCTACCAACTATGAAACCATGAAAAGATCCAAAATGCATAACTAGCCAGTTTCAGTAACACCCCCCACCCCTGTAGAACTATTTCTTTTTTTCTTTTCTTAAAGGAGACGTAAATCATAGGCTCCAAGAGCTTTCTCTTCTGTGTTATTTCATAATTTTTGGAAAGTAGATGCTGTTTAGGAATGTCAGGCAGCTTGCCAGGTACATTCGTGACTTGCTGAATTTTCTGTAAAGTTGCTGGTCAGTGACTGTTTTCTGTTTATGAAGCCTGTCAACAATGGCAACAGTAAGTTCCCAAAACAATGTCTACAACAAAGACTCCAGTGCTGCATGCAAATGTGTTGGAGCACTCCCATGTAGGGTTGGGAAAGAGGGACTGGATACCAGATTTGTGCTACTTTCACCCCCCCCCCCCCTTTGTAAGTAAACTTGTTTTTCTTACTAACCTAAATAGCTTCTATGGTAATGGAACAATTTTAGCACTTTTCTCTACTGCATCCTGCCTCCATAGCTAGGAGTTACCCTTTGTCATTTTACCCTTTTTCTGATCTTAATTTTTACAAGAGAAGAAACATAAAAGGTGCCTATTGAAACTTTTTCTTTATCTAAACACTTACTGGTGGTGTAGATTACCAGGCTAAATCTTCACATTGTGTGCATCCTTCATGCTGTCAGGATAGTGGAAGAAATCTATTATTATTATTATTAGTTTATTTATTTAACTTGTATATGTGGGCATATTCTACACATCTTAAAAAAATAAAGAACACTGAAATTATAGTAAGTTTAGGCCTCAGCGTGGGTGGTCCTAATTTATACTAAAAATCCTGTACCAAGTGAGTCCTTCTCAAATTTAATGAATTAAAGGGGGCTGTGTTTTATGGTCTGTGGAATATGAGAAAACACTTAATTTTTTAGATCAACTCAACATTTTAAATGTTGAAAGGATAATGTATTGCATTAACTGTATACTTAGTCTAGTATTAACAGTCTTCCCCTCATATATACAAGTACTTGCCACTACTGTCATGCAGACAGCCATTTTTTTGCCTTCCTTACTTTGATCTCAGTACAGCTGGTAGGTACAGAGAAACATTTTTATTTTTCTGCATACTGCGCGTTCCCCACAACATCAGTTTCTGGTAATTGCAGTGTGAATTGCATTCAAGGAATATGGTAAAGCCAGTTTCTGCCAGTTACTGATAAAAGTAAAAGTTAAATCTGCACAGGAAACAGAACAGCTTTCTTGCTGTTGGTACTCACTTAGTACAAGGAAAGGTCTGTCCCCCCCACCCTTCCCCCTTCTGCCTTTCATAAGTAAGGTTCATGTTATAGTCTGGGGCATGTTCTATGCAAGAAAGTAAGATCTTTTCATTTGGACTAGTTCATGAGGTGTCAAACATGGTCCATGGGTCAGATTCAGCACCCGGAAGTGGGGCTTCCTGCTGCAGTTGCTGAAGCCCTGTGTTGCTTGCTTAATCCTCCCTTTACTTACTTCCAGATTTCTGGGTTGGTTTGCTGTTGGTGACTAAAATCAGCAATGAGAAAGGGGGGGGGGGGGAAGGTAGGGGACTAAAGGGCCCTGCCAGCAGTTGCAGTGTTAACCTCCTAGGTGCTAGTCACACCAACACAGCAACTCTAGCAGCTGCACTGAGAAGCCCTGCTGCCTGGATCATGAGGTGGGTCATCCAGCCTAAAAAAGCCCACCCTGTACTCCTGGTGGACAAAAATGGCTGACCATCTCATTTCAGTTTTATACTCCTGCACTAGGTCATTCAAAGTTGAGAAACACCTGGGAATTGGGAAAGAGCTACTTTTTCCTTTTACTTTAAATCTCTGCTCAAAAACTAGGTGACAGAGAATGAGAGTTAATTGTAAAAAATGTAAATGTCATGGGGCTAGATCTTCAAAGGTTTTTGGTACTTAGCAGGACAATGGGATTTTAAAGCTAACCTATATAGGTGTCTGCTGGAATTTTCCAAAATACCTTTCCTTTTTCAGGCACTGAAATATCTTTTTGAATTTTTGCCCGTGGTGATCAGAAGACATCCCTAGAGTTAATACTTTTTGTTAACTAAATTAACTCTTGGAAACTTTTTTCCTTGTATTCAACATGTTTGAGTTTCCAAATGCATCTTAATACAAATCACAAGCAAAAAATGTAGTAAATGGAAAGTGTGAACACCATTTTTTTAACATAATAAAGTATACATTTTAAGAATCCAAATACCTGCATATTTAGCTATGTAACTTTGGATCTACTCTGTGTTTTAGATAGCAAAAAGTCATCAAAGTTGTATAAAGGTTTTATTGTCCACTAGCTACTGAGGGGTGTACCTTTCTGTAGAAATATAACTTGTATAAATGGAAAATGAAGATTTCAGTAACTGTTAAAATTGTGAGTTAAATCAGCCCTTTCTGGTGAGCTGCTCATGAGTGTTTCTAGTACTGTGTAAATCATGAGTGAGCAGTCTTACGTGAATGAGGTAAAGGAGATCACAGCCAGTTTTAGGTAAAGTGGTGCTCTGGGTGCCCTTGTATTTTGGTGCCCCTCTCCTCCCCCAGTCAGTGCTGACTGGGGAGGCAGGCAGGCAGGGGCGCAGGGTGCAATCCAGTGGGGAGGAGGTGGAGCAGCATGGTGTGCCAGGCAGGTGGGCAGGCAGGCACTGCTGCTGCCATCTGCACTGTCCAGCTCAGCTCCTCCTGAACAGGGGCTGGAGGTGGGGGGTTGGCTGGGCACTGTTGCTCCTGCCTGGGACAGGGTGGGGAAAGACCACTGCTGTGAATGTGGTGTATGTGTGTGGCACCCCTCTGATCATGGTGCCCTGGGCAGCTGCCTACCCCTAAGGCTGGCTCTGTTAGAAGTTGCCAGTTTCTTCAAGACCTGGTTTAGAGAAAAAACTGCCATCTTAAACTGTGGAGAAAAAGACAAAAAGTTCAGTCTTTTCCTCCCTTCTGCTCCCCCCAACAAAAGGTAATGACTAAAATATTAAACTCAAGACGAGACTTATGACAGCTCCCTCTTCTTTTTGTTGATGCGGTGAGGTGTTAGCTCTGTATGGCTTCACCAGATAAGGCCAGTTAATGGCTGTAGTTATGTTATTCAGAAGCTGTGTTCACATGACACAAATCTTTGTGCACATTCTGTGCTCCTGTTTGAAAATATACTGAGTTAAGGTATCCCAGTGTTTGTGTGGGCATATCTGTATGGTATGCTGTTTTGGTCTTCCAGCTGCCATCCCACACTGTTTTGCTTTGTGTCATGCCAGTGCCAATTGGCCTGTTCTTAAAGTGGCTCCTTTAACCACGTCACAATATAATTCAACAGCTTAGGGTTTTAATCAGAAGCACAAATCATGAGCTTCTAAATAAGGTAGATGGACAGATGTTCATTTGAAACTCTTCTCCAGTGCTGCTTATGTCTATACAGATCATTTTGTGACTTGCACTGGATATGAAGTCCTCAAACTGGGAAAGGAACTTCAATGTTCAATCTGTGCTTTTGGTACGAAGAATACTGATGTGAAAGTGCATCTTCTTTTATTCCTGGAAGAACTACTTCTCATTCTGCCCTTTCCCTCAAGCACTTATTAGAGTTGCTTTATAAAGCTGTTGCCTTATAGTTTCATAGTTTCATAGTTGGTAGGGTTGGAAGGGACCTGAGCAGATCATCAAGTCCGACCCCCTGCCATGGCAGGAAAGAGCACTGGGGTCAAACGACCCCGGCAAGGTATTCATCCAGCCTCCTCTTAAAGACTGCCAGGGTAGGAGCCAGCTCTACTTCTCTTGGAAGTTGGTTCCAGAAGTTGGCCTTTTTTAATGGGGAGAGGGTGAGAGGGGACAGAGGAGCTTCTCCTCAGGCTTTTTGGTGTGCCCTGCAATAGCATGTGTGTTTCTGCTGTTTGCCATTGTGAAATTTTCTGGAGTTTCACCGCTACTCGAGCTGTTCAGAATAGTGGTAATGAAGGCATTTTCATTCTGCATCTAGGTGGTAGCTTTGAATAACAAAGGAAGCATTGGATTCACTTTTATGGTTGTACAGAGCTTCGTAAGACCTAAAACTTCAGGTTGTTGTTGTTGTTTTTGTTTGCTTGTTTTCCCTTAAAAAGCTTAAATGTATATTGGGTTTTTGGTTTGTTTTTAAACATTATGGCTACTATTCTGAGTAAGAGGAACCTTATTGCATGCCGTTCTTTTTCCCAGTTGTGCTCAGGAGTGTTACTATACCATATTTGAGTAACACGGCTGTGGGTGCAAACTAAGCCAATCATTGAAATGGCCTGCTCAAAGGTGCTTTCTTTTATTCCTGCAAGAACTACTTCTATTTCCCTTTCCTCTTGCTACATTTTTTTTAATGAAGCAGTTCCTTTAGGGGCCCCTGCTATCAAAATTGGGCTGGCCATTTCAATGCTGTTTTACCAACAAGAGTTTACATTTGCCTACTAAATTTTTAATAGTATTTAAAGCTCTCTAACAATAAAATAGTATTGGTTTTAGATGTTGCATGCAGTATTGTTATAAAGAGTTTTAAATACCTTGCCCTAAGGCAGTGGTTCTCCTTTTTTTGTACTAGAACCCATTTGTAAATATTGATGGCTGGTCCTGACCCCTTGTCTGCTGCTCCTAGTCCCCCAGTGTGTGGGGCAGGGCATTGGCGACTGGTGCCTCCTGGCTCTGGGGGGGCACCAGTGGCTGATCACTGATGGGGGGAGGGGTCCCTCAGCTGCCAATCGCTAACCCTGGAAGTGCCACTGGTGCTTTTGGGGGGGGGAGGGGGGCATTGGCCAGTGCTCCCCACTCTCTGGCCAGCGAGGGCCAATTTGGGGGGGCCTGTGCCCCCCTGTGACCCCCCATGTGTTGCCTATGGGGCGGGGGTAGTATGCATGGGATATGGGGTGGGGGGGTCCCAAGTATCCCCTTGCAGGCTGGAACTCTGCCAGTCTGGGAAAAGCCACAGTTTCCCACATGGCAGGAAAGTTTCCCGCATTTTTCTCCTTTAAAGGAGAATCCATTTTTCAAGTTTGTTCATGACCCTCTCATATATTCTTGTGACCCACTTCTGGGTCACAATCCATGAGTTGAGAAATGCTGCCTTAAGGAACTTTCATTTAAACACTTGTATGCAGTTTCAGAAAAATAGATTGGAAGTGATGAGAAGGGAATTAGATTTGAGGATTTTTGGCAGGGGACACAGGCTTGGACAGTCTTGTATATAAGTGACAGTAAATGAGATGACAATGACAGACTTGGAGCAGTAAGTTTTGAAGATTTGAAGAGCTGTAAATGACCAGGGGAGTAATCAGAAATTGGAGATGCAGGTGGAAATCAGTTATGCAGGGCTTTAATGTAAATAAGAAACAACTTTCTTTGGACAAGCATTTATCGGGCCAATTCCTTCTGCATGTCCAGATGCTCTGGTTACGGAGGTATTGGGTATGCACCAGAAAAAATCTGAAAATACTTGCACAGCATGAAAGAGAGGTCTATATTTACCTTAAAGAGAGCAAAGCCGTGGTCTCCATGCTTGTCTTTATGCCTTGCCTTTCAGAAGGAATTAGTTTAAGGTGCCACTCTGAGCTATGTACAACTGATGAGTGTGTGCTCTTGGCTTCCAACTAGAGGTGCACTGAGGTATCATTATAAATATGTTTATAAAAAAACAAAACAAAACTTGGTAACTGTGGCATTGATGCCTACACAGTAAGATGGGTGGCAAATTGGCTAGATAGTCGCACCCAGAGTGAGGTGGTGGATGGGTCATTTTCGACCTGGAGGGATCTGGGCAATGGAGTCCCCCAGGGTTCAGTCCTGGGACCTGTACTGTTCAACATCTTTATCAGTGATCTGGATGTGGGTGTGGAATGCATGCTGTCCAAATTTGCTGATGACATCAAGTTGTGGGGCGAGGTGAGCACACTGGAGGGGAGGGACAGAATCTAGCTAGATCTAGACAAATTACAGAGGTGGGCGGATGAGAATAGGATGGAATTCAATGCAAACAAGTGCAGGGTACTGTATCTAGGGAGAAGGAACCAGCAACACACCTATAGGCTGGGGAACACCCTTCTTATCACCAGGGAGTTGTGCCCCCCACTGCCAGATGGCAGGGGGTGCACAGCCAGCATAGGGCTCCCAGGGCAAAGGAAGCAGAGCGGAGAGCCCCGAACCCGTGCTGGGCAGCCCGCATCTGCCCTCACCCTGCTTGGCTCTACTCTGCATAAAAGTGTCCCTGCACTTAAATGGTGGCAGCAGTGCTTGAATTAAAGCTCATTTGATGAGCTTTAGTTCAAATGCCTACACCACCACTTTTAAGTGCTGGGATGCTGATACATGTGACTCAGGAGGCTACTGGAGTGCACTAAAAAAACAAAGGTTTGTTTAGGCGAGTACTTTAAATGCTTTGCGTTTAAAAATAAATTGGTTATCTGATTGGTATTGGCCGATATGGTTGGTTAATAATTTGCTATCAGTATCGGCCAAGAAGATCTTTATTAGTGCACCCCTTTTTCCAATTGTTAATTCACTGATAAATCAGTTTTATCAGTAGTATTATTGGAGACTTGTATGTTTATTATAGTAGTATTCTAAAAAGCATTAATCCTCTCAACATTCATTTTTGGCATAATATAACTTTCATTTGTATTTTTAGGGTGTTTATATTAGAGGTGCACTGATATATTGGTTGCCTATCAGATTGGCAGCGATAAAAGGGAAATTTACATTCTTGACTATTGGTTTTTTTTGTCTGTTGTAGCCGATAATGTTTTCTGATAATTATGCCTTCTGGCTGGGGCCCTCAGACGCATGGGTTCCCCCTCACCTGCAGGGCCAGGGCCCACAGACACCAGCATTTCCTGCCACGAGCTGGGGTGACCCTGGATACACCCCGTCCCTTCACTGGTGGGCAGAGCTTGGCTGGAATGGAGCAGCTGCTGTAGTGTCCCAGACACTGGCATGGCGTAGTGCAGACTGCAGACTGGGACTGGGGTGGGTGCTGTAAAAGGCGCTGAATGCCAAAGATGTGACTGGGGTGGGGAGGGGCGGGTGGAGCTGAGCTGCTCAGCTTGGCCCAGTCTGGCTCAGTGCGACTCAACCCACAGCATAACTCAACCCACAGTTAATACCGGTTATTGGATCGGATTGTATCAGCTGACATGGCTGATTAATAATCGGCTATCAGTGTTAGCCAAGAAAATCTTTTTCAGTGCACCCCTATTTTATACACGTTAATTAAGATTTTTAGAGACTGAACATATGGGTTTTCAGTGAGGGATATTTACCTAAAGAACTCCAAACCATTTTTTCTTTTCTCTCTCTTTTTTTTTATGTTGGAACCTGATAAGATCAGGTAAAGGAGGGACAGTTCTCCTGTCTGTCCCATCTTCAACATTACCTTGCATCCTGGAGGTGGTTTATAATGACCTTCTGCTCCACATCACTCTTGCAGTCTCATGAAGGTCCATGTGACCTGCTCCAAGCACCTTTTCTCTCTTAAAGGGCAACTCTTAAAGGGCATGTATTCTCAAGGAGCAATCAATCTGTGTCCTTCTTTCTTTTCTTTAGAGTCCACTTCTGCATGTTACAGGTGTGTGCAGTACCTACATGTTAAATTAGACATGCCAAATTTGAGATGTGTATCAACAACTTGTAGCATAGTTCGATTTCCTTAGTATTTGCATGCAAGAGTGAATGCTTGTAACTGCCAGTGATGATTTGCATTGTACAGCACTACTGGAGAGGAAATATGAACCCAGTGCAGTGTATGCCCAGCAGCTTTGTATGTCATGCTGTTTACAGAGAGTATATGCAAGTATGTTATGTGAGAAATGTCTTGACACGAATTTACTTGTAGGATGACTTTGGACATTGGGTTCAAATGAAGATTTGAGTCACTTTGGCTTGACATTTATCATAAAGATTGTCTGTATGCCTTCTTTCATAATAGTTGCCAGTAATTTCTTACAAAAAGATGCAAGGTTGTATTTATTTATTTAATGTTTTTTACAGGAAAATAACTTTCATAGCCCTTCCATTAACATGAATGTCTGAAACAAATTATCTCTTTCTGTGTTAACTTTTCACCACATTGTCTAGGATTAAGCTATAAAACTAGTGAAATATAACTTAGCTTCATTCACTGTTTAAGTTCTTGTGGCTCTAATTTGCTGAATAGCTGTATTTGCTACCAACTAGAAACAAAGGCTTTCTGTTTCTCAAGTTCAGACAAGGTATAGCCATTGAGTTTAAATATTTTCTTCCTTCCCCACCCACACCACACGTCTTTTTCACACTTTGACCCCTTAGAGAAAGATCTTTAGATTAAGATACTTTTGTGTGTGTTTGTAGACCAAGCAACATCTGCGCACCAGAATGAATGCACATCAAAAATCTGTCAAAGACGGGCATACCCAGTTACCTCTGGGGGCACACCTTTCGCAAGAAAACCACTCTCTCTCCAATCTCTCAGTCCTGATCCTCAAAGGAAATTTACAAAACATTTCTCTGAGAGGAGCCTATGATCTCCACTTCATCTATCTCCTGGATACAAAAAATCATTAACTCAATATAGACATTGGGTTTATGATACATTATAACCTGCCTGACCTCTGACTCGCCTGGTACCTCTCCACTTTTTAACTGCTGCTTTTATCCCCCTTCTCCCTCACCACCCAGCCTCTCTCTCACCCACTGACTCCTCAATTTACATCTTCACTGATTGCCTATCTTACATGCATACCAGACCAGCCTCTGGCTTCTTTACTATTTATTCCATCCAGGAAGAGCACACACCAACTGCTGAAACTTCCTCAGCCTGATGAAGGCTTTTTAAACCCAAAAGCTTGCTATAATTTTTTTTTCCCAATTATTTAGGTTGGTCTAATAAAAGCTATCATGTTTACCCAAAGAACCTTGTCTGCCTGTCCTGAGACCAACACGGCTACAACCTACAACCTTGTCCTTGAGCAAGTTGTTAATGACCTGATAGGAACATCAAGGCTGACCAGTGCCTTGGGAAGCCAAAACCATCTTGTTTGTCTGGTTTTCTTCTGAATCTTACAAAGAACCAGCATGCAGGAAACAACTAAGAAAGGAGCTGGATGCTTAAGAGGATCATAGCTAACCAGAGGTTGCTTTTTGCACCAAGTCGCAGATTAGAAACCTTATTAGCAGTAATCTGTTTCTTAAATACTTCTAAACGTTGGAGGAAAATCAGACAATTAAAACTGACTTTTTAATTTTTCTTCAAATAAAAACCACTCAGTAAGCACTCTTTATTTTTTAATTAGAGCACACTGTAGACAATTTCAGTGCACAGCTTCAGGTGTGAACAAATGCTATACACTCATCTGGAGTACAAACTTAAATACACATTGCTCTTAAATGCACAGCACTGTCAGTGCTGTGATACTGACAGCCTTGAAGTGACTAGTTCTATCAATTTCAAGGCTTGTAATAGCAGCCCTTTGACATTAGCTTGCTGGTGCTAATTAAACAGTTAAGCAATAAAACTGCACTACGGACTAGACAGTGGGACCAGAAAGCTTCTCAACTGCTTATATGCATAGCAGCTGTTAGATTTACGCGCAGAACTGATAAATAAGCAAATAAATAATATTTGCTATATTGTAAGCAATAGGCTGTTACTCGCTTAAGTGAATTAGGCGCTTATCAGTCACATAAATGTCAGATGTTTTGTGTTTAGAGCTGAATTTTTGTTAGTAGTCTGGTTAACTTGCACTGGATCAGAGTCCACAGTAAGTTATGTCAAAACTCAAACTTCTGTGGTGACAAGTTTACTAATTGTTAGAGATGCACCGATGCATTGGTTCCATATAGAATTGGCACCGATTTAAGGAAAATTGACGGTATTGGCAATCAGCTTTTTTTTTGGCTGATGTGGCCAATAAATGCCCTTCCCCCACACCAGACTTAAGAGCCGGACTCTGCTCTCCAAGCTGCCTGGCTGCATATCAGCAATCGGATCAGTATCAGCAGATATGGCTCGTTAAAAATCGGTATCAGCCCAAAAAATCTCTATTGGTGCACCCCTACTAATTTTAACTGTGTTTGGAGTTATGAGGATGTTACACAACTCAAAAACACTTCTTGTTTGGAAAGGTAAAAGAATGAATATATAGTAGAATCTTGTTTTTAGTTTGCTACATCTCTTATCTAAAGGGACAGTTCCATCCTGTTGAGACTCACTCCCTTGTAGGATCTCTGAAGGGTTTCCTCTTAACTGTTTAGGATACAGAGATTCCAAACATAGCACAGGGAATTGTGCCACTGGGTGGGAATGCTAGTATTGTAGCCCCAAATTCCTGTCCTCATCCTCTCTTCTTTGTTTGTAGGGGACAGTTGTTTGTAGAAGAGATTCTGCAAACGTGCATGCATAGGAGTACTTCTCGCATCTTATCCCATGCCTTTATCTGTAACTATTCTCTCTTAGTTCTTGTGTTGATACCAGGGAACTTAGGTTTTGAATGAGCCTGGTCATATTCCCACAGCACAAACCAACCAGTAGGCAGAGAAACCTGCTCTCCAGGGCTTGTGGCTCTGTTTCAAATGACCCTCCTTTTAATCCTTCTGGAATTCTTCCCTTGTTCCGTACAGATCTTGCAGCTCCAAGTGATTTTTGTTATGGGGTATCACAGTAGAGCTACAGTGGAAAAGATATATAGTTTAAAATGAATTCCTGAATAAAACGTTAAATTGTTTAACAGGAGCAAGAAGAGAATGTCAGAAAGGTGTGAGTGGTTCTCCCTACTGCTTCCTGCTTTTTGTCTTTCATCATGTTAACAGTTACATGGCTGCTTAGTTTTTTGATACTGCAGTGACCAGCATTGGGATTGACCTATCTCATTGACTTCAGCTGAGATCCATGTAGGTGCAGGGTGGCTACTTCATGGTTGTCACTGGAAGATCAGGACATTTGCTGAGAGAGCATTCATGGTAGGATCCTGTTATCTTTCATTGGTCTGAAAGCGTTTGAAATGCTTTTGGCCATTGACTGAACAACCTTGTGGGATTTTCCAAAACCTAAGAATAGCTTCCCCCTGTCCCTTTTCTTCATGTACCTAATGGTTGTAGGTGCCCATTGATTCCTTTATTTACTGTCTGAAATTATTAGGGATTTTTGGAGCATTCAGTGCACACTGCAGTGATAACTTCTGCCCTAACTCCTCTTCTTTCCCTGAAAAGCTGAAACTAACTTTTTTGGTGTAGAAGAAAAACATATGTGAACGTCCAGGTCAATATGTATGAATTGTCCTGTTGTTAGGAAGTCTTATCAAAATCATGGAAACCTAAACTGAGTACTAGAAACTGAGTTCAAACAACAAAACTAATACTTGGTAACTTAAGTATTGTTCAGTATTGAAATAATGTAGCCACTGTTGTAAAATGTCTTGGGTTTTTTTCTTTCCTTTCTTCATTTTTTTTCATAATATTAAATATATTGTAATTGGATATAAAAACATTGAACTAGTCAGGATTTTAATAAGAACCCCATTAAGGCAGAGCTGGACAGCTTTGATCAGTCATTCTGCCTTGTCCAATTATACCTGTAATTTAACATTTTGACAGGTACACTACTTCCCTCTAATTAATGAAAATTGGGAGCTCAGAAGCCAGCACAGGAACCATGGATTTTTAGAGAGAAGTGGTTAGCCACGTTAATCTGAAGTCAAGCAGAAGGCAGAGCAAGGCAGGTTGTCTAATCTATGAGCGTACTGAGGTTTTTAGCTAGATGCGACTGAGACAGGCTAGCTGGTAGTGACTTAGCCCAGGGGTTTTGAAGGGGTAAAAGATGGTTGGAGGGCTTGGGATTCCCTTTCCTCACCAGTCAGGCCCCAGAGACTCACCCTCCATGTCCCCTGATTGGCCCCTTGGGTCACCTGGAGGGGGATAAAAGGGGTAGTGTGGCTGACTCAGGGAAGACCAGTGAGGGACCACAAGGAAGGAGTTTCAAAGAGCTGGCAAGAGCTGGGCCAGCGGGGCAGGAGCAGTTGCCTCAGAAGCAGCTGAAGGAGTGGGACCTGCAGGCAGCAGTTGGACCCTCAGCAGTGCAGCATGCGGCTGGCAGGAGAGGCTCCCCGCTAGGCTCCTACGAGAGGCTGTGGCCAGCAGGAGAGGTTTCCCAGCTCCAGCAAGGATCTGAGCAGCGACCCAAGAGGTTCCCAGCTCTGCTTCCAGCTCCTCCAGCAAGAGGCCAGGCAGCTTGACGTGAGGCCGGGGCTCCTGGAAGGTCAAAACCCCTAGCAGCGTGGAGCAGCACTAGCACTGGTGACTGTGGTAGAGTTTCTGCATACCGTGTGGGAGATCTGAGTTCAAGTCCCAGCTGGGGTGACTTGGGATGAGTGAAGTGACAGGGAGAAATTCTTGTTACAGTGGAAAGGGGTCATTGTGTTTTCCCCCTTTCTCCCCCTCCAGGTACCCAGGCCCTATATTCCTTGTTATTTGACATTTTGTATTTTGTGCCTTTTATATTTCACCAACCGGTATTGTTTTTTCTGCTGTTTGTGTTTTATATTTTGGTTAACCCTGTCTTTTGTCAACTGGATGAATATGTCTATAATTGTAAGTGTCTAACCTTTGTTGAATCCTGCCCCCCTCGGGGTGTTGTAGTGTCCCCTATACCCCCTGGGTTATACTGGTTATGCTCCCAGTACTGTTCTCTCATTAAAAGATATATGGTTAAGTCCCCATTGGTGATCTGGCTCTGCTCTATAGGGGGAGGAGGGTCCCTACACCTCCCACAGTGCTTGTGCACCTGCTTGATCCCTTCAGTTGGAGAGGGGGTACATCTTGGAGTACCGCCCAGGTTACACAACTAAAACATTTTTCTGTGGCTTTTCGTTTGCCTTATCAAAGATATAATGCAGCCTATTTAGGCAGATGAGGCGTTGGGGGCTGGTTCTTATTTAAAAACTGCTTTGACCTTTGGACCTTTATTCTAGTTGCAGCATGTATAGCACAAGCACACCCTTGGTTTCTGGATAATGTAGTTTTGGCCAGGTCCCAATTTTAGAGGTAGAAATATAAAAACAGCTCTTTAGTTAGCTAACATATCAACTGGTCCAGTTATGACTAGAATAAAGACTGCCTTTAGCCCTTATCCTTTCTGTTGGGGCTTTTTCCCCCTTTCTTAAACTGTCCTGGCTTCTGTGTGAATTTAAGAGACTTGAGGGTGAGCTTGGTGTGGTTTCAAAGAAGCAGATCACTTCTTTCACTCGTGTGCTTCCTCAGTGTCTTTTGCAGTCTTATTTTACATAACACATTCATGATGTAATTTTATTTTTGTTTCTTTGGTGAGCCAGGAAAATATCTTTCAAATCTGGTGTGATAAAAGCAGAGTGGATACGGGAGTACAAGAGGATTATGGAGCTGTTTTCACATCAGGTTCAAATGGGAAACAACAGTAATGTTGACCTTATCAGAGCCAAAAGATGAACCAAAGTAAACCCATGAGATTTATTTCTAGTCCTCCCTCTTTGTACATGCACATGACAGAACTGGTCCTACTGTGTTCATTGTGTTGTGGAAGGAGCATGATAATATGAAGGGAGGTGCTGATGTCTTGTGCTAGGGAAATACAGCTCCGGACATGGCTGTGTCTATTGTTGGTACTTGTTCTTTTTTTGTTGTTGTTCTGAAGGGGGAAGAGGCTCTAAAGGAGGAGGAGAGCTGTATTGTTAAAGTGTCCCTGTCTGTAGGGTATCAGGTCCTAAAGCTTTCCAAAAATACCCTAAATTCTGAAATCATGAAGCTGATGAGACAACTTTAGTGGACGTACTGCCAAAGTAAGCATCTGTATCCTTGGTTATAGTCAGAAAACAGTCTTTTTGCCTCTTTGTTTTCATATCAAGGAGCTTTGAGTGATGTATAAAAACAAAGCAAGAAACATTAAGCCATATTATTCAGCTGTGACTACAGAAATACTCAGCTCAATTGCTTCCCCTCAGACACCACCTTTTCCCCTTTTTAGAGTTGTGATGTGGCTAACTTTAATTTGCATTTGTTAGGTATTTTTAAGTACACACTGCCAACTGAAAGAGAAACTTATTTTTCCAGTTACACTTCAATCCTGTATCTGTGCACACACTGAAGTGAGCTGCTAGAGCAGCTATTCAAATTCTTTTCTTTTTAAGGAAGCAATAAAAGATAGTGGCCACGTGGAACATGAACGAAATGTCCTAAATCCTGGAAGGAAAATTGCAAGTCCATTATACTAATGATGTCTGCAGCATCAAGCAGCTGTGTTCAATCTGCTTATGATTTGTATATGACTCTGGATCCTAATATCAGGGGCTTGGAATAGGAGTTAAATTTGTTTGGGGGGAAATCTGAGGTCAGAGGTGCCTTTTTCTTTTTTCCCCTTCTGCCTAAATCTTACTGAGAATTATCACTTGTACAAACATGGGCTTTGTACAACTGTTGCAAATTTCTGGCATTGTTCCAACATGGGCAATGCTGGACTCTGTTAATATCCCTGACTGTGGAGAGCCTGTCATGGGGGTTGAGTGGCAGTGCCGAGTTCTGATTCCCTCTGGCAAATAGGGGAAGGCAACAGTGACTTCTTTCCCATTGCTCAGTAGCCCTTTCTAAGGGAGGAAAGGGAGACCGCTGGGTGGTTAGTAATGTCTCATCCTCTTACTGTACAGGAAGGCATGTGATTAATTTCTACCATTCCATTCCTCTCTCGTACTTGGAGGTACTTAGCAGGTGGGACCTTAGACTAACTGGGTCCGAGAGTCTAAACTTTCATAGATGATAGCAAACTTTGTCAGATGCTAGGTTGATGCCTGCAAAGGTTTATACCTTTTGAACCAGTTAGTTACTAACTGCTCTGCTTTCTTCCTCAGTCTTAGAGATGATTTGTAAAACAAGGATCCGAGAGGCTGCACAAGCTTGCTATGGGTAATAGTATGTGACCATTCAATTTAAAGGCCCTTGCTTATGCTTTATTATTAGGAGGTAGTGATGGTTGCCAGGCTATCTTAATTATGGCAGTTTGTATCTCTGAGTATTTTACTTTGCTGGTTTTATATTCCCTTAGCCTAATTTTTAATTGAATATTTCAGGCTGCATCTAAAAACCAATAAAGTCTTACCATGTTGTATGTAATTTGTTTATTATTATTTTGTATAATGCTAAACATAACAAGGATTACATCAGAGGCCAGTAATTTATGACCTCTGATTATCCAAACTCTCAAAAATGAAAAGCAAATGTATAGGGGTTACCGGATTCTGTCTTTGGCTTTCTATAGCTGTAACCATCCTGTATCAAGCAGCTATATTCTCTGGTCTTGCTCCTGTCACACATCTTACAAAAAACCTACTGCAATTTTTATTAATACTGTGTTCATATGCCACTCTCTTCTGCTGATGAACACGCAGAACATTCAGTGGGCTGGAACTAGTTTGTTGGTTGTTTGAAACCTGAATTGAGGAATAGGGCCTGATGAGGGATCTGAGAGGCAGCCTGAACTAGATGTTTCTTGACCAATTTAGCTGTTTAAGGATCTGTTGAAGTGAGAACTTGCTCATAAAAGCTTATGCTTCTCTGATCAGTTAGTCTACAAGGTGCACCTCTACCCTGTCAAGTGATGTTCTTTCTTTTCCATCAATCATTAATTTTGTGAAACCAAGGCCAGAGAGATGGTTCAATTAAAAATAAATTCAATCTCAGGGTCTCTCTGTCTCTGCACCATACTGTCTCCTGCATTTACTGATGCTTGGCCGGAGGACTTGTTGTGGTGGCCAAAAGCTTGGTCACACTCCAAGCAAAATATTCCCTGCTGTCATCTCCTCTGAAAGAGATAAACTTGAGGGACACGTATCAAACTTCCAGAGATTGGAGGTGGGTGAAAGAATGTTGCACTTCAACAGCAAACTTAAAGTATCTGAAAACCGACTTCCCAAACAGCAGACTGCACAAGACTGCAGCTTCACACAGTCATAGTTTGCTTGTACATTTAAAAGTCCATCAAGATGATAGCTACATGTCTCCAAGGATATTTGATTCAAACTGGCTTCTTCTGCCAAAAGATCCAAATGTGTGTAAATAAAAGAAAATTCTATTGCCTGCTTAGTATGGGGGAAGGAATCCCGAACTCCTGGAGAGGATGCACTATACTGCTTGTTTGTTGTCATTGTCTTGTCTAATAAAGAGGGTTCTAGGCAAAATTTTCTTTTGTGTGTGTAATACAAACATGCAGAGGAACCAAAGTGGAAACCAGTCTCCTTCCCCCAAGGTTTTAGACTACCCAGATGGCTGGGGTGGAGGTGGGGTGGGAAAAAGGGGGGAGGGAAGACGGGGAAAAATTGAAGCCTATACTTTTCTGAAATGCTTTTCATTTGATAGGAATTAAACTTGTATATCAGGGATCAAATATCAGTGACCAGATTACTTGACCCAATTAAGAATCTGGTCAAGACAAGGACTATGATGGAGAGACAGCTAACACACAGCAAACCTCATCCCAGTCCATGGACTTTTAACTCCTTCACCTCCATTGACACATTCCTTAGCTTGGGATGGTCAGTCTGTGTCTGTTCTCTCACATCAAGCATCCTTCAAACTTGTGGAAATCTTGTTTATAAATAATTTATATTGGTTTACGTGGAAGTTGGTCTAGTAAAAAGGGGAAAATAAAACAGGCGCACATACACAAAACAAAACGTAAAACGTTTCTTCCTTCCACTTTCCCTTTTCTCCATTTGTAATGATTGAAAATGTTCTTATGTAGTTGTCTTTCTTGTCCTTTTTCCTGCTTCACAACAAAAGATATCACTACAGTGTTGTGCAGAATGGATACACCTTTTTTGGAAGAATGTTCTTTTTTAATAATAACAACATTATTATTGTTGTTGTTATTATTTAAGTAAAAGTGCTAGTTAATGGCAACATTGCAGGTATGAGCTTTTTTTCTTTCCTTGGATTGTGATGTCTGACAGATGAGGCAACTACAAGTGTAGGCAGTGGGTTATTGTATGCTGCCTCCTACCCTTTTTTTTTTTTTCAGGTAATCTTGATCAAAGTATTGAATAGACGACTGCTTTTCCTTGATTTCCTTAATAGAATCCAGGTAATAGTCAACTTCTTGAATTTACAGCAGTTAGATTCATTATATACTTTGTTTATCAGGTGCATATAGAAAACAATTTTTTTTGGTAACTATGGATTTTAATTTGCCTAAGTATGATAAATAATATAGCCCTAGTAAGCCATTGTGAAGTGTATGTATGAGTGACACACAAGGGTTGACGTGTTGGCTCCACAATGCAATTTCATCCAACCTGTGAAGCCAGGATGTCAGTGACAATTTGGCAGTAGGGAAAGTCTTGGCCAGGTTGGAAGTGTGCTAGCAGCCCAATTTTAGAGTGAGATGTGCTAATTGGGCCCATTGTTCCTAAAAGGTTGCTGACCCCTGTTTTGTAGTATTGGCAGTTCTTGAGGTTTAATGCAATCTCTCATCAATTGCAGAGTACTATGTGGTCATAGATAAGCTGGTTAACAGCAATTATTTGTTTTTATTTCCCACTGACCCCACATTTCAGGAACATCCTCTGAAAGATCATCTCTTCAGGCAAGCAGAAGGGTAGGGTGGTACCTTAGACCAGCACTTCCCAAACTTTTCCTAGACATGATGCCATTTATGACCCCATTTCCTCAGCATGGCCCCCCACTCCCAACCTGCAGTCCCCCAACCCTCCCAGGTGCTCCAGGGCCAGGACCCGCAGCCCTCTTTCCCTCCCACCAGCAGTGCCCAAGCCCCAGCTGCCGCCTGCAAGAGGTGGCAGCTTCTGTGGGTGGAGTGGAGTATGGAGCTTGGCTCCCCCCCATCCTCTCCCCCGCAGGTGGCACGGCTGGAGCAGAGTCCATGGTGGGTGGGGGAAGGAGGATGTAGGCTTGGGGCTCTCCACCCTGCTGCCCTCCCTCTGGGGGCTTTGTGGCCCAGTGCACAGGACCCAGCACAGGAGGGAGCACTGTGTCACTGCAGCCACCCAAGTGAGGTGTCCCCCACCCAGCAGCAGCAGCCATGGTGGTGTGGTGCTGCCTCCTGCGCCAGGTCCTGTCCACTCAGATGCAGACACAGGTCCTGCCCAGGGCTGGTCTGGCTCCACTGGAGCCCCATGCCCTGCTGTAGGCACATAAGTCTTTTGGGGGGGGAGAGGAGGGGCAAATGGTTCCCTGCTGCGTTCCCCTGCCTCCCCCCCCACTATATCACCTGTGCCTCCTCCCCTGCACCCCACAGACTTACCTCAAGGGAGTTGTGGGAGCTACTCTCCACCACTGCTTGGCTGACACGTGCATGTATGTGGCGGCCCCTGCCTCCAATCGTCGTCTTCCAATCCCCCCACCCCCAAGCAGCCCCTTGCAGGCTGGAACTCTGCCAGCCTGCAAGGGAAAATCTGCCTTTTCCCATGTTTTTCTCCTTTAAAGGAGAAATCCACAATTTTCTCCTTTAACAGAGAAAATCTATATTTTTCTCTGTTAAAAGAGAAAAGTCCACATTTTTCCGCAGCAAATGGAAAACCTGGATCCCTGTTTATAGCAACCCCATCTGCTGTGTTGTGATCCCATTTGGAGTTGGGACCCACAGTTTGGGAGCCACTGCCTTAGACTAACTTGAGACAAACTTTTGTATGTGACAGCCTACTGAAGGGCTGCCCTGCCCTGTGTTCTGGTTGATCTCAGGCTAACACAACTAACTAGCTTTTTCTACAAGCAAGAAGTAGTTATGAAACCAATAATTAGCTATTATTGCAAATTGTATTAGCTATTTGCAAATTTCAGTGGAAAATTGTGTGGGAATATCTCTGATATGTTTTGTTAGTTGGTCACTATAGGAATATTGTTTATTAATAATTCAGTTTTTGGGACTCTGGTGTTTGGTGGAATTGTACTTAACACATTCACATATTGGGGAAGAGCTGGTTTTCATAGTACAGAACTTACCTTGCGTCATTTCTACTATGGAAGGTTCTGAGCAGGGGGCTGGACCCAACCTCTTAAGGTGCCTTCCAGCCCCAAACTTCTGTGAGTCTGTAAATCCTGATTATTCTTATTTTTCTGTTTTAATGTTGCTACAAGGTAAAATGAGACAGTCCAACAAAAGGGTGGAAGGACAGGTGACTCATCTGAACCTGAAGCTTTATTGTAAATGGGTGTGCATATCTTACAACAGGTAGTTACACATGTTTGCTTTTTAAAAGCAAACTACTTGAGGATTGAGAAATGACAGCTGTATAAAGTGCTTGTTTTCATTTGGCCTCTCTGTGCATGTACATTATAATACTGTCTTTAATTACATTCTCTCTCTCTCTTCTCTCTCTTCTCTCTCTCTCTCACACACACTTTCCCCCCCTACAGACAGGGTGCTCTGTTCAGTCAGTGAATTTTTAGAGTTCTTGGCATAAATATAGCATTTCATGTGTTCAAAACCCAGTTCCCATTGACTCTTGTCAATGAGTATTTTGGTTCTTATAACTTGAAACTCTAGGCTCTGATTTTCAGGCACCCAGAAAAGAGGAACACGTGCTTAGTGGCCGTCTGTGGCCTTTTTTTTTTAAGTCTCTCTTGAATTGCTGAACCTCACTTCAGAACTGGTGGGGCAGGAATAGAATCTGATTCTCAAGGCAATGCTCAACAGCCTTAATGATGAGGCCCCGTCTTACTCTTCCTGTAGCTCCTTGCCTCGTTTCTTCAGTTTCTGTAATAAGTGAACCCTGAGTTCTACACACAAGTCTTATTCACTGAACAACCTTGAATTCTTTCTACTGAAGTACCATTTTGTGCGCTGAATGAGTCTGTGGTCTTTTTTATGTTCTTTACTTTTTTATCACCAACTTGGTTCTTGTTGCAACACTTCTACCTTTTTTGCAGGTGATATTTTAAATTGTATTTCTGGTTTCAAATGTTAATATAGCTGTTAGTGCCAACTTAATATAGTAACTTCTTAAAGCACAATTCCCTTCCTCCTGTCGGCCCCCCCCCCCCCCCCCTTTTTCTGGAATAATTTTATATCAGAGTGAATTGGAAATAATTGCTCTCTTCCCCAAAATTCTCTTTAGACCACTGATCAAATCTGTTCTTTTCAAAAGTACTTGCCTGAGCTGTCTTAACTCTCCTCTTCTCCCCTAGTCTTAGGTTCTGAGAAACCATATAAAAGACTGTAATATGAATGAAATGTTCCTGAAGACTCCAGCCGACTTCATTGGGAATTTTTGTGAGCCTTGAGGGAACCTGGTGCTTTGGTAGTTAAGAACTTGACCTCCATTAATGTCAGTAGCACCAAAGGGTGCTGATGTTGCATATGAGTGTGGTACCTGAGGGACTGAGCACTAGCTCTGATTTTTAGAAAACTGTTGGTGAAACAGTACCATCCTTCAGAATTGAGCAGTCTAGTCACAGTGTAGTTAAGGCCAGAAACATTGTGGCTTCTTTACTACTGGATAGGGCTGTACAAAGAAAGTTTCCATAACTGATTCGATTCGGCTTGATTCGATGGCTGAATCTTTGAATCTGCAATGAATCAGGAGACCCTTTAATCGGTCCAAATCTGATCAGAACTTTCCAACTTGATTCGGAAAGATTTGATGATTTGGACATAGACACAACTTTAAGTGATTTTTCTACGTACCTCAAGGTACCAGGTGGCTCGTGAGCGCTGCCATGGTGGGGCAGATGGAGCATCCCATAGGAGCATGGAGTGGGGGAGGAGGTCCCCCGCTCTCTCGGCAGCAGACCCGAAAGTGGACCAGAAGCACTTGAGCTCTGCTTCTGGGTCTGCCGGGGAGTGCTCTGGGAGGGCCCCCCCCTCCGGCTCGGCAAACGGTGTCTCCTGGGTATGGGGGGCACCTGGGGTGCCCCCCCATGCCAATCGCCAAGCTGGAGGGGCACAGGAGGCGCCCTGTGTGCTTGGTCGCGGACCGGGAAGTAGACCAGAAGTACTTGCCTGGTACCTTGAAGTATGTAGGAGAAACATTTTAAAGCTGTTTTTCTTCCCAAATTGCTGATTTTCCAAATCAGCATCGAATCTTCAGATTTGGATTCAGCTGAATCAAATCAGGGACAGTGATCCAAATCAACAAATTGAATCACTGTCCCTAATTTGGGCTGAATCTGAATCCAAATCGAATGTTGCCTGTTTCACACATCCCTACTACCAGATATCTTTAATAGTGCTTGTTTGCGTTAGGCCATCAGTAGCGATGTATGCTTAGAACAGGGTTTTTCAACTTTTTTATGCTCAAGGCACCCTTTGTTAGACTTGAGAAACTCCTCCATGACTTGCTGACTTGAGCAGTACCCTATAAAAACAAATGTATGCATTAGAGTGCTGCTTGTAGAGCAGCCAGGCATTGAGGGTGGTGGAAGTGGTCAGGCAGAGAGCCTGAGCCTGCCCTTGTCTGCTTACCTTCTCACACGTACTGCAGCACCCTTCAAAGGATTTTCTGGCACCCTGGTTGAGTATCACTGGTTTAGGAACCACTATTATATTTGTAACTTGATTCGCATTTGGAGGTGCACAGGCTTATCATCTGTATCTTTCTAAGCAGTAAAAACGTGTGTATTTAAGCAAGGCAGCCATGGCAGAGAAATGATTATTTTTTGGTAGAATAACCCCCTCTTGTATAGATTATTTAAGACAAAATCTTGTGCAGTCTAGTAGGCCAATCTGCTAGATGTGTAGTCACTTAAAAAGCATATTTGATGCAATAGCATACTCGTGTCTCATCTGAATCTAGTGCAACTACCAAAATGTTGAAAGTACTGTGTATACTTGGGTATTGTGCTGAATGGGGCCTGTGTTGGAATAGTTTTTATGAGTTGGAGGGTGCCCAAAATTCTTTATTTAAAATTGCTTCCTGGATTCCAGAAGTACAAAGGGTAAAAATGGGCAAAGCTGGTTTCTGGCTATTTCTGTGCACATACACAAAAGAAATCACCAACGTAAAAACAAAACTGTGTTGTTTTACTTGCAGGCTTGCCAATTTTTTGTGGCTTTTAGTTGTACTTCTATGCAATTTTTTTCTCTTTGCTGCTTAGTAGGGAGAAACGACTTAAAGGAAACGGTGCAAGAGACTTAGACAACTGTCAAGCAGTCAGTTGATCTCTTTCAGTTAGGGCTGTTTTAAACATTAATAGGTACAAAATGTTCAGACAGTGACTGAAGCTGATGATGTCTCTCTAATGGACAGAAGGACCCAAGTTGATCTCTCTTGAGATTTTTGTTAATGTGATAAAAAGCATATGTATTTTTGAATAGTCGAAACAGTATTGATTTTCTCAGCCTGGGAAACTTTTTCTTGCCTATGCATGAACTGGATGCTTAGGTATGCATATTCAAGAAGTTCTGCGCTTATAGTTTTCTTCCTTCTTTTTCTTTTATAATGATTGATTTAACTTCAGTATTTTGTTAATTATACCTCTGTTCAGTCTCTTTATCTACTCTGTTTTTCCTCCCTCACCCCAGCCTCTTTAACCAGTGGCAATTGCATGATGCAGTAATGAATACCTACAGTAATACTGATACTTTAGACTCCTGCAACTTGCATATTGTTTCACTGAAACTTGTTACTAGTGATGCTGGAGATCTCTTCAGTGAATACATACGTGCATGTGATCTTGCCACTCTTTGAATTCCACAGCTTGTGCATCTCCTTTGTAGTGAGAAGGAGCTCTTAGGATATCAAGGGTACAGGTGAATGCTTTGGGGATTTCAGTTGAAAGATGACCGTTAAGGCTATACTAGGTTTATTCTAGGGAGGAATCTGATTTTAGTCTGTTGCAGTTTCCTGGTGCACCATTTCTATTTAAAAAAAAAATCAAAATACATATGGTAAAATTTTGCACTAGTGTAGCGATCTATACAGCCTCTAAACTCCACCTGCATCCTTTTGAAACTAGACTGACGAAATGTAAGTAGTAGCTGGAAGCCTTGTGCATGCACAACTATGAATGTAATCCTGTTTGTGAGCACAGTGCATGCGCGATGTGTGGTGGTTGTGCTTGGTTTTAATTTTTCTGAATCTTTCGGTTGGGTGCTGCATTTTTCTTTTCTGTGACAATGGATTTTAAATATAAAGGTGAGCAACTTAAGACTATTGCCCATCAGTTGGCATTAGAATTTTGGTCTTGGCTGTGTCTGCTTCACTTGACCAAACTGATCCTTTAATGTACTCCATTTTGAGAAAGCAGTTGTGCAGAAAGACCCCTGAAATACAAGACTTGCCTCTACAGAGGTTCCATTCAGGGTTGGAGTAATTCAAAGGTACTGTGCAAAACCAATACTTTCCCCCATACTAAGGACTTGCTTACCCCTTGAAGTAGCTGAGCCTGTACTTTTTCTACCTTGGGTTCTCTCCCCTCAGGGGCAAGAGATGTCTGTCTGGTCCAGGGGTGACACCATGGTGTCCTCCAGCAATTACCCTGTACCTGGAGTAAAACTGCTAAATTTAGACATTTTTGTGTTGCCACAAGTTGTGCTGTAAGTCAGAGTGATGTTTTTGGGGTCCCTCTACCCCATTAATATATGCAGAAAAGGTGTTTTATCATTCTTGAGGCAGCTGATTGTTGCTTAATGGAAAGTCCATTTTTATAAACAGAAACAGGAAAGCTAATGTATGAATTACTCTTAGATTTTATTTTTATTTTTTTTGATAAATGGAAAAATTCTGGGAGCTGTTGGAACCTCTTAAGGACTAGACTGCAGGACTTGACTGCTGGATGGATTGATTGATTTATTTACTTATTTTTTTCAATTAGCTAAATTAAGTTGCATGTTGCTCTCTTAGAGCTTTAATTGCTTGCTGTATTTCAGTAGTGTCATGTTCATTCAGAAAAATAGACTTCTCTGTTCTGCAGTTCTTAGTTTTTGTGTCTTTTAAAGAATTTACTTTCTTTTTACTATCTTCTAATGGCAGTTAAGAAGAAACTAAGTTTCAAGTCATTCTGAATTTCTGACTGACTGGCACTGAGTGCAATTAAAAATAAACTTTTATGATCCGAATTCTTACATTTAGGCCCCTAACACACGTTATATTTTAAGATGTGATTAACAAGCTCTTCCTGAACCAATAAGTAAGGCACAATCGGGATCTAGTTCCAGATCCCAGAACTGTGTGTCCTGCTATGCATGTGTGGTATGGTAAGATGGGCCATTGTTTGGATCAGGGATTAGATCTCATCATGTCCTATAGGCCTTTGGCAGACTTCCACTTCATGGCATATTGCAGCATAACCTAAAATTAAGGACCATAATTTTTAAGCAGCATAATTTCAGTGACACCCTAGATAGTGCTGAGTTTCCCGTTAATTTACAGCTCTGTGTGTGTAGTCATTGTATTCTAAAGTCAGCCCGCTGAATGCAGCTCTAGATCTCTGCGTCTAAAGAGATTAGTTGGTCAGTAATCTTACTTCCTTCTAATTATCTAATATTCTAGGATCCTTCCTTCTCCTGTCCTTGTGACAAGGTGTTTAGCAGAATTCGCAGATGTGTTGGAATCTGACATGGTCACACTGTGAGTGTTCTCCTGTGGCCTCAAACTTGTGATTACTGGGTTGTCAGCCATGCACCTTAGCTCCTGCTACTGATGTGCTCTTAGTTCCATATAAAATATATGACCTAACACCTCCTTAAGCTGCACATTACAAACAGATATGTAGTATTTTTCACATGATCAGTTTACTAATAAGGACAGATATGTCCATTACAGATGGCCTTAAACTAGTTATCAAGGCACAGACTTAATAAAGGTGTTTAGATCACTTAGCTCCCTTGGACCCAGTTCCAAAAGAGATTTAGTTTAAGTACTTATGATTTCAGAAATAGGTAAGAAGCAGCATTTATAAATGCATAGAAGTTAATTGGTCACCAGGCGAACACAATTCTTTATTACAATTAGCACTAGATGTTCACGGCCAAGAACATGTCATAAGATACAAGAACATTTAGTATGCTGACGGGGATGGTGTCCTATATAACTATTGAGCTTATACATTTCCTAGAGGAAAAAAACTCTTAATTGTGCCTTAACTTATTTGCTGTGCTTTGGAACTGTAACTTGTAAAATGCCAGCTAATTTGGCAGCAATATAACTAATCCTTTTCTGTTTACCAGAATGAACTTTTCAAAAGGGTAGTTAGTGCAAGGGGTTAGTTCTCACCAAACAGTTTATTGATTAGAAATCAAAATGTATCAAAATGTATCTTCTATTTTGGATCACTTTACCATTCAAATATATGTTCTTAAGTTCTAACAAATATGAAGATGGAAATCCTAACATTAATACTATAGCCATTTTAGCTTCTTTATAAAATGGGGGGTGTGAGTGCCACTTACCATATTTACCTGTATATAAGATAATCCTGTGATGCCCTCCAATAATCAGATTCTACTACAGTAATGGAAAATGTGTACATTTGTTATAATTTTCCATGTATAAAATCTAATTATTTGGAGGATCTTAAATTTGTCTTCCCCCCCACTACTGCAGGCAGTAGAGGGGACAGGTGATGAGGGGAACAGTAATGGGGCAGGCAGTAGGTGGCATACATAGTATGGCAGGTAGGTGGGGTGAGTGGGGGAGGCAGTAAGGGGACAGGCAGTGGGGGAGATGTACAGCTTGTCCCTGCCCCCACTTCCCCTTCTCCGTGCTGCTTCTGCCACCCCACAGCCCTGGATCCCAGGCCTCCCCTCCCCACTTGCTGCTCCATCTGCCCTTTACCTTTGCACTGGGGCTGGCAGGCTCTGCCCCCGCTGCAGCCTGGGGCATGAATAGGGTGGCCATCATAGAGGACATTCTGTTTTTCTGCTACTCTGTCCTCCGTCCTCTATTGATATGAAACCAGATGCCTTTATGCCGACATAAAGTCATCTGGTTTCGTATCCATAGAGGACAACTGGACCGTCCTCTGTGATGGCCACCCTAGGCATGAAGCACAGCTCCAGCCAGCCCCATAGCAGTGGCATGGAGCCAGCTCAGCTGCTACAGGGCTTGGCTGTGATCTGGACTGTAGCAGAGATGGAGCCTGTCAGCACCAGAGCAAAGACAAGGGAGGGTGTAGTGGGGGGAGAAGGGCAGATGGGCCAGCGGGAGGCTGTAGTGGGGGAGTGGTGAGGAGTGGGGGGGATGCAGTGCAGGCAGCAGCTGCAGGTCCAGCCTTGATCCAAGGTTGGGGCTGGAGCTGTAGCAACAGAGCTGTAGCAGATGCCTGTCCCTTCTTACTTGATTTTAAGAGGGGATCCTCCCCCATGTTAACTAGAGGGAAAAACCTTGTCATTTGTTTGAGTAAATATGGTATGTATACAGAACCTGAATAATGGACAAATGTTAGCTTTTGAGACTTCTGGGCGGGGGGGGACGGAAATTACACCCGACTAGAAGCAACGTCAAGCTTACGGCTTGGCTAGTGGAGACTAGGTGGTGGACTGTGTGGCTGGTGCGTGGTTTTTTTGTTTTTGTGGTTTTTTGGAAGATAAGGATAATGGTTTTAGTCTATGGAGGATGGGTTTGTGTTAGTAACTTGGCTGTTTACTAATAAGTCTATAATTTGAACTCTTTTCTCAGTTTTGGTTAAGCACTGTTTTAAACATAAAGCAAAAGACTTATTTTAAGTGTGAAGGGTAGGTAATTTTGATATATGTAGATTGAAACATCCACATTTCTAAGTAATAGATAAAGAGTATGTTTTGGGAAGCCTGCTTCAGTATCACCATATTTATTGGTCTCCAGTCTTAGCAGCCAAAAGTAAGGGTAAGACAGTAGGTGTGTTTTAGCAGATACCCAATGCTTTACTTTCTAATAAGAAGTAATGCTTGTTTTTTGCACAATATAGGTACAAGTAACAGAACTATTTCACCCTTTTTTGTAATGGTTATCTTAAAATAAGCTGTTTTGGCAGTGTTGGTGTCTTTTGGTAGTTATGTGTGGGGTTTTTTTTTTTTTTTTATAATGCTAAAACTATGGAGAGCAAAGTATTTGAAAAACCATACTAAACAAGTGTTGCATTTTCAGAACTACGTGCAATAATGACAGAACTGTTGCTTTTGTAATTGATACCTGACAATGTTTTAATTTATGTAAGGACAAACCTCTGCTTGTTCCTGTGGCTGTTTTAATATGAAATACGTAAGTCATCCTGGGAATAAGGATGAGGACCTAAAAATCCAAAAACACAGTGCAAGTTCATGTACATAGAGTCTAATATTTGCTAGAAGCTGGAAGTTCACTGGTTAGAAATGACTGAGGAGGAAAAGGACCTGGGTGACTGGATTGGACTTAGGTTGGCTATATACTGATAATGGCACTCATCTAAGAGAAAAAGGCAAATATATCCTACAATCACATCTCAACCCTCCTTGGATTTTGGAGACACTTCCAGTCTAGAAAGGGAAGCATTAGTTCCTTAGTACAAGACCTTAGTGAGACCTCCTCTGTAGTACTAGGTAAAATTTGGATCTCCCATATCTTGAGCAAGTAATGCAACTGGAACATTTGCAGGCTTTTTTCCCTTGGTCATTATACTAGCCCATAATATAAAATAAAGGCCTTGACTTGTTTTGTGTAGCAAAATGAAGGTGGGTGGGGTGGGGATGGCGGTATGTAACTTGCTGACTGTAATGGTTGTGGAAGGGACATAAGGACAAGCTATTTCAGCTAAAACACAATTCTGGCATAAAAACAAATGGGTATAAACTGACTATGAGCAGAATGAAAAAGCGGGTATTGTTGCAGTGGCAGCAGTCTAGACTGACCCAGGCGAGGTCCCTTCAGAGTCTGTATTCCTATGATTATGATGGTGAGATTCTTTCCTGCCTCCACTAACACGTTTTGAGTTAAACTGAGCTCCTTTGTCAATAAAAACGAAACCCCTCAAACATCAGGAAAATAATCTTGTTGGGTGTATTATGTGGTTCTTTCCTGCTTACGTTTTTGCAAGGTTTTGTTTCTCTAGGATCACGGATAAGATCTGATGGCAGTGGTTTCAGTGAGTTTTACAGGAATAATGTAGGTCATTGTTTCTCATAAACAATCTTCTAACTTTTCTGTGTGTCAGAAAACTTACTGAAGAAATCTCTTGTGTTATTCCACTTGGTATATCTTTGCATATCACTAAGTAATGCTGGGATGCTATGCTGGCCTCGAGTCTCCTGAAATATCAGTCTTGTTTGTTCAGTGGAGTTACCTTTCTCACTACAAATCTGAGAATAGAGTAAAATTGCCATAGAATAGACTTTTTGTTTCACCTAGGAAAATGGCAGTGAGGGCCAAAACCCCATTTTTAAAACACAGCAGAAAACCATCTTATGGCAGATCATTTTAAATACAGCCGCTTGAGATGATGACTTTTCCCTACCGTGTAATTAGATACTGTCAATTATCAACTGCTGGAAACAGGCCCTGTGTATTGTCACTCTGAAACACATTTTTTTTTTGTAAGCAAATCTGTAATACTGTTTTTCCTTCTATAATTAGGGAGCACGTGAAAAATGACTACAGGCACTCTAGAAGACTTGTATTCACACATGCTGTAGGAGGTCTAACATTCTTCTGTATTTTTCCCCTTGTCTTGCAGGGACTCCAACCGTCATGTTAAGGTAAAGCAGAAAAGTGCAGTGCTGAACATGCTAAAGAGGTTGGACAAAATAAGGTTCAGAGGTCATAAGAGAGATGAGTTCCTTGATTTAGCAGAGTCTCCAAATGCTTCAGATACTGAATGTGGAGATGAAATTCCAGTGAAAATACCTCGAACATCACTCCGAGAGAATGAGGAGCTAAGAGACCCTGTAAGTATTCAGTCTAATTCTTATAACCTGTATAATGTTATGTAACTTATTGTATGATGTATAATTTAATGGTATTTGACATTTCATGTTATTTTTAATTCTGCATGTGCGGGAGGTGGTTTTTTTTTGTGTTTTAATTGACAAGTAATAAAGTACATAACTTGCTTGTTGCTTTTTTACAGTAATTAGTAGCCTGTTGCCTTCTGTGAAAATATGCCAGATACTGGAGTTCTTTATTTCTGTTGCCCTTTTTTTGGCTTTTGCTGGTTTAACAGTTAGCATGACATTAGGAGAGGAAGCAAAGTTTGGTGCTACTTTATTTATCTACCTAATTATGGATGCCAAAACTGGAATGCCCTTTTAAAAGGGAGTGGTGTTTCAGGAAGTGCTAAACAGCTCTGATGAATATTAGCCCTATTTTAAACTCAGATTCTATAAATTTCTGCTTGCGAGTTTGTTGCATGTAGTCAAAAAATAAACTATAAACACCTGAAGAGCAGCTAATGATTTGGAATGCCTTTCTAAACATGTGGACACCTTTTGAGTAAGGTGTCTGAAAGGTGTTCACACGTTAAGAAATGCATCCCAAATCATTAGCTGCTGGGTGGTGGGGGGGAGTTGACCGCACGTAATAAACTTGAAAGCAGGAATTTAAAGAGGCCAATTCCAGAGTTTGAGCCTGACCTGGATAATGAAATCCATACCCCATCTACTTGGACGTAGGTTATGTTGTTATTACCTTTCGTATAATGAGGCTGACAACACCCCTAGCAGTACAGTGCTCCCAAACTTCTTGCTGATGCATTAGATAAGTGTTGGTGTGTAGACTTGCAGCTAGTTACATCTACTACATCTAGGTGTCAGTTCCTTGATTTCCTACTTGGGTGGGGAAGTAAGGGGGTTTCTGCCATTACTTGATAGGGACTAGAGGATAATGATTGGAGATGTTCTCGTAAAATGAAAAATATTACTGCTGTATTTTGGTGTCTGTTGGCCAGCTCTGGTCTAAGTGGGTCAGCAAAAATTTTTAGTTAAACCAGTTCGGCTAGTGAAGTACAAATAAATGTGTTTTGTGTGCTTGTGTATGTGGGCTTTTAACTGCTCATTACCAGGAGAACTTGAAGAGAGTAGGAAGATAAAGACTGGATTCAGTGCAAGGGCTATTGAATCTTGGCAACAAATAGATGGAAGGCACGTGAATATTACAAGTACTAGGTGCCATTTAAGTATTTTAGAGTAACATGCTGTGAAAGAAGAATGCTACATCTAATTGTAATTCTTCTGGGCAAGCCTGTAGGTGTTGTCCCTTTAAAAGCTCAATTGGCAACATAAGCAAGCAGCTGTGGTCTGGCTGAGTTCTGTAACCACAGAGTGCAGTGCAAAACTAGTTCTCCTTTATACAAACCATTAAAAAAAGGTAGATGATAAAATAGACATTGTCTCAGTAGAATGACCCTGAAGTTTTATGGATCAATACGCTGGTCAAAGTACTCAGTAGTCAATATTTATTCACTTTTACTATGAAAAAATAATTCCAGATCTCCTTCCACCTTGTTGCATCTTTGCTTGTCCCAGCATTGTCTCGATCTACCTCAAGGTCTGATGCTTTCCACCTCGTTTTCCAAAATCTGCTGTGTGCCTTCCCTCATCACTTACCTTGAGAGTTTGTTCTCTGTGCTATCTTGCCCAAGATATCAGGTCTTTCATAAAGGTCCACAAGTTCTTGATTATGTCTTCTCCTCCCATACTTTATTTCATTGTTCTGCATGAAATAATTTCTTTAGCACTTTGTTTTCAAACACTTGCAACATTTTTCCATTTGCCTTTGTTAGTGTCCAGGATTCATATCTATATAAAGGAACAGGCTGAACAATTGTACTATAAAAAAGTTGGCTTTTAAAAGTGTTTTGAGGTTTTTCTTTCCTCCCTCCTTGGTGCTGTTATTTTTATCTGGACTAAATGGGCATATGTTAGCACTGTAAATTCTTGCCTCACCTTTCTTCAGTTATTTGATTGTCCTCAGTGATTATTGTTCCTAAATATTTAAATTTCTTTACCTTTTCCACATTATCATTCCCTATCTTTATCTTTCTGTCATCTTTTTGATTTCTAGTTACTTTCATGTAGTTAGTCTTGTTGACATTGACAGGAAGCCCAACTTCTTTTCACTCTCTGATCTTTTGTACTGTTTCTATTTCTTCTTCTACTAGGCAGATATTGTCTGTGTAAACAAATACATGGTGCAGTCCATTCAGCCTCAGACCTTTTCCTTCAACATCTCTCATGACTATCTCAAACATCAAGTTGAAAAGTGTTGGTGCATTCCCTTGTTTGAGCCCACTATTGCTATAGGACCTGATGGAAATCATTCTCTCAATTCTCATGCAACTCCTTGATCCTTCAGTGCACATTTTAGTAAGGCATACCAGTTTTTGGGAATTCCCAAACCCTCCGTGATTCCCCATAAACTTTGAGTTCTCTGTAAACCTGATCTGCATCTTTTGCAGCCTCCTGGTTTAGGGGGTGCACCGATAGAGATTTTGGGCCGATACAAATAGCTGATATTTAAGGAGGCATATCAGCCAATACTGATCCAATTTCCAATACAGCTGTGTGCAGCTGGTAAGTCTGTTGTGGTGGAAGGAGAGGGAAAGGGTGTGGGGGGTAGATCAACGCCCCCCACAGTGAGGGAGGGAGGGAGGGAGGGAGGGGGCAGGGGCAGGTGCTGCCCAGCCGGGGTGGAACGGGATGTGGGACAGAGCTGTGGCTCATTGAGAGTGGGGGTGTGCACCTGGGGAGGGCATGGAGGGGGGGCATGTGTCCCCCAGATCTGGGTGAAACAGGTGGGCTGCAGCTGCGTGCTGGAGCTGGGGCTGTGCTGGGCTTTTTTCAGCAGGGGCTGGGCTTGGAGGCGGTGGTGGTGGTGCTGGGAGGGGGGCTACCGAGGGGGCTGTAGCCACCCCATATTTCACCATAGCCCTGCCCCCAGCATTGCTGATGCCCACTTGGTGCAACCCCAGCTCAACCCCTGCCTCTTCCTACTCACCAGGAAAAGCAGGGGCTGCACTGGATGGGTGGTGACAGTGCTGGGAATGGGGCTACAGGGGTAGGGGGGGCTACGGCAAATTTGGGGTGACTGCAGCCCCCTCCGTAGCCCCCCTCCCAGCGTTACCGCCACCCGCCTTGAGTCTAGCCCTGGCAGGGAAGAGCCCAGTGCAGCCCTGGCTCCAGCCTGCAGCTGCAGCTCACCCTCCCCACACAGATCTGGGGTTACCCCCCCCCCCATGTCCTCCCAGGTGCATGCAGTGACAGGCGCTGCCCCCCCCCAAGAGCCGCGGCTCCATCTTGCGCTCTGCCCCACCCCAGCTGGGCAGCGCCTGCCCCTGCTGCTCCCCCCCCCCCACGGTGGGAGTGTTAATCTGTTCCCCTCCCCACATCCTTTCCCTTCCCTCCCGCCCTCCCCTTCCATCATAACAGATTTACCAGCTGCACACAGCTCTCCACACTGCTGGGCTGTACTCCTTGCTGTCTGCATGCTGTGCTGTTGCTGCATGCATGCATGGGCATTTATTGGCAAAATTATTGGCCACTTCAGGCTGATTTTCAATACAGCCAATTTTTTTTATATCAGGACTGATCTGATAGCAGATCAGTGTATTGGTGCATCTCTATCCTGGTTCTTTTCCAGCAATAATTTCATTGAAAATTTCTGATCACAAATCGATCTTCTTTGACCCTACACTGGTAATCTCCCACAATTTCTTGAGCATATGGGAGCAATCAGTTTAGCAGCAGTTAAGAAAACTTCTATTTTTGTACACAGTAAGGAGATACCCTTATAGATGTTACACATTTTGATCACTTTTCTTGCAAACTGGGTATTTTATTGCTCACTCCCATTGTTTGGGCATTCTTTCCTCTCTCCAGATCTTAATCATCTTGTGAAGATTGTACTTTAATGCTTTGAATCCAAATTTTAGGCATTCAGCTGAATGCAGAGGGTAAATGTATCAAACCATTACTACGTGCTAATAGTCTACTGACAGATGGTTGTATTAATACATTAATGGTAATATCATCATAGAGGAATACTGACCCCAAAGCAAAATTTGGAGCCTGGTTTCAAGACTTGTGTTAGCTGCATGTATGTGTTGGTGCATGATTTTTAAAGGTAATTGTTGTATTTTACAGGTATTGGAGATATGCACTTCTAATGTACAGTTGGTTCAAGATTATTTTTTCTAATATTTCAATTGTTCATGAAAATAATCTTAAATTAATAACCAAAACTGTACCCCCTAAACTGATGGCAGGGCACACAGGGTGTGCGTCTGTCATAAAATCGGCTTGTTCAATAATAAAAAAAAAAAAAAAAAGCAAGGTGTTTCTTCGAACATAGATGCCAAGGGAAGATCAAGCCTCCCATTGTTTTGTAAGTGGATCTCTGAGGTATTTAAAAACATCCATAGGAAAAAAAACATGCGTGCCCCTGCTTAAATTTTTAGCATGCCATATCCCTTTCACATATTATCAACTCTTGCTGATTTGCCTGGTTGTTTAAAAGCCAAAGGTGCAAAAACTAAGTCATCAAGTTTTACTCTTTCAGCCAACTAGAACTAAGAAAATGAAATTAAACATTTTTATCTCTTATCAAATATAGTGTTAGCTTGAAAACTAAGACAAAATCCACCACTTCCCTTCTTAGTACTTTGTTCTATTGGTTAATCATCCTTCCTGTTTTCATTAAATACCTTCCTGCTTCCTCCCTCCCTCCCCCACACCACTCCTGCCCCCTAGTTATTTGAACTTGATTTTTCAGTCATTGGTGGTTTGGGGCTCACGCATGCTCTCTCTCTCTCTACTGCTTTACAGCTTTGAATTCTTTTGGTGAAACTCTTGCACACATTTTTACATTTTCACTGATTTTTTTCTTAAATGTGTGCATCGTCAGTCTTACCACCATTGCGAATAGAGATCTTTATCATCTTATTGTTAAAACCAGCTACTATCCTGTTAAGACCAGCTACTATGCCCACTATAGGACAGAGACGCCTGGGTGAGGGTGATTCCTTGCCCTCCATCAATGCTGACCTTGTGAAGGAACACCTGGAGATGCTGGATGCCTTCAAGTCAGCTGGCCCTGACAGTTTACACCCCAGAGTACTCAAGGAGCTGGCCGGCATCATAGCTCAGCCCCTGGCTTGGATCTTCGAGAGCTTCTGGCGCTCTGGTGAAGTGCCTGATGATTGGAAGAAGGCCAGTATGAAGTCTATCTTCAAGAAAGGGAGGAAAGTGTATCTGGCAAACTAAACTACAGGCCCATCAGCCTAACCTCTGTCGCAGGAAAGGTCTTAGAAAAGATTATCAAAGAGGCCATTCTCAACAGACTGGCCAATGGTAACATCCTCAGGGATAGCCAGCACGGGTTTGTTGCGGGTAGGTCGTTGTCGCAGAGCACTGAGGTGCCCTGCTCCTAGAGAGAGGAAACTGCTGGGGAAAAGAGCCCTAGCAGGGAATAAGAGCCCACCTGCGGGTTGCCAGGGCAACTGGAGGCAGCAAATGACCCACACCTGACAGCAGTCAGCCGGCTGTAAGGGGCAAGGCCTGGCTCTTTATAAAGCCCAGGGCTGAGGCCAGGCTGGGAGTTCCCTGCCAGCAGCCAGAGAGGCAGGAGCTTCCTCAGCCATGATGCGAGAAACAGCAAGAACCGCAGATACCGCTTAAGTAGAGTTATGGATGGCAGCTCTAGGGCGTTTGTGCAACATGGTTTAGCCAAGTGGCTTTAAGTTAAGTTGTAGCCAAGAGGCTTGTGTTTGTTTTGTGGTTGTTTATTACACCGGTGGTTTGGGTGAGGCTATTAGGGGTTGGAGGAGGCCTCGGGGAACCCACAGCGGCGTGTGGACCCCGGCGCCAGTGAGAGCACAGCATACTCATAGGGACTCACAGTGGCGTGGGGACCTTGGCACCGGTGAGGGCACAGTATCCTCATAGGGACCCACAGTGGTGTGGGGGCCCCAGCGCCAGTGAGGGCGCAGCGTACTTAGGGGGAACCCACAGCAGCGTGGGGACCCCAGCACTAGTGAGCATGCAGTATCCTCAAAGGGGCCTCACAGTGGAGTGTGGGGGCCCTGGCGCCAGTGAGGGCGCAGCTTATGGGGTGCTTAGACCCCAGCCCCAGAGAGGGGGCATTTGAGAAGCCCCAGTGCGGGTGTAGCAAGCCCCAGCACGGGCGTGGTGAGCCCCAGAAAGGGGGCGACATTATTAGAAAAGCCCAAGTTGGGCACGGCGAGCCCCGGAGAGGGGAGCGCCTTATTGAGAAGCCCAGTGTGGGCACGGCGAGCCCCAGAAAGGGGGCGATACTATTGGAAAGCCCAAGTTGGGCACGGCGAGCCCCGGAGAGGGGAGCACCTTATTGAGAAGCCCAAGTGTGGGCGTGGAGAGCCCCAGGAAGGGGGCAACCTTGAGAAGCCCAAGTGTGGGCATGGCGAGCCCCAGACAGGGGGCAGCATTTTAAGAAGCCCAAGTTGGGCGTGGCGAGCCCCAGGAGGGGGCACTATAGAGAAGCCCCAGTATGGGCATGTTGAGGCCCCGAGAGAGGGCGACGGCACAGAGAAGGCCCCGAGAGTGGGCAAGGAGAGCCCCAGGAGGGGTCGGCAGTGTACGTAGAAAGAGAGAGATAGAGACAGACCAACATCGATTCCAACTGCGAGGCTTGGGGTGTGGTATCAGGGGTGGTTGGAGCCACGCATAGCCCATAAGGCTGGGGTGCCCCAAAGCACCCATTTGTAGGACAAGATCAATGAGGAGTCCGGGAAAACCACGGGGTCCGAATAAACATAGAGATGTGTCCGAGAGGGCGTAAGGCAGCCTCCCAACCAATTCAAACCATCAAAGACGTGGCGGGCGAGAAATAGAGGGTGCCCTTGGGCCAACTTGACATGGAGAGGGGCCCTTAAGGAGATCACGGCTCTCCTGTAGGACCCCGCCGTGACAGTCGTGCTTGACCAATCTCATTTCCTTTTACGACCAGGTGACCTATCACCTGGACAGGGGGGAAGAGATTGATGTTGTATATCTTGACTTTAAAAAAGCCTTTGATCTGGTATCCAATGATCACCTCTTGGCAAAACTGGCCAACTGCAGCCTTGGGTCCACCATGAGCTGCTGGATGGGGAATTGGCTCGGTGATAGGACCCAGAGGGTAGTTGTTGATGGAAGTCAATCATCATGGTGCCCTGTGACCAGTGGGGTCCCTCAAGGCTCTGTCCTTGGACCTATTTTGTTCAACCTCTTCATTAATGATGTGGACATTGGAGTCAGAAGCGGACTGGCCAAGTTCGCTGATGACACCAAACTTTGGGGTAAAGCATCCACACCTGAGGACAGGGGGCAATCCAGGCTGACATTGACAGGCTCAGAAAGTGGGTGGACAAGAACCTGATGGTGTTTAACACTGAAAAATGCAAGGTTCTCCACGTTGGGAAGAAAAACCTGCAGCATGTTTATGGGCTTGGCAGTGCTATGTTGGCTAGCACTATGGATGAGAGGGACTTGGGGGTCAGGATTGACCACAAGATGAACATGAGCCTTCAATGTGATGCTGCAGCTAGTAAAGCGAGCAAAACACTGGCTTGCGTTCATAGATGCTTCTCAAGCAAATCCCAGGACGTCATTCTCCCATTGTATTTGGCCTTGGTGAGGCCGCAGCTGAAGTACTGCATCCAGTTTTGGGCTCCACAATTCAAAAAGGATGTGGAGAAGCTTCAGAGAGTCCAGAGGAGAGCCACGCGCGTGATAAGAGGTCAGGAAACAGACCTTACGATGAGAGGCTGAGAGCTATGGGACTCTTCAGCCTGGAAAAGTGCAGGCTCAGGGGTGATCTGATGGCCACCTATAAGTTTATAAGGGGTGATCACCATGATTTAGGGGAGCGTTTGTTCACCAGAGCGCCCCAAGGTATGACAAGGTCGAACGGTTATAAACTCCTGCAAGACTGTTTTAGGTTGGACATAAGGAAGAACTTCTTTACTGTCCGAGCCCCCAAGGTTGGAATAGCCTGCCATCGGAGGTGGTTCAAGCACCTACTTTGAATGCCTTCCAGAGAAATCTGGATGTTTTTCTTGTTGGGATCCTATGACCCTAAATGACTTCCTGCCCCTGGGGCAGGGGGCTGGACTCGATGATCTTCCGAGGTCCCTTCCAGCCCTAATGTCTACGAAATCCTGGTCTCATGTCCAAGGCTTATTAAACTAGCCCACTTTTTTCCCCCAGCTTTTCTATGGAAATTTATATTAAGTTATTTGTCTGCTATGGGCACGTCAACATGAAACACTAAGTGCACAATAGCCTAATACTACTGTGCAATAGCATGTCATGCCAAAAACCGTGTTAATACAGTACTGTGAAATATAGTATTAGGTTACTGTACAGTTATCATCACTAACAAGCGGTGTGTCAGCGCTACTGCACAGTAGTGCCAGTTACTGTATGTTGACTTAGTACTTGGCCATACAAATACTCAACTTACTGCGCAGTAACTACAGCACATTAATGAACATGTAGATGTGCCTTATGATTCCTAAAGAGTTTTGGTTCATAACATTTTTTTTCCCTTCCCCATTCTGTAGATCAGGCATGCCACATATTAGCGTCATGCTCATCCCAAATGCTACTCTGATACCTTTTCATTGCCCAGTCTTCTGCTTCCTGTTCTTGTAGCTGTGAATGTGCTGCCTGTCCCCTCCCCAATCTGTCATATGCCACACACAGGCTACTCAAGCTACTTTTGCCATCTGTTACAGGTTGTCCATCCATGTTGTAAATCCATGTGAAGATATTTTGGTCCCAGGAGCCACAAATGGTGTGGAGCCAGTCCACCAGCTGGATTGGGCCCCATGCCACCTCAGCCCAGCTGAGATCAGGCTCTGGGGGCCCACACTGCCCCCACCTAGCTCGTTCCTGCTGGAATTCAGCCCTACACTGCCCTGTGCACCTGATCTAGTGCTCCGAGCCACAGCTTATGGGGAGCCCCGTGGGCTAGATCTGGTCTGTGGTCCAGGGGTTAAGAGCACTCCTGCTGTAGATCATAGGGTGAGAAGGGACCTGAAAAGTTCTCTAGTTCAGTTTCTCTACAAATGCAGGGTATACTACTTCTGTCCAATCCAAGATAAATGCTTATCCAGCCTCTTCTTATAAACGTCCCTGAAGGAGATTTCTGCAACTTCCCTGGGCAGCTACTTCTATTGTCCTACTGCACTGACAGTAAGGTGCTTCCCCCCCCCCCCCCCCCCCCCCCGTCCTCTGTCTGTGATATTTAGCTTAAATCTGCTTTGCTGCAGCTTAAACCCACTGTTTTGTCCTGCGCTCTGTGGCCAATGAGGACAGTTTTCCCTCTTCTTTATGCCAGCTTTTCAAATATTTGAAAATTGTCAGAATGTGACCTGGATATTTTTTTTCCAGATTTATCCTTTAACCTTTTGGCTCTAGTGCTATTGTGTTCACTAAGATGTGACATCCATTTATGGTGGTGGCCTCAGACTGGAAATGGCAGATCTGAGTGGCAGTGACCTTGGCTAGTCTCTTGACTCCTGTGCCTTAGCTTCACCATCTATAAAACAGACTAGTAGGGCTTATTCAACTTTTGCAAAGTGCTTTGTGTCCAAGGTATGAAAAAAATAGTATGTAGTGTTATGTATCAGTTACATTTATTTTAATATTACTGTACAAAAAAAAGCTTGGACAAGTGTGTGGTGATTTATTTGAATATGGTCTCTAGGAAAAATCAAGGTTATACATAAGTTATACAAGGTTATACTAAACTGCCAGTTGAGGATTTTTGTTAACTGGGTACTCTGTTGTTCTGGCATATGTCTTTTCAGCATAATCTCTTGCTATTTATGCAAATTCCCAATCTGTACATTAGGGCTCAATCTGATTTACTCCAGTACAGAACATATTAATTTTAAATTGCTGTCCCAATATAACTTGGCTTTCTCTAATCTTGTAAGGTTAATAGTTTGATCTAAATTGTCTGTATCAATGACCTGTGTCTGCAGTGCCTGAAGATACCAACCATCATATGAATGCTGCTGTTTCAGTAATTGATCTCTTTTAGCCTCACATCTAACCTAGACAGCAAAAGTGTTTGAGGTTAAATAGACTATAGCTGGGCTTGCCTTTGCAGAGAAATAATCCAAAATGATTATTCTGGCTTAGTTCCTCATGTAAATGTTTTTATTTCAGAAAAAAATTGCCATTTTTCTCCATAAATCAGTTAAGCTCCAACCTTGTGTGCACTTTTTCTGTGAGCGTCCCTTTTTCTTCCTGAATCCTTCTCCTTTCCATGTCCTTGTGACATGGTATCTAGCAGAATTCACAGATTCATTGGAATCTAACAAGGCTGCACCATGAGTGCTTCTGCTGTGGCCTTGAACTTGCGACATCTAGCATGTCAGTTGTGCACCTTAACGCCCATGCCACCCCAGCCCCTTTTCCAGAATGAGACTGTAAATATGGATTGTTCAATCTAAAATACTTTTATTCTACATTAAATGTGCAACCAGTTTTTTATTCTGGAGTCCATTCCCTGTTTTGATAGAACCTTAGAACTAACATTAGCTACTTTTCAAACTTTTTAATTAATTCAGAGCATGTTTGTTTAACAAAAATTCTTTCTTCCGGTCTGTATATGGCCTAAGTAAGCTCTTTTTGCCCGTGTGTGGCTGCATTGACATGACTTCTTAACTTAAAAAAAAAAAAAAAAAAGGTTAACTCTGTCTTGAGTGGAAGGCTGGTGATATACTTAGTAATAACTAACCAACTGACTTGGTTTCATTCTGATTTAGGGTTATAGTGATTTTTAGTTCACTCTAACCCATTGCAGGAGCATGCAGCTGTAGCAGTTACTGTACTGGATGCACATGCCCGAGCAGCAACTGCATTTTGACTGCTCAAGCGGCTGAAAGTTTGTGTCTATTTACATCCTCAAATGTATATACCCTAAAGCTGTGGTTTTCAACCTTGTTAGATTCAAGGCATCCCTCAGAAGATGACAGTTCTTAGCTTTCACTCATTTCTTGACTATAGAAAAATAATAGAGCATTCTTTTATTACAGAGAACTTGGAAAGGCTACATTAGGTCAGAACAGTTTTGACACTTGGTTCCTTTTTGAAATATGTGGGTTTATCTTGTCAGTCATGCATAGTTCTTTGTCTCTGCTTTGGTTGTGTTTTCAAATGTAAACTCTAATAAAAACGGAGATGCTGGAGGGATCAAGCTGTGACTCAGAATGTTGCTTCTGGTTCTACATTAGTGTAGTGTGTTGTCAGCTACTGCACACGGACTGTCACTCTAGCCATAATGCAGTTCATTTAATCACAAATGCTACAGAAGATACTGGTCCTTAGACTTCAGGAGCTTTTGATCTGAATACTGACTGAAGTTGAAAAATGACCTGAAAGTGCAAGGCTGGTAGGTTTTTTTTGAATAACTGGTCAGGTCTGCATGCAGCACTCTGCTGGTATGCGTTTAGAAGCCTTTGAGTCCCTCTCATAGTTTTATTTCCTACAAGTCTGTAAACAACAAAGCTGATTTTCTCCCACTTCCTGTTTTGTTGCCAACCTGTTTTGATTCTAGTGACGTTACTTGAGTGATCTCTCCATCCTGGGTCTTATCTTCACTATAGTCTTAATTCGGCAAATCGCCACAAAGTCTACTAAATCTTATGGTAATCCCCAACTCAGTAGACTAGGAACAAATTGAACTCAGCTAGCCAGAGCTGGACATCAGGTGCCCAGAACAACGTGTCATTGGCCAGGCTATAGAGCAGGCTTGGGCAAAATACGGCCCACGGGCAAATGCAGCCTGCCAGTTACTTTTATCCAGCCCATGGGCACTCACCATTGAATTGTACTCCACCCAGCCCTCCCACGAGGGTGGGAGCGAGGCATCCAGGTATACATCCCACCCCCAACATACCCTATTACGTCTTACTCCTGCTCACATGGGCGGAAGGGCCCAGCCCAGCTACCAGCAGCTTCTGGGCAGGGCTGCTGCTGCTGCAGCCGGCTGCAGGGGGTCTGCTTCGCTTCCCTGGTGTCCCACTTGCTCTGGGCACCAGGTTGGGAAGCGGAAGGGGTGGGGGCAGCTGCAGCTGGGTGGGGCTGGGACTGGCAGTGGCGCTGAGTTGGCTGGGCAGGGAGGGAGAGTGTGGGGAACCCCCATACACTCCCCTCTCCCCCCACCATGGCACACAGCCCCTGCTGCTGGCTGGGGTGCTTGTGCCTTGTACGGGTGCTGGCACTCAGCGGTGCGCAGCTCCAGCCAGCACTGGACATGGGGGGTGAGGAACACAGCCTGCCCAGCCTGCCCTTATCCAGCCCCACACTGGAGCTGGCTGCCATCCCAGTGGAGTCCTGGGACCTGCTCAGCAGGGAAGTGGAGGGCAGCCGTGGCCTCTGCTCCCTTGTGGAGTCCTGGGATCTATGTAGCTGGGGGCAGGGAAGGCAGCCAGCTCCAGTGCAGGGATTCCCCTGGTGCTGTGCAAGTGCAGGAGCTGCATGCGTGTTGTGCAGAGCCCTTATGATAGAGGCGCTGGGGAGGCTACGCTTCTTACCCCCACATGCAGGGCTGGCTGAAGCCGTGCGCTGCCAGCACCTGAGTGGGGCAGTGGGGGCTGCACGCCATGTGGGAGAGTGTGTGGGGGTCCCCATACCCCCACACACCCACACCCTACTTCCATAATGCCCCCACATATACACACACCCCACAACATACTCTATGCCCCCCACCGCCCACCATATATGCACCCCCCACACCTCCCATACACAATATACATGAGTAAGACTGTTTTGAGTTATGCATTCCCCTGTATATACAGTACACAAACACAAATCATGACATGACAAATATTTTTTTGTAATAAAATTAAAATGTTATAGTAGGTGTTTGAGTTTTAGTGTATGATTTCTTTTTTTTGGTTCCAAGATGGCAATTCTCCTCTCCCAAAAGGAGTATTTTTGGGGGGCAAGAGGAGGAACTTCCAGTGGCAAAGGTCGGGGGTTAGGGATAGGACTTCTGGGCCCAATATGGCAACCAGGGGATGGGGCAACTGTCAAGGGGCAGGGCTACCTATGCAGCCCTTGACAGCTCACCAGAACTCGTTAAGTGGCCCTCCTGCTGAAATAACTGCCTGCCCCTGCTATAGAGGACTGAAGGTTTTTAAAGTAACAAATGTAAGCAGAAAACAAAGAGAACTCCCTCTAAGCTTTCTCTGTGTATCATAAAGAAGTAGGAAAGGGCAAGCTTGTATGCAGCTGCCCACTGCCCCCCTTCTCATTCCACCTGCCCTGTACTGGGGTGATTCCAATCTCTGGAAGACATGGAAGGCTTTCCCTGCAGATCTACTCTTGTCCTCAGGAGTTAAGGCAGGGGAAGGTGCACAGATATTCATTCTCCCAGGAGTGATTTCTACCTGATTGCATTCGGGTCACTTTTCTCCTAGAGTGGCCATTTTTGCTCAAGGTTGGAAAAGGTGGAATGCTTGCACACTTGTGGATTCTGGAAGCTGTAATACTTCCAGTAGAAACTGAATGTCTGTACATCGGCTAAGTGAGATCTTTTTGCTTGTGTGTGGCTACAGTGGTACAGTGGCATGCCTTGTTAACTTTTTTTTAAATGTCTCCAGGTAGTAGCAGCTTTGCTTTTCCCTCTCTGGTATTTGGTCAAGCTTGCATACTTGCCTCTAAATTTAACACCCCTCTCTCCCCCGCAAAAAACAAAAGAAAGCTGTGGATGACTTAAGAAATTCTGTATACTTGATTCTTGTGGGGTGCCTGAAGAGTGGGGATCAGGTTAAGTGTCCTTGCAGGGCTTGTCTGATAAGGGTTTTCAGTAAATATTTCTGCCGGGTATAGCGGCATCCTGTTCTCTGACCTTACACAGCGTGAGGTATGCTCTGGCACAGTTCCTCAAATGGCCCTGTGTTATCTCCTCTGAGCTGGGAGTTGAGCCTTTGTCACTTGCGCTTTGTTAAATGTGTATCTTTTGAAGCTGAAGTCAGTTTTTCAGAAATGGAGGGATAACAGCATGTTCATGCCCACCTTTGGGCAGATTGACAGGCTACCCAATGTATTGCATGCCCATACTGAATAATGCCAGAAGGAAGCCCTTTTTTGTAATTTAATGTAATAGAAATATAGGCTGGTGCCCCAAGCACAACTTAATGCAACAGCTTTCCTTTTTTTGACTGTCTGCAAAGTGTGTTGTGATGGAAGAGAGGCAGAAGTGCTGCTTTTGATGCATTTTGCATTTCTATCGCCCTCCTCGGATTTCCTTCAGACCTCTCAAGCAGTAACAAGTTAAGTCTTGTAACTGCTTCGTTAATGCACTAGTATTATAAATGCAGTTCATTTGTATGAGGATTGGGCTGCATAGGCAAGGGTAGCAGGCAGGATACCAGAATGCAAGTTTAGTGTTCACTGACTACTCTGCAGTAACTTCCTGTGTGGATGTTCTCTGTGTACACTAGAAGTGTCCACATGGGGAGCTACTATGGTATAGCTAGTGCATTGTAAATTTGCATTCTACCTTACTGCATGTTATCCTTGGCAAAACCTAGAAGTTCAGCCTTCATCTATTTAGCTAGAACTTGAGAGAATATGTACTATAACAAAATAGTATGATAACGGGCCAATTATTTAAAAAAGAGAAGATAAATGCTGCAACAATATTATGATGAATAGTCCCTGCATTTCCTGTAAATCCTTGGGCGATTCGGGGGAAACCTGCAAAATTAACCTTCTCTAAATATGAGGTTTTTTTTGTTGAATAAATGTTCCATTGACTTGTTACATTTCCTTTATTACATGTACATTGTTTAAACTGGCTTTCAAGCATTCTCACTTGAGGTCTGAAGGTGTAAAGAAGGCTTAATTGTGGGCTAAGAACAAAAATTCCCTTTTGCTATTTGCTGAAAGCTTTTGGAGCTGCTCCCAGTGTTATTCCTAAACAACACTACTACCACTTCAAGCTGCGTGCATCTGTCTTAATGTGCATTTAGCTAACTATCTGCAGAAGAGAAGTGTTATTTTTGAAAATATATAATTTACAAGAAACAAATATCCTCACCTGTCTGTTAGTGTGCAGATACATATGTTTCTTTGATAGCTTGGTTTGTGGAGGCTGCTGCTGTTGTTGCTTCTCTTATTAGCCATGCTTTCTTTGTCATTTTCCCATTCTGTGGTATTTCTGATGCTTAGTTTCATTCAGCTTCTGCTGTTTAAAAACTGTAATAAATCACAACCAAAAGAGTAGGAACCTGAGGTGTCAGCCCTGCATCAGAGTTGTGTTGGCACCACCTACATTCCTTAAACGTAACAGCTGCCACATGGTCCTTTCTGTGTGTGGCTGTCCCTGCATCGTGACTGCAGAGTTCCTTACATCGTTATCATGGTTTGATTCAAAAGCATTAGCACGTGCACAAGAGAGCTGTGTCTGTCTGTGTTCAGAAAAATCTGTTGTGTGCTTTTTCCCCCCTTCTCCTTACATGCATTTAATTAGCTGTGCACTTCATTGGCTTGAATGTGGGGGGAGGGATGCTGTTTAAAAGTGCTTCTAAGCAGCAGAAGAAAGGATAAGGAATGGCGATGTTGCAGCGGAACTACAATCTTTCATTCTGGAACTCCCTGCGGTCTGCGCAAGCTCATTCAGCAAACCTGTCTCAGAGATGCCGTGCATTTGATTTAGCTCTCATTGATTCATTGTGGTAATCTAAAGCTGAATAGGAGACTTGCTGAGTTGATACATTTTAGGCTTTGCTTAAAATGCTTACATGGTTTTCACACAGCTGTCTGCAGCTGTGGAGGTAAACTGGTGTATTCAAATGACATTTCAGGAAGAAGCTTCCTTTTGAGCCATCAATGTGTTTTGTGTTTTTCTTCCGTTTTTTAATAGGCTGGTCCAGGGACCATCAATATGGCTTCAGGTGTTCAGGATTTTAACAGGACAGAGTCTGATAGACTAAATGAGATCAAAGGTCACCTGGAAATCGCCTTACTGGAAAAACACTTTCTACGTAAGTATGAAAAATGCTTTATGGAAAGGGGGTGTCTGAGGCTACTGAAATCTGACTTGATGTGTGCTGGTGGCTGGGGGGGGGGGGAGAATACCATGTGTATCTGTATATATGCATATATACTGGGTGTGGTGCAGTCTTTGGAAAAGAGACGGGTTTAAAACCGGTTTTGGTATAATTTGACTTTTAAAATAAAAGAAGTACTGCATTTAAACACATCATGCAGTGTATGAAGATTGTGAATCTCATGTATTTTAACATCTAAAGGAAGCCCTTTTTTATTTCCTTACCTGGTAATTTAATTGTGAGAAGGGAGAAAAAAGGAAATAGTGTCTATCTGTTGTTCATCCCCATTCAAGTGGTTAGATCAAAGCACTTGCACAGGAAATGCTCAATATGTCAAATGTCTTTTAAATGCTTTTCCCCTCTTTAATTATACAGATGTTATTGCTAAATGGAGAAATTAGTGGTCTGTGCAATGTCTGCAAAGTAAATATAGAAATGGCAGAATTCCTATTTGTATGTAGAGGTTATCATATTGAGAAATGCAAAAGCTTCAGGATCCTGAAGTGGTACTTCTACATTTGTAACATTGGAGTTCAGATTGGCTGGGTAGTTAAACTATGTTAAGACAAATGCATTGTTTACCTTTTCACTGTTATCAATGTAACTGATGTTTAGATATTTTAGTATAAGAATGAATGGACTCTGCATGCTGATCTGATACATAACCACCCACTCATATTTTTATACTATTTTCTAGTCAGAGGACTTCCCTGAATTTATGCTCTAGTTTGAACTGTGCTTAGAGGTATAGGAAAATATCAAGTCTTGAAGTAAATATTTCCAATGATTTAGAAGCTACCACAGCCCTTAAATTATTGAAGTGGCTAACTGCTTTTACATTACAGAATTGCATAATTTGGCTGTTTGCTTCTGGTTTGTAGACTGTCTAGATCAACCATGTTCTAACTCAGTTTACTGTTTTTTTGCTTCTTATTTCTTCTGTTGTAAAGAGACAAGATTACGATTGATGAAATTCACAGCTTTTGCTTTCTGGTTGATGGAGCATTGAGTTTGAGGATTATGTTAGGATTAGTGCTTCAGGGCAGGAGATGCAGTTCATAGTATGCAGGTGATGGAAATCCCTTTGTCTGCTCTCTGGTTGGCCTGCCAAGTGAAGCCTTGCTGAAATAACACTGATAAAATTTTGTCTTGACTGGGAATGAATGCAGCCTACTGTGGGTACAAATTGGGAGATGGATGCTGAGCTCCAGTGGTAGTGAATACATACAGTGGGTATTTTAGTTCAGTTGCTGGCGTGGTCAGTGGTGCTGTTTGGTGCTATTGTTCCAGCTCAGTTCTAGAGTATTTTTGGATCGGTTTCCTAGCTTCTTCCTGTTTCCTGCCCCCTTGCATGGGTCTTCCTAGATAAACCAAGGCTAAATGTTTTTGTTTATGTAGGAGCATCAGTGCCCTGTGTGAACATCCCATAGTACTAGCTGTGTTTTTAGGTTTTCTTCATATGGTGGTGCCTGCTGAATAGAACATGGTTTAAAATGTACAGTCTGTTTTGCCAAACTCGCACTTCCAAGTTAGATTTCAAAGTGGAGGAGGACAGTTGGGTGATGATTTAGAGAAAGGGGAAGAAGAGACATGTTATTCTGCTGGGTCTGCAATATATATATGTTCAAATATGGAATATTTTACATAAAATTGCATCAGCATCTACATGCATAAATCTTATCAAAACAAATGGAGTTGAGTTGCCACTTTGATAGAATTGGAAAACTGGTGGATGAAGGGAGTATAATCTATGCTGCAGTATTTGGATTTTACTAAAGGATTTGATAGTGTAGCAGGCTGGAAAATTGCACTGATTTCAATAGGAAATCTGTCATGGTTGAAAAGACTCAAACAAAAGGATTGGCAGTATATCCCTTTGAGTAGGATTGTCTGGGAGCTAGAGTACAGACTGGCAAGAGTAATATCTTTGTTTATGATCTTGAAGAGGAAGTAAGCCACATGTTGAGAAGTCCACATCTATTTTTTTAAAATAGTTGTACAGTCTTGTGCAGGTTTGTTTCTCTGTCTCTTTCCTGTTGCCTCCCAGCTCCTTTTCTTTTGATTTGCATGTTCAACACAGTGCAGTGAATCCTGGGTTTGAAGCCTCTTGGCGCTACTGAAACACAGGTATGAGGCCAGTTTCAGATGATGTCTGTAAGAGCTTCAGATACAAAACTTGCAACTAAAATGTGTGAAGGGGGAAGAGAAAGCCCAGGAAATAACCTGCTCCTGTCACCTACCTCAGTGAAGGTGCCACACAGGAGTGGCAAGCTGGTTCTGGTATGGCATTTCTGACGCATAATCACCCTCTGGATTGGAGCGTAGCGGGCTGGCGGAATTACTTCTGGCTCCTGTGAGGGGTCTCTAGGAAGAGTCCAAGACATGTTGGAGAGGCAAACGCCGGAGTGGATTAGTGGGCAGTCAGAGATGGGTCAGCTGATCTGGCTGTGCTGTGCGGCATTTGGAGGAGTGTTGCTTCCCAAGAGCAGCCTGTGCAGGAAGCTGTGACTAGCAGTGGTGGTGCTGGTGAGGAAAACTGTAAAGAAACCAGACCCAGGTCAGAAGTGTCTGGGGAGGATGTTGACATGGGGGCAGGCCTGGGTTTTGGGGCACCAGTCTCACTGGGCTTTCCATCCCTGTAGGACTGAAGGAAGGACACGAGTTGACTGTGCCCCAGGACTGCAAAACCCTCTGGAAGAGGGCCTAGGAATAGGGAGGGGTGGCAGTTGACCAAGAAGGGCCCCTTGATGACATGATGAGGAGCAGTAAAGGGCCAGAGGGCCAACTGAACCCCCCCAGGTGGCTGGGTCTAATGCTGTAAATGGACTAAAGATAGCAAAGTCTCAACCAAGGAGCAACTGCCTCAAAGGGGTACCTTGGAGTACACAGCAGTGACAGCTGGCATTTGAGTTATAGTTTTGATTAACTTACCCCTTTGCTTGGATTGAGGAACTTTCTCTAGGGAAAAGACTTAAGTTTGCTTAGCCCTAAATGGGCCACCAAGGGCTGTGGAAAGGGGGCTGTGTGCTAGAGAGCTGTCTGCATCACAGGCTACTGTCAGAGACTGCTGAGTTGAGTAAGACAAGCATGGTAACATCTGTAGGCCTGGATATTAAGATGCTGACATCAGTTCATAGACTCAGAGTGGTTAGGGTGGGGTGTAAGGAAGGTTGGAGCCCCACAAAGAAGCCAGCATGCTAGAACTAGGAAGTCAGCTGTGGGGAACTGGCTCCCAGTAATACAAGATCAAGTCATGGCAAGTGAGAAGGAGCAGCTACCAGGATACCTGGGTGATACTGCTAGTGAGTAGGCCATCAGCCAGGAGGGAATTTAGGCCTTACAATATATACAGACAGCAGCTAGCAAATGCCAAAAATGTCAATGTTTTGCATGAAAAGTGTTGTGGTTTATTTGTTTTTCTTATTTAAATCCTGAATTGGAGAAGTTTAAAAACGTATTGTTGAATGTTCAACCTTGGCTTTGGGTAAGAGTCTATCTGGGGTTGGGTGTGGAGTGCAGCTAAAAAAACTTTCAGCTTCTTTGCTATTCAGTGATCTCTTAGGGTAATTTAAACAGCCCTGAGTGAATCCTCAATTGAGGGAACCTGTCCCTGACTGCCTGTGAGCAGCAGTGTTGCCCTAAATTCCTTCAGCAGTGATTGTGGAAGCCTTTACCCAGCTTGCCTCTTATGTTAGGGCATAGAAGATAGCCTGTAGTTGACCTTGGTGCAGGGAGGTCTTCCCTGGCCAGAACTGGATTGTTCAGACCCCTTGTATAGCTTATGTTATATGGGATTGGTAATCTCTTATGCCACTCCATAACACAAATATATCTATTCTGTCTGATCAGCACTGCACGTCTTGTGTTTTCAGTTAAAAGAATGAATGCTGGTCTGTTTCAAAAGCTTTCTATAGGTTTGTGTGTTTTGCAAACCACCCCCACTATGTAACAGTCATTTGCTTTAATGAAAGATCTTCCATCTGTTCCAGATTTTAAAATTGCTTGTAAAGACCAGATGTCCTCAGTAGCCAGGACTACATGGGAATGATGCAGGAAGTGCATTTTCACAGTGTAAATATGTGAAATGTACAAACGGGATTTCTGATGGCAAAAACTAGGGAGAGATCTTTGTTTTACAGTAAAGAGTGGTATAGCCATGATGGTTCAGAAATTTTGAGAGGGGCAAGGATTTCTTAGGGTGATATCTTTTATTGGACTAACTATGTAGCTGGGATGAAGTGAGACAAGCTTTTAAATGGAAGACATTCTTCCTCAGGTTTTGCATATCTTGCATCTGAAAGCTGCTCTTGTTTTATCCCTGCTACATGGTCGGTCCAATAAAAGATATCAGCCTAACAAGTCCTTGCCTCTTCTTTTTGTAATTGTGCATTGGGAAAACAGCTGTTTTCTGTTATGATTTTTAAAAGTATAAGTTTTTTATGTAGCAGAAAAGCACATTTAATCTTTGGACTTCTTGCTGTATGTCCTCCAGGCTTTCCAACCTCCTGACAGAAGGTTTCCCTTTGTGAAATAGAGTAGAGTGCTACAGTATCTGAGGCCATCTATGAAACCGTACAGAACTAGAAAAAGCATTTTTGTATTGGACCCTTCCTTCTCTGGCCAGGGAGCAAAGAGATTGAAAGGCAGTAGGGGTGCACTGAGAGAGATTTTTTGGGCTGATACTGATAGCGGAGTTTTAAGGAGGCATATTGGCCGATACCGATCTGATTTCCAATATGCAGCCCGGCAGCTTGAAGAGCAGTGTCCGGCAGGTAAGTCTGTTGTGGTGGAAGGGGAGGGGCATCGGGTGGGGGGGCCACAAATCGATGCCCCCATGGTGAGGAAGGGAGTGGGGCTGGGGCAGGCGCTGCCTAGCCAGGGTGGGGCATGGGACAGCTTTGGCTCATCCAGCGGGAGGAATGAGGTGGGGACATCTCCCGCCGCTATACACAGCCCAGGGGACATGGGGGATAAGTGCCCCTGGATCTGTGCAGGGCAGGGCAGGCTGGTGCTGCAGGCTGGGGCTGCTGTGCCTGGCTTTTCCCTGCAGGGGCTGGGGCGAGCAGTGGCAGCTCTGAGAGGGAGGGTTGGGGGGCTACAGTGAATTTTGGGGTGACTGTAACACCCCCACCCTCCCCTCTGTAGCCCTCTCCCAGCGTTGCCACCCACCCCAAGTGCAGCCCGACCCAGCATGCAGCAGCAGCTGCCCCACCACACGCAACTCTGGGGGCACACCTCCCACTCCCCCATGCCCTCCTGGAGTTCACACAGTGGTGGGCGCCATCCCTTTTCCCTGCACCCAGCCCCAGCCTCACTCCTTCCCTCACCGCAGGGGCCTTGATTTGGCCCCCCACCCCCATTCCCCTTTCCTTCCACTGCCCCTTCCACCACAACAGACTTTACCAGCTGGACACAGCTCTCCAAGCTGCCACCCTGTGCGTGCTGTGGCTGCGTGTGTGTATGGGACACACTATTGGTCACGTTATCAGCCACATTATCAGCTGCATCTGGCAAAAAAAGCTGATTTCCAGTATAGTCAATTTTCTTTATATCAGTGCCGATCCGATATCAGACTGATGTATCAGCGTACCTCTAAAAGGCAGGGTAGTCTAGAGTAATGGGGAGGGTGGCAACAGAGACCACTTAACTAGATGTGTCCAAAGTGCAGGCACAAGGTTGAAATTTCATTCTGAAATGGCCCCTCTGACATGGGGGGGGGAAAGCTGAATTAGTTAGTTTTAAACATGAAACCAAGGGTTACCTGTCTTGAGGCAACTACTCCCTAGTTTTGTGGTTGGCAAGATAAGAGTGTGAACATTTCTTTTTCCTCCATATGCTTAATTACAGCCATAATAAGACAGATGCTTGATCCCATGACTAACTTCATCCATGCAAATAAACTCATTGAATTAAAGAAATCTGTTCGTGTGTATAAAGCTACACATGGTGGTGCGCTCTCTCTTTGCAGGCCTTGGTCCCACTGTGTGCAGTATAAAATTATCTGACAGCCTGGGAAGGGAGTAAATTCTTGCCTCATTCCCTATCATTTTTTTCCCTTTGTGACGATGATCTGCTTGCTGTGTGGTGACAGTAAAGTAAAATTGTGACTATTTGATTTTAGACAAATGGTATGTCTTTAGAGTACAGTAGTTTAACAGACATCACTTTGCAGCCAGCTGACTGGACGCAACTAGAGTATTAACAGGATTGTTAGAAAAAAATAAAATGCTGAATGAGGTTGTGTTGACCAGCAAGTCAAATGATTTGTCTTGGCTCAAAAGTAAGCGTTACCAAATTGAGGCTATAGGCTGAACTAGAAAAAATGCACCTACTTTCTTGCCAGCAGAAAAGGACTTTTAAAAAAGCACACTGGCTCTTTCAGGCAGCCCTAAATAGTAGTTGAAGGGCATTGCACCCCCACTGCTAGATTCTGCTGATTGGCAGCATCTTTCTCTGCTTGATTTTACCCTGAAGTAGCAGACTGCCAATTTGAGGAGTGCTTCCAGCTCTCCTTCAGTCATAGGAGCCAGGAAAGGCTGAGAAGTTTTGTTTTGTTTTGTTTTTTGTCTTTCTTTCCATCCTCCACAATACACCAGTATAAGGAAATCCTGCCAAAGGATGGAATTACTATATTTACCCAAATCTAAGACAGCCCTGAATTAAAGATGACCTCCAGTACTTAGATTCTACACATGGAAAAGGTTAACATTTTGTTATAATTTTCTATGTATAGAATGTAATTATTGGAGGCTTGTCTTTAATTCATCCTTCCCCCTATATTCAATGGAGGCGGGGAGGTCATTTTAGAAATGAATAAATATGGTAGATATTTATCATCTAATAGAATTGGGGAGATGAACCTTTGATTACCTTAAAAACATCAATACAAATCAGAAATCAAGAACTGACGAACGAGCTTAGTCGTAGAAGGTGAGATATGAGGAAGGGAATCATTTTGGGATGTTCCCCATCATAACTTCTTCACTTCCCTGTCTTTTTGTTAACAGCTGCTGCCTGACCCTCCTCCCTCCCCTGGGGCATGAAGCATGGCATCAGCCCAGCCCAGTAGCAGCAGCTCCAGCTGGGCCTCAAAGCTGTCATACCACTGCTCCTGGCCTGGGCTGGGGCCATGATCTGTGCCCAGGCCAGAGCCTGCCAGAGCAGGGGGAGAGAGGAAGGGATGGATAGGCAGCAGTGGGGCAAGGTGTGGTGGGGTGCAAGGGATAGAGGTCAAGCTGTTTGATTTCTGGCCCCCCACCTGCTCCTCCTTTCCCCACTGCAGTGGTGGTATGGGGGACAAATTTTAAGTGACCCTCAAATAATTAGATTTTATACATGGCAAAGTATAACAAAATAATGCATTTTCTAAGTATAGAATCTAATTACTGGGGATGCATATTAAATTCAGGATAGTTTTAGATTTGGGCAAATATCTTCTTTTTGACAAGTTTGACAAGTTTATTTTTGACAAGCTGACAAGTTTGCTTATCAGCTTTTTGTAATCCTTTTGCACATGCTAAAGTAACACCATTTTAATTCTTGCTAGGGTTTTCTTCCATTTGTTTGCTTTAGGAAAAGACGACCAATACAGGTATAGTTCCAAATATTGATTGCAGACCTGTGCCTGCTAAGGTTTTAAGTAGTGCTGGACATGGAGAAATTGATAACACTTTCTTGAAAGTACTGCAGGTGTCATTAGGATTTTTAGGCAGGCTGGATACCTTCTTACCGAAAAAGGAGAGGACAATAAACTGACTGAAACATGACATCCAGGCAAATTCATGTTTTTATTTGAGATCAGCTTTGGAATTCACAGGAAGCAAAAACAATATTGGAATGTAGCATCAGGGACAATGGAAGAAGGCAAATTAGGTTGCAAAAGAGGGTCATGTCTAGCTTTAAAAAATTCTTAATGAAGAATGAGACAACAGCTTTTATCAGCTATCCAGTGCCTTGTATGGTAAAGTATGAAGTAACTCTCAAGTAGACCTGTCTGATTATTTTATATTTGCTGTACGACTATGGACCAAAACTGGTCTGACAGCACTTCTCGAACTGAGGGAAAGAACAACTTGTTGGCAGGGTTTTAAGGTGGGATTTGATAAATGGCTATAGTTAGAAGCACTGAAGTAAATGCAGAGTGAAGGTTTGTCACTAGAAGCAATGCTGCTTTCTACCAAGAAGCCAAAAGTTGTCCTGAAAAAAAAGCAAATTTTAGGTATAAGAAAGTAGAAAAAGCAAAGGGGCAGGGAAAGGAGGTGACTCACTGAATTGGCATGTGGTTTTGTTTTTGGTTTAAACGGGCAGGAGAGTTATTTTTAGAAAGTGGCAGGGCATTTCCTTACATTAGCATTTCTGAAGTGAATTAATTTTGCATACAAGTGAACTATGCATCAGTTTGAGATGGGGGAGAAGGGAAGTGGCTTATATAGCCCCTCTCAAACATCAGATTTATCTTTGCTTTCCGTATTTTAACTGTTCATTTGGTATAGAAGAGGAATGAGAGAAGAAAAGGAATGCATTTAAGGAGAGGAAAACAAGTTTTAATGCACTCTACAAACAAACTTAATTTATAATGCATCTGTCCATAAATACTTCCAGTCACCATTTATGGCCTAAAAATCTCATTTTCCTATTAAAACATTTGTTTCCTTCTTACTGTGCGAATGACCCATGCGGATGAAAGATGGACTAGCTGCACAAGGAAAATGATTAAGAAATGAAAATTCAAAAACCTTGCAAAGGAAAGCTATTGATGTCCTTTTTACCATTGTGCTCTATTACATTTGGAGCAGTCTTAGTGAAGCGAAAACAACGATTTCTTTGGCAAGCAAGTTTGACTAGTTGTGAGGTGTCCCTTTTTATCTTGAAGAAGTAAAATGGCGTGGAGTTGATATGTAAATTGATAGAGAGGGATGTCATTCAGAATAAAGAGCAACAGTTTGCTGCATATTCTTCTATCTGGATATATACAGGGAATACATTTTGAACTTCTGTTGTAGCCATTTTTAATATTTAAATTAATGCATAAATCATGCTTCTCACCACTGAGTGGGAAGCAGTTAAATGTCACAAATAGATGAATTATAATGATACAGGAAGATGTTGACCTACCTTTTTTCGATTCTGCAGTGCTTGGATGTTCACCCACCTGTTTCCTGTTTAAAAATATGGCACCTGAGACTAAAGTACATCATCAATGAGATGCTTCTCCTATGAACAAATATACTTGAGTGAATCATATGCTCAGGATATAAACCTTTTCTCATAACTCTCTTAAACAGACTTCAACCATGTCAATTATTCCTATCTTAATGAATAAATTATAGTCCCAAATCTTGTGTAAATGCTTTTGTAGGTTATGTCTTGAGTTGCCTAAAAGTGTTAGGTTACATTTAAACCAAATAATCTAGGAAAGCGGATTTGAATTTGGGTAAGTTAAAAGGGAGAGAGGCATTCTAGACCATATATTGGAACTGTAACGATTTATATAATTTTCATTAAATAACATGTAACCCAATAGTGTTTTTTTTTCTGTGTTGTTTTATAGCAGTGTCTGCAGTGCTGGGGTCAGCAATCTATGGCCCGTGGGCTAGATCTAGCTTGTGGAGATTTTGGACCTGCCCTGGGACAGCCCTTTGGATCAGTGGCATGGAACTGTGCTGCCTGTCCCTTCCACAGCCCTCCATGCTGGTCTTGTGCTTACCCTGGCTGCGGAGCACAGGTGGCTTGAGCTCTACAAGGGCGATAGAAGTTAATGGCCTGCAGCAGGCAGCTGGGTCACCAGCTCTGGCCAGGAGCAGCAAAAGGTTGCCAACCCATGCAACGGTGACTCAGGCAGGATGAGATTGAGGCATGCAATATTTTAGACTGCACAGAGCACTTAAGCAAGGTATATACTTAGATGTGGTACACCTGTGTCTATATATGTATTTAGGAATTACTTTCTGCTTTGCTTTTTTAAAACTTTGCCAAGAAGTAGAAAATTTCTGCCCCAAGGGGTTTTAGTTCTAGTCAAACCTACATGACAGACAGCAGTACAAGAGTAGAAAAACATATCTAATTTGGTTATAGAAAAGGGTAACACAGGATGATTTTATTAGAGTTTTAGGGAAGGACTTGGAGCAAGAGAAGGGCTTTTTGGTGCCAGGACTGCTTGTCATGTCCTGCAAAGTCAAGAGTCATGGCTTTCCTGATGATGAGAAGGATTATTATTATTATGAATCAGAAACCTGAAGAAGAATCTTTTGAATGTTGGTGTTCTCCAGTCTGCTTTTGCTGCAAGGACAGACATAAGTGTAAACTGGTGGTGATCAACCTATGGCTGGTGGGCTGGATTCAGACCCCAAACTGACTAGATCTGGCCCACAGAACAGGGGATTAGTGGCAAGCAGCTCAGCTCAAAGCATATTCTCCCCTGCTCTCTGCCATGCCACTGATTTCCCCTCTAGTCCCCCTGCTCTTCTTTTCCTCCCTCCCCTAGGGAGGCACTGCTTATCTGAGGTAAATTCTCTTCCTCCCTTCTCTAGTGGAGGGGAGTGGTGGCCTGGGGTGCAGCTGGATTGCAAGCACCTGGCCCGTTGCCTTAGAAAGAGTACCACTAGTGTAAATTGAATGCAGGACTTGAAAGAAATAAGCATTGGGGCTCCAAATTTTGAGGCAGCAGCTGGGTTCATAGAGGGGATCCCTAAAAAATGCCTGTGTTTGTTTAAATATGAGTCACTGTTAAGCTTGTGGCATTTTATGGAATCATTTGGCTAACTTGGGGCTGGGGCGGTACAGGCCCTAAGGTGCATGGGTGATAGCCCAGAGGTTACAAGCTCAAGGCCGGAGCAGAAACACTTATGACACAGACTGTCAGATTCTAGTGAATCTGCAAATTCACAAGGACATGAAAAAGGAAGGATCTGGCTAACTGTTGAGAGTGGTGGTGCTATGATTATGACTGGAACTTGGCTATACCTGTGAGATGTGCAAAGGAGGGGAAGGCACCTTGGAAATATTTTCAGGCTTTCCATAAAATGCTGAGGTCAACCTTACAAGTATATAGGGAGTGAGGAGTTCATTCCAAGCATAGAAACCAAACCTGAAAGCAAGCAAAAAACTGAGAGGTGAGAAGGAGATGGAAGGAATGGCTAGTGAAGAAATATAGGATCCTAGAGTATGTGGATTTTCAGTAAGCTTAGGTTGTGGAGCTGGTTCTTGGGTTGCTGCTTGAAAAAGAAAATCTGCTACTTCCTTTGAAGAATAGGCAATAGGAGTGGACAATTGCTGTGTCCACATGCTACTTTCCTGCCTCCAGGGCTAGGGACAGAAATTATACACAAACTGGTATAAGTGATTGGAAACTGGTTCAAATCTGTAACACAACAGGGGTAGAGACAGACATTATACATAAACTGGTTTAAGTGATCAGAAACTGGTTTAAACCTGTAACAGAACAGATGTTCAGTGCACGTAAACCAGTTTGAAAATGGCTGAAACCGGTTTGAAATAAACCTGGTTGAATGTAGCATCAGACTTAACTGATTTGGGTCAAATCGGTTTATACAATTTCTGTCCCAGACTCCTGGTTGATTTAAGTTGAACCAGACACCCCCAGCATCCCAGCATGCTCTCTGGGCTGGGCGGAGCTCTGCTCCACAGCATAGCTGGCCCCTCCCCTCTGCTCCCTGGCTGCAGCTGTGGCAGAGACTTGCAGGCTGCTTTCCTCCCCACCTCCTCCCTCCCACACACTCCGCGCTAAGCAGGAATTCCCCCCTTGCCTCTGCTTTGCTGAGCTGTATCTGCATATTAGCTAGCAGACTACATGCTGGCTCTGGTGTGTGCTGTGTCAAAGGCAGAATCAACAGGTAGCTGGTAATGTCCCTCTATTCTCTTAATGGGGTGATAAACACTGAGTTAGGGGTTAGACTAACTTGCAAAGATTGACTCAATCAGGCTCAGGCTTTTTGAATGTCTGTCCCTAGCCCAGAAGTTCAGTGCACATAAACTGCTTTCAAAATGACTGAAACTGGTTTAAGATAAATCTGGATGGATGTAGTATCAGACTTCACTGATTTAGGTTAAATTAGTTTATTGAACTTCTGTCCCAGATTCCCTCCAGATTTAAGTGTTTTACTGCAGAACTGTCAAGCTGTTTGCTGTAGAAAAGCTGGGAGGCAGGCTGCATTTCTGGAATCAAAAGTGAATGTCTGTTCACTTGCTTACTGGTTCAATCTACATACCTTAGACTAACCTATGAAGACTGAATAGAGTCAGTGTTGGGCTTTTTGACTGTTTGTACTCAGCTCAGTAGAGGAAGCACTTCGTCTGTGCCACTAGGCAACAGGTGACAAGACAAGGATTTTGTTGGAATGTATGTAGTGATGTTTCTTCTCACCCTGGTGGGCTCATCTAGTTCAATATTGTGAATCTGAAAATGAGAAGGAGCAGTAATGGTGCCTGTTGTAAGCTTGCAACCAGCAGAAAAGCAAAACTTACTTCAATGTGAGTGAGCAGTTGGATTTACTTACTACTGAAGGGAGGAGAAAAAGCTGATCTCTGCCTTTGAATAGAGAGAATATTTGGACTTAATTATATAATGCCTTATCTAGCCACATTTTTTTGCACTTTTGTGAAGATGGCCAGTATATCAGCATCCCCACTTCATTTCAATAGTGTTGATTTTGCCCAGGATCACCACACCTGGAAATAAAACGAGCTTCTAGACAAATTATGGAATTAAAGCAGGTTTTTTGAAATTGCTGTCCAGTGCTCTGTGCCAGCAGTATGCCCCCAGGCCATATTGCATCATTCAAATCTTCATGGTTTATTATCATTGTTTGGGATAATGGCCTTGATTTTTCTATCATTATTGAAGAAACCAGTGTAATCTTCTTGGCTTTAATCTCTGAATGATGCTGATGTTCTGTAAGCATTTCCATGGAGCTGAGCCTCTTGGAAAACTTCAAATGTTAGATTCATAGATTCATAGATGTTAGGGTCGGAAGGGACCTCAATAGATCATCGAGTCTGACCCCCTGCATAAGCAGAAAAGAGTGCTGGGTCTAGATGACCCCAGCTAGATGCCTATCTAACCTCCTCTTGAAGACCCCCAGGGTAGGGGAGAGCACCACCTCCCTTGGGAGCCTGTTTCAGACCTTGGCCACTCGAACTGTGAAGCAGTTCTTCCTAATGTCTAGTCTAAATCTGCTCTCTGCTAGCTTATGGCCATTATTTCTTGTAACCCCCAGGGGCGCCTTGGTGAGTAAAACCTCACCAATTCCCTTCTGTGCCCCCGTGATGAACTTATAGGCAGCCACAAGGTCACCTCTCAACCTTCTCTTGTGGAGGCTGAAGAGGTCCAGGTGCCCTAGTCTCTCCTCGTAGGGCTTGGCCTGCAAGCCCTCAACTGTACGAGTGGCCCTTCTCTGGACCCTCTCCAGGTTCTCCACATCCCTCTTGAAATGCGGCGCCCAAAATTGCATGCAGTATTCCAACTGTAGTCTGACCAGCGCCCGATAGAGGGGAATTATCACCTCCTTGTTCTGTTCGTCATGCATCTGCTGATGCATGATAGAGTGGCATTAGCTTTTCTGATGACTTCGTCACACTGACGACTCATGTTCATCTTGAAGTCCGCTAGGACTCCAAGATCCCTTTCCACTTTTGTGCCACAAGCAGGTCATTTGCTAGGCAGTAGGCATGCTGGACATTTTTCCTCCCTAGGTGCAGCACTTTGCATTTCTCCTTGTTGAATTGCATTCTGTTTTTTTGTGCCCATATGTCCAACCTGTCCAGGTCTGCTTGTAGTTGTTCCCTGCCCTCCGGTGTGTCCACTTCTCCCCACATTTTTGTGTCATTTGCAAACTTGGACAGAGTACACTTCGCTCCCTCGTCCAAGTCGCTGATGAAGACATTGAAGAGTATCGGTCCAAGGACTGAGCCCTGCGGGACCCCACTGCCCACACCCTTCCAGGCTGATACCGACCCATCCACTACGACTCTCTGGGTGCGACCCTCTAGCCAATTTGCCACCCACCGGACTGTGTAGTCATCCAAGTCACAGCCTCTTAACTTGTTCACCAGTATGGGGTGGGATACCGTATCGAAGGCTGTCCTGAAGTCTAAGTAAACGACGTCAACCCCTACTCCTACGTCCACGTGTTTTGTAACCAGGTCATAAAAAGAGACTAGATTAGTCAGGCATGATCTACCTGTTATGAACCCGTGCTGGTTTCCCCTCAGCATAATTTTTCCTGCCGGGCTCTCGCAAATGTGAGCCTTGATAATTTTTTCAAAGACTTTGCCAAGGATGGAGGTGAGACTGACTGGCCTATAGTTGCCCGAGTCCTCCTTCCTCCCCTTCTTGAAAATGGGGACCTCATTGGCCCTTTTCCAGTCCTCCGGGACCTGGCCCATGCGCCATGAGTGTTCATATATTCCTGCCAGTGGCTCTGCAATGATGTCAGCCAGTGCCTTCAGTACCCTCGGATGGAGCTCATCCGGGCCTGCCGACTTAAACACATCCAGTTCCTCCAAGTGACTTCGCACCATCTCAGGGTCTACGCATGGTAGTCTGGTGCCTTGCTGCTGCCTCTGTACAATCCCAGTGAGAGACTTGTCTTGTCCCTCACTTAGGAAGACTGAGGCAAAGAACTCATTGAGGAGTTCAGCCTTGTCCCCCCTGTCTGTCACCAATTGCTTCTGCCCATTTAGTAGAGGTCCTATTCCACCCTGGGCCTTCCTTTTACTCCCTATATATCTAAAAAACAATTTTTTGTTTTCCTTAACTTGTATTGCTTCAGAATCCCTTGCCACCTTCCCGTGCACAGTAACCACATAGGCACGGAGTGGAGACTCGCCTTTCTTCCTATTAGTCCAGGACACTAGAATTTCTTAACCCCCTATGCCCTGGACTACTATAGGCTGCAGGGCCACCTGCAAATTTTCGATTACATCAACATATACCAGCTGTGTAGCATGTAGCAGCTATGTGCAGGGTCCTACATTCTCATCAGTCTCTAGAAAACTGTTCACTAATAACGTTTTTACTTCTGTTGAGGGAGGGAGAGGGGTTGCCAGAAAGATTGAATATTGTTGTTAGTTTACAGCATCTGGTACTGCTCATGCTGCTGATGAGATCCAGTTTGAATGTATGTGACTGGGATTTAGTGTATCTTCAGTACCAGTTATGTAACATGCTTGAATTGAAACAGTATTTGGAGGGTCATAGTGGGCTTTAAAATAATTAACACAGATGTAGAAGAACTATTTCTGTCTCAGGTATACTGGGAAACAGCAGTATTTAACTTTTAATGAGAGAGTATAGTCACACTATTTGACTTGGCCTTCTCAGATTTGATATACTACAGGGTAAATACCGTACTGCTGTGGTAAACCTAAATCTCACTTTATAGGCTGTTCTCCAGCTGTGCACTGGAAGGTGATATATGGTCATGTTCTTTTCCATTAGCAGAACATGATGCTTGTACTTCTAGATTTTTATCAAGCAATTCTACTACGTATATCATGCCAGTTCTACTACGTATATCATGCCCAACTCAGTTGGTCTAATAAAAGATATCACATCTACCAAAGAACCTTGCCTGCATCGTGCCCTTTACAAAGCAATATATGCTGCAGCTTTTGTTTCACGTTATTGGCGATGCGTAGGGGGTGCACGCAGGTGCATGTGCACCCCCCCCGAGATTGGCAGTGCATCCCCAGAGATTGGCAGATGCTGCTGGCAGTGCTTGTGTGTGGTTGCTGCTTGCCAACACCGCCGGTGGTGTCTGCAGGTGGTCGCTGATCGCCGGTCAGCGCTCGCTGCCTCTGACACCACTGTGGCTGCCTGTAGGAGCTCCCTGCTTGCTGCTGCCATGCTCCCACTGCTGACACTGCTGCCACCGCCTGCGGGCTGTCACTGTGCCCCCCCCAGCCTTGGGATGCACACAATGTTCATGTTTCATATTGAGAGAAACTTCTGCTTTACTGCACATTTTAGCAAAGAATTAGGAATTAAGGGCATTTTTACACGTGCTGCAGGATGCAGGGCTGGGTGCTTTAATTAACGAGCTGTGCCAATTAAAAGCACCTGCAAGTCACTGATGCACATGATGTTTCATAGATGTTAGGGTCGGAAGGGACCTCAATAGATCATTGAGTCCGACCCCCTGCATAGGCAGGAAAGAGTTCTGGGTTTAGATGACACCAGCTAGATGTTTATCTAACCTCCTCTTGAAGACCCCCAGGGTAGGGGAGAGCACCACCTCCCTTGGGAGCCTGTTCCAGACCTTGGCCACTCTAACTGTGAAGAAGTTCTTCCTAATGTCCAGTCTAAATCTGCTCTCTACTAGCTTGTGGCCATTATTTCTTGTAAGGCTGCCAGAGCTCATCAAATTCCATGCTCCTGTAGACTCAGTTAATCGAGTCTGCTCTGATGTGCTGGATTTCCAGCTCATTGGAGCAGGCTCCCTGCACATCTGTAGGATCCCCTAGTTTACAGTCCTGTGCTTTTTCCCAGTTGGAAACATTGCACGTTGTTATTCAGACATTCAAGTCTTATTCAAAGTGCAGTACTGTTTTAGCTCTTTGACAGCTTAGGGAGTAAGATGTTAGTCGTCCAAATACATTGAGACTTCAGAGTCTATTTTAGTTTTCATCAGATAGGGTGTCAGTCACTCTTTTTTGTCTTTTTTGCCATCTGAACTGTAATCTCTTGCATTTTTAGGAAACTCTCTAAATGTTTTTGTTTTCTGGCGTATTTCTGGTTTTCTGGCCTTCTATGAGCAGGTGACAAAGTCCTTAGACGCACGTGTAGCAGTGGATGTAGTCTTTCTGGACTTTAGGATGGCCTTCGACACTGTCTCTCACCCCATTCTCATTAAAAAACTAGGGGACTGTGGCGTCGATACCTCCACAGTCAAATGGGTCACTAGTTGGCTGGAGGGCCGCATCCAGAGAGTGGTGGTGGACGGGTCATTTTTGACCTGAAGGGCAGTGGGGTCCCCCAGGGCTTGGTCCTCGGGCCTGTGCTGTTCAACATCTTCATCAGCGACTTGGATGAGGGGCTAAAAAGCACCCTGTTCCAATTTGCAGATGACACTAAGATGTGGGGGGAAGTGGGCACGCTAGAAGGGAGGAATAGGCTGCAATTGGACCTGGACAGGTTACAGGGGTGGGCGGATGAGAACAGGATGGGTTTCAACACTGACAAGTGCAAGGCGCTGCACCTGGGGAGGAAGAACCAGCAGCATACCTACAGGCTGGGGAACTCCCTTCTCGTCAGTGCAGAGGCAGAAAAGGATCTTGGAGTCGTCATTAATGCCAAAATGAACATGGGCTGACAGTGTGGGGACGCAGTCAGGAAGGCCAACCATACCTTGTCGTGCATCCACAGATGAATCTCAGGCAGGTCCAAGGAGGTGATCCTCCCCCTCTACACGACAGCGGTCAGGCTGCAGTTGGAGTACTGCGTCCAGTTCTGGGTGCCGCACTTCAGGAGGGATGTGGACAACATGGAGAGGGTCCAGAGGAGGGCCACCCGCATGATCAGGAGGCAGCGGAGCAGGCCCTACGAGGAGAGGCTAAGGGACCTGAACCTGTTCAGCCTCCACAAGAGAAGGTTGAGGGGGGATCTAATGGCCATTTAGAAAGTAGTCAGGGGGGACCAGCAGGCATTGGGGGAGTCCCTGTTCCCCCTGAGCACTACCAGGAGTGACTAGAAATAATGGTCACAAGCTGGCAGAGGGTAGATTCAGATTAGATATCAAGAGGCACTACTTCACTGTCAGGGTGGCTAGGATCTGGAGCCAGCTTCCAAGAGAAGTGGCACGGGCTCCTACCCTGGGGGACTTTAAGAGGAGGCTGGATGAACACCTTGCCAGGGTCATTTGACCCCAGTACTCTTTCCTACCATGACAGGGGTTCGGACTCGATGATCTGCTCAGGTCCCTTCTGACCCTACCAACTATGAAACTATAATAAAATCCTGATTTTTATATAGCTGTCATGAAGTTCCAGATCGAAAGCACACACTTTACCTATGGTATTTATGAAGAGATAAGTGAGGGATAAGATACCTTGGGATAATAGAAGCACCAAAATTTAGTTTGGAATTTCATCTGGCATGCCAAATACTGTTGCTGATCTGTCGTACAGGGGTCTCTTGGGCTGAAATATGCCATCTTAACCTACTCCAAGCATAAATACTCTTTCCTTTATTGTTTTAGTCACTCTTTTATAAATTGCTTTTCATTTTATTGATATAGCAGAACCTGTGATTTTAAAGAGTATAACAGAGGACCTTGTTTTATTTTTTAAAATGTATATTGTTTTGCAGTTACCATGGATTTCAGAGCTGAAGTCTTTCATTAGAGATCCAGTAAAGTTGTACTCTCCCAACTGTGTGTGTTCAGTTTTAATTAATCTTCTTTTGGGCTGGAAGGAATCTTTGAAAAGTTAAAGCCTGTGCTGAAATATGGCCTTTTTTTGTATGAGGGGCCTGTTATGGTACTATGAAGTCAAATTCCAGCAGCAGGGGTTGCAGTTTGGATGCTAACTCCAGTCTGTCTGAGGGTACAGTAAATATCTAATCCATTCTGTGAAGCTCAGCAGTTGAGATGATGCCCAAAAGCTTTCCATGATAAAAGATCTTTATAGAAGCCTTCTTTAAGTAGTTCCAGCTCTCCCATTATCTGCAGCAGAGCTCTGAAATTTCTCCTTGGGTTGAGAGAAGTACCTGTATGTTATGAAATTTGGTTAACATTTTGCCAGGTTTATAAATCAAAATTTCCCCCTTTCTTTCTTTTACTTATTGATATGTTTGCTAAGCAGCACATGCAGGACTGCACATGAATACTAGATTGGGAATGCCTGGGAACTGCCAGAAAAGCTCTAGCAGTGGAGTTAGGTTACCAAGTCAGGGATACAGGGGCTTTTTTGGAGGGTTTTTTTTTTTTTTTTTGCAAGTATCTAGTTGGCTTAATAAAAGAGAGCACCTGTACCACGAGTTCTGATTCAGGCTACCAAGTCATGCACTTGAAAGTTGGGATGCCATAAATGTGGTGTTCCTTATTTGTACCACCTTTTCATGATGTATTGCAATTGTTTTCATTTAAATCATCAGTTTTTTTCCACAGAATTACTGTTTTCATTTTTTTGCACAAAGGGGCAGAGATAAGGTGTTACAAATCCCAGATTTTTGGCCTCTTCAAGTTTCAAATCTCTGATGTCTCAGTGGAATGGTAGATGGTGCAGTTAGTGAAAACACCAAAAGGCACTGGAGAAAAACAGCGCTGTCTAAATCTTTCATGATTCCTGAGGCTTCTGGATACCATTTGGTCATTCTCTTGCATATTTGTACATGGAAAGGGTGCTCCCCTATATCGTAATGCTTTTGAGAGATGTGCCCCCCCACCTCGCCCCAGCAGTTCTCTCCAGCAGATTGGTTTTTAACTTTGCTGTCAGGCATCACTTAATATGTTTGCAGTATTTCACAAATGTTATGACTGAACCTACTTTCCATTCTTTGCTCATCAACTCTAAGATTTGTCTCTGAAAATTAGCCTACTGTAAAGCAGGCTATGAATTCTAAGCAACAGTAGCTGCTCCTAATTAAACTTGAATGCACCTTTGTAGTGGGCTTATGCCAAATATTCTGGAATAAGACTCCCTTGTTTCTAAGTGGCAACACATGGAGTTAATCAGGAATGGTTTCATGTGTAAGATTACTCGTACACGCAAACTGTTATGTTTATTCATAGAAGAGATACAATACCTGCCGTAGCTGCAAAAGTTTCCTCTCGTTGCCCTGTTTAATATGCCACGATTCTAATCTGGAGGAAACTCCATTAGGTGTTGAGGGGAAGGCAGGTAGCTCTTTCCATGCCTGTTCAATCTTGACTTTCCTTTTTCTGGGACATCATTGGCATGGTACTGATATGTTTCTTGCAGTTATTGGTGGAATTGTATCAGTAACATAGCAATAAAAGGAACTGTGTCACATTTTTGGCCCCTTGATTCGCTCTTTTCCCATTCTAAGGTTTCATTTTTAGGAAGATTAGAGAAATGAACTGTCATATTCCTCTGCCATGAAGTAATTATAATTATATTTAATTTTTAAGTGTACCTGCAAATCAAAGAATTACACAATTGGCTGAAACTTGCAAGAAAGGGCTGTGACTTGTCAGAGAGCTATTTACTAGATGACAGGACATAGTCCACAATTATGTGTTCTTTGTTACTATGAAATTCATGTTTTTGCAGTGGTAAAAGAATTAGCCAGTTCCCCTTGTTTTGTTTGCTTATACACTTGACACATGCTACTGTTGTTCTGATTTTTAATGTCAAGGGAGTTTAAAAATTCATGATGTGCATGCACACGTGTGCAGAGTAACTTTAATTTTTTAAAATTTTAATGAGTTCCTATCTTTATTTCATCATGCCTTTGTGCACCTGTTCTGAAAGATGTGCTGACAGTGACACTGAACCCTTTTGCATTCTAGCCTAATGTGGAGTTCTGAAAACAGATACTACCAGTGAACTCTCTAACATAAAAAGAAAGGCAAGATTAATTAGACATTAAATAGGCTTTGCATTGGTTGCACTAGTTGAGTTAGCCCAATAGGTGTGTATTAATAAGACTGAAATGATTACTGTAAAAATATAACCTACAGCCTGGGTACAATTAGCTTGAACTACAAAGTTTATAAATTTCCCTGAATTCAAAGATGTTTCATGCTAGTACTGTTTATTTGTCCCCATTTTAAAGGGGAAATAGAGTTTCTCTATGTTTCTTGTACTATATTGTTATATAAGGAACACTTTTTCTGTAACTAGAAAAGTTTACCTGTTTTGGTGATCAAGTCTATTGTAGATTGTAATGCTCAAGCCTTTATTTTATATAATAAATATAGAAGTACTTATCCATACATGCTATTGTGCTGTTTTTATCTTTTTAATTCCTTACCGAATGTCATGCTGGTATAGTTTATGTGGGTGCATTTGGGGGAAAAAAAAAGATTTATTTTCATGAGGAGCAGATAACTTCCATTGGATATAATATACTGTGTAATTACTTGATCTTTGCCTGTGCATATTTCCAGAAGACAAAGTCCAATTAATTGCTCCCTTGTCAGTATAATTTTCTTTTTTAACTTGTAGTACTTAAAGATAACTAAATATTTTCCCTTCCCCTTCTTAACAGAGGAGGAGCTCAGAAAGTTGAGAGAAGAAACAAATGTTGAAACACTAAAACAAGAACTAGAGAAAGAGCGGCAGAGGAGATTGGAACTAGAACAAAAAATCAATGATGTACTTAAGGCAAGGTAAGAGAAATCCTTTATAAGAGCTGAACTTTGTAAGGTATGCATGCACAGGGAAGGCAGCCAACGGAGAGAAACTGAAGATAGCCCTCATGCACAAGCAGCAAAACTTAGCTTGGTGTGATACTTGAACAAATTTAACATTGCTGAGAATTGGAGTTTATTAGCCTGGGCTTAACATTTTTGCTAAATGAGCTTTGTAGATGCTGGTTTTGGAGCACAAAGAGCTGTTTTGGGTATCCCTGCATGGCGCTTACTTTGTGCCATGTAGACTCTGGTACGTATGCTAATGTATTCAAAGCTAAGTTGGGGTGGAGCCATAGGCAAAGCGTAGGAGGGGCGGGGCACATGCCTCCCCCTGAGATTGGCCACTGCCACTGGTTTCTGTGGGGGGCCACCACTTGCTGCCCCCTCCCGCCCTCGTTGGCGTCTGTGGGCAGTCCCCACTTGCCGCCAATGCTGCTGCCTACAGATGGTGCCCCCCCAGTCTCAGGAGGCACCAGTCGTTCATGGGTGGATCTCAAAAGATCATCTTGTTCTTCCTCTTGCTGCAAAGGCAAAACCATCAAGACCACTCCTTACATATGTTTCATACCTCCTCTTAAATCTCCAGAGATGGAGATTCAATACTTCCCCTAAGGAATCTATTCTTGGTTTTAAGTATTCTTAGGTAAGTTAGCATGGTTGTGGCTTGGTTTCCCCCCTCCAATGCTTAACCTAAATCTCTCATGTTGCAGTTGCAAGACCCTGTGGAGAACAGTTGCTTTGCAGCTGCTCTTTACTTGTTCCAAGGGTATTATGTCAAACATAGTATTTACGTCTCTACACTAAATAAACCCAATTCTTTCAATATTTTCTTTTTTTAATGGGGCACATTTTCTACACCTCTGAACATTCCTTTTCCTCTCCTCTGGTCTCCCTCCAATTGCCCTATCTGCCTTGAAATGTGGTGCCCAAGCGACACACAATGCTCTAGCTGAGGCCACACCAGCACTAAGTGGAATTAAATTACATTATCTCTTGCTTCTAATACACTAAACAACCCATTGACAAGCTGTGTACTTTAGATAGATATTTTATAGATGGATCAAATTGCCTTAAATTTGGTTCATGGGGTGTGGGGAAATAGACTGAGCTCCTAGAATCTCTTGCTGCAAGACATGTTTTCCAACCTTTGTGAGCCCACTTCACTTCTCAGTGTCAATCTTGAACTGTGCGTGCCAGAATATCTGTTTCCCAGAGCAGCCACACCACTGCCAGATAAAGGCAATATGTTTTCTCCCCCCACAAAGATTCCACTATCCCTGTACTAACCCTTTTAGTCCTTAAAACAAGTGTAACTCAGTGTCTGTAATCCTTAGGTTTCCCTCCGGCCCCCCCCGCCCCCCTTAAAATTAATAGACAATCGCGGATTAATCTAGTCTGCTTCAGTAGTATTTCATCTATAAAGTGACATCAGGGATATCGGTATATCCTGCTGTCAATTATAAAGAAATATTAGGCTGTTTATTTAAACTGGATGTTTTAGTTAATGCCTTCAAATGTTTTTCTGCAAATGTGAAAAAGTCACTCATCCTGCTGCACAAACATGACTAATTAAACTAATTGTCCTGTTAAATACCAAGGAAGAAAGATGTGGTGGTGGTTATGTTGTTGAGTGGTGATCATATAGCAGTGAAATCGGAAAGATGAAAGGAATTAGATAAATGCAGAAATTGCAGTTAGAATGCAGTGAAGGGATGGGATGGGATGGTTAAGGAGACTGTCTTCCTCTTCCAGGCTTCTAATTATTCTGACTTAGCAACTCTGCTTCCCCCCACCAACATGCATTGCTTACAAAGTAAGCGTTCGAGAATGCTGTTGCACTAGGCACAGGCTTTTCTGCAGGGATGGTCTGGAACTGCTCAGGGCTTTGTGACAGCAGCTGAGGCTCGTGGCAGTTTGCCAGTGGCATAGTGTCTAAATTATTTGAAATGGGCCAAGTGAACAGCATTTTTTATTGAGCAAGAATTGCAGGCTTATTGCTGTATTTTACAAAGAAAAAGCATAATTACTGCAGCTGTGTCTGTGATTTTTAGTCTTTTATTTTTCATTATAAAACTACTTCTTAATTTTATAATTTGGCTCGGTTTGATATTCTATCTTCACTTCTGGTTTAAAAACTGTGGGATTTTTTCAGATAGCTATGGTTTTTAAAAAAAATTACCATAATGGAGGCCCTTTCTATAAGAGGGACAAATTTTGAAGGCATTTTTGCACAGGCTGCACTTTTTCCCTTACCTCTACCTCATTTCCATTTTTATGTGCTGTTGCTCCCCACCTCCAGTTCCTGGCAAAGCTTGGCTCTCATATTTTGTGCTGTCACATATGAGATTCTTTTGGTTGGGGATTTCTGGTCATGGCTGAGTTGATCCATATTAGGCCTTTGGTATTGCCATGGAGACATGGCATTCCCCCTATGTGATCCAAGTAGGCTCAGTCTGTTCAGTGAATCTAAGCCCCTGCCAGGTTGGTTAGTGAGAAACTGGGACCCGTCACATTCTTGTTTGGCCCTCTTGCCTGCCTGTTCAGAATGCTGATTGCTGAGACACCCAGTTGGCTGCACTTCATGTCTCTCTTATTTATAACATGGCACAGTTATTGGCAGGTTGCATTTACAGTACCTACCCCTGAGAATTCTTTATCTATTTTGAAACCTTTTATATCCTACTAATATCATTCATATGATTCTATGACTCAGTACAGCTTTGTTGATGAAATCTGAGTCCTTTCCTTGACTTCTGTTATCAAAGAAGTCATAAGCGTATAACTCCTAGATGTGAAAAATGCAGATGATTGTAAAAATGTGTTCGACTTTGAGCAGGCTGAAAAAGAAGTTAATATTTATGTAACTTTAGATTTTCTGCTTCATAGAAGAACTAAAAAAATAGATGTGTAGATTTTATGGCAAGAGTACACTGAGTTCAAAACACTTTACTTGTTGTCATTCAATTATGTATAGGTCAAGGTAGATTTGCACCTTATAGACTGACTAAATCAGGAATGCATAAGCTTTTGTAAGCAGCTTTCTCAGTTGGATGTTGAAAAGGGATCTTTAGAAGAGTCTGTCTGAGAAGTACATAGGGAGGAGGCTGCTAATCACTCTCAGAAAATACTTTGGTTCAGTACATCTTAACCTTTGCACAATAGTTTTGAGAAATGTTGTATTAAATAAACCCGTGTGTCTAGTGTCTGGTTTCCTTGACTGAGTCATGTATGCAGCTATAAACATAATACTTACTAATACTTTGGTTCTGTTTCTAGCATTCCCAGTTGTACTCTGTCACTGTATAATATTCACCTTTCTTGCTACTCATGCACTGCTCAAAATATAATTTCATCCTTCCCTAGTTACAGTATGTTTAAACACAAATGAGCCAGATATTTTTTTTCTGTGCTACTTCTACAGGGACTTCTCTGCCTGTTAGTCTGAAAGTCCAAGTCTGTGAAATATTGCTTATGCAGCTTGCTATGGCCTAGTCTAATCTCACTGCTCAGGCCTTAGAATGATTTTGCATTTGCCTTTCCCCTTATTCTTCTTCTGGGCAAGAGTTTTAGTCAAATTGGGAATGATCCTGTTTGGTCTGGGTATGGGGCATGTTTAGGAACTTGGCTCTTTCTGTGCCCCAGACTTCTATAGCAGCTGTAGGGGGAAATAATTGTCAATCCTTCAACCATTTTAATGGCTTAAAGGGGAGCTCAGGAACTGCAGAAAGACTGTTCCTTTCTTGGGGATGTTTCTGTTACAGACTCTCTGTTGGATATATCCTGGATTTAGGATTTGGCACATGATCCAATAGACCCATAAGCTGGAAACGTAAATATTTGTTGGTGCTTAGGACAGATCTCTGTAGAGCGGTTAATTGCAGTCCTTGATTGATTAACAGGTGTAGCAAGACCTACCGTGAACTGCTGTTAACCTGATGATTCTGTAAGGCCAAGCTGTGGGTGGGGAGAATGGGTGGGTGTGGGTGTGTATAGGGGGAGGGCGTGGAGTGGCATAAGGGTTGAATGGTAGGCAGATGGTAATTGAGACATTTTCCTTTCCCTGCCTTCCAGCAAAAAAAAATCCCTACCAGAAATTGTTACTTGATGGGGGTTGATATCTTAAAATTAGCTCTGATTAATCAGATGATAGAATCTTTTCCCTTCTTAGAAACGTGGGGAGAGAAGGGGTCTGTGGTGCTGAAGGTATCATCATTTTCAAATGAGACTTAATGCCCAGGCATAGACAGCTTGTGGACATAGAGTTCCATGGTACTTCTATCATTGTAAGAATGCAGGTGTGAATCCCAGTGTCCTGACAGGGCACTTATTTGAATAATTACAGCCTGCCTGCCCAACTCTAGCCTTTCACCTTCCCCTGGAGCTGTTGGTGGTAGCTTTGATTAATAAACACTTACGCAGGGTACTAATTCTGGCTGTTGTTGTGTATCTTAAAAGTGTTCTGCTGTGAACAGTTTCAGACTTACCTGGCCAATTCTTTAAACACTACCAGGAAAGTTGTTTATGCAGTTGCCCTCCCCACTTGGTTTCATCTTATTATTATGCACTGTCAAGGTAGCTCTTTGGATTTTAGTATTTTATAGGGAAATAATTTTCATGTTTCTTTATCCTTGCCTGTTAAGTACATTGTGACTGATCCTGGTTGTTAGAAGATTGTTTTTTTTGGCAGTCCTAGAAATTTTTAAGTCTTTGATCTAATTCTCTTTGACCCATTTAAATGGATTGTGCATAACACAGGGTTGAGTCAGGCAAAATTGTATTCTGAACTGTTTTGCAGAAACAACTGACTGACGTTCTCTTTCTTGTCTGTATAATGGCTTTCTGGTACTGTGCATGAGGTGCCTCCCCTGGCTGTACTGTGTTGTGCAGGTTGGAGAATGTTTTGATTTAAAGCAAACCTTTTGTGGGTTTACATCTTTACATTGAGGTGCGCCAAATAGAAGGGAGCACAGTTAATGTGCTATACCTTGATTTCTTTTTCTTTTTTCTTCTTTTCTTTTTTTAAATCACAGTTTTTGATGGTCACCCCTGACATTATAATTAGTAAGCTAAGGAAATGTAGTCTAGGTTAGTGGTTTTCAACCTGTGGTCTTTGGACCCCTGTGGGTCTGCAGACTATGTCTTAGGGGTCTGCAGAAGATGGCTATGATCAGTCAAAAGTATGTAAATACCCACATGTACAATTCAAAGGGGTCTGCAAATGAATAAAGGTTGAAAACCACTGGTCTAGATGAGAGGTGCTACAATCACCAGGAGCCCCAGTCTGGATCTGGACTGCAGGGACTGGAGTACGAGGGAGGCTGTTGGCAGGCTTCACAGCAGCAGGTCTGGTGGTGGTGAAGGGAGCAGTGGAAGTGGTAGGCTCCACGGCTGGGGGCTCACCAGCAGCGGGAGGGGTCTGGGAGCAGTGGTGGCAAGCTTTGGCCAGCAGCACCAAAGGGCATCAAATTCCACATTAGGCCACCCCTCTCCCAACCCCCTCGCCCCCAATTTCCAGTAGCCTGGTAGGCTTGATAGAGAGGCTCTTTGAGCCATATGGCATTTTTACACATGCACGCACCGCAGTGCCAGGCACTTACATTTGTATAAATGGTGAAATGCATGTCAGTGCTGAGAAAATGGCGGCGACACACTTTTGAACTGAAACACTTTGAAGGTGTTTTAGTTCAAAAGCACACCACTGCCATTTTCTGCATGCTGAAGTGCATTTCACCATTTATACAGATGCATGTGATGAAGCGCTGAGACCATCATCTTGCATTCTCTGTAAGATTCGATTAATCAAGTCTGCTCCAAAGCACTGGATTTCCATTTTATAGTAATTTAATCTAGATTAAGGATATCAAAGATAACTGGTTGAATCTTTATGGCAATGGAATAATGTGTAGTTGAGAGGAAGTATCAAGTGGGATTCTCCAGGGATCTGTCCTGAATCTGGTATTGCTTAATATCTTCTTTAGTGATTTGGGAGGATGCAATTGTGTGAGCTCTCATCAGACTTGTAGATGACACCAAGTTGTGCAGAGTTGCAGACACTCTGGATGGTAGGGCTAGGATCCAGAAAGACCTGGATAAAACTGAAGAAATCATCTGAACTCAGTCAGATGAAATTTAAGAAGGACCAGTGCAAAGCCCTGAAATTGGGATGGAACAATCTCCTGCACAAATACAGACTGGAGAAGGACTGGCTAGAGGCTGCAGCATTGCAGAGAAGGACTTAGGGGCTATAAATGGGGACCTTTTGAAATCATGATTGTGTGGCTTTTGTGGAAATTGGATGATCTCTGCAAAATCCACAGGAAAAATATCTTACTAAAAATAAAATGCTGGCTTTGCAGTGGGAGTCAGCAGTCTCCTGGCCACGGAGCTTGGCCCAGCCAGGAGAAGGGCTGAGGGAGGATATTAGCACAAAGGTTAGCAGGCGACCCCTACCCCTGCCCCCACCCTGCCCCTCTGATTGGCTGAGAGTGCTGCTTGTCATGTGGCACCACCCCTCTCCACCAATCAGTGGTAAGAGGCAGGATTACTTGATGGATAGTTCTTACAGGAAATCTGCGGTGTGAGGGGTGGGGCAGTACGATGGACAGCCCTCTCCAACCAATCAGTGGCAGAGACTTGGGCCACCAGGCCTTCTTGGACAGTCATAGGCTGTGGGAGCCCCAGCCATGATACGCCCTTGCAATTGGAAGCTGGCCCTGTGATCTGCCCATGAAATTGGCTGCCTGCCTCCAAGAGTTGGGTAGACCTCTAGTTATAATGGACTTTAGGCTGCATATGTGCTAACAGTATGTTCTAATTACAAAAAAAACCAATAACAGAAGTCCTTTGCACTTCTGCACCTTACAGTCTGTACAGTGGCTGGAGGATTGCTTATGATTTGTGGCTTGTTTGTTCATTTTTTATAGGGAAAAATTCTGTTGATATTACTTGCATTGTAATTGAAGGATGATATGCAACATGTCCACGATTGTTGTTGCTGCAAGTAGAAAGTTTGGAAACAGTGTTATTTCTGTGGTAGTGGAGCATTTTACAGCCTGTTTTATGTAGTTTCTCTGGAAACACAGAGGTTGTGCAAGTGTCAATGGGGGGGGAGGGGGGAGTGCCGGGGGGACACAACTCTGTCCTGCACCCTCTGCTGCTTCTAGGTGCTGGCTCCAGCCAGGCTGCAGCCCTGTGTCCCACCATCAGCACAGAAATCACACCACCACTGACACCCCTGCTGCTGCTGGGCCCCGACTCCAGCCAGTCTGTAGCCCCATGCTCCACTGGCAGAGAAATCTGGGGGTGGGGGGGCATGTGCTTCACCCCATGCATTGCCTATGGCTGGAGATGTTCTATTATATTTAGTGCCTTACCAAATTCACAGCAGAAGTGGGCTGCACGGCAGCTCCTTTGACTTTGCAGGTTCCCTCACATGCCCCCACCCCCACCTGCCAATTGGCAGAGGGGCCCCACTGCTGGCTCCTGATTGGCAGGGAGGCGAAAACCACAGTTTTAAATATGGCGCTGTTTTTGCCTTCTAGATGGTCAGCATCAAGCATCAAGGCCACTGGGGCCCCACAGCCAGTCAGCAAGGGGTGGGGTGTGGGGGGGAAACCTGCAAGGTTAAAGGAGCTGCTGTGCAGCCCACTTCCATTGTGAATTCACTAGGGTCCTAGCTCTTAACCATGTTGTGTAGATTGGAGTTTGCCTTCAGCATGCTTCTACTTTTTTAGAAGTCCTGGCAGTCTGAAGGTATGACTAGAAATAACTACTACATAGTCCATTCTTTTTGGAAGAATTTAAACCATGGCCTGCTTATGTAACTTACATCATGTGATTCTTTAACTTAGTGAAGTTGAGGAGTGCTTGGCTCTTTGTAGAAATGGCAGAACTTAAACTTTTGGAATATAGTGGTGAATTTGTTCTAGCGCTGTGCTTCTCCACTTGCTACATCTTGCAATCTCTCTTGCTTTGTAAAGTAGGAAAGGCAAAGGAGTTGCAAACTCCTGATACATGTTCATGCTCTGAGGATTGGGACTGAAATATTATACTGTATGTAGAGCGCAGACATGGGTTAATGTTCAGTATGATACTTACCTGAGTGGGTATTTTAGAAATGAGCTGTGCTGTGGAGTTGGTATAGAACTAGAGGAAGGATTTGAACAGTCATAGAATCATAAAAAGCTACATCTGGAAGGGACCTCAGGGGCTAGGGACAGAAATTACACACAAACTGGTTTAAGTGATCAGAAACTGGTTTAAACCTGTAACAGAGGATAAGCTCAGTGCACATAAACCAGTTTCAAAATGGCTGAAACTGGTTTAAGATAAACCTGGTTGAATGTAGTATCAGACTTAACTGATTTAGGTCAAACTGGTGTCCTAGACCCCCTTCCTAGTTCATATTAAATCAAAGTCCCCCAGCATGCTTTTCAGCCCTGGGCTGGGATGTGCTGTTTGCATCAGAGAGCAAGGGCTGGTTCTGCCCCTCTGCTCCCTAGCTGGAGCTATAAGGGCTGGCTCACTGCCCCCGGCCCCAGGCAAACTCTTGCCGGGGTTTGGGGCTAGGGAGTGGGGTTAAACCCACCTTCCTCTGAGTGCAGAGCTGCCCTGCCCTGCTGGCTTACTTGAGTGCTGGCTTCAACTGAACTACAAATCCCAGAGGCACCTTGAAGCAGAAAGAGGAACTGATGATCAGCTCTGCAGCATCCTGCTGCAGTGATTGTGGACTGCTAATCTCAGAGACCTCAGGGGCATCGGGAAGAAGAAACAAACACACAGCCCATGCTGGCTATGTGCCAGAGAGCCATGCTGTTGTGCCCCTTACCTTTTGGCTTGAGCCACTGCAGGCACATGGCTGCATTCCCTGAATTGCAAGTGAATGTCTGTTCATTTGTTTATTGGTTCAATCGTTGCAGTTTAGACTAACCTGCAAAGACGGAATCAATTCAGCCTAGGGCTTTTTGATTGCCTGTACTTAGCCAGGAGGTTTAGTTCAACCCCCTGCTCAAGGCAAGGTCATCCCTGACTAAACATCCTGTCAAATGTTTGTGAAACCAGCTCCTGAAGAGTTCCAGGAATGGAGATTCCAAACCTCTCTGGATAGCTTGTTCTACCTTTACAGTTAGAAAGTTAAACCTAAAATGCAACCTAAAATGCAATCTAAATCTTACCTGCTGCAGTAGAGATCATTGCTTCTTGCCTTGTTCCCTGTCTGTCTCCATCTTTTTACAAGACTTTATTAAATCCCCTTTCAGTCTTCTCTTTTCCAGACTAAATCAGTAGTTCTCAACCTCCCTCATAAAATGCCTGCTCTTAGCTTTTGCTTATCTTTTTACTACAGAAAAGTAATAGAACAGTTTTTCTTGAAAAAGAGAACTTGGAAAGACCACAATAGGTCAGAATGTTTTTGACTCTATGCATTCCTTTGTGAAATTTGTGGGTTTATTTTGTGAATCATATGTAGTAAGCATCTATATACCTAACAGAGCTAATATTGTGTGGCACCTCCAAAAGGATCACGTGGCACCTGAGGGTGATGTGGCAATTCAAGTGAGAATCATTGTACTAAATAACCTTAGTTCTTCAGCCTTTCCTCCAAGTCATGTTTCCCAGGCCTCTAATTTTTGTCACCTTCCACTCAAGTCTTTCCGGTTTGTCACTTTCCTCTATTTGCAAGCGACACTTCTGTTAATACAAGCAAGTATACTGTTGGGTCTTTTTTTCCAAAAAACTGCCCAAAAAACACTGGCTCATTCCATTTATGGTCCACTGGAAGACCCTGGTCCTTTTCTGCAGTATGGCACCCTAGCCTGTCTGTCTGCATTTATTCAGTGAAGGAGGGACTTGCTTTAGCCATAAATAACAATTCTAAGCTATTTCCATGGATTACATTTTTTTTTTTTAATTTTAGTGGTAAATTTATTTCAAGTTTGCCATGGAAACGCATTGTGCTTCTGCTCCAGCCCTCTTTGTGTTACCTCAGCCACGGAAACAGTGAAAGCATTTCCATTTCTCAGCAGAGGACACCCTGCAAGCTGTAGATAAACACTAATAGCATTTGGCTTCATTCATGGGAAATTACAAGCATGAAATACCCAAGTTCTACAGTAATCCACTTTTTTTTTTCTTGTTCCTATTCTTTCTTTACAGAACAGAAGAGCTGCCTACAACTCAGCAACCTGCAAAACCACCAACGCAAGTCAATGGAACAGGTAATCTTAAATAAGTCAGCACTAGCAACTGGATTCTCTTACCTGATTCTCAATGCAAGTCATTTGCTTTCTCCAAATGGATCTGGAAAATAAAACTATAACACTGGTATAAAGCTCCTGGTTGTTTCAGCAGGTTTTGAGAGAGCTGTATGTGAGGGAAGGTTTTGTCATTCCCTTCTCTCTCAGAATGTGGTCCTGGCTTAACTTCTTGCAGCACTGGAAAAACTGAATGATTTGTACATTATGGTATTATCATATCCTTTTCCTTTATTGTAGATATTCTATACATCCTTGTGGAAGTATGGCATAATTTTTTTGGTGATGTTGAGAACTGACTTTTTTCTAATGTCTAGTTTGCCTAAAACTGCATCTTTGGCTCAGGCTATTAATCAAGCGTTCTGTTGCTCCTCCATCCACTATATCACTCCTAATTTTATAGTTTAATTTGTTTTGATTATTTAGTACAAACTGAGTTTTGGGGAAGTTTTTAACCTGTCTTCTCCTATACCAGTTTGGAAAGCAGAAAGAGGGGAAAATAGCATCTTCAAAGCTTAACTTAAAAAATTCAACCTTTCTATAAAAAGTACTTTCCAAGCTAGCGGTACTGTTTCATCCAAACATAACAGCTTTTCTTGTACCTAGAACCATTAAAAATCAAGACTCATTTGCAGTTTATCTCCCACTGAAGAAATCACAAGTTTCTAACACAGCAAACTTGCAGCATCGTTCAAAAGCATTGTTATAGGCTTGGTGTATGGCAGTGGGCTTTAAACATGGCTTTTGCCAGAATATTTACTCCCTGCCTGCGCTGCAAATTGAAGCTTGCTATTTGTGACCAGGCTACAAAATAACGTTCAGGCATGGTTCTGGCTGAATTATGTTTGAATTCCTCCTCCACCCCTAGTTTTAACACCAGTGCTGGATAGCTTTATCCTGTTCTCAGTTTGTAAATGTCTAAGTTTCTACCCATTCTTTTTCTCTTTTTTGGGCAATGGAATATTACATGGGGTATTAGTGTTCACAGCCTCTTTATGTACCTTTTGTAATAAATAAAATTTCAAGTAATATAACATCTTACTTCTTTCCTGTGCTACATTCACATAAATGTTTCTGTTCTTTTAAAGCTGCCTTTTATCCTAACTCCATAAAACACTTAGCTGAAATGAAGGAAGGTGACAGGCATGTGTGTGGTATTTGTATTTCCTTTTGAGAATGTTGGAATTCTTACGGGGTTTTTATGGCGGGGGCGGGGAGGGAGGAGGAGGTTGGATTTTTTTTTTAAGTTTCTAACCATGATTATTTAGCGTTAAGATGACACTTGCAAGTTGTGCAGACAGAACATATGGGGACTAGCTGTCAAGTAGTCAGTTTGCCTCAGATTTGTCAGCTTTCCATTTTCCCTCATGCTGATGGAGGGGGGTGGTTTGAAAATGAAAACCTGTTCTGCATATATTACTATTTGTTTGCATAAGGCATTGCAAGGACAGTGCAGATACCTGGCCTATCTCTAGTCTAGTTTGATTTCTTTTTTTTCCAGGATACTTTCTCAGAACCAAGGTGGCTTTTCAAAGACTTAGATATTTGGTTATTATAAACAAACTGACTTAGTTTCCAGAGTATAGGTTTGTTTTTAACTGTTTTTTTTTTAAACTTGAGCTGGTTGTACTTGTGGTTGAAGCTTCACAAGGTGGTTTTGTAAGTGATGACAATTTGAAAATATTTAGTGCTTAATATCTCCATTTTCGATGCTGTAAGAATCTGTTTCATACTATAATGTGAAATAATACTTCTAACTTCCATAAAAAGCTCTATGCTGAAGAGAAAATTACCATATGCACCTAAATTGAAGACTACTTTGAATTTTAATATGGCCCGTTGTTATTAGATTCTAGACGTGGAAAACTATAAATTTGTTTTAATTTTCCATTTCTTCAATCTAGTTATTGAAGGGTCCTTGTAAATTCATTCTTCTTCCTTCCTCTTCCCCCCAACCCCATTGCCACATAGAAGCAGGAGGAGCAGTGACTAGGGGATAGGCAGCCTTCTCCATGTCTCTTATCCCTATTCCTTTTCTGTGTCCGTGTCGTCCGTCCCCCCCCCCCCCGCAGTTGCCACTAATTTTTGAGGGACCACCGATGACCTTCACAGCTGCTCTGTGTCTGTCTCTACTGGGTCCAAAGAGCAGCCAGCCATACCAGGTCAGGTTTGAGGCTGGAGGTGCAGCAGCTCCCCCAGTTGCTCCATGTGCCCCTCCCCCAGCTCTGTGCACTGCTCTCCCATGTTCTCCCTTGCTCTGTGTGTCCCTCTTACCTGTACTTCTCCATTGCTCCCCCCCCGGCCTGTCAGGAGTTGCAACAGTTGCTTGCCCAGTCTTTATCAAATCTAAGATAAATATTTTTATCCAAGTTGAAAGGGGGGATAGGAAACTTCATCTTAGATTCAGGTAAATATGACATCTTTTATCTTTGCTCTGCTGGAATCCTAGTTACTTAAAAAAAAAAAAATCCTTTTAATAGAATTGTCTGGGAACCTGGATTCTGTGTCTGTGTCTGTGTCTGCAAGGTCCAAACTGGGAAATCTGGGGCATTCAAAGATTTGTCTTTAGGACAAATCAAAAAAATTGACAGTGTGGTCCCATCTTTCTCCCCTCCATGCAAAGTATTGTTTTAGGATCTCTAGAGCTGACTAGTCTCCAGGCAGCTTTGTGAATGAACTGGAGTTCCCAGGGTTTATTTTATGGGTGGTTGAGAAACTGAGAATCTGGAACTCTGGGAGTTAATCATGCAGCCCAAGCTACTGAAAGAATTGCAGACTTGGGAGCTGGATTTCTTGGGAGCTACCTGGCTCCCTGTTGGGCAGGTAAATTGGCAGGAAATCCTGTGGCTTCCATCAAAACAGGGTGGTCTAGCAAGAAGCTTTGTTTATGACACATCTTAGATTGACAGACATTCCATGGGAAAACTTGATCATAACTCAGGTATGATAACAGGTGCAGATCTTCCCTACTTGGTACCTGTTAATGTACTTTTAATATGAGCAGGTATCTAGATACATTGCAAGAACTCTACCACAGAAAACTGATCATTAGGGAATGTGACTGACTCTTATCTCTCTGCTAAAATCATGCAATTTTGTTATAAGAAAATTGTAGTTTGTATAGATTGGGCCTGAAATTTGTGGGTGGTAGGAGAGGGTGGTTAACATTTCCCAAAATGAGCTTGGGAATGGATTTATGTGATGAAATGGGTCTGGCCTACGTGATAAAAGGGATGTTATCCCTCTTTGGCAAAGGGGAAGAGACCTGTGAGGAGGGGCTCTTTAACTTGACTAACTTGTAATTGTTTGGTCAGTGGGTTCTTGCAGAAAAATTAATCAATGATGAAATGACTATTCCTTGAGAAGAACCTTAATAATTAAGTCATGACCTTGTACTACAACAGATTCCAAAATGTTATGAACTTTGCTCCAGCATAAATGGAGTAGGTTTCTTTCTTATCCTTAATAACTAAAATATTTAAATGATCCTTTTAATATAAAGGATATTTGACTTCTATGCAAAACAGTTTTAATATTAAAATCTCATGACCCTTAACTAAAATGATTTATCCACTTTTTATTAAAGGGAAAAATTACCAGTCATTATCTTAATCATAATACCACCCAACAAATGCTTGATTTAAAATAGTATATCACAACTAGCATTTGGTTTGAGATTAGTCAGTATTTGGAAAGTTATACTAGCCCCCATGAACCTGAAGCCCAGTGCACTTATTGGCTGAGTCAGAAAATCCTAGTAAGAAACCAGGTAATAACAACTGAAAGACTTCATTGAAAGTTCATGTCTTAAGCATTGAAAACTCGAGAAATTTGAGGGCAAATCTGAAATGAAAACAACCTAAAAAGGTAACACAAACATCACGATGTTTATTAAATTTATAATTCTGCTTAAACTCAGACAAATGATATCTATATAAATATACAGCTGTTTAATTTATATCTTCAGTTTTTCACAGTATGGTGGAATCTGCTATTTGGAATTGGAATTTAGCAATTTGAGTCTTGAGAGAAGAGGTAATTTACAAAGAATACCACTAAATTATAAATACGCATACAGGAGCAATTCTCGTTTCATCTTACAGCAATTTACATGTGATCTTTTCAAACAGATTTATTTTGAGTCTCAATATACAATGTATACTATTTGGGTCTACAGATAAACGGAGTCATACGGTATGTTCAAGAGTCCAGAAGTGGTTTTATGACAAATTCGGGGAGTATATCGAGGACTTCAGATTTCAGCCAGAGGAAAACACAGTGGAAACAGAAGAGCCACTTAGTGCTAGAAGGTAAAAGCAACTAAAGAATGCTTTTTTCAAATTAAAAGGGCATACTTTTTTTCCCAAATGAATGATCAATTGCAAAGTATTATTTGCATAAAAAGTAATAAAAGCAGGGCTGATGACTGCTTGTAAAATGAATGATTTTTATTGAGAATTGATATCCCATGTTTCTTTGCTTTATGGAATGATATGATACATTAGCACAGTTCAGACTTAACTAGCTTAAGAATTGCTTTCTTTAGCACAGAGGATAGCTTCCTCATTGGGATGTTGAAACTTGGCTTCCAGGTTTTGATCTGATGTAAGGTAGTAGGGCTTAGTAACTCATTTTGAGATGTGCTTTTGGCAGCTGAGAATAACTTGTAACATTGATTTACTTGATATGCATGTACAGCATGTACTGTACTAGAACACAACTTGTACAGATATGCCAAGTTGCACTGGAATGTGTACAGACTGATTAACATGTTACATTTATCCATATTTTTTCTAGGTTAACTGAAAATATGAGAAGACTGAGTAAGTACCAAGCAACAACCATATCTAGACATAAAACATCTCATTTTAATGTAGCTTAATATTTATGCATACAAAAATTCAGAGGTTCTGAGAAATAGATCTAGTTGAGAGGTAGAAGTGGTTTCTGAAACCTTAAATTCTTGCTTAGTGTAGACAGTTCCATTTATTTACTGTAGAATGCTAGGAATCCCTCTGTGCGTCTCTCTCTCTAAGGTTCTGGACAAGTGACATGTTTATTATACCTGTGCAATTTTTCATTGGGTTTGTATACTAATGGGTTTCATTGGGCTTCATACCAAACCATGTCAGGATTGTGAATGGACACACAATCTTATGTGAGAGTAGTAAATAGTAGGTTGCTATTCTAGTGGCTTAAATGCTGTGCCCAGTTTTGGTCCCCATACCTCAAAATGGATATAGAAGACCTAGAGAAGGGCTACAAGGGTGATGCGTGGTGTGAAGGTGCTTCCATGCAAGGAGAGACTAAAGAGGCTAGGTCTGTTTAATCTAGACAAGAGATTATTTAGGGTTTACAAAAAGCTAAAGGATGAAGAGAGAGTAAACAGGAATTTATTTATTATAATAATAATAATAATACAAGAGTTAGGGGTAACAAAATAAAACTAGTAGGTAGCTGAAACTAAGAAAAGGAAGTTTTTTCACACAACATGTATTTAAAGTGTGCAACTCATTGCCACAAGATGTTGTGGAAGCTGACAGTTTTTACTCAGATTCAAAAAAGAATTGGACAAAATCTTGAAGGAAAGGTGCATCAGTAGGTATTGAGCATGGGTTAGGGGTACAACCTCTGAATTAAAACTTCTTGCACCTTAAATGGTGGAGGCTGCAAACGGGAAAGGAATAGGTGGGAAATCTTGGTTGCACCCTGTCCACTATCCCTTTCATCATCCACTCTGCTACTCTGTGACACAAATCCATCTTGCCCAGTATCCTGTGGTCTGACGCAGTAAATGTAATTTCTTATGCACCTTGGATAGAGGATGTAAATATGATGCCTTTGTTCAGCTCTGATTAGACAGGATACCTTCTTGTTACAGAGACTATAATATTGTTGTTTTAATTAAGTGAGTATGGTAATGCTTTCTTGATGATCTGTGTAACCACTTTACTACTGAAAGGTGATCTTGCAAATACTGGAATACTAGTATAAAGTTACTGGGACTGGTAGGATAAAGACTGCTAGATTGAATAAAAGCAGGTTTGGGTCCTACCTGATGAATAGGAAATGTGAACCTTTCCAAGTGATTAGGAGAGAAAATCTTAGGGCATCTTGTTCCTTTCAGTTTACTAATGCTTTGTTTAGTCTAGTTGAAAGGTAACATTATCACACAATATTGCTTCCCTCACTTCCTTTGGGAGACTATTCTGTGGCCTGTGTCATCAGGAAGTCTGTTGTAGTCCTGCCTGAGTAAGAACTGCAAGATCAAGTCCTGGTATTTACTTGGTAGATCTGAATAGTTCTTAAGTTACTTCAGGTGAGTAGCAAGGCTAGGTGAATGTGAGATAGCATAAAGGCCTGCTCAAGCCACTGAGGCCTGTTCTCTGGCTTACAGTAGGCACAAATTGAAGTCAACGTTGTTACTAATGTTAACCCTCTCTTAAGGTTCTATTACTGCCGCAAGGCCACAGGAATTGCTGTAAAGAAGGGCTGAAAAGTGAACACCAGCTCTTCTCTTGCTACTGTCCTTCTAGCTAGTTCCACCAACTTGGGCTGTAGCATGGCCCCTTGGAGCTGCCCCAACTACTGTATTTCTGCATAAATCTATCACTACTTGTTTTGGGAATACCCATGGACAATATAGCAAGGATGGCTGAATGACCTATACAGACTAAGGGCCTGGTACACCTTGAGTTAAGTAGGACACGTGACTGAGTAAAAGAGTGTACAAGGTCAGATCAGGTTCATCAAAGGCTAGGGAGTTTAAGGGTGGAGAAAGGGAAGTGGCTGAAAGTTTTAAATGGCATTGCAGATTGATTTTTTTTTTTTTCGGGAGAGAGCATAAGAATACTCAAGCTAGAGTCTTAAGCTGGTTAGCTCAGATACAAGTTGTATGCTGGTGGTGGCAGCACAGAGCTCAGTGGGCATGTCTACATGAGACAATGGTCAGATGACTAATTCTACTGCACATTAGCGCAGTGGGCAAAGCCTGTGCTAATGCACAGTACGTTTAGTGTAATGCACATTAACATAACAAAAAAACCCCATTCATTTGTGCTAATGGCCAGTAGCATCGATTTATGGCACATTAAGTTAGTACCTGTCATTACTGGTACCAACTTAATGCACCATAATTATAGTACATTAATGAACATGTAGATGTGTCCAATGTGGCCTAATTTACTTTCTCAGTAGAATAAACTAGCCCACACTGAATTGCATAGATTCATAGATTGTAAGGCTGGAAGGGACCTTGGAAGATCATTGGGTCCAGCCCCCTGCACCAAGTAGGAAAGACAACTGGGGGTCAGGTGACCCCAGCAAGGTGACACTCTAGTCTCTTCTTGAAGATTTCCAGGTTAGGTGATTGCACCACCTCTGGAGGGAGCTTATTCCACAGTTTGGACACCCTACCTGTGAATAAGTTTTTCCTAATGTTGAGCCTGAATCAGTCTTCCAGGAATTACTGGACATTACTCCTAGGTTTGCCCTCGTGTGTCCTGGTGAACAGTTTCTCACTGAGCCCTTGATGTACTCCCCTAGTGTAGAGGTAAGCTGCTACCAGGTCCCCCCTCAGCCTTCTTTTCTTTAGGCTGAAGAGTCCCAGATTCCTCAGCCTTTCCTTGTGTGGCTTGCTGTGCAAGTTTCTGATCATATAGGTGGCTCTTCTTTGGACTCTCTCAAGCTTGTCCACGTCCTTGTCAAAGTACGGTGCCCAGAACTGGATGCAGTACTCTAGCTGTGGTCTCACCAGTGCTGAGTAGAGTGGGAGAATCACCTCCTTAGTTTTGCTGGAGCTGCATTGATTGGTGCATGCCAGAGGATTATTTGCCCTACTGGCTACAGTGTCGCACTGGTGGCTTATATTCATACTGTGGTCTATTATTACCCTCAGGTCCTTTTCATTCGTGGTGCTAGTCAGTTTGGTGCTGCCAGGCCTGTAGGTGTGTTGGGAATTGCTCATCCCAGGGTGAAGCACTTTACATTTCTCAATGTTGAACTTCATCAGATTCCAATTCACCCAACTTGCTAGCCTGCCTAGGTCTGCCTGTATCCGTAGTCTATCTTAAAGCATGACCACGCTTCCTCATAACTTGGTGTCATCCACGAACTTGGCCAGTGAGCTCTTCACCCCCACATCCAGATGTTGTTCATGTTCATGAGTTCATGTTGGGCCTTCTACTATTAGATAACTCTTGATACCTGAGCTGGTGTTGAGGTTTTCAGCGAACTCTTTGCACTGTTATATAATTTTTTAAATGATAATCCAATCTGGATGTGAATTGTGAGAGACTTGTTGTCACATTAAAAATGGTTCATGCCACTGTTAATTACCCAAAATAGCTGATTTTTTTTTTAATCTCCTTCTGCCTAGAGAGAGGTGCCAAACCTGTTACTAATTTTGTGAAGAATCTTTCTGCCTTATCAGATTGGTATTCTGTCTACACTTCTGCTATTGCCTTTATTGTAAGTTATCAGTTTCCTCCAAGAACAATAACTTCCTGAAAACTTTTTGGCCATTGTTTATTAGAGTTCTTTGCTTGCTATGAATCTGATTTGATATATTTGCTTAAAGCCAAAACATGTGGTACAGTTTTTAATACTAAATTAAATGCTATGTGACCCTTTATTTCATAATTATTTCACATTTAGATTTCTTGATCCTTTGCAACAGTGACAAGCTTCATATGTCAAAACTCTTGTCAGGTGGCTGGAAACATTTGTAGAGGTGGGGAAGAGGGGTGGAGATGGCAAATCTAAACCACTTGCAAATACTGGAGCTTTGTTTGAATACTTACGACAATCTCTTTCTAATTCCTAATGTGGATAGGCCCACCCTTCCCATTAATATCTGACCATAATATCATACGATGTACTAACTTGGGACCCTTGTTGTTCGTCTTGTCAGAAGTAAAGGTTGTTCCCTGAACCTACTAATTTGCTGTCACTTAAGCTTATTAAACTTGATACAGCTCTTTGGATAGAGTTGGCATGAAAAATAATGAGGATGCCTCCTGTTGTCACTTGCTCAAGTGCCTTATCCTTCCACTCAGGAAACTCTGATTCACTGCTAGTGTGGCCTTTTGGCCTTAAATTTGTCAATTGTTAACTATTGCTATTGTGACTACCCATAGCTCTAGTGTTTGAGACATTTAATACCATGCAGGAAACTGAGCTACTACACTTGATGCTTCTTGAGACTTGCTATAAAAGTCATAGTTCTATATGATGGCATTGCATATGTGAATCTGCCTGTCTTTTTATTGTTCCCAGGAATGACTGAGTGCTTAATGGTTTTGCGGGGGGGTGTTTGGAGCGTGGGTTGTGTTATACTGAATGGTTCAACAAATGAATTTCTGCATATAAATCATGGCAATTTAGTTGTGACTGGTAACTTTTTTTTTTTCTTCTTTTAATCTGCAGATTTACATGAATGCTGTATGGCATGGCTGGGCCATTCCTATGTTCTTATTTTTAGCAATTTTGAGGTTATCTCTAAATTACCTCATAGCCAGGTATTTATTTTGTTTATATCTGAAGACCAATTTTAAATATTTAATTTATTTTCTGAACAGGCATTTTTAAATCCATTTTATCCAGGAAAAATTTTAAGCTATTACTTGTGCTGAAAACAAGGGGTAAAATGGGTCTTAATTGGCAGCTTGAGATTTTTGAAGCTATGACAAATCGCTCAAGGTGTATAAACTAAATTAATATTAGGATTATCATTTTGATCATACCAAGTAGTGATATTTGGTTTCTGGTGATTCCAGTTATCATAATCAATGTTGCATATTGAGATTCCATTATGCCTTTCCATAGTACTGATAAATCATTGGAGAGCATCCCCATTTACCATTTGAAGCTTGTTGTGTTACTTTTTTTGGGTAGAAAAAACTTTGTTATAGACCTTGAACTACTACCATGTTCACCTGAATCCAAGATGACTCTGAATTTAAGGCAATCCCCCAATAATTACATGGAAATTTTATAAATGTGTTTTCCATTTAACAAATCTAATTAGTGGAAGGTTGTCTTATATTCATCCTGTCCAGTGCTGTGGCAGGGGAAACGGTGGTGGGGGGCTAGGACCCAGACCTGCACCCCTGCCACATGCCCCCCTAATGCCTCCCCACCCCCCACTACCTGCCTGCCCCCTGCCCTCTCTCCCTCCCACTTAGCTTCTGCTCTGGCTCCCCATCACCACCAGTTTTCCCTTAGGGTCAGAGCTGAACCACTGCCTGCCCTAGGCTGGTAGACAGGGCTCCCCAACCCACTACTCCCTATGCTGACTGGAAAGGATAAAATCTTATCTTGGATTTGAGTAAATAAATACAGTACTTGAATTTAGCTACAAATATGCTAATGAAAGCAGACTTAATTTTTTACAGTTTTAAATCTAATTAATCTTCATTGCCTGAGAACAGTGTTTTATGTACTCTGTGCCAAAACTCTATACTCTGTATTTTAGGTACTCTCAATACTTTATGCCGATTATATCTCCTTTTACAATAACACTAAAAAACCCAGCATATGTTAACTTTATGGAAAAAAGAGGTATTTAAAGATTAGTTGTATTGGTATTGAATCTCACCCTGTGTCACAAAGTTTAGGTTTTTTGTTTGTTTGCTTTTCAACTCTTCTTTCCAAAACCTCAGCATCAGTCTTAGAAATGTTAATAGTGAAAAAATCACTCCAGTGCTAATCAATTATTGTGACCTATAGTATATCAAGAGTTTTATTAAAAAGATGAGATTCCCCACACTAACACCCTGCCTAACTAAAATTTAACATGTCAACTTCAGTTAAATATGTGTGGAACTCTTGACTTTAAGTGCTGCTTTATCTGTTAAATGCTGGTTTAACAGGTGAAACTTCAGTAAAACCCATTCACAATGTGTAATGATGTAGGTTGTGGGTTTGTTTTTTTTTCCTGGAGAAAAGTACAAGCTCTATTTGGCAGCTCATTGTAAATGTCCTATGTAGTGGTAATGTATATTTTGTGAAACAATGCTGTAATTCCTTAATTAGTATTTATTGTCAAAGTGGTTGATGTGCCTGTTTAAGAGAACTCCCAGCTCTCTTAATGTCTTCATACAGTTCATGTGTTTGTTGTTGCTTCTTGGAACAAACTTGCAAATCACTTACTCTGAGCATACACGTGGTTCTCTTCATTGTTGCATGTTAGTGTTAAGTGCTTGGAATGTCAAAACTATATGACTGGCTCTTGGAAAGCACATACCTACTGAAAAATGTTGCCAACATTTTCATTTTAAAATAATTTATTTTAAAAAGAATATGGGCTGAGACTAGGAAACCATTTTAACACTACAAAGTAGCCTAGAGACACGATGAGAAAGGGATATTTACATTGTTTGCGACTGTTCCCTTGGCTTCTAGGGGTTGGAGAATACAGTGGAGCATCGTGCCTGAAGTCTCTGAACCCATTGTAAGTCTGTAATCTTCAGTTATACAGTATTTCATGCTGTTGTTCCAAAGCAAATGCATTATTACATGAATATTAGTGTTTCAAAGCTTCTTTATTTGTGTGGGTTTTTTATTGCTTATTTGGAGGAAGGGGAGGACATAAAATTGCAATGCTACCCTCACTCTTAAATCCTGTTTACTTGTAGTTTTAAAACCAACTTTTATTATTTCTTTGTTTATTCATTAATTTATTTTATTTTTTACTAAAATCATTAGCAGTTTCTGGTGAGACCTGTAAATGTGCACCAGATTTTTGGGGTAAGCTGAGACTTGGGATAAACACTGAAGTTGAATCCAATGGATTTTCTTTAATTCAGGAACTTTGTGTATACTCTTGTTTGAATGTCCATTGTAATAGCATAAAGATGTAACATAGTCACTTTGATCTTATGGAAATCAAATACTGTATTTTTCTTGCATACAACAGGCCCTGGAATATAATACACACCTTTGTTTTGTTTGTTTGTTTTTTTTGAAAGGCAGAATGAAGATTTTTTTTCCCCAGAGTTGTGGCTGTGTAGAGCAGGGACAGAGCCTAATCTTCAGATGACTTGCCCTCTCTTTCCTGCTTAATTAAAGCTGAAATCCTAACTGGTCTCCATAGGTGGTTTTACAATTTTAAAATGAGCTAAAGGCTGTGAAATAGGAGGAGAGAGACCAGGAGCAGCTGGCACACAGCAAAATTGCCCTAAGAAAGGTTCGTTTGATTACTAAAACATCAGGCCCACTAAAAGAGAGATAATTGTTAACACCTCTGGAGTGAAAAAGTGTGCCATTGAGTCAATTGACTTCCTCAGCTGCTTGAATAGTAATGCCCCAGCTGCTGCACTGTACAACAAGAATTAAACCAGGGTGTTTCTATCTCAGACAGAAAATTGGATTCCCTGCTCAATGCATGCACCCCAATTGGGCGGGGGGGCTGATTTTTTTAGGGGGGCAAGACACCTATATTCAAAAGCATGGTGTGAGATTAGATGTATATAAAATCAACAAATAGCATAAACTGCTAGAATTATGCATTTTATAGTCTGCAAAAATTCTTAGGAAGAAGCACTGACAGTAGATAAAATCTGTTGAATTGCAGACCATTTCATAACTTTTTTTTACTGAGGGTCATGGAGAATACCAGGGATCATCTTATTGCTTTTTAAAGGGACACAGTTTTGTGAAGTTTGTACACCTATAACTTTCATAAATCTTTAAACGTTAATATAAATGCATAATATGCATGTCTAGTGTATATAGAAAATGCAGGCTGATTCTAGTGCTGGTTGTACATTGTACAGTTTTAGGATCAAGAATGAAAGTATTAATATGCTATATTGTTCGTTGATCCTTGTTTGAAGGAGGGATTATGCAAATGTTCTGCTAATTTGATATAGGTTAGAGAGGGAAGCAATTTGTAAATGTGAGGGATGGTGGCCAGAGATGGAAGAAGTAAAAGCCAGAAAACTGATGGCAATAAACTACTAATAATCTAAAGAAAAGGATTTATTGCAGAGGAAGTGTTTGGGTTTATTTACTGCAAGTCCCATTAGGAATTTTTAAATGAGGAGAGCAGTGACCAAGATAAAAGTAAACTGGAATGCTTTGTTTTGTCTAAGGAACCTCCAAAGGAAGATCTGACAGTGTCAGAAAAGTTTCAACTTGTTTTAGATGTGGCTCAAAAAGCACAGGTACTGTACTCCATTCAGATTTCTTTTTTCATGACTTGTGTAGTCCATTGTATGTGTTGTGCCACTTTTGCTGCCAGCCCTACTCCTCAGCCAGCACTCACAGGGGGGCCACTGGTGCTCCTGCCTGCCCCCCTGCCTGCTGGCTAAATGGGGAGCATGGCTGGATGGGGTGCATCGGCGCTCGCAGAGGGTGCACAGGTACCCCCGTGCACCCTCTACGCATCGCCACTGGTTGTACATGTGGTTTTTATGTTGTCTGCATTGGAAGAGCCTCAGGGCATTTTACAGTTGAGATCAGATACATTTATATATAAAGGCTGATAAAAATATGGAAATAGAATATTATGTAATAGAATTAACTCCCCAGACAGTTCCTCAAACTTAAATGTGCCTGCAGAAGACCTGTCCAAATCAAAGCTCTTATAATGCTTCTGGAAAATGTCCACGCTTGGACTCCCTCCCCTACAAGGGAGTTATGGGAGAAGTGTCTGCACAAGCTCTGGTTTACCTTATAATCTCTTCAATAAGAAGGGGGATTCTGGTAAGATGCCTTAGAGGTGGCAAATCTGTTATCTCACAAAAACTTCAAATAAATCATTTTAATATACTAAAACTACCCAATCATAACTTTACATCTGCCTGAAGTAGCTGAAATTTAAAAAAATTCCAGCAAGCAACCTGCCTGACTGCAGACCAGTAGCATTCACACAGGCCTCTAGTATGTTAATTTCCCCATCTTATGCCCTCTACCTACACCCTCTGATAAAAAAATCTGTACATAGGTGATCTTCTGGGAAGGTAACTGAACTGGGGAGTGTTCTGTGCTTGTTCTTTTTGCTCTACTTGGCAGCAAAACTGCAGTTGTGGGTTAATGTTTAAACTTTATGTAGAAGTTAATTGATCTATTCTATGCTAAATTTAATTACCTGTAGTTTATGGTCTCAAGGTGTAAATCCACATTCTAATATTCTGTTCTTTAAATTCACAAAGGCATTGATAAGTTTCATATCGTCACTTAAGCCATTTCATTTGCTTCAGATATTTATTGCATGCAGACTCCCAAATCTGCTTCTCCATTCTGGTACACCACCCTGCATCTAGTCCCATGGACCCATCTCTGAATTCAGGGCAAGACATGTAACTTGGACATGGTGACTAGTATCTTTCCTCCCATACCTTCCTCATCTCTATTCTCTGTCTTCCTCTGACAGACTGCATGGGTCGCTCGGGCCTATAACTTGAGGGGGAATCTTGCTCTTCCCACTCCTTTAGAAAGCACATCTTGGAAGTTCAAATTCCACTAGTTTTTTCCTCGGCAATGTGGATTACTTCTCTTCTGTCCTTAACAGCAAGCAGCCTCATTTGTGTCTTTATCCCCCACATGGACAACTGTAACTATACTTCTCTGGTATCTATGACTTCCGCATCATGAACCTTATTCCCCTTCCCACATTCTGAACAAAACAGCTGGGAGGATAAGCTTCCTGACCCACTGCCTTTCTTGACCATGTCACTCCTCAGATGCCTTTATTATCTAAACCTTATATTACATCATGTTTGAACTTTAAGGGCCCACAAGCGTGCACATGCAGCTTATGGTGATAAAGACCTGACTGCGGTGCCACAAACTGCACATGCTGCACATACAGGCCATGCTGCTAATTTGCACTGCAGCAGGTTTTTTTGATACTGGGAGATTTAAAAAACAAAACCAAAAACCCGTGCCAGTAAAAAGTGGTGTGGTGCACATGGCAGGAGTGTGCACCTCCCAAAACCAGACCCTGGCCAGCCAGAGCCACACTGCAGCTGCTGACCAGCTTTCGCAGGCCCCAGATCACTGCTACTGGAGCCTGGGGAGGCCCCCAGGTAAGGCTGCTGGGACCAGCCCAGGTGCTGACCCCAGCCTCCTCTACCCCACTTGGGGCAATGTGTTGCAAGCCAGAGTACACATGCAGGGGTGTTCCCTGGGGATGACTAGCAGCAGCACAAATACTTGTCACTGCTGGTTGTCCCAGGGGAATGCACGTTCCTGCTCATGGTGACATGCCCCAAGCGTCTTCCTTCTACTGCCTAATTCTGCCCTTTGTCTCCTTTCTCTCCTTACTTTTCCCCAGTCCTGCTGACTGTTCTCTATCAGTGATCCCCATATTGTCTTTTTTCTACAACTAAAAGGAATCACATCTCTCAATACTCTTAGTAGAGCACATCATGAGATTTTGCTGGAAACAAAGAATGAACCTTAATAGCAAGGTTCAAACACACGACTTCATTACACAATTCTACCAAACCACCAGTAGATGGATCTGTTATAAACTTTCTAAATTGGAATCATATCATCCCAAATATTTTTATCCCTTTCTGAGGGCATGTTGGTCAAACTTAATGGGAGTAGTGAATTCCTGTCTCCAAACTGCTATTTATACCGTAACAAATACAGCAACCAATCCCTGTAGTTCCAGTGTCATCAAAAACGCCAAATTTAGACCTGACTATAGCTGTTCCCTATGCTTAGTACATAAACTTCCTAATTTAAAATCCCTGCCAGGACACTTTGGACTTTCCAGGTGTAGCAGTAAGGTTAAACAATTCTTTCTGCTCTCTTTAGATAACCAATGATTAATGGGTCACAAATTGCAAAGCAAGGTATAAAACCAATTGGAAAGCCCCTAACTACTGATTCATGCATATTTCTTAATTCTCTAGACAGGTGATTCTCAACCCAGATGCTGTGGGATGCACCACACTGTTAGCACTGTTAGTGTGGCAAAAATTCACAAGCATTTGATATTTAAATAAACTGTATTATGACTGTGGTGACAGTAAACATGTTGCCAGTTGTGCCAATGCAGGACTAGAGGCAACATTGTTAATGAAAGCTAGGTCCCTCCAATGTCTTTTATTTGAGTTTATCTTTGAAGACGCAACCAAAGCAGAGACGAACACCTAAATATAATTCAGAAGATAAATACAGAAATTTCAGATAAGAATCCATAGTGTGAAAAACTCTGACTTGTAGTTTTTGAGTTCTTTATCACAGAAAAATTGCTCTATTTTTCCAAATAATAGATCAAATAAAGTTAAAAAATGAATGAAATCATTATTTGAAATGGAGTCTGCTAAATTCAGAAGATTTATGGAAGGGTGCCTTGAGTCTAAAAAAAAAAAAAAAAGTTGAGAACCACTGCTCTAGACTAATTAAAACCATTAATGAAAAATTTCATGGTTAGTTTTCAAGGATTTGTAAACGTAAGAAAATAGTTTTGTTTTCTACCTGTTGGCTGTCTGCAGGCAAAAATATTGTGCAAAAGTAATTCTCTTGTTTTAATGCAGAACCTGTTTGGCAAAATGGCAGACATACTGGAAAAAATCAAGAAGTAAGTTTGTATGCTTTGTTTAAAGGAAAAAAATCTTCAGCAAGCTGGAATTAAAATGTTTTAACAACCATTTCTGTTTTGTTTTCATAGCTTGTTCATGTGGGTCCAGCCAGAAATCACTCAGAAGCTGTATATTGTTTTATGGGCAGCTTTTATTGCATCCTGCTTCCTACCTTACAAGATCATTGGGCTTGCAATGGGTAAATAAATAAATAAATTGGTGTCTAGAGATAATCACAGGGTATGACTGGGATTCTAAAATTTTAAGTGCTTTTTTAAAGACCAAGCTGTTTCACAGACAACACCCTAGTCAACCTTCTTACACTTCAATAGCTAGTCAGCTGGGTGGGTTGCATAGGTGAAAATGCTCTGAGCAGAGGGCTAAGAGGAGGCTGATGTTTGGAGGCAGCATACAGTATACCAGCCTGTATAGAGGTTTGGAGGATATTTTGAACTGAAGAATGTGGACAAAAAAATCCTTCTTGTATGTGAATTAAACATTCCCATTGTGTTTCTGAAATTATCACATAAGTCGCATTTTAACTGCAGCATTGATTTTAAATTCCCATATTCAATTCAAAGTGTTGCTCAATTTAATGGTCGCTGAAATAACAAATTGGAACAGTTTAACAGGCTGCGTGTGGCTTTTAGAATGATATTTCACTTGCTTGTATGGCTCTTTTTAAAATCATTAGTTCCTGCTCAGAGATGAGATGTTTGAAATAAGTTGAGTGGGCTAGGTTAATGGAAGGGTGCCTTTATAAAAGTACAAATACATAATCAACTGGAAAGTTTAATGTAAGGGATTATTATAGGATAATATAAAAGCATTATCTTTTGTGACAGAAGATGATCAAATAGGTGAAAAAGTATTTATGTTTCTCTATGTTGTGCTAAAATCAGAAGATCAATGTTTGATGTTTTTACTGTGCTTTAGCATAATAATACTAAACATGCAAAGAAACAAAAATATGTGTAGATATTTTGCTGCAAAAATGGGACACATTTTTTGCTTCTTCAGTAAAGTAAAATAATATAACCTAGAGAACTGTTCAGCACTCTAATGTACCCTAACAATATAACAAAAGGATACTGCTGAACTAGGTCAGTCTATATTCAGTGTAATTTCTGATTTCTGTCCTGATTCATTAATCTGGACTATTAAAAGATTATGGATCAAACTGAACCCTGGCAGAAGTAGGGTGTTTATCCCTCAGTGAAGTCAATAGCAGGTCTTTCTATTTACGTCTGCTGAATAACAGTGCCATTTCATATGATTCCCAAATTGCTTCACTCTGTTTGTTTCTGTTATCTATTTTTAGGAGTTGAGACAAAAGCCTGAGTGTAGATGTGAATATATTTCTACTCGGCATAGTATAAAATATATTTACAGAAATGTGTTGGTATTTTTGATTGACTTAATGGAGATGTAACAAAAACTTTGGGTAGATTACCAATGCCAGTTAAAATGTGTTTGCTAAAAATGCGTTTTGTTTTTTGTTTAAACTGTTCAGGACTTTACGCTGGAATCAAGTTTTTCCTTATCGATTTTATTTTCAAACGGTGCCCAAGACTTCGAGCTAAGTATGATACTCCCTATATCATTTGGACAAATCTGCCTACGGATCCTCAACTAAAAGAAAGGTCGAATGCTACTGTGTCAAGACGGGTAAGTAAAGTCTCATACTTTCATGCATCTGAACAAGCTGGCTTGCTTGCTTTCATTCCATTTTCAGTGGCTAGAGCACATGGAGGAAAGGGTAGTAGTTGAATCCTAATTTCAGTGGCAGTCTGACATGTCTTTATTTAAAAAACCAAACAACCCCCCTAGATTCACATTACTCATAAAGTTGTTTTGCTTTATCTTATAGAAGAGACTTTCTGTTAGCGTGAAGTTTCCTTAAAAAATTCTGAAGTCTTACTTAAGCATTTAACTATAAAACTGGCTATAAAGAGATTCTGGTGTCCATGTTGATTTCTGTAACAAATTTGCTCATGATTATAAGTGGAAACAATTTTTTGTTCCTTGTGTGCCAGGATTGGATTTTCAAACTGCCTGAAGTATCGTTTCATTTTCATTAGAAGTGAAAAATTACCCAAACCATAATGCTTGAGTTTCCAACCCCCCTTAAGTTAGGAAAATTATTAGTAAAGGTTGGAAATACCTTTTATAGACGTGAATATCCACATCTTATAGATGGTTATAAGTGTGTTAGAAGAAGATGACCTATAAGTAATGGTTTTAAGTAACCTCTCAATCTGTTAGGACTCTAATATTTGTAGGCATGTGTAATATACAACTTGATTCTTCTTTTGTACATATAATAAGAGCTAGATAGCAAATGGTATAATTGTATTTTTATATCCCCTATTATTGTATTATTATATAAATCAGGGCTGTCCAAATGGCAGCCTACGGGCTGCATGCACCCCATAAGAGGTTAAATTGTGGCCCCAGGCTCCTACCTGGCCACAGCTCCACCACATTGCTCTGGCAGCAGACAGGGGCTCCAGGCTTCCCTTTCCTTTGGGTCCCCTTTCCCAGAGGGTCGAGTGGTGCAGCATGGCACAGCCTTCAGTGCCAGGGGAGCCCTCAACTTGGGGTGCCTGAATGGCAAAATACTGGGGGAATTTGAGTCTGGGAGGCTAGGATTGTGTCAGGGTGTGTGATGTAGCAGCGGGAGAGCATGCAGTATGGCAGTGGCAAGGGTATGCAGAAAGGAAGCATTTGTGTTGTCAGTATAGTTGGAGGGGAGTCATGTGACCCCGCTGGGCTGTGACTCCCCACTGATGCAGTCCGTGCTAGTGTGTCCTGAAGGGTGTGCAGCTGCTAGCTACTTTAAAATTGGCCAGCCCTGATCTGAGTGTTTTAACAATCAGTTATAAGATCGTACACACCCTTTCAAAGACAATAAATCTCTGTTATGTTATCTTAAAGATAGTCTTAAAGTGCAATATAAAATGGGAGTTATAGTTTTGAACCCCTTCAGATGAAGAAGGGCATTCCTGGGCAAGTGCTCTCACCACAAAACTGGGGCGTATGAGATGACTACCACCACTGCCAGCCACACTTTAAAAGAGCCAATTGATCATGTTAAGTTTTAAAAATGCTCCAAAGTTCTGTGGAGAGGCAGTTTTAATAAATTTGTCTTGGGATCAAGTCTATAAAATTATGAAATGAAATCAGTAGTGTACCCATCTGCTATGCGCACACTGCCCTTTTAGGGGGGAGATGTACAAAGGAGTCCAGACAGAGTTGTCCCTTTTGTGCATTAGCCACTCTTTTAAAGTGTGGCTGGCAGTGGTGGTAGTCTTCTTCTATACAATAGTCTTGTGGTGAAAGCATTTGCTCAGGCATGCCATCATTTGTCTGAAGGAGTATCTCCTGCCTCCTAGGATTGGACCTTAACTGCTAGCCTTAACGGCCATTTTCCATCTATTGTGCTGAATCTGGGCTACTGTACCGAAAAGAATTAAGGATTCAGGGGGCTAGAGAGAGAATGCTCAAGAAGTAACTTGATCCTGCACCCTGGTAAGGATATGATCCTTCTAGCAGGGGAGCACAATAAATTATCTCACCAAGCATATCTCCTTTGATCTGAAGAGGTGGAGCCTGTCTGATGCCCCGTAGTAGCCAGTTTCAGTGGTGAATTGCCTATCAAGAAAAATGGTGGTGAAGACATCTGTAACTATGATGTTTTCACTTTCAATTTCAGTCCTTTTTATTTTTTTATCCTCATCCCCTGAAGGAAACAATTTACTTCAGTAACCCTTGGGGCAAGATGGGAAAGAGTCCACGTTTGCCTATCTGTTTCGCAAGGTTGAATTGTACCTAATAAAAGGCAGTTAGAACTGTTTAGCTGGAACTTGGGCAGAAGACAAGGCAGAATATCCCCTTTTATAAATTAACTCATACAAAGAGGCATAAACTTTTGTAAGCAAGAGCTTACTTCATCTGATTACAAAAGCTTGTACCTAGTGGTGTCGGTGCCAAATGTCATTTGCTCTGAACTTCTGTTCAGTTAGGGCTAAATCCCTTGAGGTACTGAGAGCCTGAACTTATCTTGAAATGCCCGCTAAGGATAACTAGCTCGCTCTTCACAGAATAGCCTTAAATATAGGGGCTGGATACTTCACTCACACGTATGGTATATGGGGGAGTGTATGTGTAGTATAAATGGGAATGGAGTACTTCCCTGACAAATGACAGCCCTTTTGATTACTATCTAAGATGCTAGGAAATGAAGATGCAAGGAAGCTCTCCAAAATAAGGTGTTGGCTGCTCTGCCAGAAAAAAAGGTTTTGTCAATTGGTCAGGAGCTTTATCTAAAATTGACTTTTGCTTTATTCCATCCCATTGAAATGCTTCACTCCGTAATCGTCACCTTTCACTTAGAACCATTTTGCTCTTAATCGGAGTACTAACCTATGAAATTCTGATCGTCTTCTGAAGTTAGGGGTGAATTAACCTAGAAAATAACCTGAAAGAATTGAATTAATGTGCTCTAACCACTGACTGCTTTTTTTTTTAAGTTGCTTTCATTGTGTGTAGTTCCTTGATAGGCAAGTAGGATCTTGCAGCTTCACTCAGTTCATGTTTTATTCTGTATATAATAATGTTTAAATAGATTTCACTTTTTTTGTCACTGTCACATTTGTGTTTGTTTCTTTTCCTGCTAGCTGTCAGGGTATGAAAAGGTATGGATCATAGTGTGGAAAACTATTTCAGCATTTGTGTTCATGAGAAGCTTATTCAGTTTTGTGTGTTTTTTGTTGTTTTTTCTCTTTTGTTTAATGTTTGTTTTTATTTATTTGGAGTGCTTTGGATTTTGTTTTATGTCCCTTCAGACAGGTCTTAAGTGTGGCTACTGGTTACTTATTAGCTAGGAAGTTCCCACTAGCAAAACAATTTAAATTGTGTGCAGTGGCATACCCATATCTAATCTGATAAATTTCTGGCTGTGCAAAAATGTTATAGGTGCCTCTAGTGTAATGTCCCCTTCAGAGGGTTTCTGTCTAAAGAGTGAAATGTGTTGAATCAGCACCTTTAAAAATCTTCAGGTCAATTAGTGCATTATGGCATAGCAAGATTTTGTAGTAAGTATTGCACGGTGTCATTCTTTGGAGTTACCTAAAATGAGTTTGAATAGCATTTCTACTATGCTTTTTAATTCAGTTTTAAAGGAGGAATGTTAAACTATTAATAGACTAATCTTTCAAAGAGTGAAATTTAAATATTGCCATTCACATGAATTGCTTTTTCTTCTTACAGCTTCAAACGGCAGCATCAAGAAGCTATGTAGGTTCAAATGCCCCAACTGGAGTAAATAAAGATGAAGACAGTAGTCGTTTTCATACTACAAAAAGAGGCAATTTCCATGAAATCTTTAACCTATCAGAAAATGAACGTCCTTTAACAGGTACTAAACATAAAGATGGGTTAAACTGATAAAATTAATTTGTTAATATAGTTACAAGTCTCTTAATCTCAGTGTTAGGTAAGTATAAACTTTTATTGTAATGCTATCTATTCTAAACTGGTATGGGTAGTTTGAGAAGTATGAGAGATACTTTTGTCAAGTATCCATATGATCCTGTGAAAGAAACCACTGATTCACAGGCTTTTATGGTACCATTGAATTTGATAGGGAGAAAAGATGCATAATCAGTTTAGAGACAGTAGTTTGACCCTTGCTTGAAACTAATAGTTTGTTTGGAAAAATCTTGCCACTGATTTCTGAAAAGCAAAATCTACGTCACAAGAACCCACCATAGTTGCTCACATACCATACTGTGGAGCCAGTGCCTTGCTCCGTCTGACCTATCGGGGTGTGGCCCCTCCCCTCAACTCACCTGCCACGACTTGGATGTACTCAATTACCTTCGGAGGGGTCTCCAGTGGAGCTCTTTATCCTGGGTAGGGCCTCCCGATAGGCGGTGGTACTCACTGTTATCGGACGCGGTGATCCACGGGGCTCCGCCTCCCCTACACCCCATCCACACGCCAGTCGCTGGGCGATGTCCTTCAGATGTTGCCAGGCCCAGTATGATGGCCTCTGACCGGTTCCCCGGTTCTCGGTCGTTCCCCTCTCCTGCAGAGAGGAGTTTCTTCTTTCTCCTCCCTTATAGATAACACTCCTCCGGACCAGGGGGAGCTGGTGGTTGCTTCCCCTGGTTCCAGCCCCCTCCTGGGGCCTCCGCTATCTCCCCTTTCCTCCCGTCCGCAGGGCGCTCCCCTGCTTCCTGTGCGGCTGCCGCTTCAGGACGCAGCAGAGAGAGTGCCTCGGCGTGCACTCTCTGACCGCCTCTCGCCTGGCTGCTGGCGAAAGGCGTCCCGCTCCTGCCTATACTGCTTGCTTGATACCTGCAGGCGGGGTCCTTGACGCTCCGTGCAAGAGCCTGCAGCACGGGCCGCGCACCCGTACTCTCTCCCCCTGGCTCTCCCTCTTTCCCTGTCCTGTCGGTGTTTTTGAATCCGCCCGCAGCGGCCGCTCCGGCCGCTGGGATTGGCTCAGCTGTTCGCCGCGCGGTGAACAGCTGTTGCCAGAGCCGGCGTAATGGCGGCTCGCGCGGCTGCGGCTCTTCCTCCCGCTGCCCCTCTGCCAGTATGTATGCCCTTCTGGGGGCTTGTTCACGGGGTCTAGGGTCTGTGGGTCCCCTCTTCTCCCCCTCACTCGCCTGTGGGGGCGCTTCGCTGCCACACATACACACCTTATTTCAGGAAGGCAGAATGAGAAGTGAGGTTTTTTTCCAGTCATCTTTGCCATGGCATTGGCTCACCCCTGGCTTAAGCTTCCTGCTGTATGGAGAAGGGGCAGAGTCCTCTCATCATCACCTCTCTCCCTTATGCTGTAGGCCCAACAGCTAGTGCCAATTTGGTGGTGGCTGTGAGAGGGTTAATTTGTTAGCTGCAGCAGGATAGGGGTAATAATGCTGGTGACAGGACCCTTATCTCTGTTCTGTGTCTGAGAGGTGTAGGTTGTAGCTGTGTTGGTCTAAGGGCATAGGCAGACAAGGTTCTTTGGGTGAATCTGATATCTTTTATTAGACCAACTTAAATAGTGGAAAACAATTATTAAGCAAGCTTTCGGGTTCAAAAACCCTTTGTCAGGCTAAAGGAAGTTTCTGCAGTTGGTGTGTGCTCTTCCTGGATGGAATGAAAAGTAAAGAAGCCAGAGGCTGGGCTGGCATGCATACAAGACAGGCAGTCAGTGAAAATGTAGATTGAGGAGTTAATGGGTGAGAGAGAGGCTGGGTGGGGGGCAGAGGGAGAGAAGGGGGATGAATAGTGGAGAGGTACCTGGGGAGTCAGATGTTAGGCAGGTTATAATGTGTCATAAATCCAACGTCTATATTTAGTCCCATGATTTTTAGTGTCCAGGAGATTGATGAAGTGGAGTTCATAGGCTCGTCTCTGGGAAGTGTTTTGTAAGTTTTCTTTGAGGATCAGGACTGAGAGATTGGAGAGAGAGTGGTTTGCTGTGAGAAATGTGCTCCCACAAGTAATTGGGTATTCCTGTCTTTGATAGATTTCTGGTGCACATTTGTTGTTAGGTCTCTCCCACATATTTTCCATCAGGGCATTTGGTGCATTGGATCAGATATATTACATTTCTGGAGGTGCAGCTGTAAGATCCTGGGATGCTGATGGCTCTGTTGTGGGGTGTAGTAATAGTAGGGGTGGTGGAGATGTGTTGGCAGGTCTTGCATCTTTTCATGGCACGGTCTGGATCCACTTGGTGTGTTCTGGGCTTGAGGAAGTTTGCTTCTGGTGATGAGGTTGTCGAGGTTCAGTGCTTGTTTGAAGCCTAGGATGGGTGACTCTGGGAAGATCTGTTTAAGAATAGGGTCTCTTTCTAGTATGGGTTACAATTGTTTGATGATTTTCCTTACAGGTTCGAGGGAGGGGTGATACGTCATAACCAGCGGTGTGCGATTTGTGGGGGGTTTTCTTTTGTACTGCAGCAGTTCTTCACGCGGTATCCGGGTGGCTCTTTCAAACGTGCGATCCATCTCTCTGGAGGGGTGTCCTTGTTGGGTGAAAGCCTTTTTAAGATTGGTGAGGTGGCAATCCCGGGTGTTCTCTTCAGTGCAAATTTGGTGGTATCTGAGGGCTTGGCTGTATATCACAGCTCTTTTGGTGTGTTTAGGGTGATTGCTGGTTCTGTGCAGATATGTATGTTGGTCTGTGAGTTTCTTGTATAACCTGTTCTGTATTTTATCATTCTGGATACTGATCATCGTGTCTAAAAAGGAGATGTTGGTGCTGGAGTATTCTAGAGAAAGTTGGATGGAGGGATGGTGATTGTTGAATTTCTGGTGGAACTCAATCAGAGATTGTAGGTTTTCAGTCCAAATGATGAAGATGTCATTGATATATCGTAAGTATAGCAAGGGTTTGATGGTGCAGTTCTTGAGAAAGTCGTCTTCCTGGTGGCTCATAAAAAGGTTGGCATACTGTGGGGTCATTTCGGTGCCTGTAGCTGTTCCCATCATCTGGAGGAACTGTTGGTTATTAAAAGTGAAATTGTTGTGTGTGAGGATGAAGTGTATAAGGTCAGTAATACCTTTGGGTCTGTACTCTGAGTTGTAATCTTGTTCCTGTAGATATGTAAGGTAGGCTTGGATGCCATCCTGGTGTGAGATGTTGGTATATAGGCTGGTAACGTCCATGGTGGCTAGGAGGGTGTTGCTGGGAAGGTGGTCTATGTTTTTAAGTTTCCGTAGCCTAGGAACTCCACTTCATCACCCTCCTGGACACTAAAAGTCATGGACTAAATATAGACATTGGTTTTATGACACATTATAACCTGCCTGACATCTGACTCCCCAGGTACCTCTCCACTATTCATCTCTCTTCTTTCCCCCCGCCCCCCACCCAGCCTGTCTCTCACCCATTGACTCCTCAATCTACATTTTCACTGACTGCCTGTCTTGTATGCATACCAGCCCAGCCTCTGGCTTCTTTACTTTTCATTCCATCCAGGAAGAGCATGCACCAACTGCAGAAACTTCCTTAGCCTGATGAAGGGTTTTTGAACCTGAAAGCTTGCTTAATAGTTTTCCAACTATTTAAGTTGGTCTAATAAAAGATATCAGATTCACCCAAAGAACCTTGTCTGCCTGTGTGTCTGAAGCGTTTATAGCTGAGCACAGCCCCTGCTGCCCTTCCAGTATGGAAGTTAATTTTATTGCTTAAGATGTATCCTAATTTTGGATGGCTTTTATTTAGAGGAAAATGTTCATGTGGTATGTGAATAAATGTTTTATATTGCTTATTGTAGGAAAATCATCTATGTGTGGGAGTGTGCTTAATGCACCAAGTGTACCCAATGGGGTCATTTGATCTTGAGAAAGAAAGATGAAAATCTTAAGACTGGCTTTCTTGAAATGTTTTGGTTTGTGTTTTTGGTAGCATGTGAAAATGGTTGGCGTTGCTGCCTGATTAACAGAGATCGGAAGATGCCTACAGACTACATTAGGAATGGAGTCCTTTATGTCACAGAAAAGTGAGTCATTGGTGCTTGGCAGTATATTGTTTGAGGCAAGGGCAAGAAGGAATCTTTTCTTTTTGTGTGTGGGGGTGTTTTTTTTCCCCTTTAGAAGTGTATTTGGTGGGAGGGAACAGGTCTGAAGTAGAGCCTATAGAAAAAGTTTTAAGCCACTCAGCTCTGACATTTTGCTATAAAGTGACTTTTCATAATGTTAAGAATTCAGGGAAACTAAGGAGGTGACATCTGGAAACTGGAGCATGGTTGATTTAACAAATGTATTAGATGTCTGGGAAATGTTTGTAGATGAATGGGTTAACTATTCAGCATTTTGTAGGTTAGCTGTAAAAGGAGATTAAGGGCAGAGAATGAGACACCTAAATTATGAAAAGATGTATTTTAATTACGGATAATTTAACCAAGTATTTTAATTAGGATAAAACTAATTGATCCACTATCTACTTTGTTTAAAAAAACACTTTCTTGTCAGTTTGTGTTGCTGTGTACTCTTTTTAGACAAAAAAGTTTTCAAAGTTAGAAGATGCGCTCCAGAAGATGTGCAGGGTTTTAAGAGCTTTGGTTCTCAGATTACAGCGTTAAATAAACCTTTTTTTCCCCCTTGTTTTTAGTTATTTATGCTTTGAAAGCTCCAAATCTGGTTCCTCTAAAAGAAATAAAGTAATTAAACTAACAGATATAACAGATATTCAGAAGGTAAGTCTGTATTGGTTGTGATGGGGTTTGGGGTTGTTTTCTGTTCTATTGCTGCATTTTACTTTTGTTTTAAATGTCTATATTAAGAATTAGGTAGTGGGAATTTAAAATATTATAGAGATGTAATTCTTAGTGCAAAACTACTTATCAGGGCATTAGAATTTGCTTAACTTGGTATTGGGATTGATATATACAAAACAACTCAATTTTTGCCTTTAACAAGTGTTCCACATGCTTCCAAACTTTCAGTTTCAGCTCAGATGTACCTAATGGGGTTCTTTTCTGTCAACTGTGTGCCCTTTGGAAAAAATGGCTTATAAAATAAAACCATTTCAGATGGTAACTGAAGTTTTCTAGCTCACCTGCTTCATTTCTCTCATCAGTCTTTCAGCTCTCCTTGGTGTTCCTCCTCCATCTCAGATTGTCTCCTCGTTATACCTGTCACTGTTAACACCTGCATTCTTTCTCATCTCAGACGTTCAGCCTCTGTCTGACTAGTTTTTTGCCCATGCTCAGTCATACTCTGGCATATTTCCTTTGTAATCAGGAATTTCAAACTTGCCCGTGCTTCCAAAATCTTTATCCATGCTGAGCTCCTCTTTTGTGGATTACTGTATGCAATTTATCTTGCCAACTCTAGTTCATACAGAATACAGTTCTTCACCTCTGCCAATCTTCATCTTCTCGTGTCCCTCCCCCCCCCCTTTTTTTTTTTAAACAAATTTTCATCCAACCTCTTGCACTCACTTCTGTCTCCAGTGTTACTGTCTGTGGATATGTCTACAGCTCTTTTCTCTCCTTAACAATATTTCCTCTCCCTTTTTTTAGTAGTAATTTCTCTGCTTACTCCCCTTCCTGAACTATATACTACTGTCTTAGGCCCTGTATTGAACATGAAAAAGCGTCCTTGGAGAAAAAAAAAGTGTGTGTACACCCAGCACTTTAATTGGATTCAGCCAGCTTACCATGACACACCACTTGGAGTAGATCTAGGTATATACTAGCTAGTCCTGTTGACAGTTTTGCTGCCAGAAAAATTATATTTGTATCAATATCAGGTCCTAGTGAAGAGGTGGCACTGCCAAGTTTATGGTAAAAACTACCTGTGCCCTGTATTTCTGCTAAGAACTTGCATCAGTTTTGCTGTCTAAATGTTAAACATGTAGAATATGGAGCATTTTCGTGTCAGGTCATCAACACAAGAGCAGATTTGCCATCCTTGAACCATTGGGAATTTGTGTGTAGAATTTGTGGCCTCAGTCCAGCTCCTAGTCTAGCTGCCTGAGCAAAAAATAGCATAATCAGTACCCTTTTTTGGCAGTTGCACCAAAGCAAACAAAGACTGCATTGTGTGGGGCTTTGCTTGGTGCCTTTCTGCTGTCTTCCCTTCCCCAGCTAATCAAGTTTACACAGTGGGCATTTATACCCTCCTACCCCCAAACCCAAAAATCATTCCCTTTTTAGGAGTCTGGCTTATTACACAGTTCACACAATTGCAGATCTTTTGCCAGCTTTCATGGTGGCTCAGCACCTTTGTTGCTTTCCTGTCTAGTGGGCTGCCTTCCATTCCTGTTCCTGGCATATCTTTCCCAGGCTCTCTACCTAGCAACCCTGGAAGGATGCTCAGGGTAAGCACCTTGCTGGCCTTTCCTAATTCTTCCTGGTTTCAAATGGAAAGAGCCCTTGAATTGACTCATAGACTGCCTCCAATTTCATAGTTGTTTTGGTTCTTAGTGACATGCTTTTCCTGAAGTTGGCAAGGCTGAACCCCAAAACTATTAAAGGGCCAGCTTGGGAGAAGCATGGAGACTGAATTTCTCTTCTATTCTCTAGAAGTGGTCCCTTGGGCACAGTCTTCAAATATATTGTGGAGCAGCTTACACCACCTGCTTTCATGGAAACAAAAGTCTGTGGTATTGATGCATGGTGGTCCTTTGCTTTCCAACCCATCAAGTGCTGGGCTTGAGAATTTTGTTTTTAGCACACAGATGCTGACTGAGGAATAATGATGAAGATCTCCAGAGAGGGTTGTGCTCTGCTTTCCTTGTTAGGAATGATCATTTAATCTGATGTGGGGCCTCTTTAAGAGGTGAAAAATAAAAGATAGGAAAGGGAAGGATCCCACCAGGCATGTGACACAATAATTTTTCAGTTCTGAATATTGTCACTGGCACTTTGTTTTGCTTGGCCTTAGTTTTCTCTATGTGTTTTGTGCTTTCGGCTATGCTAATGACAGGGAGTGTATGGTACTTTGTTTGCATTACTAATATACTTAATTTATATTTTGAGGGTTCTTTTGAGTCTAATAGAGAGCTCCAATTTCCCTGAATTGTCACACAACTGTTTCACCTTCATCTCTGAACTTTTAATGTGCTTATGTCCAATGGAGGTCTGCCATTATCTTATGTTCAATGAAGCTATGTTGAAATTTCAAGGAAAGCCTATTTCACTGAGATAATGCTTCAGTTCTATTATGTCTAATTTACCTATTTCATCTGTAAAATCTTTACAATGACTTATTTTCCTGACTGTCACTCTAAGTAATGGGAATAGATTGTTTTTAACATGTTTGGGAGGATCCCCAGTATATGGGATTGTGTTACATTCTCTACTCTTTTTTTGTAATTGGTCAATACATAAAGTATCTTTGTCTTGTTTTGTAGTACAAAGTGCTCTCTGTTCTCCCAGGATCAGGGATGGGTATTGCAGTATCAACACCATCAACACAGAAAGTAAGTCACCCGCTGTATCTGTATAACTGCATTCCACCCTTACATACTTGGGTTTCCCACCCCACCTAAAGGCTACAAAACTGCCTTCTGCTTGCTAATATTCATAAAATGAAATGAAAAGTTTATATCGTTGTTCTAGTCCTGAGACCTGAATGCGTTTGTATTTATGTAGCCCATATAAGTGGGTTTGAATGATTCTGCTGTAGGAAGCTGAATAGATTTTCTTCATTCCTTACCTGAGGCTTGCACTACTCTGTCTGATGAAGCTGACTATATTCCAACATCCTTTTTCATAGAGAGTAGCAGATCTCTGTTTGTAGCGGTATCACCAATATACATGAAAGAAAAGGTTGCATCCTTTTCTTAGCTGTAGGTTTAGGGAAGTGTCCACTTAAGTGAATACTATAACCAAGAGAGAGGTTACTATGATTGGCATTCTTGGTGATTTCCAGGCCGCTGCTCAGCAAGTTTAAAAGCCCCACAGTGCAGCCCCACACTGAGCTGTAGTGCTCAGATTTACAGGTGCTGGGCTGGATGAAGGGGGTGCATCAGCTTCCCCAGCCCAGGAAGTTTAAAGTCCTGCACTGAGTAGCACTGTGGGGCTTTAAATTTGCCCATGCATGTGGAGTCAGGGATAAGGCTTCTTGGGTCCTGGCAAGTTGAAAAGGCACAGAGGAAAATGTGGCATCAGGGACATCCAAGCATGCAGGGAGCTGAGTTCCCAGTGCTGTTTTGGGATCTGACAAATTTTTATTCCAGACGCACAAAGTATCATGTCTGGCACAGTAGGACCTGTGATTTTTGGTATCTAGAATAAAATTAGTCAGATCCCAACCACACAACTAACTTAACATCTACCAGGAGCCTGAGAGAGATGCATAGCATTAATAGACCTGTTAGGCTGTTAATACTTTTTGAGTTAAAAAAAATCTCAGGGCTATGCTAAAATATATCCACCTTCTAAGAAAGGCTTTGCATCAAGCGGTTAGAAACTGAAATATGATAACTGATATAGATCACTGTTACTGATGTTCTGTATAAGAAAGTGTGCATTGTGGGAAAAGGTGAAGGTAGAAATAAGATTTAAGGTAAGGTTTTTACAAGACTTAAAAAATTGCAGACATTTCAGTGTTAAGGGAAAGTCCTTCCTAACTGTCATTCAAATCCTGTTCCTTCTGACGTGGGTCAAAAATTACCCAGGAAGATGTGCCCTTAAAAAGGGAGAGAGGAAGGTGTTCCCTTGTAAAGCTGTGTGTTACGGACATAAATATTTTAAAATTATCCATTTAACCTCCTCGAATTGTATTAGTTAAATGGTTAACCAATAACACAGCAGCTCAGATACAGCTGCTGGGAGCTGCTTCTAGGGCCCTTGGGGGAGTAGGGGGGAAGAGGAAGCTGTGGCAAGCCTATCCAGACAAAACAGCCCATGTGAAGCCCCTGGCTGGGAGGGAGCAGCCAATTATTTAATTGACAAGTCATTAGGCTGCCTGCTATTTTTCCTCTGTAACCTTGTAGGCTATGGGTACTAGTCCCCTCTCGCCCTTCCTGCTCCCTTCCTCCTCACTCCTTCCTCCCTCCTGCCTGTCCTGCCACCTTCTGGTTCTTGCTGGTGCACTGCATGGCTTCCCTTCCCCCCTTCCCTGCTAGACCGCCCCCCACCCCGTGCTAAACAATAACTGGTAAGCTAACTGGTTATCACTGGGCTTATCGGTTAACAGTGAATTGTTTAACGAGAGAGAGAGAGAGAGAGTGGTCAGCGTGAAAGAAACTGGAAAGTTCTCTAAAGTGTTTCATTTTTTTTTTCTCCTTTAGCCTTTAGTTTTTGGTGCCATGGTACACAGAGATGAAGCTTTTGAGACCATTTCCAGCCAGCATGCAAAAATAACTTCTGCATCATCGAACAGTGAAAGCTAGTATCTTATCTTTAGAAGATCTAGAGGAAACTTTTTTCTTTTTTCTTTTACAATTTGGTAGTGAAAATATTGAACATCCTCATCTATTTTGCAATAATTTTCCTTGTCATGTGGTTTATATTCTGTATGTTACATCAACCAAGTGTATTTTATATATGCCTTCACATTTGGTTTTAAGGTTTTTGTATTAAAAACAAGTAAAAGTGCTATCATCACTATTAGCCTTGCACATTAAGCACTTTTAATGTTTATTTACTGACATTTAAAATCTCAAAAGATACTTAGAGAACTGACTAGATAATACACTGGAATAGGTTCATCCCTGAGGTAGCGCCACTTTTATAATTGGTGATAAATTTGCCCCGTTATCTCAGTTTTATTTTCCTGAGAGCTGAAACATGACTCTAGTGGCCTTTAGTATAGTCCTTTTGAGGACAACAAGCTCTGAATTAGGTATCTTATAAAACATATCAAGGAAATATTACCTAGTTTGTGTGTGTGTGTGTGTGTGTGTGTGTCTGTATATATCAACTAAACTTAAGGCATTTTTCCTGCAGATTCTGTATTGCAAAAAGGTAGGATTTCTTTTTTTTTTTTTTTTTTTTCTTCTAACAGTCTGACTTACTCTAGTTTTTCCTGAGTAGTTTCAAATTCCTTGTACAGAGAGTTCAGTGTTACAAAGCTGAGGACAATGTTTGTAACCATATCTTCCTTTCCTGATTAACCAAAGTATGAGGAAGGAAGGAAGGAAGCTACTTTTTATAAAAGAGGGCATCAAAACTTTGTTCCTAAAATGTTAGGCAGCATTTTTGTATTTCTATTGTTACTTGTTATGGAAGGGCTCAACAATTGTACACATAACGTGTATGAGGTGTTTGTATGTTCATGTAAAAAGACTTGTCCGCTTGTCTCTCAAGATGGGAGGGAAGGTGGAAATAATTATACCCAAGCAAAGCATGAGATCAATCTCAGTCTCTCTTTCCCCCCGCTACTTTTTTGAGAGTTCCTTCTAATGGAAATACCAGTTTAATGTAACATGTTTCCATTAGAAAACATACTTATGGGGTTTTTTAGATATTGCTATACTTCCCCTTTTTTATTCCACTTTTTTTCTGCAATAGAACCTGACTTTTCCCATTGGAGCAGAGGTGAATCCTGGGGAACCCTTCTTATATTCTCTTTTCAGAGGGGCAAAGCCCATGCTGACATTTATCTTTAAGTTTTGAAAGCTTGCATGTTTCTTATAAGAAGGTCCATCTGAGAGTGTTCAGGATTTCATTGTCATTCTTTTAATAGCACAGCAAAATATATACTAACCCTCCAGTGGTGGGGAGGGGAGAGACACCATACCATATCCATTGAGTTGATTAGTACTGATACTTTCATTGTACAAACTTTCCCATAAAACCAGTTAAGATCTTAATTCTTTTGGTCTCTCAATGGTGGTGTGATATATTTTACACATCTTATCATTCATAGTTCTGTGTAATCTGTGCTTTTGGGTTTTGTTTTTTAATTCATTTGTTTGACCAGTACTTGGGGACAGGGTAGTTGGTAAACTAATTTCAGCCTTACATTCAGTTAAGTATATTAGCAATATAAGGTCCCATGGAAGGGTGTCAGTCTGAAAAGTGTGGGAACCTGTTTGAAAGTGACAGTGAAGATGATTAATCATGTAAAAATGTAATGTTGATGGCTTTTCTTTTTATGTTATTACATTCTCCTGTGCAGTGGCATTTGACTGAATCTTAAGAGGACAAAGCTGCCTATGCTGAAACTTGGAGCGCTAGATGGTGTAGTGCACACATAAATATTTAGCAGTGTCTATTTGCGAATTAGTATAAAACTAAATTTCCATGCACTAAGGTCTCAGTTCAGGAGAGTTATTAGAGCACAGGCTTGTATGTTGCCCTGTATAAGGTTGGGTGCCAGCTTATGCTCAAATTTAAACTTTCAGGCCCTGGGTCAAAGGCAAATGTAAGTTCAATTGATAGGAGACACAATTTTCCACCAGTTATTATAAATGGTTATTAATCAGATATCATTTTAAGCTCTTTATTTGCAGCATGCAGGTTTATGTTCACATCAAACTCTAATTTTGCAATTTTTTTTTCAAGAAAGTGCAGTTCTGATTTTTAAAAGACATTAAAGTTTCATGTATGCAGTATCTCAGGGTATTAAGGTTATTCTTCCTGAAGGCTCCTTCAAGAATTAAAGTGAGGAAACAAATAATGAGCAGTGAATAAATAAGCATTAAAATAGCTTAATGTTACATATAATTTAATCAGTTCCATGGCTCATTTGGTTTGTCTGTAAATCCCTTGGGTTTTTGTGAGGTATTTGTTGTTTTTTCCTCTTTCTTTGAAGAAACAGAAGATTATATTTTTTACAGAGAGCAAGCTGTTTTTCTTATTTTTGTATCATTTTCAAATGTAATTTCTACCTTCACTCAGATCATAAGACTCTGGTTTTAGTGAGAGATCAGGTAACTGCACTTATTACCTCCTCCCCCCTCTGGTTGACTATAGTACTAAATATAATCAGATTCTGATTCTTGAAGGACCTAAAATTATTGGGCTGATGGTGCCGGGACTGTTAGTCATACTCATGCTTTAAAGAAGGGGAAAAAAATCATTTACCCTCATTCCAGATTTAAAAGGTTTCATACACATGATATACTCTGGCTTGTCCAACAAAAACAAACTTACTACAAATACTGATTTATCATTCAGAATTAATCTGCACTTTAACAATATGGACTTTTTGAAAAAAAAATTGTTAAAGCAGTACACTTATTGCAAACTACAATGCAACATTTCTTATATCAGAATGAAACAAATGAACTGGATTTTTTTTAGAAAAGATGTGTAATGTAATTGACAAACATCCATGTATATATTTTACAAAGTTCACTTTACATTAGGTAGTAAGTATTACTGCAAAATAACTGCTCTCTTGTGTAATGTAACTACAAAGCTAGAAAATAACTTCAGTGTGCTTACTGGTGAGTACTGCTATGCTTTTGTTTCTCCTAGGCCCTGAAATATTGTGGGGGCAATGGGTAATCATATAGTTTACTTGTGTAATTACACTGAAGTTAACAACCTTAAATTTAAATCTTCCAACATAGAGGTTGCAGTATAGCCTGCTTAATTTTGATTACAGGTTGAATAGTGCCACTTAATGTAAAGTGCTACTTTTTAATAGATAAAAAGTGGTGTTTTTGCCATACCGTTGTTTGCTGTTTACCCTTGTAATTCTGTTGTTCTGTATGGTTCATTGCTGGATCATTCACATTTAATTGGGTTTAACTTCTTTCCTAGGAGTGCAGGGGTTAGTTTGAGTTCCTTTCAAGGAAAAAGGGAGATGAAAACTAACCATATCTGTTGTTCATTGGTGACCATTCAAATGCCTGAAGAAAAATACAAATACAAAATCATGTCTTTCTGTACATTGTCACTCAAGACTGAATATAATTGAGCTACTTGTAAGTGGCAACATCACACAAAAAGCCAGCACCAAAACCTTACTGCTGTTCATGCAGACCAAAAGGGAAGATATGTTACCCAAGAGTGAGGAAATGAAAGTATGTACATAGTTTTTTTCCCTTTCCTTTTTCTTTTGGCAACTTAAAATCCTGGTAATTCTATTGAATTCTGTACATTTGGGCAGACATTTAATTTGTATTACTAATCATTGAAGTAGAATGGATGTTAAAATTTTTATGTCTGAAGTTTGAGTCTATATTTTGAAGTTGTAAATAATTCATTATCAGTGTAACTTTTGTCTGACAAAAGGCTTATACTGTATGAAGAATTGAAATAATGAAATAATTTGCCCTGTACATTTTTTAAGAAAATCTTCTTTGTTTAAAAAAGTCTCTTGTATAAATTATAATTTTTATTTAAATAAACATAAAAATGCTTTGTGCTAACAAGTATAGTGTTTTACCATCTTTCCTATCTGCAGTAGTAAGACTATAGCTTCATTTTCATCAAAGTAAGATGGACTGAAATCAGTAAAAATTCCAATATTTTGTTTATAGCTACATCAAGACCAAATATGTGACTATTACTTTTGTAAGAATCAGTGTTAGCTGCTGTCTTGAATTTTCTTCATATACTGAACATATTTAATAATTAAAATAACTTTTTAGTTGACACCTTTAATTGAGTAAAAGAGCAAAAATTCTGTTTTTCTAGTCAGACTTTTATAGAGTATTTTTGACTTGGTAGCCCTTTAATTTCACCTTTATCTAAGCTAAGTGCCTCAGCATGTTTTTCCCTTTCTGCTTGCTGGTATTTATTGAAGTCCCCAGCCCAGCACACTTCTGCTTTCCATACTGTAGGACATTGTGCTGTCTGTGTACTGCTGCACCTATTTCTTTGACCTTTTGTCTCTAACCACTTAGAGAATGTAAGACAAGGGCTAAGACTTCACAGGTATCAAGTGCAGCCACATTTCTGTGCCTCAGCCATTCATTCTCTTTCCAGCATGTACTTCTATGAATAACACTGCAAAACTAGCTTTATTTGTCCTTGTATGCACAGGGCATGCATCCCTACATGAGATACTTAACTGAGCAGTAGGGTAGTAAGTGCACATGTCTACAAGCATACATGCTTACTGCACAGTAAAAACATCTGATCACGAGTAAATTTGATACCTTCAAATGCAAGTATCAGATTTACACTTTGATTGGTTACTGTGCAGTTACACACATATTGATATGACCCAGGAACAAGTTTGCTCCTGAGTTAGCTATGCCACTAGGGGGCTAGCCTACAGGGCTGGACACAGGCATGGGTGAACCAGGAGGCCAGCTGGGGCCTGGACAGAAAGGGGTCCCAAAAATGGTCATTTTTTTTTTGTCCTATTACTATTATCATTATCATTATCTCTGGTGAAGGGGAGCCCAATACTAAAAGTTTGCCTGGGGCTGCCAGGAGTCTAGGTACAGTGCTGCTGGTTTAAGGCTAGCCCCAGGGCTCTGGACTGGGAGCCTCTCCTGCCCCAGGCTGGGCTGCCTCTATGCCAGCCCCTGTCTCAGGCCTTTAAAAGCCTTCAGGCACTCAGAGCCCTGGGGCACACCAACAGGGAGCCTGAGGCCACTCCAGGCCCCTGTGTCCCCCTGGGCAGGCCACAGGCTAATTGCCGTAACCTACCTGCACCCTGGTGCTGCTGCCAAGCCTGCACCATTCACACCTGCAGGCTGCTACAGACTCCAGCCAGGCCTGCCAGCCCCCAGGCCCAGTTGCAGGCAGCTTCTGATTGTCGGGGCCAGCATCACCTGCCCGCATCCCACCCCCAGCAGCCTGCCCTGAGCTCACAGGTGCTTTGAAGCATTGCCTCTGTTGCATGGCTGCCAGTCCCATGCTGTGTCCCTGTGCTAGGTACTGCAGGCAGCTGTCCAGACCCAGCAGCACAGGGGACATCTTTGTTGGGTACCCAGAGAGTCGGCACAGGACCCGTGTCCAGAGTCATGTCTGTGCCCACCACCCAGGGCCCCAAGTGGTCCATGGAAGAGACCGGGGACCTTGTGGTGTTGTGGGGCGAGGTGGAGGTTCACACCAGTTTGAATGGGGCAGGCGCTTCAGTGCCCACATCTGTGAGGGGTTGTCAGCCCAGATGCAGGAGCAGGAACGGGAGCATGACTGGTTGGTGTGGCAGTGCTGCATAAAGGTCAAGGCCTTGCAGTCACAGTGGGTTGCCATCAGTGACCACAATCATTGGCTAGGGAGTGCCCGTAAGTCCATGCCCTTTATGCACCAACTGACAGACATACTCGTGCCCTGGGGCCCAGGCCACAGCTATGCTGTGTAGAGCAGCATGGGCAGTCTGCCTGAGCCCCAACCCTGGCCTGGCACCCCTGGTGACACATCACTCGGGGAGGGCCCCTCAGACTTGCAGCAGCTTGTCCTGCTGAGCTGCCCAGCTGCACCCTCCACCAGCACTTCAGGGAGCCTGGGCCAACACCTGTTGCGCCAGCTCTGCAGCCCTAGCCCCCACCACGAGGCATGGCTGGCCATGACAGCACCAGCCACCAGCAGCCCCAGCTTCTCCCTGGGTTGGGGTCCCCCAGCTGGGTGCCCGTCTTCTGGGACCAGCAATCCAAGGACACGGTCTGGAGCCAGACGCTGTCACTGTTAGCAGTGATCACACAGAGCCACCATCCACGCCAGCCCCAGGTAAGCCCCGCTCCGGGGTTAGGGCCCTCAGACCCTGCCCCTGCCCCCATCTACACTTCCCTGACCCCAGGTCCCTCTCTCCCTGCCCCCCCCAACGCAGGAAGGCAGAAGACCATGCCAAACTGAAGGAGCCTGTGCCCCCGCAGCTAGGCAGCCATGGGCTTCTCATATGCCGAGGAACACATCAGTGCTGGTGGCAATGTCCCTGGCAGCAGGGGGAAGGGACATGTAGTGTGGCCACAGGTAGCCCTCCAGGAGTCAGCAGAGGTAGTGGGGCAGCCCAGGCTTGCCCCCCATGCCATCGTACCTCAGCGACCCGTACCACGTGCACAGGTGTGCCTGGGGCACCATGGCCATCAGCAGCAGTCAGTTGTAGGGGGTCAGGCATCTCTCAGCTCATGCAAACAGTTCCTCATGCACCTTTTGGAGCATGCAGCAGGGGCACGTTTGGGGCACAGTGGTGGCATGGGGCAGTGCAGCCATCAGCCATTGTTCAGTTAAAACAGCAGAAGAAATATTTCAAATAGCAATTAAAATGTTTTGGGAATAAGGGGGTGAGGCGGGAGGGTTAAATCTTTCAATCTTTCCTCCCCTAGACATGGTTCATTGCTACTCATGAAGAACAACAGTTGAGTTTGCAAGCTTGATGCCAACTTCTTCAGATAGCTCTTCAACCAAATATTTATGAATATAAGATTTTCAGCTACTGGGTGGTTTCACAAAACATTTTATTTGACGTTTCCCTATCTGGAATAGTCTAGAATTCCTATTATTTACTTGTGAAATGTGAGTAGTCACTTAAGTTTCTGGGTGTTTCTGGTCAGAGAAGAGGACATTTTAAACTGAACAGTTAATGATGCGAAGGGAACATTGACTATCTTTGTTTTCTCATGAATTAAGGTCACTTATACCATGACCAGCCATTTTTTGAACAGTCACGTTAAATAAAACCTCAGGATGGAACTAAGAAAAAGAAAGCAATCACTCAATATGAACTTAACTGTTGAGTTTTGATGGTCTGAATACTAAGAAACTGAATGAGATAGCATAGACTTGAGAAATCGACAGATTGGAATTTCAGACGACTATCCCAAACACTACTAAATTACACTAGCTCACACCAGCCCTGCATGCCATAGACGTTCTCTGGGGGCATGTGAATTATTGTACCATAGGACACATTGTTTTTCTTTTCATGTATCATCTTTAAACAACTGCATAATTTTTTATGATGTTTAATAGTTGGTATACTTGCTTTCCTTCCATTTGGCCAGCTGTAGTTAGGTTGATGAGTCATAAGCAGTTCAGTTAGTTTCACCTCTTCCATTACCTTCTCAATTTAAAACCCAAAATTCAGAGTACAATTTTCAAAATTTGCTCACATAAAAGCATTTGAGTGTTCACATCTTTAATTTTTTCCATAAGAATTCAGCCAGGCAAGGGTAAATCACTTTCTGTGAGCACATCTACATGTGCATTTGCAGTGGCACCAGTTTACTCGCGAGTAACTGGTGCTGGGCAAGCATCTAAACATTCAGACAAGTGGGAGCAGATTTGCTGCCAATCTGCTCCTGCTTCCCGGGGCCCTGCAATGGGGCCTTGCCTGCCACTTTCGGGGAGGGCCAGGCTCTGGCCACACCTGCCAGCAGCCAGCAATGCTCTTCAGAAGCCAGCCCTGCTCTCTGCTTTCTGATCAGCCACTTCCTTGGCAGCAACAACTGGCACCCAGGATTCCTGCTGGCTGCCACATTGGCACTGTTGGCCTGCTGCACCGACTGCCACCTGGCCTATGGCCATCTCACTCCTCCTGGCTCCCTCACATGCAGCAACCTCCTGCCCGCCCACCGTGGCCTGTCCCAGGGCTGCTGCTGCACATCTACCACCTCCATCCCATCCACCTGGCCAGACCCTGGCACGGACATTGATGACAGGTTCCAGGATGCCACTGCTGGGGCTGCTGTTATCATTCTGGGCTTCCAGCCCAACCACCTCTGAGCCCACTGGGCCAGCCAGGACTGGTGGCTGCATGTCATCCAGACCATTTGGGATGATGAGCAGTGGCTCAAGGCCTTCTGCATGACCCAGGCCACCTTCTGGGATCTCCTGGAGCATCTTCTCCTGCACCTGGAGCAACAGGACACCAACATGCAGCCGTGCTTTCCTGCAGGCACCCGGCTGGCCCTCATCCTGCTCAAGCTGTCCACACCTGCCAGCCTGCAATGTGTTGGCCACCTGTTTGGCATGGGCAAGGCCACCACTGGGGAGAAGACTGTCCTGGAGGTGTGCAGTGCCCTCCAGGACGTGCTGAGGGACACTGTGCTCCACGTGCACAACCCCTTGGCAGTGATGGGATTCCCCCAGTGTATTGGGGCCCGTGACAGGACTGACAGTTCTGTCACCCACCCACCCCATGGAGCTTGCCCTTAATACAGCTGGAGGAGTTTCCACTTCATGGAAGATTTTCTGCAAGGTCTGGGCACAGGAGGCGTGGTGGGTGAAGGACACCTGGCAGTGGGGGCCAGGGCAACAGATGCAGGTGCTGGCAGATCACCTCTCCTCCAGTACTCCCTGCTGTAGCCCACCTGTACTGCTGCCCACAGATGGCCCTACATCTTTCCTACTCACCCCCAGCACCATGTTCACTGCAGACACATCTCACAAAAACAAGTTTTTATCCCCTTCACATCAAAAAACTCCTCTCCCCCATCCCTCCCCAACAAACAGAGCCTCCTTCCCCCACACACCACCAACCAAGCAATAAAACACCTTCTTCCCCGTGAAAACTTTGTTCAATGTCCTTTGCGTTCTGCCCAGGGATGGGGGGCCATGGGGTGGAGGGGGCTAGGGGGCAAAACCCAGAGACAAGTAGCCAGCACCCTGGCCTCTGGTCACTGCCCCACGGATGTGCACACTGCACGCATGCCAGCGGTTGCCAATACCTGGGATAGAGGCTCCAAAACGAACAGCCCAGGGAAAATATGGAAGTTTTTCTTTGGGTTCTTATTGTTCAGTTGGTACTTTCAGGCCACTCCCAGTGGGAGTTTGGGAAGCTCCTTTTCACATCTAGAGAAGCTCAGTGCCCAGAAACTACTTCCTCCCAGTCTCTAGAAATGTGTCATGGGAGAGGCTGCTGTCATGTTATACAGCTTATAAGTATACATGACTATCAGAAAGAGATGAGAGCTATTGAAATTAAACAATAAAACCAGTACAAATGGCTACAGACTGATTATGAACACATTTTAGGTTAGAAATTAGAAGTTTTTAAGTGTTAGTGGGTTAATGTTTTGGAATGATCTTCTGAGCAAAGAAGCAAGGGTAAAGAGTCTGAATTATAGTTTCATAGTGCATAGGGTTGGGAGGGACCTAAACAGATCATCAGGTCTGACCCCCTTCCCTGGCAGGAATGGGTGTTGTGGTCATATCACCCCAGCCAAATATCTTTCCAGCCTCCTCTTGAAGACCCCCAAGGTAGGAGAGAGCACCACCTCACTTGGGAGCCCATTCTAGAGCCTGGCAGCCCTAACTGTGTAGTAATGTCTCTGATGTCCAGCCTGAACCTTCTCTCTAACAATTTGTGCCTGTTATTCCTAGTAACCTCGGGTGGTGCCTGGGGGAACAAAGCTTCCCCCAGTTCTCGCTGGTCCCCCCTGGTGAGTTTGTAAATGGCCACCAGATCCCGTCTCAGCCTTCTCTTGGGGAGGCTGAATAGGTTCAGGCCCTTTAGCCTCTCTTTGTTAGGCCTGCCCCACTGCCCCTTAACCATGCGAGTGGCCCTCCTCTAAACCCTCTCAATGAAGTGTGACCACTCTAGACCACATCCCTCTTGAAGTGTGGTGCCCAAAGCTGGACACAGTACTCCAACTGTGGCCTGACCAATGCCACATAGAGGGGAAGGAACACCTCCCTGGACCTGCTTGTGATGCATCTGTAGATGCACGACAAGGCATGGTTAGCCTTATTGACCGCTTCCTTGTATTGGTGGCTCATGTTCATCCTGGAGTCAACAATGACTCCAAGATCCCTTTCTGCCACCATGTTGACAAGAAGGGTTTTTCCCAGCCTATAGGTGTGTTGCTGGTTTCTTCTCCCTAGATGCAGCACCTTGCGCTTGTCTGCGTTGAATTCCATCCTGTTCACATCTGCCCACCTCGGTAACCTGTCTGTATCTAGCTAGATTCTGTCCCTCCCCTCCAGTGTGCCCACCTCACCCCACAACTTGGTGTCGTCAGCAAATTTGGATAGCATGCATTCCATATCCAGATCACTGATAAAGACGCTGAACAGTACAGGCCCCAGGACTGAGCCCAGGGTGACTCCGCTGCCCACATCCCTCCAGGTCGAAAATGACCCATCCACCACCACTCTTTGGGTGCAACCATATAGCCAGTTTGCTGCCATATCTGACTATGTAGGAATCAATGCTGCAGTCACCTAGTTTTTTTAGGAGAATGCGGTGGGAATCTGTGTCAAAGGTCTTCTTAAAGTCCAGAAGATGACATCCACCCTGACATGCTCATCCAGGGACTTTGTGACCTGATCATAAAAAGTCACCAGGTTAGCCAGGCAGGACCTGCCCTCAATGAACCCATGTTCGTTGCTCCTGAGCATTACCTCCCCTGCTGGGCCCTTGCAGATGTGCTCTTTGAAAATTTTCTCAAAGGTGTTCTCAAGGACTGAGATAAGACTGACTGGCCTATAATTGCCAGGGTCCTCCTTTCTCCCCTTTTTGTAAATGGGGACCACATTGGCCCTTTTCCAATCCTCTGGTACCTGGCCAGTGCTCCACGAGAGTTCAGAGTCGTGCCAGGGGCCCTGCTATGACCCCCGCCAATTCCCTCAGCACCTTCGGGTGAAGAGCACCTGGACCTACTGATTTAAATATGTCCAACCCTTCCAAAAGTTCCCTAACTAGGTCGTCCCTGACCTAGGCATGGTGGTGCCTCCCCTGGGTCCATCTGCAATTCTATTGGAAATTTCCCGGTCCCTGTTCAGAAATATGGAAGCAAAGAATTTTTCAGCTTTTTCATTTGCCGCAATCACCAGATTGCCAAGCCTATCCTGTAGGGGCCCCATGTTACCCAGTGCCTTCTTTTTACTCCCTATGCATTTGAAAAAAGGACTTTTTATTATCCTAAATTCTGGCTGCTAGCCCTAGCTCCAACTCAGCCTGCACCTTCCTAACAGTCTCCCTGCAGTCCCAAGCAATGGAGGTGTAATCCTCCTTGATGATAGCCCCTTGCTTCCGCTGTTTGTACGCCTCCTTTTTTGCCCTCAGGCATCCCTGGATGCCTTTGCTGAGCCATGGAGGCTTCTTAGCACTCCTGCCCCCCCTTGATGTGCATTGGGACTGACTCCCTTTGAGCTCGGAGGATCATCTCCTTGAGGAACAACCACCCGTCTTGGACTCCCATCTCATCGGAACTCCGAGACCCCAATGCCTCTTTTACTAACCTTCTTAGCTTTCTTAAATCAGTCAAGCTTCATCTTGAAGTAAGACATTGTTGCAATAAGGCCCCTGCTCCACTACTGCAGATGTGAATGAAGGGGACAGATGCCTTTAACAACACTCCTGTTTTGCATGTTAACTGAAGGGGGCAGAGCTTATCCATCATATAAGCCAGATTTTTGGGGTCTGAGGGCAGACTGGTTCTGGCTCTTGACAGGAGCACAGAGGACAGAGCCTGCTTTGAGTTTATGGATAGGGTGAAAATATCATGGAAGGGCAGTAATGTTTTGTGAAAGTGTGCTGCTATTATGGGGAGTTTTTGCTAGTTTGTAAGAAGAGGCAGTTATAAGGGTATTGGGGAGGTGGCTGGGATTCCTCTGAAAGAAGGGAGACCTCTGTGGGTGTCTGTTGAAGGATCCCCTGGTTATCCAAGGGCTGCCTCCCGAGTTTATTACATACAACAACATGGTGTGGCAGGAAAGGTGGGAGAGGTTGTTAGGGTGCCACAAATGGAAGAAGACCACTAGGGGGTGGCAGCCTGCCCTGGACCTTAGGCTTGCTATGATAGGATCAATGAAAGGTGAGTTTTGGATTAATAATCAGTGTATGTGGTGTATGGAGTTATGTATTTGCAATTCCCATGAGAGATCTTTCTTTGCACGGGAGGGGATTTAGCGCTTTGACTTATCTTCTCTTGGGACCAGGTAGGAACATTTTTCCTTCGCAAATGCTGTATAGTCTTCCGGTCCCCCTTTCCCACTTTCCTCTGAAGCACAGGCCACTGGTCATAGTTAAAGGTGAGAGTTTTGACAGTGGCATACTGATGCCCTTACCAGTACTCAGATAGTGCTAAGGTACCTTGCTAGAGGGTCTTGGTCTTTTACTTGGGATCAAACTGACCACCAGATTTGGGGTCAAGAAGGAATTTTTCCTCATCTCAAGAAAGAGTAGTGGGAGTTTCTGACTTGCTCTGTATCCTGAGGCATGGTTCCCTTCCTAGGTTCCTTTGATCCTTTAACCAAAGTAATTCTTTGCCATTGCAGTAACAGGGTATTGGCAGTACCCTTATGTAGTAGTGTAATGATGGGTAAAAAAATCACTTACTTGGGCTCCACCACCTCACAAAATCTTAGCTTGGAAGCTGAAATTCATGCTCACATTGGAAAGGCAAGCAATACCGTGGCTAAACTTCAAAAGAGAGTTTGGAAAAACAGAGCGCTCACTCTTTTGACAAAGATATCTGTCTACAGCACTTATGTACTTAGCTCTATTGTCCTGTGGATTGCTGAGGCAGCTGCAGTCCCCCAAGAAGCACTGTTGGGTATGTTGGGTCATGTGTTGGCATGTGTTGCTAGTCTTCTGACTCTTTTTTCTCTAGCTGCAGAGGGTTGGCCGAAGATCCACTGATCTGGACCCTAGCCTCCCTGGGCAACTGACCTGAGGCACCGTAATGGAGCCACAGGCCTTCCCTGTTCAGGTTCCACAAATATCAAACAAATCAATAAAAACTTAGCACAAAAGGTTGCACTTACCTGTGCTTGTTGTGTGCGGTCTCTGCTGCTCGCTTGCTGGGTGGTGGGTCCAGTGTGCTCCCGCAGCCCAGATCTGAGAGTGGGCAGGCTGCAGGGCTGTTGCCAGGTGAGGAGAAAACTTGCTTACCTGCTTGAGCCCTAGCCCCCCTGTGCAGCCACTGCTGGCTGCTCTTGGCTGCCTGTGCCTGTGGGGTGGGCCCTTCCACCCTATCTGAGCAGCTGGGCTCCCAATTGCCCACAGCTGGGGACATTTCCCCAGCTGAGGCTGGTAATTACTGCTGCTCCTGCTGTGCGGGCTTCCAGGGGTCTATGCAGCCATGGCACAGCTGCATCTGTTTCGGGGAGAGTGGGGAGGGAGACAACTTGGGTATATGTTTTCCAGCAGTGACGGGGCCAGGCCCCATTACAGGCAGCGAAACCTGGACTCTTTATGCTAAGAAAAAAAGAAAACTGAACAGTTTCTATCTTCGATGTCTCCACCGTATCCTGGGCATAACATAATGTGACAAAATCTCCAACTTTGCTGTTGTGGAATGGGCCAAGATACCCCTTACGTTCATGCTCCTGAGACAGAGATGTCTCCGTTGGTTAGGACGTGTGAACCGTATTAGCAATGGCTGAATCACCAAGGACATACTCTGTGGAGAGCTGGCCACTAGCAAACATCAACTTGAACAGCCCAAACTCCATTTTGTTGATGTCTGCAAATAACACCTTTGTGAGCTATGCACCGATGGCCAATACTGGGAATCAATTGCTTTGGACTGTGGTGAGTGGAAAGCTGCCATGAAGAAGGACCTACAGTGCTTTGAGATGGATAGGGTCAATGATGAGCTAGAAAAGAGGTGTTGGAGACAGGCAAGACAAAATGGTACTTGGCAACACAGTTTGTATGTGCAACTTGCTGGAGGATCTGCCTGTCACACATCACACTTATCAGCTACTCAAGAAGCTGTGGTGGTAACTGGAAACCTACCAAAGGTACAATCCCAATGGTATCTTGAGACCGGGGGCTGCCAATGAATGAATGAATGATGGGTGGGTGGGTGGGTGGGTGAGCAGGGCTCTGGGCACTGATTTAGAGATGATGGCAGAATATTGCCACCACCACCCCTCCCCTCCAAGGGAATCTTTGCTTCAGTAGCAGCAGCTGCTGCTGCGGGGAGGCAAACAGTGCTGTGGCACCTGCATCTGGTAGCAGGGTAGGTGAGTGACCATGCCCCTTCTCCTTCCACCCCTCTTCTGGCAGAGCTGTTGTTAGGTATGTTTCTGCCCTCATCTCCCCTGCTATTTACCTGTGAGCTGTTATACGGTGTTTGGGGCTTTGTTTTCATAATGCATTTTGTCACTGTGGTGTGTGAGAGATTGGGGTGAACAACGTGTAGGATTCTTTTGATAAATGGCTGCCTGTAAATGCAGGGGACTAGATCCAGTAGTCCAGCAGGCTCTTTACAGTCCGGTGTTCCTGTGTGCAAGTGCCTGGAGTAGGTGGACCAGGAATGTTATTGCCTGTCATGAGCTAAGAATCATGCATCAGGACCCTAAAGATCACGAGATATTAAAAAATTGGGTCTTTTTTGTCTATTTTCTGGCTTATCTCCCCTGCCTGACCTCAGAGCATATGTGCACGTGTGTCCCCATGTGAGAGAGAGTGACAACTCATCCTCAAAGGCATAGTTCTGCATGCACATGGAGATCCCATTTTCACCATACCCTGGCTCCCCACTGACAACCTTCTGCCTCTTTCCACCTCCCCTTCCTCTTCAGCAGGTCCCCAGAGTTCCCCTGCTTCCAGTTTTGATTTTTGTGGGTGATATCTTTTATTAGACCAACTTCTTGGGTGCGACAGTTTGGCAAACTTTCGAATGCAAGGCATTCTTCATCACTTCTTTTAATTCCCAGGCCAGGTGTGGGCAGCCCTGTGCTCCCTCAGCTTCCAGTTCCCTGGCAGGCTCCAGCAGTTGCCTCCAGCTAATTAGGTCCCTTCCACTGCTCTGTGATGAGGACCCTACTGCAGAGCTCAATGCAGGATGCCTTTTCCCCTTAAGGCAGACACAGTTCTTTGGGTAAATGTGATATCTTTTATTAGACCAACTAAATAGTTGAAAAAACTTTTCTTTGCAAGCTGTCAGGCACAAACACCCTTCTTCAGGCATAAAGAATCTGCTGTTGTTTTGTGTTCTTCTGGGTGGAATAGAAGCCAATATGCAAAATGCAGGTCTATGAAAATGCAAATGCATGGCAGTGAGGATCAGAGGCCATGAGTGACAATAGATGTGAGGCAGGTGTGGGGGGAAAAGGGGGGAGATGTAGACCTGGTGATAGAATGTAGCTGGTAAAATGTAGAGAGTTTAACTGAGGTTATCGGATGGCAGGCAGGTTTATAATGTGCCATAAATCCAATGTCTATATTTAGTGCATGATTTTTTGTATCCAGTAGATTTATGAAGTGAAGTTTGTAGGCTCGTCTACGAAAGGTGATTTGTAAATCCCCATTGAGGATTCAAACTCAGAGATTGGAGAGAGAGTGGTTGCCTAGCCCGCAAGCCATATTACTGTGGATAGTTGCTATAAGTTGCCTGTAGCACCAGTGACCCCATGAGGCCAAAAGGAGAATCTGCAGGCAGCTCTGGCAGAGTTCCTGTGGTTAAAAACATCCTGCCCTGTTGTGTATGGTCTTTGAGTTCTTCAAACCAGGGAGGTTGCACTATATTATTATTTTTTCTGTAGTCCAAAAATGAACAAAAATTAAGAACTGGCATTATCTGAGGGGTGCCTCCAGTCAGATGATGGGTGCCTCAAGTCTAAAAAAGTTAAGGACCATGTGAAATAAAATAAAGTTTTCACTGTTTTGTTACAGTAGATGCAGTTTAAAATGTTTTGCCTGTGCTTCTGAGAAGCAATTTCTTTGGAAAATGTGCTTGCTTGTTGGTACAACACTGCTCCTGAAATAGTCCTTGTACATACTTTCTTTGTTTTTGAAAGCTAATAAGTGAATTTAGAGGGAGAAATCCTGCTGACATGTTTAGAAGCATAGTAGCAGATATTATAATAATTAGATATTGGTAACATTTTACACACAGATGGTCTATACCAAAATAAAACTGTCAAGTTTTGTCTGCTGCTTGTATGTATTCATTCCTTCTTTAAGGATCATGGCTAATACTTCATTGGTGTCAAGGTGGTATTCAACTTTAATAGGACAAGAATATTTTGGAACCCTGTCAGCTATTTTTGCCAGTAATATCATTACATTGTTCATAAATAGAGCAGCTGCTGCAAAGGGTCAGAAGCACCTAGAAATGAACCAAAATATCTTGAGGTTATGTAAGCAAAGTGGCTGGACTCTGATGTGTGGGGAACCATGAGACGAACAACTCAGAATTAGATTCTGCTTATTTCTGGCAAGGATTCCACAGGGTTAGGTCTACAAATGGGCTTAGTGACTCAAATTGAAAATGTAGATCCTCGAAATGTACATTCAGCTCCCATCTAGCACTGGAATTGCCTAAAATCCTTAGGTACCTACATTTATGTTCCTGGTAAAGTCCAGGGGTACTGAAGCTGGACTAATATCAAGCAGCTAAATTGCTAATTTGTGCCCAAGACTGGGCTATAAATAGACATCGTCCTTGGAGCAGGATCATCTGTACCAGGATGCACCTCAGCATAGTGAATCCTCTCTATTGGGTGATACAGACATCACCCATTGTTTTGCAAGAGCAGGCCTCTGCCACTCCTGGGGCTTCAGGGGCCCAATCCTGCAGGACAACTGCAAACAGGGGTCCTAGGAATCCTCTGGCAGGGGACTCCCTAGGCACACATATTGTACTGCTGTGCCCTGACTACAAGCAGGGAAACCCTGGTGGTTGCTTCCAGGGTGGACAGGGGCATTCCTGGGGCATACAGGATTGGGCCCCTGAAGCCCTGGGAGTGCCTGCCCAGATTGGCTGGAGAGCGTGGACAGATCTGTGCTGTCTGCCCTTTCTTACCACAAAGCAAACAGATATCTGCTGCCAAAAAAGCAGCAGTTTTTTACAACTTATTGTTGCAGCCACAATTTTGGGCGCTTTTGGTGCAACAAGGGTAACAGATCTCTGTTTGCATGGGCTTTATGCTGCCATAAAAAATGTTTAGGGTGGCATAAAGGCAGTATCTGATTACAGTTTAGGATTCACAAATTAGAACTTCCTTTACCAACTGCACCTATGGTTCAATTAATTTGGTTTTGTCAGAGCATTCCTACCATGTCAGGCCTATCACAAAACGGTGGAGGACACAGTTGTGGTGGTTCCACACTGTCATGGGGCCTCCTTATTTTCCATTATGAAGATGGGAGGGAAAAGAGGGAATGGCCCTTTAAAAGGGAGGACTCAGACTAGAAAGGATATATCCTATGGTGGCAGGGATATAAGAGAAGGAAAAGGCAGGAGAAATTCAGAAGAGCGCTGGCAGTGGGAGGGAGAGGGGCTCCTCCTAGAGAAGGCTGCATCCAGGGTACAGGGACTGTGGGCAGGCCTGGGGAAGGGACTCAGCTGGGAGACCAAGGGACATTGTGAGGTGTGGTGTGGCTGTAAAAGAAAGGCAGGAGGATGTATTTTCGAGGAGACTCCATCTTCTTTTCTTCTTCTCTCATATACTTCATTTCCCCCTCTACACATCATAAATGTGGCGGAGGTACACAACTGCTTTATTGTTGATGCTTGGTAGGTCTCATCCTGGGTGCGTGGGTGTGCTGCACATGTGAGGAGGTGGGCAGCAGTCTGTGGTGCATCACCACATTTACAGATCCTTTAAGCCAATTTTTTAGAGTATGGCATTAAAGCATCCAATGCCAGAGCAAATCCTGTTCTGTTTAGTTCAGGTGTTGCAGGGGAGCTCGTACCCGGGTGGATTGCATATAGATTCATAGATTCATAGATGTTAGGGTTGGAAGGGACCTCAATAGATCATCAAGTCCGACCCCCTGCATAAGCAGGAAAGAGTGCTGGGTCTAAATGACCCCAGCTAGATACTCGTCTAACCTCCTCTTGAAGACCCCCAGGGTAGGGGAGAGCACCACCTCCCTTGGGAGCCCGTTCCAGACCTTGGCCACTCGAACTGTGAAGAAATTCTTCCTAATGTCTAGTCTAAATCTGCTCTCTGCTAGCTTGTGGCCATTGTTTCTTGTAACCCCCGGGGGCGCCTTGGTGAATAGATCCTCACCAATTCCCTTCTGTGCCCCCGTGATGAACTTATAGGCAGCCACAAGGTCGCCTCTCAACCTTCTCTTGCGGAGGCTGAAAAGGTCCAGTTTCTCTAGTCTCTCCTCGTAGGGCTTGGTCTGCAGGCCCTTGACCATACGAGTTGCCCTTCGCTGTACCCTCTCCAGGTTATCCGCATCCTTCTTGAAGTGTGGCGCCCAGAATTGCACGCAGTACTCCAACTGCGGTCTGACCAACGCCCTATAGAGGGGAAGTATCACCTCCCTGGACCTATTTGTCATGCATCTGCTGATGCACGATAAAGTGCCATTGGCTTTTTTGATGGCTTCGTCACACTGCCGGCTCATGTTCAACTTGGAGTCCACTAGGACTCCAAGATCCCTTTCCACCTCTGTGCCACCCAGCAGGTCATTCCCTAGGCTGTAGGTGTGCTGGACATTTTTCCTCCCTAGGTGCAGCACTTTGCATTTCTCCTTGTTGAACTGCATCCTGTTGTTTTCTGCCCACTTGTCCAGCCTATCCAGGTCTGCCTGCAGCTGTTCCCTGCCCTCCGGCATGTCCACTTCTCCCCATAGCTTTGTGTCATCTGCAAACTTGGACAGAGTACATTTCACTCCCACGTCCAAGTCGCTGATGAAGACATTAAAGAGTATCGGTCCAAGGACCGAACCCTGCGGGACCCCACTGCCCACACCCTTCCAGGTCGAGACCGACCCATCTACCACGACTCTTTGGGTGCGACCCTCTAGCCAATTTGCCACCCACCGGACTGTGCAGTCATCCACATCACAGCCTCTTAATTTGTTCACCAGTATGGGGTGGGATACCGTATCGAAGGCCTTCCTGAAGTCCAGGTATACGACATCCACCCCTCCTCCTGTGTCCAGGCGTTTCGTAACCTGGTCATAGAAAGAGACTAGGTTGGTCAGGCACGATCTGCCCGCCACAAACCCATGCTGGTTTCCCCTCAGCATAATTTGTCCTGCCGGGCTCTCACAAATGTGAGCCTTGATAATTTTTTCAAATACTTTACCAAGGATGGAGGTGAGACTGACCGGCCTATAGTTGCCCAGGTCCTCCTTCCTCCCCTTTTTGAAAATGGGGACCACGTTAGCCCTTTTCCAGTCCTCCGGGACTTGGCCTGTGTGCCACGAGCATTCGAATATTCCCACCAGTGGCTCTGCAATGACGTCGGCCAGTGCCTTCAGCACCCTCAGATGGAGCCCATCCGGGCCTGCCGACTTAAAGGCATCCAGTTCTTCCAAGTGACTCTGCACCACCTCAGGATCTACGTATGGAAGTCTGGCACCTTGCTGCTGCCTCTCTACAACCTCAGTGAGAGACTTGTCGTGCCCCTCGCTTAGGAACACTGAGGCAAAGAACTCGTTGAGGAGTTCAGCCTTGTCCCCTCTATCTGTCACCAATTGCTTCTGCCCATTTAGCAGGGGTCCTATTCCTCCCTGGGCCTTCCTTTTACTCCCTATGTATCTAAAAAACAATTTCTTGTTGTCCTTTACTTGGGTTGCCATCCTCAGCTCCATGGTAGCTTTGGCCTGCCTAACTGCCTCCCTACAAGCACGAGCAGAGGAGGTATATTCATCTTTAGTGATCTCACCCTGTTTCCACTTTTTATGTGCTCCCCTTTTGGCCCTTAGGCTGCCCTGGATTTCTCTGGTCAGCCATGGAAGCCTCCTGGCCCCTTTCCCTCTTTTGCCTCGCTTGGGGATCGTCTTGCTTTGTGCCCAAAGGATTGTTTCCTTTAGGCACAGCCACCCTTCTTGGGCACCCATCCCATCAAAACTCCTACTCTGCAGTGCTTCCTTGACTAATCGCCTGAGTGCAATGAGATCAGCTTTCCTAAAGTCTAGCACTTTCACCCTACTAGTTACCTTACCCACTCGCCGTCTTATATTGAATTCTATCATAAGGTGATCACTGTCTCCCAGATAGCTACCGATTTGGAGGTCCCCTATCATGTCATCTCCCATTGCCAATACCAGATCCAGTATGGCATTCCCCCTAGTGGGACCATACACCTCCTGTGTCAGGTGGAGGTCCTGTACACAAGTTAGAAACCTGCGTGAGCGATGGGACCTTGCTGTCTGCGTCTCCCAGCAGATGTCCGGGTAGTTTAGGTCCCCCATGACTACCGCCTCTTTAGCTTTTATGGTCTCCGAGAGTTGCCTCAGGAGCCCCGCATCTATTTCTTCCCCTTGGTGTGGGGGTCTGTAACAGACCCCTACCACCAAATCCCTTTCTCCTTGCCCCCCATGTAGCCTAACCCACAATCCTTCTACTTCCTCAGCCTCGGATTCTGTCTTGATGAGGGTTGATGTATATTGCTCACTGACATAAAGTGCAACCCCCCCCCCCCCCTTTCTTCCCTGACCTGTCCTTTCTGTACAATCTATAGCCCTCAATATGTACTGCCCAGTCATGGGATGAATCCCACCAGGTCTCTGTTAGTCTTTTAGTCTCTGTTATGAAGCGCTTGAGATGAGAATCGGTGTCATCCCACTTTTTGTGGCGGTGTTCAAGTGCCCATAGGGTGCTGCTCCCACCTCCACACTGTTGCAACAGTGCCCACTCATGGAAACCTCATGAAGCCTTGGCTACTGGATGTACCTCATCCTGAGTGGGGCAAGGCACTCTGCTAGTGGCCCAACCACTGAAGGAACAACAAGGCATGGTAGGCAAGTTCAACAAGGTAGCTAGGAGAGAGGCCTGGACTGAGTGAGGAGCACCTGAACTTCACCTCAGCTTAAGGAGGACCTGGTGCCTCTTACACATTTACACCCACTCCCCTGGACTATGGGGGATCTGGGTTCAGTTCCCTCTCTCTGAGGGAAAATTAACTTTTAATTCAGTAAAGTTGGAATTTTTTGGCCAATGTTTTTAGTCAGATAATGTTGGTTTGCTGAAACCAAAACTTTTCACACAAATACATCTGTTTTTTTGGGAACAGTGTCTCAGTTCCAGGATGTTCCAGCATAGAAGATAAAAGTTGCTTGGGTCTAGAAAAAGTCAAAGGCACCTCTCCAGTTACAGCTGAGAGACTCTGCTAATCCCCAGTTCTGGTGGTCCTGATGTTGGCTACAAATGTCCAACTCGGGATCCTTAAAATTCTAGTTTATTAGACGGATTGAAACACTGTAATCATAAACCTTGGGGCTGGTCCACACACACACATGCACACATGCACACACATACACACACACACAGTAGCAGGCTACAGAGTCAGGTATACCTATCCTACAAGCACTGGAGTCTGTCGTTGAGGCTTCTTTCAGTGTGGTGTTATCTTCCAGAAGGGGGTCGCCGGCTGGTCCTTCTGGCTGGACATGTCTGGTCGAGTTGGAGATCAAGAGGGCGCCACTGAGGGTCACTTTTCACTGCCTTTTATCTGTCCCTGGCAGACTTTGGTGACTCCCCAGTTTTCTGGTTTGCCCAATCCAGGGGTCATTGACCCTCGTGGGACTTCCCCCCCCTTGGTGGCTACTGGACAGCATCTGTCAGCCCCAGGGGTCATCCGCATGTACGTGCAGGTTTGGGAGTCCGTTGATGAATTTAGAATAGGGCTCTGGGAGTGGTCGATCTGGAGATATTCAGCCCAAAAGTTGGTCTCTGGTGTTGATTAAGTCAGGCCAGGGCTTCTAGCCCTTGATCAGTGAGGTATAGAGATTTCCTGGTTGTTACACTTTCTTCTATTGAGTTCAGCTTCCAGGTGATAATTGCTGCCTGCTTCCATGTTACACATTCAATCACTGATTCACTCATTCTTTCAGAGGCCAGCCTGATACAGGGAAGAGCAGCTTGATTCCTGCCCTTGTTAACAATGTTACAATGTATAACTTACTAAAACACATTTAGTTCAAAGTTGAAAGGTGAGGAGTATAAAATATAAGCTACAAATGCCATGGCACACAAATAGATAAAAATACCAAACTACAAGGGGAGATACAAAATGCACACATACAAATTTTAAAATACAATTCCTTATCTTAAAGTGAAAGAGAGAGGAAGGAAGAAAAGGTAGAAAAAGAGAAACATATCCAAAGAGGGGAGAGCAAATGCAGGCAAGAGGAAAAGGGGGCTTTCTGCTACACTGACTCGTTTCCCCACAGTAGTCTCTCCTGCCTCCTATGGTGTGGGGGAAGGGAGGACACATGAGGGTGATGACAGGGCTAAGACCTCTCAGACATGGCCTCTGCAAGCCCCAACCTACCCTGCTATTTCTGAGCAACTCCTGCCCCTGCCCCTTGCAGTCAAAGCCAGACCTGGTTCTTCCCTTGACCCCTTCCTTGGCACTGCCAATTCCTGCCATTGGTGGTGCCCACCTCTAGTTATGCTACTGGACAAAATGATACCAGCTAGCAGAAGCAAAGAGCTACTTACTTAATCCATATCTCAGACATATTAAATAGGCTAACAGCCTGTGAACCAGACTGCCAGAAGTGACTGGTTATGCTGAGCATCCAAGTTGAAGTGCAGCATAGGAAACAGTTTTAGAAGGCTCTGAGCTTTGGCCCGCTAACAACCAGATCCTTTCAAGTTGTCTCAGGTTGGGTACTCAGTCACTAGTTGTGCCTGGAAATCTTGGACTGTGAGTAATATGTTGAGCATTTTCTGCTCCTAATGAATATTGTTTCTAGGTACCCAGGGCAGAAGATGCTCACTTTACAGGAAGTGATGCTGTTCCCTCTTCTCCATCCTTTGCACTTCAGGGTTCCAGTCCTTATTTAAAGCCTCAGAGTCCTACTTGAAAGTAAGAATTAAATAAAAAGGAAAAGCCCAATCCCATAATGTAGTAAGCACATTCAATTAGGAACACTGCAGGTAGATGGTGCCCTGTACATTGTGGAATCGGGGCATTAGTGGCTAGTTAGCTTTGGCTTTGAGGGGAGTTAGAGGCACAATGCTTTCATTGTATCTGATGTTATTTGCAGCTGTTTAGACTGAGTGGGACAGTCACTGCCAGGAACTTTGGAGAGATGCAAAATACCTTCTGTCCTGACAACAGGCAGGATTATTAATGAGGTAAATTATGATCTCGTGAGGTTCCTTCCAGCCCCTAACAGCTATGAATCTGTGAATCTATGAAATAGGCTTGTATGCCAAATAGAATCAAAGAGTGTCATCCAAAACCCAAAAGGTGCTGTGAGAAAACAGGCTGCTTGAAATTTTTTTCTAATTATCTTATCTTAAAATTGTTAAGAATATCAAATCCTGGTTTCCATGGTTTTGCTGAAGAACTAGCATGATGGAGAGATGACAAAAAGCTCAAACCTGAGCTACATTTTTTTCAGATACTGTATTGCTCTTGGATAAAGACCATTGTGCTTTCACAAAAATCTTTTTTTAGGCATTTGAATTGGGCATGTTTCAATAAAAGCAAGCAAGGGTTTTAGACAGTTGAATTATGCATGTCCCCTGTCTCCTCTCTCCATTTCAGGTCAAGACAACAAGGTTTTGTTTCTTTTCTTTGTTTGTTTAAAGACTGTTCATTGCTGGGCCTGGCCGGTAAACTGCTCAGGGAGCAAAAGCCTGCCTGAAGAGTCCCATAGGTGGCAACCCACATATATTGTGGTATTATAATCTTGTTTACAGTTGGGAAGATCCTCACTGCATTCTCCTCAATAGATTCATTATTGCCAAGGAGATTCTACCTAAGTCCCAGTGTTGTTTAAGACCATACAATAGATATGATCTTTGTTGCTAGACAGCTGCGGAAGAAGTGCTTTGAGCAACACTGAGATCTTTACATGGCCTTCACTGACCCGGCTAAGGGTGTTGATCCTCTAGGCAAAGAGGCCCTATGGAAAATCCTGATGAGATTTGGATGTCTGCCAAAATTATTTCCATTGTCAGACTTCACAGTGATATGACAGCAACAATTTTAAGCAATGGTTTGGAAATGGACACCTTTGCTCTTAGAGCTGGAGTGAAGAAGGTTGTATTATTGCACCAACACTTTTTCATCTATATTGCAGTTATTCTGCATCTCATTGCTGACAGACTTCCATCTGGAGTCAGCATCCAGTATTGCATGGGTGGGAATATCTTTAACATCAATCGGTTATGTTCCAAATCCAAGATAACCACTACCTCTATTAATGGTTTTCAATATGCTGAGGATTGTATCATGTGTGTCCACTCAAACGAAGAGCTCCAGGTCACTATTGATTGCTTCTGTGAAGTACCATTAACTTCATGATACTTTACCAACCCATCGGAAACCAACCAGCTGCTCCTCCACACATTACAATTAAAGGACAATCCGTGGAGAATGCTGAACATTTTCCTTGCCTGGGTAGGCACATTTTGCAAAAAGTAAACATAGGTGATGACATTCAACACCAGATAAAATCTGCCAGTGCTACCTTTGGACGTCTCCGAAATCATGTCTTGAATTATCAAGACATCAGGACCCTAACTAAAATTGTCATATACCAGGTTGTTGTCATTTCTACCCTGTTGCATGGATATGAAACTTGGGTGACATCAGAAACACCTAAAAGCCTTTGAATGTTACTATTTGCACTATCTATGGAAAATCCTCCATATCAATTGGAAGGACAGAAGAATGAATGCCAGCATTCTAGCTCAAGCAAACGCCACCAGCATTGAAACCATGTTTATATGGAGCCAACTTGGTTGGCCTAGCTGTGTCAGAAGGATGCCTGACAATTGACTCCCAAAACAGGTCCTATACTCCCAAGTCACTGATGTTCACTGCTGTAGAGGTAGGCAAAAGAAGAAATAAGATATTCATATCAACAGCTCGGAGACTTAAGCACTGAATCGTCCCCAGTGGCACTGTGATGTATGAGAAGGTATCAATCATTTTGAGCAAACTCACCTCACTGTGGAGGCAGATACATAAGAAAGACAAACGGAAAGAGCTGTGACCAAACAGCATACGGATCCACTCCTTTTTCCCAGAACTATTTGCCATGTCTTCTATCAAATATATGGATCTTGGATCTCACAGACCTTGGATTGGCCTTCTCACTCTTCTTCAGATTCCTTGATGACTGCCTTATTTACTGGAAGACTGTCATCCCAGTATTAAGGGACCCCTGACAACAACACTACCCTGCTCTGCCTTATTGTTTAGGAGATGGGTTTGTAATTGACTGTATTCCGATAAGCAGTAAGCCAGAAGTCCAAATAAAGGTGAGAAGTACCATAGCACTTAGATGTCATGTATAGAGGTATGCTATATAACCTTAAAACAGATGAGATTAATAGAATGAGTTACACATTGGTAAGTCATTTTAAGTGACTAATAGTATATGATAGAGGAGAAATAAGGCTGCAGTAGGAAAAACAACCAACAAGGGGATACAATAAGGTATAACATAAAGCAGTCCTATAACACCTTTTTACAGCCCTGTCAATTGCCTTTCTCTCACCTTAATGTGCCATTAGCTTTGCCTTTCTCTCACCTTAATGTGTAAACTATATCAATATATACTCACACTCATAATACTAACTGTGTGTGTACTGTACTTTATTTATGTCACTCTTGAATTTGGTCCAAAAGTGGGGAAAAATCAAGTGTGTATTTTGGACTATCTAGCTATTTAATAAGAATGTTAACAATTACATGTTTTACACACTCATATTCAGTACAGTCTGGTGAAGTTCAGAATCCTAGATACAGGTAAGAAGAGCTGAGGAGGGAGGATTTTCTTAACAGGAGTTTTCTCTTAGCTGTATAGTAGCAGTGAGAGTTACCAATCCATTTAAGCTACTTACAATGGTAATGAAGAACAGAAAACTGGTTCACAAATTTCCAGTAAAGTTAGCATAACTATTTACATATGCTTCTGCAGATTAGGAGGAGGTCAAAGTCAGACTGGTTATTGACTGGCTTAATTTCAGCTTTTATTAGAAAATCAGCCATATTTAAAGACCAGATTTTTCACTAGTCTAAAGGATGGCAGATCTAAGATGACCTAGTGTTGAAAATACTGATTCTAAAATCTGTCACAATATAACAAGGGCATCATGGTCTCTCATACTGGGACAGTTTCCCTGAACTGTTTAAAACAGCTTTGTTTTTAGATTACACCACTGATGTGGCTTAAAGTACCTATTTGGCATGGAAGAATCCAGGGCTATAGTGTTAGTGCTTAGTGCTATAGTATTGGGAAAACCATAAAGCTAATATATACTCATCATTAGATGGGACATGACCATTAACATTAAAGCTCTTCTAATTGGTAAGGAAATGCTGACCAAGACCTCCTGACCAAAAACAGTTGTGAAGTAAAAATAGTTAATTAAAAATAACAAAGGACACAAGTATAATTTTCTTATAAACTTAGGTTCCTAACAGATGTTAAAGTAAAGGTACGATGGGACCTGATGCAGGATCCCACAATCATGTCTCCTGCCATACACATGTGGCACTTTGCTGGAGCCTGATCCTGGGCTCCCCCTGCACTGGCAAGTAGCAAGTTTGGCTGCTGTCAACTGACCAGAGTTCCCAGCTGGAGGAGTGTACTATGCTCTCCCATGGCTGGGAGCCCCAACAGCTGATTGGCTCTTCCCTCTCGTGGTGCGCTTCCCTGACTGGGAACCCCAATCAGCTCATGGGGCTCCCAGCCTCTGGTGCACACAGGAGTCTTGACAGGCTTCTGTGTAACCCAGAGGCTGGTCACTGGTCACATGTTCAATTAAAGGTGTGCCAAGAACCAGCCACAAAATTATTATACACATTTTATGTAGTAACTTTATGGCTTTTTTCTCATTAATTCATTGAATGTGTGGCCAGTCCACTACTTAAGACACAATTAACCAGTTACTTGCATCTTAGGTGTAATGCGTGTCAGGGGTCTTAGTTTTATATATCTGACTAATAATTTTGTACTTTTTAAAATATACTCCATAGCAGAAGCTCTAAAATCCTCTGAGTACTGAATGCAGCTGATATTTTAAAAGAGATTTTACTTACCAAAACATTCTTAATAATTCTCATCTGAAATAAGATTGCACAGAAAAACAAATACAGGCCAGGGGGCCTTATTCTACTTGCTGAAGTCACTGCTGTAAGCCCTGTGTGGGGTAGAAATAGAATCAAGCCCTCAATCTCAAAAAATCCATAAGAATAAAATAAATGCAAACTCCATAGTATTAGTGCTGACAGTATGCCTTGGCACTGTATTAGGCACAAGAACAAGTACCTCTCCAGCACAGCTTACTTTCTAGAAGGTAAATGATATGAAGATTGGGAAATCATAGAATCATAGAAAATTAGGGTTGGAAGGGAGCTGAGAAGGTCATCTAGTCCAACCCTCTGCGCAAAACAGGACCATCCCCAGGTAGATCATCTCAGTCAGAGTTTTGTCAAGCTGGCCCTTGAAAACCTTCAAGGATGGAGATTCCACCACGTTTCTAGGTAACCTATTCTAGTGCTTCACCACCTTCCTAGTGAAAAAGTTTTTCCTAATATCCAACTTAACCTCCCTTACTAGACTAACTCCTGGGCTATTTTACCAAAAATAACTAGCTTATCCGATATTACATCAATTAATCTGGTTAGAAATCTTCAGCTCAAAAGGGCTGTACATTTCTTTAAACAGGTCCAGTTCTTTGGTCATCTTAATATCTGAAGCCTGAACACTCCCTAGTCTTGGTCCTGACCAAAAAAGCAAAGGGGCAGTAGGTTCTTTTGCCTGAGTCCTTTGGAGGACACACGGTTCTGGTGAAACACAAGAGTATCTGGGACTATTAAAGCCTAAGAAGTTTAAACTAAGTTCTGCCCACAAGTAAAGCAACTGAAATAAGCCCAGCAGCAGAGAGGTTCACTACTGCCCACATGCGAAATGCTGCAATCTATGCTGGCTGCAGGTAATCAGTCATCCCATAAGAGAGCAGACTTTGGCTGCTAAATAAGTCAGATGCACATTACTGTTCCTAACTCAGCATAGAAGAGATACGGTCACAGCCCAAGGCAATGATCTTCACACTGGGGTGCCTTGAGAGCCTTTCAACTGTGCTGTGAAGCACTGTTAGGTCTGAAAACATAATGCACAAGATAAACTGAAAGATTTCAAATAGGTATTCATAGTGTTAAAAACATTCTGACTTGTTGCGGTCTTTCTGAGTTCTTTGCAACAAAAGAATATTTCTATTATTTTATTATAGTAAAAAAAAAAAAAAAGAAAACTAAAAGCTGGCATTTACCGAGAGGTGCCTTGAGTCCAAGGGGCTGCCGTGCCTTAAATCTAAAAACGTTGAGAACCACTGGTCTAGAGACTGCAGTGAATAGTGAGGTGGTAGCAGATTGATGTAGATTAGACATAAATTTGGATGTCAAACAAGTAGCATACTTCCTAACCACCTTCGGATACTAACATACCATCCCTTGTACAGTCTGAAGTCACTTTCCCTGGAAAAGATAGTGTCAGTGATGTTAAAAACTGAAGAAACATTAAGTTCAAAGTGTTTGTGCTATTCTTACTTTACAGATTGGGATGGAGAGAAAATGTGTTTTCTTTAAAGTCCATGGAACATGATATTTTCCACTATCTCTTCCAAACATATGCGGCTTTCTGTGTGAATGGCAAAGTAAAAGTGACAGCACTGAAATTAAAAAGAAAGTAGAAATGCCTTTGACAGTATCTAAAATTTCAACGAGTAGTTTATCATAAAAATGACAGGGTTGAAAATGGAGGTGGTATGCCATTCTGGATTCAGGGGAAAGAAAATGTGAATAAAGCAATGAAAAGGAAGGAGCTTAGAGTGATAGTTTGGATCAATATCTGTAATAGTGCATCTAATTCTATTATTATTCCATCTGCAGCTTGATCTAGTGACTCAGCCTAGAACTGTGATTCTTTGTACACACATAAAATTCATGCTTCAGTGCACTGTGTTGATTGCTCATCAGAGCAGTGTAGATGAACCCTAGCTACTTGATGGATACACTTCTCCTAGCATAATGAGCATCTCTAAATGAAATGACAGAAAGGGATTAAGGTTGGTAATAAATTGCGTATGTTTTATTTTCCATTTTAGTCCTCCTTTACAAATGTCTTAATTTTCTCCCTTAAGAGTTCAGAAGAAAGACAGTATATGGGATTTTTTTTAAATGTAACATGAAAATTAGTTGTCTTTATTACAGGCATTGAACAACCCCTAATACATTGTTGGTTGTTTATTATTTGCCCCCCTGTTATCTCTGGGCATGGACAGACATTCACATACGTTGGTGTAATTTACTTCATGTGTTATACATTGATGGAAAGTACATAGGAACAGGAATGGACAGATGTGCAGCTAGCCCAGGGTAGTTCCATGAAGGAGACGGTACTTACTACATGTTAGGAAGAAATGGTGGGAAAGTAGGGAATATCCTGTTTGCCATCAGGAAATGGGGATCCCAGATGTATTCAGACAGATGAAACCTAAGGACGCATCTCCACGTGCACTTTAATGTGCATTAGCTTATTTTATTTCATATTAAAGCATCATTAAAAAACCATCTTAGTTAATGCACATTAAGACAGGCTAATACACATTTTCCTAGTACCTCACAATGGAGGTACTAGATTCAATGTACAATAACTAAAGTGTGTTAATGCACATGTAAATGCTCCCTTTATTCCTGGAATTTTATGCTTGTGGAATTTTACCCTTGATCCTTCCAGAGGTACTTCTGCACCAGATTTAGCGGTTATGTCAGTTTAGGGGGCAGCATCAGCTGTCTCCTTTACAGTGGTGTAATACTGATTATGTTGGTATAAATATGTTGTCTCTGCCCTCAGTGAGAGAAGTCTATCAATTAACAACTTAATTAGGTTTCCCCTCTGTTTATTTGATTAACAGATGAACATGTCAGCAAGACTGAAAGCACTTGCTATTGCATATTTTCATCAGTAATTAATAATCTAAAATTGGACTTTATTTTATGTCAGGGAGAACTGTAGAAATGAGCAGTAAATATGTTGGGGAAAGGGCCTCTTTGCATAACTATTAATATGGGATACTGGTATTAGACCTTTGGGTCTCTCTCTAATGGAGCAGTCTGACATAGCAAAATGAAGAGGTTTGTTTTGTTGTGTTTTGTTTTGTGTTGTTTTGTTTTAATTGAAGGCATCCCTCAAAACCTATTCCCATCTTAGGGAAGGCTTTAAGAACAAAGACATGGCACAGTTGCCAGTATTTTTCCCTCTGTCTTTGTGGGAGCCCATGAATTGCAAGAATGATAGCTATTTTTCAGTCAGGAAGGAATGAATGATATTAAATATATTCCTTCCTGTTTTTCATTATGACATTCTTGCATCAGCCTAATCACATTCAAATATACTGGAAAAATTCTTGAAAAGGACAGCTTTCCTATATAGTTTGGAACTACCCCATACAAAGTAATAAGTAGTCCTCTCTTTCATATAGAAAGGGTTAAATAAAAATAACCCTTACATAGGATTGATTCTATTTAATTCTTTAATAACTTTTTTAGAATCCTATAATTTTATCTCTGTTAAATTCTACTGTATTTTTGAGGAGAGTACTGCCTACATCCTTTAACAGTAATGGAAACGGCTGCAGCAGCACCTTGCTGTAGTGACAAACCCTAACCCTACTATTACCTGACCCTTGTTTTGAGAACAAATTTTATTTCCACTATTTTAAAAGCAGAATGCTGTTCATTTATGTTCCTTTCTATTAGTCTTAATCAGAGTCTAGAACTAGCAGCTACAATCTATAGCAAATATATCCTAACCAGGTAATACTTTGTGCAGAAGTCTTCAGCCAGAGTTTATCTTACAGTTGTGCCTCTCCTAGCATCTGCTTAGTATTCAGGGTCCTTCTCCTATTCACATTGATTCTGTAGGGTTTTTCCCCTTCCATATCATCTAAATATCTGCTTGCTCATCTATACAGCATAAATCATTGTAAAGTTAGCATTTGTCAGTCCTATTTTGAATTAAACCTTTGAGAACCTGAGGTACAAAGGGATTTAAACATGGCAAGCTAAGCCTGGCCATGCCTACATTTTAGAGACATATCTCCCAAGGTGGAATTTCCAAGCCTTATGTCCCTTATGCAGTTCATGGGGAGAGTTAGAGGCCCAGAAATAGGATCCACAATAGCCAGCACACTGACCATGAGGTTGTCCAAGCTGTCCACCTGGGAATGCTGATGTGAGGATGTGTCTGAAATGTGCAGTAGCATAACTTTAGCTGTCTAAGTAACTTCAGAAGTGAAAACTTTGGTGCCTAGGTACTCTCAGGTAGGGTTGGCAAGCCCGTCAACTGACCGATCAAATACTGTTAATTTACCAGTCATTTGACTGAATATTTTTCACTGGTCAAAGATTATAGCAATTTTATAAAAAAAAACCCACATTTTTTGTAGTTTTCTTGCTAAAAAAAATGTTTTCTTGTTTTTTTTGACACATTTATTTTTAATTCATTTTTGTGGATTGCATTCTTTGACTTAAAATCCAGCCAAGATGTACTTTCATAAGCTCAGGATGTACTTTAAAAAACTAAGCCCCTTTTTGAATCTGGCCCTAAGCTGTTCCAGATATTTTTTTCTAGAGCTGAGGAAATTCCAATATTTCAGTATTTGTTTTTGTCCCAAGACAAGATGAAAAGTGGAAAAACTCCTTTTTGTAGAATGAAAAATTAAGAGAAAGTCAGCTTTCCTAAAGTCAAGGACTACTGCATTGCTGGCTGACTTGCCAGCTTTGCAATGGATAATGAAAGTGATCAACTTGTGGTCACTGTCACCCAGCTTCCTTTCAATTCTTAGGTCACTCATTAGATCATCCTCTTTGGCCAGTACCAGGTCCAGCAGTGCCTTGCCTCTTGTTGGCCCATAAACTTCTTGAGACAGGTAGAGCTCATCCATGCATGTAAGGAAGCTTTGTAACTGATTAGATTTAGCTGAGTGCTCATCCCATGAGATGTCTAAGTAGCTGAAGTCTCCCATGATGACCATGCACTGAGAATGTGCATCCTCAGCCAGTTCCCTGGTGAATTCTTGGTCAAGTAGTTGTTCCTGGTTTGGATGTCTGTAGCAGACTCCCACCATTGTACCCTCTTCACTACGTTCCCCTTGTATTCTAACCCAAAGGTCTCCAGTCGTCTTCCTTGGGTGCCAATCCCAGCATGTAGGGATGTGTAGCTGCCCTTCACATAGAAAGCTATACCCCGCCCCTTTTTTCAGCATGATCTCTCCTGTACAGGGTATAATGATTTGTATCAGTAGTCCAGTCATAGAAGAAGTCACACCAGGTCTCCATGATCCCTATCAGATGGTAGTCATTTTTGTTTAGCAGAAGGACCAGTTCCTCCTGTTTATTCTTCAAACTCCTAGCATTAGTGTACAGGCAAGTATATGTGCTGTTGGAGGCCCTAGGCTTCCTTGTACTCATGGAGAAGCTCTGTTCCTGGGCTGGGGTAGGAGTGGGTACCCTTGAGCATCCTAACCTGCTGGTTTTGTGGGTGATGCTGGTTTTCCACCCATCCTTTGGTGAGCTTAGTTTATAGCCTGGTTGAGCAGGTTAGCCATTCTGGCTGAGAAGAGCTTCTTCCCCAGTGGAGTGATTAAGTCTTCATACTGTCTGCAAACCCGGTTGGTGAGGGAGCCAGCAAGGAGCTGATTATACAGAGTTTATCAGCCCAGCAATAAAGCAAAAGCCTCTCTCATTAGTTCAAGCTCTCCTTAAATAGCTTTTGCCAAGGAAGGAACAGAGGGACATTGCTGGCAGACCTGTTGATTAGCTCCAAAAAGCCCTAAGCAGACACTGTTCTGTCTGCCTGTCCCAGTGAAACTGGAGACACACAAAGACACCTCTGAGCATTAGCTAGCATGCCACATGCCTATGGTCAATGGGACTTGGGTCCATGTTGTGGGAGATGGAGTGGGGAGGGGGTTCCCTGCTTGGGCAGTGAGCAGTGAGAGGGGGGTTGGGCAGGGAAAAGCCAGGCACACCGTGCTGTGCCTGCAGTCTCCCCTGGAGCTCTGGCTAGGGAGCAGAGTAGTGGGATCAACCTTGTTCTTTGGACGCTTATCTTGCTGGGATCCTTTGACCCTAGCTGACTTCCTGCCACTTGGGCAGGGTGCTGGACCCAATGATCTTACAAGGTTCCTTCCATCCCTAATGTCTTTGAAATCGATGAAGAAGCAGGGAGATGGAGATTGAAAAGCTCAGTATCATCAATAGATGCATGCACTATACACACCCCCTTTACCTCAGAGTGCTAGCTCAGGGCTGGGGTCTGGCAACACTCAGCAGAGTGTAGGGAAAAGCCTGGGATTGTGTAGGTAGGGTGGGGGTTTAAACCCCTCCCTAATCAGAGCATGCTGTCAGGGCCTGGCCACTGCCCCCCTTCCACAATGCTGAGCTGAGAGAAGGGAGGGCTGCTCTAATGCCCCCTGGCGTCTAGCCTGAGCCACTACAGGCATGTGCCTGTATTTCCTCAGTCCAGAGGGGATGTCTGTACAGTTGCAAACTGGTTCAACCTAGGCAGGTTAGACTAACCTGCAAAGATTGAATCAATTCAGACTCAGGCTTTTTGAATGTCTGTCCCTAGCCCTGATGACCAGGAGAAGGAAAAATCCTCATTCAGCTACTGAGTCATGGGCTCAGTGCCTCCAACATACTGAGTACCTGACTTACGTCCCTACTGAATCAAGTCTTTGAGCTAGAATATTGACAAAGGGGCAAAAAGACCAGTTTTTATTTTGTAAATTCCCTGTTTGAGAAATCCTTCAGATTTTCATGAAAACATGAAAAATTTTGAGCAGTGAGAAATCTATATCAGTTTCTATTATTTAATTTATAAAACACTATATGAAAGCCTGAAGTTCATGAAGCACAACGTTGCCAATAAAAGCAGTATTCAAGCAGTTCAGATAGTCACTGTTCATCTACCTCTTCTATACATGTAAGACAATTACCTTTCAAAAGAGCAGAAGCTGAAAACACTTTGAGACAGACGTGTATTCAGGAGTTAAAATGTGGTAATAATATTTTGATGTAGATTAAAAAATCCCAAATATATTTTTGTGGTAAACTATAAAATGTTGGAAACTGAAAAGAAACAAAAACTTAGAAAAAAACCTACTCTGTCTTTTTAAAAATGAAAATAACTTTCATAAGGGCTAATTTTCAGCAAGTTCTAGAAAGTCAGTGAGCTCCTGCTTCCTATCAGTAAGTCTTCTTTACGAAGTTTCATGCTAGGCAATCAAAAATGTAGATACCTAAAATCATGTCAGTTTTGAAAATTTGGGCCCAAATCTTTATTAAGATGTCATACAATAATAGTTCAAAGTACTACAGCAACATGATAATGTGTTGGCTTATTACTATAGACATTGGACCTGTAGACATGCTTTTACAAAGACTGTTGAAATGTTGAGTCAGAAAACTTGTTTGGTTAAAAATGAAAGTGAATAAAAGTGCGATATTGCAGATAAGCACTGGATGGCAGTAAGTGCACAGTAAAAACAAGCTGTATAAAGGCAATTAAATACTGCAAAGTCTTAGAGAAATTGCAGACTTCAACTGGTTCAGTGATCAGTTCTTTACAAATGGCTATTACATAATAATATAAGTAACTAGTTTTACTTATTCATTAGAAAGTTTTGTGCATGAATACAATCCATCTGTTTTAAATGGCTGAAGGAATAAATTAGGTGCCTTAGATGTTATGAGAATAACCAAATATCAAGCAGAAACAAAGGTCTTTTTTGCAGGAAAATTGCAGAAAGATGAACTATTTTTTTTGAAAATTTGAAAAAAAATGTATTTTTGTCTGTGCTGAAATTTTACAAGATGGATTGCTTTTACTGTATATTCAGGCAAATGAATGTATAATAGTTTCTCTTGTGGAACACACTTGATACTGTTTTTCTAACAAGAATATACATTTGATTGATAAAGGTAACTGTGTTGACCCAGAATACTTAGATTTTTGTAAGACATTGTACATAAACCATATGAATGATTAAAAAATAAGAACTCTCCAAAATCAGTACAGCTGATAGGGTAACTGGTAGATTTTGAAGACATTACAATAATGAGGAATCATCTTTCAATGGAATTTTGTTACTGGGCTCCCTTGAATATTTTGTTTCGATATGGCCAAGTACAAAATTCTATATCTCAGAAAGAAACAATATAGGTCACATTTCTAGGACAGGGTACTGCATTTGGAAAACAATGACCTAGAAAAAGGTGTCATGATAGATATTCAACAACTAGAATCTCCTGGTTTAATGTGGTTGCTAAGAGTGTGAATGTATAGGCAGTGGAATAATGAATAAGAATAGGGAGGAAGTATTACCACAGTGTATAGACTTAATGTGAACTTTACTGGAATAAGCTGTCCGGGTCTGATTCCTGTATTTTACAATGAATGTTTTTAAATTTAAAGAGGTTCAGAAAGAACTACAGGAATGATTCATGGTCAGAAAAACCTGACATTCAGGAGGTGGCTCAAGAAGTTCAATCCATTTAATTTATTCAAGGGAAGGTAAAGTGACTGGATCGCAGTCTACAAGTGCCTAAACAGGAAATAGTCTCTAATTTAGTAGGCATAACTGGATTGAATGGTTGGAAAAATGAAGCTTGACTAGAAATAGATTAAAGGACAGGGCCATTTTACTTAGTATTTGTACAGGGCTTGTCACTATAAAATACTGAGCTGTGAGTGGGGTTTTGAAGCATGGCCATAATTCAAGTAATAAATAATAATGATTATATAGGAAAATGTTGTAAACCAGTGTCTGCTCTCCTTTACATCAGTGGTTATCTAGACTTACTGCTAAAGCAAACAGATATTTCAGACCAGAGAAATGAGAAAATCTGGTCCTGTATCAGCTATACTTACTACTTTTGCATGCTAATCTAAATACTCAAAGCATAAAGAACTACGTTGCCATGAAATATGAGTTTTTATGAAATACATAGCATATGGAAAATACACCATCATCAAGATAGTCTATGTTAAACATAATCAATACATAAGTGTGTAGCAATGAATCCTTTTGTGAAAAAAAGCAAAAGTACATCACATAAATGTCCCAGCACATAGATGAGTAAAAGAAGAAAATAGACCATATTCAATATGTTTTCTAAACATCTTGTTCTGTCTGTCAGCTCTGATGATGACTGGTGACTAGATGGTTCAAAGAAATGCTGCTTTGCTATTTATTTCTTATTTGTTCTCCTGAGAAATCACAAACACTTTAAATTTGATTTAAGGAAGTTTCCTCAAGTCAATTGAACATGCTACAGAGAGCAGTTCACTTTCATGGTCAATACACAGTCTATAAAGAACAATAAAGCTAAAGTAATTTCATTTTGTGACACTAGGCTTGTATGTTTATTCTTTTGTTAGGTTTTAATATCCCTGTCAATTGTTCTGAAGCTTTTACATACTTTCTTTATGTTGAATCCTTCTGTCAAATCTAAATCTTCGCTGAGTCAATAATGTAAATTAGATGGCCCTAAGTTTTGCCCATCTAAAGGCCAAGTTCATTAATTGCCTGAGAGTCATACCTAATCTAGAGATTGCAACTACTGGCTCCTAAACTCACTATGGAACACTGCATGACAGGACTTAGTTTCAGCTATCAGCATCTCCATATTAATGAAGATGGCTGCTTTTCAGAACTTCAACATGAAATTTAAATATTATTGGAAAATCAACTGAGTGAATAATTCACTTTCTCCCTCTAACAGAAGTCTTAAAAGTATAGAATAGTGATGATATATAAAACTATGAAACAAAATAATGGTTTTATTTGATTAAAGTTACCACTCTGCTACTCATTTCCTTGCTTATTTGTGCTGTTCTCAATTGTTGAAATATTAGTAGCACTGTTATAATTCCCAGATAAAATTGTGGCTCCTTTTTGATTCAGGGTTCATTGTGCATATCAGTGTTACAGCTACCACCTCAATGGCCTAGTACTGTGCACCTGTCTGGGCTGCTAGCACTCATACCAAATGCATGAATGTCCAGTTAAAATCTGCAATGTGTCTGCAATCACTGGAACCCTGAAATCTAAATCAAGTCAGTGGTTACTGGTGCTGGTCAATATTGCTCCAACAAACATTTGCCGAGACGAAGCTACATACAGAGGGGTTGTCTGCATGAATGACAGCCCAGACCTCCCCATCCACAGAGATTTACAGAACCTCCCAACTCACTGCGTGCTCTCTCAGAAACCTTTGTGGACATGTGTACAAGCCCTTGTAGGACACAACAGTGCAGCAGCTTGGAGGAAAGCGTGGAATGAAACCACCATTCGGAATGAACATCTAATTTCCGACCCAACAATAAAGCCTCCTGGTTTTGACCTGCCATGAAAAACAGAGAAGGTTCTAAATCAGATCCGAGCTGCGCATGGCTGCTTGATGCACAGATTGTGTAGTAGGAGTTCTGCAGAATGTGACTGTGGCAACCCTGATCAAACTGTGGACTACATAGCAACACTCTGCCCTCTATACAAATTTGATGGTGACATTGTTGTGGTCTTTTTAGGTTCTTCACAACAGAAGAATCACTGTATTATATTTTCTGTAGGCAAATTATGAGTGAAAACTAAGAGCTGGTATTTTCTGAGGGGTGTCTTGACTCTAAAAAGGTTGTCAACTAATGACCTCATAAAATAAAAGCTGAAAGGGGATATCATTGTTTTTATATTTATATTTTATAAATATAAAGGAGAAAATAGTATGGGCCTTTAGGTCTAGAGGAAATGGAGGTGTAAGGACAGATGGGGCATGTCCAGATGTGCATGGATATTTGGTTCCCCCCTGGAGACAAGTAGTGGTGGCGCACCTTGTGCTGCTGCTTCTTGTCCCTGGGGAATGCCCGTGACACGTGCACTCTGGCATGTGGCAAATTGCCCCGGGTGGTGTAGGGGAGGCTGGGGCCAGCACTGTACTGGCCCCAGCATCCTTACCGGGCGTCCTGGGGGCCTCCTGGAGCTGCAGCCATGGCAATCCTGCTGGTTGGAGCCTGGCCGGCAGCCACAGCACAGGTCTGAGCAGCCTGGCTTCACTTTTTATCAGTGCATGCTGCCAGAGTGTGCGCTGCTTTGGGTATTTTTTCCAGTTTTTTTTGACCCCTGAATATACAAAAAACAGATCAGTGCATGCTCAGGCAGCATGCCCTTGCAGCGCGGAAAACTCTGGACTGTGGTGTATGTGGCGCTGCAAATGTGTTTGCAGTACCACATACCGCACTCATCTGGATGCGACCATGTAGTCTAAATGTAGTCTACAGACTTCTCAGCATCCAGAAATGACCCCTTTATCAGCAAGGTCTCCTTTCTCCAAGGAGGAATGTTTTGTATTTGAAGGATAAAGTTGCTGCCTAGAGCAGGACAGGAAGTGATAATTCTGCTTTGTGGAGGATTGTAAGATTTTTTAAAATTCTCTGTGAAAACGTTATTCTTTGCCCAGCATTTCTGGGAGCCTTGACGCAAAGGAGTTCTGCAGGGTGAACTGCCTGCAGGGGAGATGCCAGGAGCTCTAAGAGCCCAAACTCTGCGGCAGTCTGTCTGATGTATTATCCCAGAACTGGGACCCTAGAAGTCCTGGGAGCCCAGGGAACTTAGGAGCCTGTAACAGGGGGCCTTCCTTGGGGTCGATTTCCCTGTGGCTCGCCCACCTGTTTCTGGGCTAACTGCTCACCTTCTTGTCTGCCACGTCTTGTTGGTAATTAATTAATTGATGTATATTAAGTGGGAGGCTGCCCATTTCCTGCCCTGATGCCAGGGGGCGCTATTTGCAGCTCCGTTCTTCCCCTACAACGCAGCCCAAGCCTTGCAGGTGGCATCCACGTGTTATCAATATCACCGGCCCCACACTGGGCCCCAGAATCCTACTAGTTGAACCCCACCTGGATGCTTCTCATCAGGTGGTCTATTCCACCTTCATCCTGGGCAGCATAGCTCCCTGAACTGCTTCCCCCTCACGGATATGGTCCCCCACCAGGACCTTTGGCTTACTAGCCCTGGCCCACCTCCAGGCCAGTTAGAACCCCAGGCCCTCAGCTCTGGGTGTCCCTCATGGTGGGCCCCTGGCCCTTCGCCCTTCTGGTCCTGGCCCCAGCATGGACCAGTTGGGAGATGTCAAGACAGGTTTCTGTCTTTGGGGTCCCCCACTCTCTCTTTGGGGTCCACCTTCCAGACCTTATGAAGGGGGTAACCCACCCAGTTGTGGGAGCTGGGGTTAAGGCACCCCGCCTCACCTTTCATCAGGGTAGTAACTGGCCTGGCATTTCCTGGGGGCTCCCATGTCACTGGGAGCCCCACCAGGCCACCCGCTCCCGGCAGGGTGCAGTTTTAGGTCACACCCAGGACCAGGAACCTCCTGACCATCCCCTACAGCTCCTCCCTTACCTCCAGATGACACCAGCAGCCCTCCAGCCAGACAATGTTGTTGCCTAGCCTCCTAGCAGCAAAATGCCCTGTTTATATGGGCAGCCCTGAATCTAAAATGGCGACCCCCATCAGGCACCTGCCGGCTGCTGTCTTCTGGCCCTTAAAGTGGCAGGCACAAACAGTGCCCTGTCACAGAGCCATAAGCTTGGTAACGTCAAAGACTTCCAGGCTCCTCCTTTCTTGTAGTTTATCTTGGAGAAGAGCAGGGAGTTGGCCAAGCCCTGGCTGCCCAAGAGTGAAAGAGCCAAGCAGGTAAGCTGGCAGGAGATTTGGATGTAAACCTGGCTGGTAGAAGTGTTTCAGAAAATAGCTTCCAGTGGAATTTTGTCAAAATCAGTTTTCCCACAAAACAGCACTGCAGTTTCTGTGAAACAGTAATTTCTGAGGAAAAATGCATTGGCAAATATGTCACTGACCAGCTCTAACTGCTGTTTTGCAATGACTCAGTCACTGAAGGCAGGAATAGAAAATCTGCATGGGGCATGTAGAGAACGGAGCTTTGCCTCTTTGGTGGTGGTGGTAAGGGCAAGTTAGGCCAGGAGCAAGCACTGAGTTGGGAGCTCTCATTGCCAGCAGCTGAACACAGTTGAGGAAATATTCCTTGACACACAATTTCCTGGGTGAATGAAGCTTCTTTCTGCTCCTGGAGGCTCTGCCTGCAGCAAGCTGTGATCAGATTCATTATCTGAGATGGGAAAAACTCTTTTTGCCTGTTGTCGTCATCCTTGAGTTGGTTGTGGACATTTCTGAACATTTGCTGCTTAAAATATATCAACCTGCTCACCTGATTCTAAGGTGACCTCCCAACCCCTTCCTCCTCCAGGGTATGATACTTTGTCTGCTTTGGAGAGGATGGGAAAGAACGGCTGAAATATTTTCTTCCTCCTGCTTAACGCAATTGCACTGTAAAAACAAGCAACCGTTTTCTCAGTCTTTCTCTCCACAACAAGGTGAGCAGAAAGACATTTTACCCAACCTCTCCACTCAAAAGCATTGTAAATTTAAGATCAATAATAGTGCTCAGTTGAATAATAAATCCGTATTGGATTTCCTGCTGGACTAATATTTTCACATATCTAAAACTTAATCTTCAGTTTCTCTCCACCAAAACAGAGACATTATCTCTCTAGTTTCATACTGGGATTTCTCCATACAGAACCAGGTTTTAAACTCTTAGGTTATGTCCAGTTAAGCGTGGATGTGCAGTATGTAGTGCTGCAGACCTGTCTGTAGCACCACACACTGCACATGTAAGCGTTCCCTGCACTGCTACCTTTTTTGATCCCAGGGTAAAAAAAAGCCATGTCAAAAAAAAGCAGGGCAGTACATGTGGCAGCAATATGCACAACCCAGAACTGCAGCCTGGCCGCTGGAGCCATGCTCCAGCTACTTTCTGCCAGGTTCCTGCCATGGCTCCAGCCCAGGGAGGACTCCAGGACCCCAGGTAAAGCTGCTGGGGCCAGCAACTGTGCTGGCCCCAGCCTCCCCTACCTCACCTGGGTTAGTCTGCTGCGTGCCAAAACGTGTGAAACTGGCATTCCCTGGGGACAAGTAGCAGCAGCACAAGGTGTGCCACTGCTACTTGTCCCTGGGGAAACAAACATCCATGCTCATCTGGATGTGCCCTTAGGTACAATTTTTGTAATGGTGGCTCACCTTATACTTCTCTTTCCCCACAAATGTTTCATTGCTTGTTAGAATATTTATTCTATTCCCCACAGATGTCATGATAACCCTTATAATGACACATGAAGAGTCTTCTTTCCTGGGCACCCAGTCCACACAGCAGTTATTCTGTACAATATTTGTAATTCTTCCATGCCTTGATCCTGCTTTGAGCAGAGTTTCTTGTGACAAGGAGAAATAGTTAAATCATGCATTGCTGCTGTGAGTATATTACACAATAACTTTCAGTACATCAGAATCTGGACAATGCCTTCTTCTGATCTTTCAGGCTTAGTGTGAGTCTAAATGGAGGTTAGACCTTCAAGGCAGGGAAAATGTGAAGAAAGAGAATATTGATACAAAGTTAGCTGCTTTCTGCTTTCCTTGCTTTTAGTGACAGTTACCGAAGAAATGACTCATTTTCCTTGGCAATTTTTCCTTCTCATCCTGTTGTTTCCATCTTAATTCCTCTGTGAATTCAAAATCTCAAATACCTGATCCTTCTGGATGCTGAGCACCTCCTTAGAGCTGAAGCTGTCAACTCCCATTCCAATGGTAGCTGAAGCTATCTTTAATAGCATAGGCTAGCATAGTAGTCTATTAGCCTGGGAATAATTCTACGTCATAAACGCCACCACTATTTCTAGTGCTCAAAAAAAAAAAAAAAAGCAGTGCTGATCACTGGGTGCATCTACATGAGAAACTCTGAGTGCATTAGATGACCTACTGCGCATTAACATAGCAGGCAAAGCCCATGCTAATGCACAGTAGATTTAGCCTAATGTGCATTATTGTCACTAAAAAAATGTTCATCTGCACTAATGTGCAGTAATACCAATTACAGCACATTAAGTTAGTACCTGTCATTACTAAATTACAATGCATTAATGAATGTGTAGATGCACACAGTGACTGGCAAAACTGCATCGGTATGGACAGAGAGATGGAAGATCTATGCTGTTTAGCATAACAATTCTTTAACCATTGAACAGAATTTTAAGACCAAATCCTATTTCTATTTTGAATCCATATCTTTGCCTCCCCAATAAGCAGTGTTTCTGTCTTCATAGAAATCCCTATGCTGTACAGAATTTGCAGCATACAAGAAAGAAACATGGAAAAGGCTTTTCTTTCTTGTAAAGAACAGGCTAAAATTCTCAAATAGTTGAGCTGCTTACTGGTACTATTTATTAATTCAATTCAGGCTACTTGCTTAAAGATATTTTAAGCACTAGAAACTATAGGGCTTTCCGGGCCTCTGCTGATTTGAAACAAACAGCTAAGGACAATAGATTCAGGGGTTTAATACTGTGCTTTGCATCAGAAATAAAGTAGTAGAAATACCATAGCTGCTACAAGATGATGTGAAAAAAAGGTAACAGGATAATGTTCAACACACTGCCAAAGCTAACAAGAGCTAAAAATTATTGCTAAAATGGTGACTCAGTTTTGTCCAAGAATCTTTTTGTCCCTAGTAATGAACAGAACAAATGATTTGCTCCCCATTCCTCCCTTCTTTCATTTCTGGGACCAGAAACCAGGCTCCTGTCTCTCCTGGGCCCTGCCTGTCCTATGAGTTACACTCCTAGCCCAATGTATCTTTCCCTCTTGATTGTCCTCTAAGCCAGCTTTAGCAAGAGGAGTGGAGGGAGCTTGTGGCACTTTGCTGGTGGGAGATGTAGGTTTAATGAGGGTAGCCTAAGTCAAGGGCTATGCATGTTGGCTTGACCATGGCATTTACAGGTTTGCTTTTTTGGGAATTGGCTTATAGGTACAGATGTATGCATTATAAGGCTTCAAGATGGGCAGCAGGGTTTAACTGATTTCTAAGTGCCTGGGTTTCACACACAGTTCCATATTGCCCTGGAGGCAGACAGGCTGTTTAGCATGATAAGGCCAATGGATATACACATAACCTAAGAACTGAGGGGGCATGCCATAACACAAGATCGCAACCTTCAGGGCAGACAGGTTGTCTCATACATACAACAAGGGCACATAGTCTAGAAAAAGCCTGGGAATCAAGGAAATATGTACCATACTGCCCATAACACGAGATAAGTGAGACCAGCTACAAGGTTGCAAAGCAAGGGGGCCTGAGTCCTGGTTTTGGGGGAGCAGACCTAATTAAGAGAAGGCCCAGAAGGCTACATGGACGTGTGACCACAGAGAGGCAAGCAACCAGGCATAGCCACAGATGAAGAGTCATCAGGAGTCATAAGACGAAAGAAGTATACAAAAGTAGAGACTCGGAGTAACAAAGGGGTCCCTCCTTCTCTTCCTTTCCATCCCTCCCTATTCCTCCTCCTTTTCTTCCTTGTGAGAGGTCCCCATCCCCATCCTTGTGCCCTGGGAAGGGTCCCCGAGGCCACCATGAACCAGCAGCCCGTCTCATGCACCCCCGGAGGGGGGTGTGGGCCTTGGCATCCTACCTCCAGGCTGCTAACATCTGACACCTATGAGCCTCAGAGTGAAGACTGCATCCTGACCAGATGTACTTTGACTCTGATGACAGCCCTAGGATTTGGTAGATATATAGAATTGCTTGATTGTTTGTATTGCTTGTTTCAGTTATCACTGTGTATCAATAAATTTGCCTGTTATTGAATGGATAGGTCATGGTCAGTCTGAGGGTGGGTCTCCTGCCCCAAACAAGGTATTTGGATCCTAAATCTAGAGCCAACAGCCCACTCTCTGAATAAGTGCCCTAACCACTATGGGACTAAGAAGTAGGTGGTCCCCTTTCTCTTGCCCAACAGTCATGAGTCACTAGTTTTTCTGCTACTAGCATTTTGGACCTTTTTGGGTGGAATAGGATCTCCTCAGAGTGTAAGTGACCAGAACAGGTCTGTCCTGAATATTCTCAGACAGGGCTAGGCAAGATGCAAAGAGGTAATAGTATCTGAAATCTGCTAAAATGGCTCAAAATGCCATTTATGCAGCTAATTTTATCTGAGAAATGCTAGTTACCTGCTGTTTTATTGTCAGTTGGATTCATAAACTCCACGCAAGAAGCACTTTCTTATGCAAAATAAAAACTATCTTGAAGAGGAGACCAAGACTGTAGGGAAATAGTGTACATGTATTTAGATTTGTACAACTGCTGCACAGTTCTAGAGACAAGTCAAGTTCCTGTTGAAGTCAACCAGAATTTTGTTAGTGGTTTAAGTAGAGTGGTCTTTAATCCCTGATACATTTTCAGGATCTATGCTTTATTCACAGCCTTAGTATGTTATCTACGTGGGCTAGTCAATCTTTGCCTTGGTTCTTTTTTTCAGATAGGGAGAGGTAATCCTTATGAATGTCTATTAAGTTACCCTTTAGAAAAGGAATGATTTGTAACTGAGTTTTGGGACTGGACCACTCTGAAATCTTTGTTGTAGCAATGTGAATTCAGAGAAATGTCTTTGAGGTTAATGGTATTACTCTACATGTAATGGAGAGATCCTCTCAACTAACTAAGACAGTGCTATTACAGTGGTACATCAGTTGTCAGTGAGTTGCAGGCACACAGTTGTATCAACTGAAGACAGGCATTTTGATGTAATTTTGCATCTCCTGATGAAGAGGTTGGATCGCACACTTCTGGCAGGCCAAAGGCTTATAGCCTGTGGGTCAATACAATGTATCGTAAGCTGTGACTGTATTTCAGTCCTTTTACTCTGGGAAAAGACTTGATTTTAAATAGCTTCACTGTCAAATTTTGTATAGTGGAACGAGGTGATACAGTTCACAATAAATCTGTTTGCTTTGCTGTAGTGAGGAATCATGGTATTTCCTAGAAGAGGCCAGGTCTGAAGAACGAGCAGGGGCGAAAAACAAACCAGAGACAAATAATCAGTTATAATGAGACCGAAGGATGCTGGCTTTGCATTTACCTGGCTTTTCAGAAACTGCTACAGGTGAAAAGAACTGGAAAGATAGTTACATCAGGAGAAGAAAGCCCAGACATTTTAAAATTGATATCCAAATAGCAGAGATTATTTGCTGAAGGTAGCAGCTGACTTGAGTACTAATACAAGCAGGACTGAAAATTACCAGCTCTATTTTAAGTCAGTTGTATGTAGGTTAATTGCTGTTTATTACATAAATATTTTCCATATGATTTTACAATAATGTGGCAAGAATATTTCTAGTATTTAGGTCACTACCATAGAATATTTTAGGGGTGTACTTGTTAGCTGGCTTGGTCTGAGACAAGAAGTCATACAAAAAGCTAGAATTCTTGGTTCCAAAATGATACCTTTTAGTAGACCAACTGGGAAACTGCAAGAAAAAGGTGTCATTTTGGAACCAAGAGTTCTAGTTTTTTGTATAGAATGTTTTAATCATTTTAGGTTTTAAACAACTGATTTCCTTATTTAGCAAGGACGAGGACTCAGACCCAGAAGTTAAGTGCATTCCTCATAGTTACACACCGGAGTATAGGCAAGAAGCCTATTTTACCAAACTCTTTCTCCCTGTATAACATGTTACAATCCCCTAGATCATATCTACTCCTTTAAAGGAACATGTGTTTCTGAGGGCTGCCTCATAAACGAATAATTGTAAGAGGATAGCGGAGTTTGTTTGAAACACTCTGTCCTGATACTGGGTATTGATCCCACTAGGAGAGAGTTATTTGGGCTTTACTAGATATTTGGGGAAAGTAGCTTAGTAGAGGGAAGATTTAGAGCATGGGCTGAGTGGTTCTCATATAGGACCTGAGAAGAAACCAAACTTGAGAAGAAGATTTGAACTCTGTTGTACCTAATTTCCATGTTAGGCCGGGGTTCAGATCCTGGGTCTATGGCATGCAGATTTTAGAGGTTGGACATTAGGAAGGGTCTGCTTCTTGTTCTATTTCTCAAGATATTTTTCCTCCAGTTATGAAATATAAATCATAAAACTACATTTTCTTTTCATGCGGAAGAGGTCTTGCCTCCCTTGACTTCTACCAACTGAAGCTCCAAGGCCATTACACAGGCAGAAATTAACACCTTTTTGACTTTACAGTCTGTGAACACTCTGATGGAGTTATTTTTATAAATGAGTAGCAGATTTTACAGGCTTAACCTTTTATTCTGAAACGTCCCATAACTTGTTTTAATAATGCCCAAGAGATCTGAAGTTCAGATTACTCAGTTTAAATAGTGTAGGAAATTTAAATTATAGTTAAGCCTTAGCAGGAAAATTAACATAAACCACAGCTGCAATGTGGAGCAGGTGGTTCATGGTTTAAGTAATCTGATGCTGACCATCAGGTTGGAAAACGGGTTTTTAATAAAGGAGATTTCATACAGAAAATGTAACCCTGAGCTTGGACATACCATTGGAAATAGGATGCTTTTTCAATGCAGTTGAAAAAAAATATTTTTTCTCGTTTTCAACATTTATATTATTTCCAGTATCCTTTCCTTTCTTTGTAGATGTACATGAAGATGTATATAGGATATTTCTGTGGGATCTTTTCATGCAGTGTAGCTGATGCTGCCCTCATTTATACTGACACAAACAAGGAGCGGCTCCCCTGAGGTCAATGGAGTTACACCACTGCACACACGATCAGTATCATGCCCATTGTTTTCTCTTTACAGCTTTTAAATCAGATCCAGTCCTACACCAAAGGAAGTCAATAGCAAATCTCCTTTTGCTTTCAATGTCAGCAGGTTCAGGCACCAAATGAAAGAGCTCATTCAGCACATAAAACAATGAGGCAGTGGAAATGCTGAGCTCTCTTTGTTGGGTTTTTCCATACACAAAGAGCAACCAGATCCTTCAGTCAGAGTGACCTTTATTTTATATTAAGAGAACAACAAAAGCAAGACAGAGCAGGAGAAAGCACACAGTAACAGCAGCAGCATCACCAATGTTAGGACCCATAATTTACCACAAATGCAGGCTGTAAAGCAAACAAAACCCCTCAGGTGTTTTTACCACCGTGTCATCTAGCTTTCAACAGGTGGCAATTTACAAATCCCAATTTTCCTAGTGCAAAAAAAGGATGCTATATTTCAGCTCTGTAGCAGCTTGCATTTTGATACAAAACAGAAACTGCCTCTGCAGAAAAAGGGAAAATGTCTCTCCATTTAAAGGTGCAGCACAGAGAAAACAAGTTGTAATTAGGACAAGCCAAGATTGCCACTGCCTAGCAAATTTCAAGCTGACTTAAGCATCTAGGCATTAAGCTGGTGCTTTCTGAAAGCATCAAAAGCCATTTTGATTCCTTTGGTGTTAAAAAAGATAAAATTGAAGAATATCCCAGTAAAGCTCAACGGATTTCTTTTTTTCAAACTAATGAAAGTAGACTGAGACTTACCAGAAATACCAGCATCCTGATAACCCCCAAAAGCATAAATGCTGCCCCCAGTCAGTAACACATGCTGCTGTTGCTGTGGGTAGTGCATATAGCAGAGGGAACATTGTGGGGAATGCAGCACTCAGTAAAGGAGTTCATGAACATATTGGCTAGGGACAGACATTACACATAAACTGGTTTCAGTGGTCAGAAACTGGTTTAAACCTGTAACAGAACAGACATTCAGTGCACATAAACCAGTTTGAAAATGGATGAAACTGGCTTGATATAAATCTGGTTGAATATAGAGTTATCTGATTTGGGTCAAAACGATTTATGCAATGTGTGTCCCAAACTATCACCACTCTGGCTGGCTGAGGAACTGAAATGGCTGCCAGTCTTCCCCCACCCCATCCCTGCTGGCTGCTCAGGCAGGGATCCCCCTTCCTGTCCCTCTCCCAGGACAGGGACCTGGCATTTGGCCATGCTCCCGCCACCCACGCTAGCCACTGCTGAGAGGTGTTTGGGTGGGTGTCCAATTTCACTGGAACAAAGGGCAGACAGCTAGTGGCTTGCAAATGCAAGTGCACCCTGCACATAAGAGCTTGAAACTAATGAGAGAAGTTTTCTTTTGTAGAGCATGATGGGCTGATAAAGCAACCTGCTAGCTGTAGTCTGTCAGTCTTCAAGAGGGGACAGAAAAAGGTGTTAGAAATGACCCGGTTTGCAGACAGTCTGAAGAAGCAGGGAAATGGAGGTTGAAAAGCTCTGTATCAACAGGTGCAGGGTCTGGCAACACTCCAGCCCCCTGAGCACCCAGCAAGGAAAAGCCTGGGATGGTGCAGGGAGGGTTGGTGTTTACACCCTACCCTAATCAGAGCATTCTGTTGGGGCCTGGTTATGCACCCCATCAGCTCAGCCCTGTGCAAGGGAAGGGAGGGCTGCTCTAGTATCCCCCAGCATCTAGCCTGAGCCACTGCAGGCATATGCCTGCATTTCTGTAATGAAAAGGGAATGTCTATATACTTCCAAATCAGTTCAAGCTTTACAGGTTAGACTAACCTGCAAAGATTGAATCAATTCAGGCTCAGGCTTTTTGAATGTCTTGTTCTTACCCAATGTGAACAATGCCAGGCAAACAGCAGCATCTAACAACCACCTCTTTATGTGTAAATAATAGATTACATGCCAAGAAAAGATCATACTGGGATGGAATGGGCCTGGGAAGTGAGACATCCTAGGAACCAAGGTATATCACAGATAAACATGGGAGGGTATGTGTGTGGGGCAGTGGGGAAGGGGCTTTAAGGTGCCACAAGAAATCATGCAACAGACAGGTACACAGCTCAAAGGAACAGAGAAGTGCTTCCTCCTTCTGCAGAAGCTCCTGGCAGCATTCGTCGTGCTGGTTAGTGACACTGTGGATGCTTCCTCTATTGTCTAGCTTGTGACTCAGATATATTTATCTATCTATGGCATTTGTAGTGCTCCTCCACTCAATACAGATTGGTGGGTACCTCAGGTATCATCCCTCCCTCTTTATATATTGGTGGGAATCATGCTGCTGGGAACACTAATTAACACCCCTCTGGTTTGTTTCACATTACATTTGGCAGCTTAAGCAGAATAACCTGGCCCTCTCACTATTGGTCACACCTGCCATTATGAAAACCAATTGTCCTTTCCAGGACATGCTTCTAGTATAGTAGAGTAGCTGTCCACCCTTGCCTGTATCCTACATAACTGTGTATGTCTGTGTGGGGAGGGGAGGGGTGGTGAGGGAACCTTGGCATAATCACACATTTTGGGGGCAGGTTTGTTTTATCATTGTAGTAAACTTCCCCACTATCTACAGTAGGAATGGGATCAGGACTTCAGTGGAGATTTGTAGACTCAAAATATGCACTCTGCAGAGTTTCCTCTAGTTGCAGAGAACATAGTTAATCTTGCTAGCCCACTTCTATGTTTTTAGTTTCCAAATTCTTTATGGCCGGGCCTACTCTGTGTGTTTGTAGAGTGATTATCATATCACTGGTGCTATAAATAGTAATGTGATCTCTTTTCTCTTTTAAACTGGATTTCCCAGTTCCAAAGAAATTAGTAGTTTTCCAGAGAAGGGGGCTGGAATCTTTCTTTCCAAATAAAAGAAAGGAAGTACATTTGTGTCCTGTGACATTCTTGTACAGCTGTGATCAGATCATGGAAAAGGAACCTTCAGATGGATCTAATTCTAATTTTTCCTGACCACAGAGTGCAAAGTTTAACACTTTTGCTTCGGATGTATTAAAAGATAAAATATGAATCAGATGGCATGACTGGAAGCTGACTTCTTTCAGAAGAAAGTGGAAGTTAAAACTTTTATGCATCTACACATCAAAGGGCTATTACTAGCTAAGGTTTCCTTTTATAATTTCAGCTTGTATATGAATTGAATTTCAATGGGCTGGTTGTGCAATATAGTCCAATCTCCATATCAGTCAGATTTTATGAACACGCCAAAGCTCAGTGACTGAAAAAGAGAGAAGAAAAAGCATGTTTAGGAACATCAAATGGGAATTCAGGTCTGATATTTTTTTTGTCAGTAGAAAGATTGTTTAATACCCTGTTGGTCACAGTAATAACCTTAAACAAATAGATCACTTGTATTTACTTTGTAATATCTGTGCTTTTACAAGATTGACTACCTAGTGGGATTGTCTGTACAAATTTCACAGTTGTCCCCAGGCAGCTCGGTGAAGAGGACACTTAAACTCCATATGCCGTAGAAAGATGCCTTCAGTGACGCTGTATGAATTAATCATGTCCCCAGGGGCTGGAGGAGGATAATTGTAGAAAAACCCTGTCAAAGTGACATGGAGAGCTCCAATAAGCTGTCACAGCACCTGGCCACTTTGTACAATGAGAAGCAGTTATATCAAATAGACTGCTACCTGGGAGAGGAGATGGCTCCAAACCTCATGGAGCTGCTCGGGTTAGTGAGAGATAAAATGAATGAGCCCACATGATTTACATTACAGATTTGTGCATTCTCCCCACTACTTGAGGCCAAAAGGATTAGGTAGTAAACATTTATCTACCAGATGACTCATCCTTTAGGCTCCCCACCACTGCTCTTGCGTTAAGAGGCTGGGTGAGGACAGCCTGCACTTTTTTTGTATTGTTAAAATGCCTGTACTAAAGAGCGAGCCTGGAGGTTTTGGTGAAATAATAGCATGTATGTAAAATATGAGGCTTTTGTACATACTTCTTCCTCTTTCAAAAATGACCCTCCTGCAGGGTCCTCATAACCTGAAAACAATTGCTATAAATAGCATCTTCTGTGAAAGATTCACATTAACTCATAAACTCCAGGGAGTTTTCATTAGTTGCATGGCATCAATCAGAAAAAAAAAAAGTTATTAAACGTAAAAGGTAAAATTATTCCTAAAATAGTCTTGCATTACATTTTCTATCATGATGATTCCTAAACGATTACATCAGGACTGGTTTGGTTTTATTACTTCTCTACAGGACAATATGGCTAGGGACAGACATTACGCATAAACTGGTTTAAGTGATCAGAAACTGCTTTAAACCTGTAACAGAACAGATGTTCAGTGCACATAAACATGGGCAATGGGCAGTTTGAAATTGGTTTGAGAGAAACCTGGTTCAATGTAGTATCAGACTTAACTGATTTGGCTCAAACTGGTTTATGCAATGTCTGTCCAGACCCCTTGTTGGTTTAAATTTAATCAGACTCCCCCAGTACCCTGGCATGCTCTCTGGGCTGGCTGGGCTCTCTGACTGATCCAGAGCAGAGCTGGCGCCTCCCCTCTGCTGCCTTGCTAGAGCTCCAACAGGGAATGCAGGCATCTGCCTGGCTTCTGCTTCCTCCCCACCCCCACACGTCTCTGCTAAACAGGCATTCCCCTGTCCGTCACAGACATCTCAGCATTAGCTAGCAGACCACATGCTGGCTATCTCCAAACTGTGGCACACGGAACACAGGCAGAATCAACAAATAGCTTGTTATGTCCCTCTGTTTTCTTAATGGGGTAATAAACACCGAGTTAAGGATGATAAGCATTCCCTACTGGGCTGGTCAGCAGGGGAGGGAACCTCCCCTAATCACAGCGTCTTAGCCATGCCCTGCCTTCAGCTCAGCCCTGTACAAGGGAAAGGATGGCTGCTCTAGCACCCCTTGGCTTCTAGCCTGAGCCACTGCAGGCATGTGCCTGCATGTCTGGTTATAAAATGATTTAGCCTAGCCAGGTTCGACTAACCTGCAAAGATTGAATCAATTTAGGCTCAGGCTTTTTGAAGGGCTGTCCCTAGCCCTAGAGTCAATCAGTCACGTGATTGGGGCTGGGCTGATCCAGCCCAGCCCAGCCCCCATGCTATCTGCAGAAAGGGATGTGGGAGTGAACTGCAGGCTGGAGTTTGTCTAGCCTGAGCATGAGGGGTGGCAGGTGGATTGGAGCCCCCCCGACCTTGCACCTTTCCCCCAACCCCCCCACCTCCGTCTCAAGCCAGGCAAACCCCAGCCCGCAGCTCACTCCCCCTCCTTTCCTGCAGACAGCACCAAAGCTGGGGGGGGGAGGGGGGCAAGACAAGGTCAGAGAGGCTTCAGGCAGGCTTCTCCACTCAATCAGCTGCAAAGTGGAACTTGATTCCCCGCCCCCCACAACCCAAATGCCTGTCCCTAGCCTCTATATTTTCTGTGTGTGTAAAAATAAACAAGAGACCTTTCAGAATAATGACGTTCATGTGCAGCGTGTTAACTTCTAAAGGTGTGAAGCTGGTTTACATGTTGAGAAGAAGTAGTTCATAGTGATTATTTTCCCTTTGTATGAGACCTTTATTGTTTTGTTTCCTTTTGAACTGGGTGCCAGTTCAGTACTCTTAGAAAATTATGAGGCATCAAGAACACTGAATTTCATTTCTCAGTTTCTTTTTTCAGTTTAAACCTTCTCAGTTTCTATTGCATTTTAAGACTTAATTTTCTTTCTACACCAGCTAAGAGATAGTGTTAGTGGCTGCAGTTTTATGAAATCCACCAGTTTTACATCTGCTTACACTAAGTCTGACCTTGGCCCACCATTTTACAGCATTCAGAATCTTTTTGTTGCAGGTAGCCTGATTATCCTTTCAATAATACAAGTTTAATATTTGTGTAACTTCATGTATTTCAGTAGAGTTTGTACTGATCTACTTTGCTGTATAGGCAATGAAAATAGGGCCACTTGCCATTCAGTTATATACAATAGTGATTGTTTTCATTGTTTTAACTAATCAAATATGGAATGCACTTTTTTATAATCTTGAGTTTTTGTAGATGAAAATTGGGCTGAATGTCAAAGCCTGCCACATTTAAAAATGATTTGGAGCTTTCAGTTTAGAGAAAAGAAAATATAATTGCTGTTAATTAGCATCTTGGTGGGATTAAATGAACATAACTGTTGAACCTTGCATGTGTCCTAGAGGTCATCTGCCTGGGTAGCGTAAGAAATGAGCTTCCATTCCCTTACTGCATCTGTTCTGTGGCTGAAAAGAGGACTTTGATTTCTAAAGATGGCAAATGGGCATGTCTGCTAGCTCTCTTTTTAATGCTGCTACCAATCACCAGAGCCATTCCTTGGGAGGGGGTGGGGTTCAAATCAGGGAGACCGCCCCAGGCCCTGCGCTTTGGGGAGCTCCATGGACAGTGCCATACAGGCCCTGTGGGCAGCGCCATTGGCACATGCTGAGGGCAGCACCACTCTGTGTGGCTGCTGTGCAGTGCCGGCTTTGCGCTCTGGCTGCTTGTCACCCACCCCCTGTGATCTGGCCATTTGCCCCCCTCCCTGCACAGGCCCTGCACACCCCTAGGGTGGCTCTGCCAATCACTGCAGTATCAGAGCACCTTTCATATAAAACTGCTAGCATGAAATTAGGGTCAGATCCAAATCAGCCTTGTAGGTGCCTCTGCTTAGATGTCACAATGCCTCAGCTTTAGGCAACTTGCCCCAGGAGAATGATCCAAATTGACAGGATTAGCCACTTAGGCTTCTTGGCTAGGGACAGACATTATACATAAACTGGTTTAAGTGATCAGAAACCGGTTTAAACCTGTAACAGAACAGAAGTTAAATGCACATAAACCAGTTTCAAAATGGCTGAAACCGGTTTGAGATATCCTGGATGAATGTAGTATCAGACTTAACTGATTGAGCTCAAACCGGTTTATGCAATGTCTGTCCCAGACACTTATGGCCTTGGAAGGAGGAGTCCCATGGTTGCTGGTGCCATGACCTTTACATTTTATGAGAAACAGTCAGTCATCAAAACCAGAAATAACCCTCAGGGAAAAGCAGGGACAAGGACCCAGGACTCTCCCTCTTCCAGGGGACTGCCTTAAACATAAGACTACAGAATCAGGCTCCCTCTTACTTACACCCATCTTCTCCCAATGAATATAACACATCAGATTGACCAGTGAGTGTCCCAGCTTCAGCAGGCAGGGTGCACGGAGACCCACCCAGGATTATTAGGCACTCTTCTAGGAAGAGGGGAGATGTGGTTTGAAGCCTAGGGAGCATTTCAGGCCAAAATGAAGAAACCTAGTGAATCTGGATGTTTAAGCAGTATTATGGCTGCCAAGAAGGGTTGATTTGGGCCACTCTTTGGTCTTTGTGCCTGGTTACAGACATGGAAAAAACAAAACAAAACGAAAAAGTACTTTACTTTCAGCTCAGTGTGCCCCCATGCCAAGCACAGCGCATGCCCAGAAGAGGCATCACATCACTTTGACCTGGCTCATCCAGCATCTGTATAGCTCACACACTTTAGTGGGGCTTTTTGGCACTTTTATCTAATAGCTGATTCAAAAAACCCCAATGAAGCACCTGAGTTATACAGGTGCTGGGGAGCTGGATCAAACCGTTGCAATGCCTCTTCTGGTAGAGCACTATTTCCCCCCCCCTACATTGGTCAGTGCCCTATGCGTCTAAATTTTTCCTGTTTTGGCACCTACAGGTCTAGTTTGGATCTGGCCATAGTAAACAATATGGGTTTTCTAGCCCTTCCCCTCTCAAGTATAAAACTATTTGGTATAGAGCTGAGTTTTCTTTTTGTTTCCCTGCTTTGGTGTTTTTGCATTTGTTTTAGGATAAGGTTTTTGGCAGGGTGAATGGTTGACTACTTGTTTTAGGGTGGCTTTCTTCTCCAATTTTCTAAATTGACACACTTTTTTCCCCCCAAATCACTGAAATGCTATGCTGGTTAGCCAACAACTGTCTTTTCTAGTAAAAGTACCCCAAATTTCCTGGCTGGTTCATTATGAGGCTCCCTTCCTCCCTGTAGCAATGAAATCTTCTGGGACTATACAAGCTGTTCTGATTACCTGATAGCTGCAAGGAATAGCACAGAGGTGAGGCTGTGTTTGGAAGATAAAAGTATTGATTGCAGGTATATTCTGCACATTGGTCTTTGAAAGTTCTGTTAGTCTTTTTATAGTCTTTTGTTTCTCAGGAAGGCTGATGTAGAAGACAGGTCAGTGGATTGCTATAGTCATCCTTGTCAATTCAGCACTATACTCCTGCCCAACTACACTGAAAATAAATAACTACACTTAGTTGTGTTTGTGAACCAGTATTTCAAGTATCCAAGAGTATTATCATGTTGTTGTTATTATTTGCATTACAGTAACATGCAGAGACCCTTATCAGTAGTTGTTCCCATTGTGCTGGGTGCTGTACGTGTATATAGTAAGAGACTCTGTCCCCAATTGATTACAGCCTCAATGGACAACACAGAAAGGTTGAGGTAACAGAAGTATTATTAGCTTCATTTTTCAGATGGAGAATTGAGGTGCAGAGGGAGCATCTGGTTTGAGTAGGGTCATACAGGAAGTCTGTGTAAAAGAACTGAGAACTGAACCCCTGAGTTGCAGTCCAGTGCTTTATCCTCAAGAATAACTCTGTGATTATGGTTAGGCCACAACTGTGTTTTACAACCATATTTATACAGGGGCTTTTCTGTACTGTTGAGAGCTACACCTATCCCAGATTTATTTGCCTAAAATTTTCTACCTTCTTGCTGACCCTCTGGCATCACGCATTTTGTAATCTTTGACAATCTTTGTAATCTTTTGTAATCTCTGTAATGATTCATGGACCATGTGGAGGATTGAATCCAAATGCACTGTGCATGGAAAATCATCAAAGCCTGAAGAAATATTTGAAGGAGTTTAGAGAGGAGACACTCGGAAATGTTGATGGATACCCATTGTATAGAAGAAGACCAAGCAGAACAGCTCAAATTGGTAATGACAAGTGGATAACAGAAACGTGGTACCCTATAACAAGTAGCCTATTTTTGCCCATCATTTCTGAAGGACTTTTATGCTAGTTTTAAAGAAAAAGAATAAGCTAATCTTTCATACCCAAAGGACTGACTCGGGAGCTGAAGTCCAGGATGGGGCATTGGGTTGTGTGTTTCAGATACATGCCTAAGTCTGAAAGAGAGTCTGTATTTCCTCTTGGCCAGGTAAAGCACGCTGGTCATTGTGAACCCTACTCTTAGGTGTCCACCTCTCCCCATTCACTGTCTAGGGAGCTCAGATGCTTCCCTCGACTTTCTGATTCCCTTCTTGGAGCCAGGTGCCTAAAAGTTAGACATAGGGACACTTAGTATTGCTGCACTCAGTCCCTTTTGGATATGGGTTATAGGTCTCATCCAGACAAAACTCCAAGTGCCTTCAGTGGGAGTTTGACTGGGAAAAGTCTGAAAAGCATAGGGGGAAAAATACAGGTTAGGCGTACATTGAAAGAGTGGCATATATTGAAAGAGGCAGACTCTACATAGAAGGAATGATTTGCTTTACAGGTACATAAACTTATTAGAGAAAGGCTGGGCAGACACATAGGGGTAACTAATCAAGAACTTTGCCTTACGTGGGGAAGATTAAAAAAAAAAAATACAGTGTTAAAGTTGACAGACTAATTGGACCTCAGATCCTTTAAAACACCTAAATAATAAATCAGAGTACAACAACTCATCATTTCCTTCTCCTTTTCTTTTTTTCTCTTGCACTGTTTATCTTTCCTTGTTTCCTGAAGCAGTCAATTCCAAATCCTGCAAGGACTAAAATAAACTATTGATCAGGGCTGGGTTTGGTTCCACATGTCTCTCTTACACTGCCCCTAGACTTTGTGTTGTGTTTCTTCATGCTGACTCTCCTCTTCTCACTCTGACACCCTACCCCACGTTGTACTTCATGTATCTCAACCCTCCCTTTCTAGCTCCTCTTTCCTTTTCTGCCATATTCTGCCGTTCAAGATGTCCAAGCCATTTGTAACCAGGCTACAAAGAGTTGTAAGCAATCTCTGTGCATGATGAATGGTAAAATAACTTGCAGAAAGGCAAAATGGAAAAGGTTCAGAACCCTGCCTCTTTTGTTTGCTTCATCTTGAACAATGTATTCTTAAACCCTTGTCTTAAAAGGATGTTTTCTCCCTAAGGAACTAAAAATGGATAGATAACAGAAGCAGATGAAAGGCGAGTTGTACCTTTAATCAAACAAACCTAGAGCACTGCTGAATTACTTTTAGAAATTTCAAAGGATAAACAACTGCTGATGGTTGCAAGAAACAATATCTTTACAAACAATTCCATCCTAAGCTGAGAGCAAAGATAAACAACATTGCTATTATGCTGAGTAAAGTACTGATACTTATTATAATAATTAATAATGTACCTGATTCTTTTTTGATTTACATTATGTAATCTAATCATGAAAAAGTGGTGGAAATGAGAGGAGACTCAGGTTTAGCAGTGTAATATAATAAGTAGCTATACATAAATAATAAAAACTGTGCTTTCTGTTAAAACTCTAACAGTCTCAACCAAAAATATTATAATATCCATTTTCAAGGAAAATGTGATTGAAGGAGGCCTAAATTAGTTGGAAGCGTCCCAAATGCCACTCCTTCCATTCTCAAAGGGTATATTCAAGCATCACCGCCATGTTTACAGCATTAAAACCTGGTCACTGATAGATGTGCAGGCCCCTTCCCTAACTCATGGTACTTTACATAAAGTGCCATGAGTTGGAGTGCCCTCCCTGACCCAACAGACATTTGGGTTGGGGGGGAGGGCAGGGAATCAAGTTCCACTATGGAGCCGATTGAGTGGAGAAGCCTGCTTACAGCCTCTTTCTCCCCTTGTCTTGCCCCCTCCCCGCCCCCAGCTCTGGTGCTGTCTGCAGGAAGGGAGGGGGGAGAAGGGAAGGGGAATGAGCTGCAGGCTGAGGTTTGTCTGGCTTGAGATGGAGGTGGGGGGGTTGGAGGAAGGGTGCAAGGTGGTTGGAGGGTGGGGGCTCAATCCACCTGCCTTCCCTCATGCTCAGGCCAGACAAACCCCAGCCTGCAGCTCACTTCCACCTCCTTTGTTCCCTCTCCCTTCCTGCTGATAGCAAGGGGGGCTGGGCTCAGCTGCATCAGCCCAGCCCCAGTCACAAGACGGATTGACTCTAGGGCTAGGGACAGACATTAAAAAAACCCTGTGCCTAAATTGATTCAATCTTTGCAGGTTAGTCAAACCTGCCTAGGCTGAATCAGTTTGTAACTGCATAGGCATCCCCTCTGAACTGAGAAAATGCAGGCACTTGCCTGCAGTGGCTCAGGCTAGAAGCCTTCCCTTCCCTTCTATGGTGCTGAGCTGATGAGGGGGCGTGGGCAGGCCCCAGCAGGATGTTGTGGTTAGGGAAGTGTCCCCTCCTCACTGGTCAGTGAGGAAGCCAGCAGGAATTTAGTTAAACAGTAGGGAGCATTTATCACCCCATCAGCAAAACAAAAGGGTATGTCATTAGTTCAAGCTCTGTCCTGTCTGCCTTGTCTCCTACACCATGGACCATAACCAGCATGTGGTATGCTAGCTAATGCTAAGAGGTGTCTGTGTAAGGCAGAGGGGAGGGGGGAATCCCTGCTTCAGCAGGGACTGGGTGGGAGGAAGCAGGAGGAAGCTAGGCAGATGCCCTGTACCTGCAGTCTTTGCCAGAGTCGCAGCCGGGGAGCAGACGGGAAGGACCAACCCTGCTGGATTGGAGCAGAGAGCAGAGTTCCATCCAGAGTTACAAAGCAACTGGGATACTGGAAGATTCTGATTTAACTTAAACCAGGAATGGGCCTGGGACAGACATTGCATAAATCAGTTTGACTCAAATCAGTTAAGTCTGATACTACATTCAACCAGGTTTAATTCAAACCAGTTTCAGCCATTTTCAACCTGGTTTAAGTGCAATGCACATCAGTTCTGTTACAGGTTTAAACCAATTTCTGATTTCTTAAATCAGTTTATGTGTAATGTCTTTCCCTAGCCTAGGGGGGCGGCGGGGCGGGGGGTTGGTCTAATTCATGGTGCTTTATGTGAAGCACCATGAGTTAGACCAGGGAGCTGCACATCTGTCATTGCCCTAGAAGCTCAACTATACTTATATCATAGCCAACTAAGATGGCATTAGCATCACCTTATCTTGGTGATGCAAGTAAGACTATATCACAGACATTGGCCCACTATGTCTCTAAATTTAGACACTTATATTTTATTAGGGATGGGCTGTAAAGGAGGCTTTAGGTCTGGATATAGTTTAGTTTGATTTAAGAATTAATCATGATTAGCTTTGAATTTAACTGTGCTGAAATCCCTTGAACTAGTCTCCTGAGATTTGGTCCAGAAAGCCTTATGTGCCAAGAAATTCACTGTTCTCCTGAGATTTCAACCACCTTATACCAAAAATCTCATGGGAATGGCTGTATTCAAAGAGCTCCCAACTACATTTGAAATGGAAACAGAAAATCTTTCCTGAGTTTGTCAAACCTAAATCTGCAGCAGCAGGTACAGACTTGGAAACTGGAACTTCAAACTGCTCCCAAAGACCAAAAGATGAAGGTGCTCAGATATGAGAATTTGGTTTTTTTTCACATCTAATGCTTATGTCTATAGCACTCATAAAACCTTAAGAAGTGCCATACTAAGTCAGCCCTTGTCCATCTAGTCCATTACCCTACCTCTAGCTGCCCTGAGTGCAACAAATAGGTATGCTTCCAGCATTGGCAATAGTATATGCTTTATAAGGAGAGCATATGAACAAGGTATATCTAGAGTCATCTATCCTACCACACCTACTTTGACATCCATCATCATTAGTTTAGAGATGTCACATCTCTGACTTTTCAGTTTAATAGCTATTCATGAGACTACCCTCCATGAATTTTGTCTAGTCCCTTTTTAAACCTGGTTATACTATTTTCCTCCTGTGGCTATGAGTCCCAAAAGTTAACTACACACTATGAATAAATAGTTTCTATTGTTTGTTTTAAACCCGTCTGCTGATGATTTCAGTATCCCCTCCCTACTTTAAGCCTTCTGGGAGTTGGTGAATAACAGTTCCCTGTTCATTCTCTTTATCACATCAGCTGGAAGAACTGGGCAAAGATGTGGAGGCCCACATCTGGAGCACAGAACACAGTTGTTACAGTTTAGAAATGTTCTGTAGCTGATGCAGAAATGGGGGTAACAACAGCTATATAGCAGCTGCTTCTAACACTTCTTTGCTAGAGAAAATATTTTTAGTTTTGACTTGTATGATGTGTTTTGTTTTGTTTTTTTTAATGCCAATGAAGCAACAGCTGCCATAATTTATCTGCTGCATACACATGTATGCTGGAGGTAACTGAGGCCACCAGGGCAATTTGGGTGTTTCCTTCTACTGCCATTTCTAGTCATAACCAGAAACCTTATAAAGATGGTGAAAGTGTATTATCCATCTGCACACAAGGCATTGAATTGATCAAGCTATTATGAGAATGTTGAAGCAGCTTTCGTCTGATTGATGTAGTAACTTAAATCAATAGCAGCAAACACTAAGACATGTATTAGTGCTACTATGAAAGTCTGTTAGTAGTGATACCTGGATGGCTCTTGCCTGGCATTCTTCCCCATAACTATAATGACCCAAGTGTTAAACTCTCAACACAGCTTCTGTGCTGAGCTCCAGCCCTTTGCTTGTCATTCATATCTGTATTCTTTGCTTGCCATAGGGTTTTAGCAACTGCTTTAAGTCCATCTTGTGTACTGTTGCAGACCCTAGCATTTTGAGTGCCTTGACAACGGGTCTATATGACTGAAATGAAGAAAAGTGTGGCATTGCTCAGATTTCAGCAAGAAAGTAGTATCCTGAATTCACAAACAAGCAGTGATGCAGAGAGTGGGCTGGCTATAGGTAAAAAGGGCAAGGTTTCCACTTATCCTGGGACTTCTTGAAAGTATCTTTCAGAATCCATGAAAGCACACAACAGCACTGCATCATATTGTGATGACAACCTTGAAGTAACCCAGTTACTATGTTGAACTGCTGATTTGATGGCATTGTTATGCATGACAGTAGCATCAACTAGAAATATTATCATATTTGAATTATGATGTATTATGTCACAACAGCATAGTGTCAATGCTTTGAGGATGCAGGTGTTTATCCCAAGAGATAATTCTGAAAGTCTCTAGTAGTTGTCTGAAGTGGATGAACAGGCCACTCACAGCAAGAGGCAAAAAGTTGTTTCTGGTGCACCTGCCATCTTAGACAGGTAGTCTGAACCAGTGGCTCAAAGTGATTGTTTACTGCTGAGTTAGATAATGGACATTTCAAATCTTTGAGAGTTTATCTTTGTATGGTTAAAAAAACTCACATAGTTTTATATTCACTTTTTAAAAAGAAGCTGGATATGACACTAGACATACAAATTACTTTTGCTACAATGGAAAAGATGTATAAAACTCTGGGGGTGTAAGATAGGGTTAATAGCCCAAACTGTATGAAACAGAATTTCACAGTTTTGTATGTGCTGAAGAACAACAGTTATTGTGGCATGTCAGTGTTTTAGAAAACTAATTCTCAGAAAGAGCAGAGGAATAGAAGAGACTTTTTCATATATGTGGAGACAAAAGAAAGTTATTTCAACTGAGCGCAGGTTGTTAAAAATAAAACCAGCGAGAGAGAACCATAAGTTGTTTTTCCACAGGAGGAAAAAAGCCCTAGATCTTTATTTAATACTCACAGGGTTATTTAAAATAATGAAAACAGTGGCTCTCAGAAGGGATTTTGAATTTTTCCCAAAAGAGTTAAATTGTACACTGTGTATTTCTAGGACTATCTCTGCTCTGGATGTATTTGCAGAAATGAAGAATGTTTGACTCCTTTATTCAGCTGGTTTTAAGCACTGTTGGTAAAAAGTATGCATCACGCCCACTTTATTTTTATATTTATTTCATACATAATACTGAACATGATGTCCTCTTCTCTCTTTCCATCCCTTAGAGGGGTCTTGCCTGTCTATTATTTCTATTATTTCCACTCCTTCCCTGCTTCTCCACCCCCCTGTCTACCGTCTTCCTTAAAAATCACTGGACAGGCTGTCTCTTCTCCTGAATCCCCTGTTTCCTCCAACCCAGCTTCTGCCCTTGGAAAGAGCTCTTTTCAAGAGACTGGAGTAATTTCTGGTTCTATCCACTTGTATGGCTTTACTGATTCATCTCCATGCTAAGAGAGCTCCAAGCTACCTTTCCACTACCAAGCTGAAATCAGCCCTCATTTCACTTGATCTGTATTCTTTTAAAAAAGCTATTGAGCCACTAGGCTATTGGTGTACTTCAGCTGGGAAAAAAGAAGCCTTTTTGCCTTGTCCTTCCTTACCTTTTCCCTACCTTCTTCCTGTTGTTCTCCATTGTCATGTCACATTTAAAATATATTATAAACACTTTGGGGTGAGGACCATTGTCTTGCTTTTGACCCATGATGCACCTAGCACACATGGGGGTACTATAAAAATCAAAGTACAAATACAGTAATTTCCCACTTCTTATTCTGATTAGATAAGGACAGAATCCCATTTTTTCTGACATTTCTATGCCATTATAATATTGTCACAGAGGATGGTATCATTTTCCATCTGGAAGTTATCTGTAATTACATGAAAATCATTTTTAAGTGCATGTGGCCTACATTTAAGGAAGAACCAAAAGCTTAATATAGGTACAAACTAATAGCTGCTGTCTGCTGCCCCAGTGGAGCGATAGCAGCTCAGGGCCTTATTTGGAACAAAACCAATTCATTTTCAATCTTTCATGTTACGCCTACAGATTCACAAAGGGATTCAGCCTAATACTGTATTATACAGCCTCGTCTTTCAGAGCCTTCCAGCTCTCTGCTTTTTTGCTCACTTGCTGAGGCTGTGCCTGAAAAGTTATCAGGTGTTCCAGAACTATTAGCAGAGCTTCCTCTGCAAGCTGTGGAAGGTGAAAGCTCTGGCTTGCCCCATCGCTGTGGTTAGTTTGACAAGTAGTTCCCAGCATGGGGCCAACTGAAATATTGTTTCTCCAATTTGGATTCTGCCAGCTCTTATTTTTCATACTCTATCTGTGCTATAACTTAGTTGATACAGCAGGTGTTTCTTAAATAAGGGAGAAAGATATTGCTTTCCTGTTTATTTAGTGTTTGATAACTTTTAGGTGGACACATTCCAACTATGCCATCTTTAATAGGAATGGGGTTTGAGAAATCCCATGGAATATAGGAGGAATAGACATTAAAGAAAGAATAGGTTTATTACATGGTCTAACCCTTCACTTTTATAGAGCAAGATTGTTCTGTACTTTGTATTGTCACTCTGGGGATTCAAGTTTTGTTTTTAAATCAAAAGCAAGTTGACAATGCAAGAAATGTAGCAGTATTTTTTTCAAGTTCTGGTTTTTAAAATCAACACTGGAAAAAAACAAACACTGTCAAGAATCTCCTGCTCTGTGCGATGTAGCCGGCATAAATACCAGGTCAGAACCTCCATAGTTTGGGTCATGGTCATCCATAGCAGCAAAATGGTAAGTGGGTTACTTCTGTGTTGTTATGTAATAGACTATGCCAGTGTAGGCTGTCACTATGTAGAGCATTATGGCCACTTGGAACTACATAGTAGCAGATCAATTTGCTTCAAAAGAAGAGATTCCTAACCTCTAGCCAAAGGATAATCTCCAGCCGTTGTGCGCTGTTCAGGGCCTATAGATTACAGCCAAGCAGAGGGCTACCACAACAGTACTACTCTCTGCCTTGAAGCTCTGTTACCTTCAGAGCTCTCAGTCACTTGCCACCTGATGACAGCTTCATTGTCCAAGAGCTGGCACCTTGCATTTTTTTTTGTTTAAATTTAATTTTGGGGCAAGTTGGACTGCTTGACAGGCCTGTACTAGAGCCTAGGACCCTGAGAGCACTAATTAACAGTCCTGGGCAGTCAGACAGGAATCCAGGCAGGATGCTAAATGAACTCAGCCTTGGATTAAGCAACAGTTTGTCCAACTGAAATAAATATTTGACCAAAATATTTTGAGAGTAATGAACTGGATTTTCCCACATAACTTAGTGCCAGCTTTCAGTCCAGCCCAGCTATGCCTGATTGTAGGGGCTCCTGGAATGATAAAGTTGGAAGGGACCTCAAGGGCACTTTCTTACCAGAGCCAAGTGTAGAGGAGGAGCATCCCCTGAAGAGTAGCAGTGGGAGCCATGCTCAGGGAAGGCTCCAAAGAGGAGCTTCCAGATTCACAAAGAATGAAAGCAGCAAGGAGGACAGAGGCTGTTTATGGTCAGGAGAAGCGCAAAATAAAACAGTGAAGCAAGATGGAAGTGCAGAATTGACAGACTGTAGAAGCTGAGAATTGATGAATGAGAGAGGGGCAGTAGAAATGAGCTGACTTTATGTGCGTGCGTGCGTGCGTGCGTGCGCGCATGCAACTGGTCTCTGGTTTGGGGAAGCAGGGTGGCTGGTACTGAGAAGAAATTAATCGAATGGGGATTAAGACTAGAATTATTTCAAAGCATGAAGTAGAGGACATAAGACGAGTCATGGAAGAGGAAGGTCTATGGAGGAGAGACAACAGAACTGAGGAAAATGGTGAGTCAAGTTTACAGGATTGTGGGACGGAAAATGTGCACGACAACACTAACAGAGCAAAGGAGAAATTGTATCTCACATTTCCCCGTGGTTAGGAAAGGAGAGTGTCTGATTCTATGTTTTGGTACAGTGTGGGCATTACCAAACTAATAACAGAGAGGATGAATGACAAAAGGCAGTTGGACATGCACATACATTTGTTGGCTCACTACAGTATTTTACTGTTTTTATCCAGACTCCAGTGATCTGGTTTCTACCAACTTTCTCGCTGTCAAAAAAGTTTATGCATATGAAATACGTGACACAACCAAAGCTTAAATGTCTTCATTGTTAATACACAATGAAAGAAACATGTATCTAGCCAAAACAAAAGGGGGAATTATGATTTCAATAACAAGCCCCAGGAACTAAAGTTTCACAGAGCTAGTTAGTGCATATTGAAAATCCTGGTTTTTGTTTTAGCTGTTAGCTGATGCCAAAGCTGCAAATTGACTTCCTTCTTCCCCTTCTTCTTGATAGGCTGCAAGCTGGAAATATGTTGTTCCTTTTCCCTTGGTCCTGCTTTTTCTTACTCAACTTCAAGGGTTGTATTTCAAACTAAAGAGAAACACTAACACGGTTTTCATTAATAAAATATCACTGAGCATGATGTATATGATGCTACTGGCAAGGAGAGAGATGACAAAGCAGGAGGTATACTTCTTTTTTTTTTTTAAGTTGTATTAAAATTAACTTGACAGTTTTCACTCCTGCCTTAGCTACTGATTTTAACCAAGTCAAATAGATAATTTTCAGCCCTTGCATTTTTCTTTGGCACTTTAGGCTCAGATACTTTCACAACATTTAGCATGTCAAAGGCTGTCAAACAGCTCAGAGCCCTGCCTGTGAAACATCAAAAAAAAGGAACTAGCCTGTTTTGGCAATAGGCTTAACTCTTGCAAACATTCCAGCACCCTGATTAATTAAAGACAATCAGAGTGTTACCTCCAGCCTCCAGTACTCTAAGATGGTACCTCATTAAGGAGCCTAATTAATACTAGGACACATTGAAACAGAAGTGGTATTTTGGATTTTTAGTTACTAAGGGAAACCTAAGTGCTGTGTGTTAAATGCTTTGGCCTCCTTTTCTTGTAGAAAATCTGCTTTTTAACTTTACCATAAGCACCCGCTGTTCTCTTCCTGATGGATGTTGCTATGGAAGCAAACTAGGGAAAAATCAAACAGCTAATAATGTGTCTGCAAATGATTGCACAGGTGGAATTGAAAAGTACAGATGACAGAAGTTAGTTAAGCAGTGGATTTCAGCTATAACAACAAATTGAGCACAGGCATCAAATCATTTAGATTTGCCTTTTCTTTCTCTTTCCATTTATTTATTGAAACTCCCAAATCCTGTCAAGTTCAGACTGTTGAGAATATCTTTGCTCTTTATTGACTGCATTTATTCAGAGGACTTCAGAAATGTCCCAGGCCTTTGGATAAAATAACTAGAGGCTTAGAACAATCTATGGAAGAACAATGCTTCCTGCGAAGGTGATGTGACTGCACTGAGGTCCCTTGGGGTGTGGGAATATTTAGTCTTTGAATTTTATTCCATATTCTTCCTGTGGCAATAGGACGCTTCCATGGTAAAAAGCATATATTAAATCATGAGGTGAGAGCACCTGCCATTCAGATTCACCAGTTAACCATAGGGCCTGTATGCATCACCTCCAAGCCATGGGAATGCTATCATGAAGCATGCTCCAACCACTCAGTTCTGTTCCACACAGACACTCAAAATTACACAATGTAGTCACCTTAGAGCAGCATAGGACATGTGTGCAGCACTGGTTTAGGGTGGTGACATTGCCCCACTGTATGGGAATTAGTGCATGCAAAGTGGGCAGGTGCTTCACAGCAGCATTCCTAGAGGTGGCATAGATGTAAGGTAGATGTACCCTTAGAGCATTAACAGTTCCTTTATGGGAAATGAAAGCACAGAAAGCATGCATATAAAGGATACCTGAGTGGTTGAATGCACTGTTTGGTCTGTATAGAGGTCCCTAGGTAAGCATTCAATTGATCAAGTTGCTGTGAGCACAAAGAGCTATCGCTTACAGGATATTTTCAAGCCCTATAAGGCTTGAATCAGGACTTAGGGGTTACTAAGCAGGGAGCAGAAGTTACTCCGCTTTTCTCCTGCCCTTTGTACTCCATTGACTACCACTGTCAGTCGCAATTTTAGATGAGGGACACTGTTTTATATGAGGGCATTTTTGTCTAACTCTTTGACGCATGGGACAATGCTGCTTCAATGGCTTCTATCCCTCTGACTCACCTTCTAGTCCCAACTAGCAGGCTATTTTCAAGGCAGATTAGTCCAGTTAATCAGTCCAGAATTGGCCAGATCACCACAGCCAACCACCAATTTGTTCAGTGCTCTGTTCTCCCCTGGAATGGCATTCCCATCCTCCAGTGAGAGGAGGACTAACAGCTGGAAATCAGGAAGAGCTAACCAGAGGACTACACTTCTATTTTACAGGGTCATAGAAAAGTGAGACTGGAAGGGACCTCACAATTTCATCTAGTCCAGTCCCATGCTCAAAGCAGGATCATCTCTGATTAAACCATGCCCTCCAGGTGTCTGTCCAATCTTCCCTTGAAAATTTCCAAGGGTGGAGATTCCACATTTTCTCTAGGTAGGTTGTTCCAATGCTTGACCACCTTTATAATTAGAAAATTCCTCCTCATTTTCAACCTAAATTTCCTCTGCTGCAGCTTGAGGCCATTGCCCCTAGTCCTGTCACATATGGCCACAGAGAAAAACCCATTTCTATCCTCTCTATAATCACCCTTCAGGTATTTGAAGACTGCTATCAAATCCTCCCTCAGTTTTCTCTTCTTCAGACTAAATAATCCTAGTTCTTTCAGCCTTTCCCCAAAAGTCTTGCTTCTCAGGCTTCTAATCATTTTTATTGCCTCTGCTAAACTCTTTCTGATGTGTTCACACATTTCTTAAAGTATGCACTTTCTTTGCACTTGTGCTTGGTGAATTTCATCTAATTGATTGTGGACCATTTCTTCAATCTGTCCAGGTCATTCTGGGTCCTTGGCCTACCCTCTGAAGTGTCTGCTGTTCCACCCAACTTGGTGTCATCTGCAAATTTGCTAAGCATACACTGGATCCCATCATCCAGATCATTAATTAAGAAATTTAACAATACTGAAACCAGAACAGATCCCTGGGAAACCCCACTTGATACCTCCTCCCAACTAGATATTATGCTGTTGGTAGCCACTCATTGAGTATGATGATCCAACCAGTCAGGTATCTGCCTTACAGTATTTTCATCTAGTCTGTATTTCTCTAGCTTGTTAATGCTCCATGATCTTCTCAGTATCAAGGTCAGGTTGACTGGTCTGTAATTCCCTGGATCCTCTTTCTTCCCTTTCATATTTGCCATTTTTCAATAGTTTAGGACCTCACCCAATCTCCATAAGTACTCAAAGAGGATAGCCAATGGCTCTGAAATTACCTCAGTCAATTTCTTCAGTGCCCTAGGGTACATCCTATCTAGCCCTGCTGATTTGAAAGCACCTAAGTCAGGGTGTCCAAGTTCTGGTGGCCAAGTGCCGCACACCTGGGGGCTGCACATTCATGTGGGCAACAGACCCAAGGGTTGCACCCCACCTGGCTTCTCTGCTACTGTATGTGCATTATGCAGTTTTTCTTACTCCCCCTCTCCCTGCCAGCTGTGTGTACTGCGCAGGCTGCCCAGCACCCTCTCACCTTGTACACAGCATGGGTATACCCATCCTTCAGCAGCATAGGCAGCCTAGCTCCCCCCTGCCATGCATGTTTCACCCTACCACTCCTCCCATCCTCATATATCAGCTACCTGCTGTGTGGACATCCTGTTTCCCTTCTTTGCCACACATTTTGGACACTCCAGCCGCAATCTTGGCTTCCTGGGCAGGAGCAATTGGGAGAGGAGGTAGTGGCAGCTGGGGGGAAGTCTACAGGCTGTATTCTAATCCTTTGCATGTGGCCTATAGGCCATTAGTTTCATAGTTTCATAGTTGTTAGGGTCGGAAGGGACCTGAGGAGATCATTTTGTCTGACCCCCTGCCATGGGCAGGAAAGAGTGGCGGCTTCGGCAGTGGTGTCTCGAGGCAGGCTTCGGCTTCCTGGACAATGACCTGCACATCACGACGAAGGACATGCTCAGCTGGGATGGGCTTCACCTGTCCCCCAAAGGTAAGCATGTGTTTTCTTCTAGGTTGGCGGATCTCCTCCGGCGGGCTTTAAACTAGGCTTGTCGGGGGGAGGGGAATATGAGGGCAGGGGAAGCTGTGGACCACCAAACCATGTGGCACCCACAAGGACAGACCAGCCTAAAGAAAGAGAGCATTGGAAACCTGAAAGCCATGGGGAGACCAGCACTACAGAACAGGTAAGAAACAAGAAGGTAAGAAACAATGGGCCCCTTGGGACTCAGAGCGGGGGGGCAGCAAAGGCACCAGTCGCAGGGCTCAAGTGCCTATATACTAATGCTAGGAGCATGGGGAACAAGCAGGATGAACTAGCGCTCCTGCTTGCACTAAACACCTATGACTTAGTGGGGCTAACAGAGACCTGGTGGGATTCATCCCATGACTGGGCGGTACATATTGAGGGCTATAGATTGTACAGAAAGGACAGGTCGGGGAAGAAAGGGGGGGGGGGGTTACACTTTATGTCAGTGAGCAATATACATCAACCCTCATCAAGACAGAATCCAAGGTTGAGGAAGTAGAAGGATTGTGGGTTAGGCTACATGGGGGGCAAGGAGAAAGGGATTTGGTGGTAGGGGTCTGCTACAGACCCCCACACCAAGGCGAAGAAATAGATGCGGGGCTCCTGAGGCAACTCTCGGAGACCATAAAAGCTAAAGAGGCGGTAGTCATGGGGGACCTAAACTACCCGGACATCTGCTGGGAGACGCAGACAGCAAGGTCCCATCGCTCAAGCAGGTTTCTAACCTGTGTACAGGACCTCCACCTGCCACAGGAAGTGCATGGTCCCACTAGGGGGAATGCCATACTGGATCTGGTATTGGCAACAGGGGATGACATGATAGGGGACCTCCAGATCGGTAGCCATTTGGGAGACAGTGATCACCTAATAATAGAATTCAACATAAGACGGCGAGTGGGTAAGGTAACTAGTAGGGTGAAAGTGCTAGACTTTAGGAAAGCTGATCTCAATGAACTCGGGTGATTAGTCATGGAAGCACTGCAGAGTAGGAGTTTTGAAGGGATGGGAGCCCAAGAAGGGTGGCTGTGCCTTAAGGAAACGATCCTTCAGGCACAAAGCAAGACGATCCCCGAGCGAGGCAAAAGAGGGAAAGGGGCCAGGAGGCTTCCATGGCTGACCAGAGAAATCCAGGGCAGCCTAAGGGCCAAAAGGGGAGCACATAAAAAGTGGAAACAAGGTGAGATCACTAAAGATGAATATACCTCCTCTGCTCGTGCTTGTAGGGAGGCAGTTAGATGGGCCAAAGCTACCATGGAGCTGAGGATGGCAACCCAAGTAAAAGACAACAAGAAATTGTTTTTTAGATATATTGGGAGTAAAAGGAAGGCCCAGGGAGGAATAGGACCCCTGCTAAATGGGCAGAAACAATTGGTGACAGACAGGGGGGACAAGGCTGAACTCCTCAACGAGTTCTTTGCCTCAGTGTTCCTAAGTGAGGGGCATGACAAGTCTCTCACTGGGGTTGTAGAGAGGCAGCAGCAAGGCGCCAGACTTCCATACATAGACCCTGAGATGGTGCAGAGTCACTTGGAAGAACTGGATGCCTTTAAGTCGGCAGGCCCGGATGGGCTCCATCCGAGGGTGCTGAAGGCACTGGCCGACATCATTGCAGAGCCACTGGCGGGAATATTCGAACGCTCATGGCGTACGGGCCAAGTCCTGGAGGACTGGAAAAGGGTTAACGTGGTCCCCATTTTCAAAAAGGGGAGGAAGGACGACCTGGGCAACTATAGGCCAGTCAGTCTCACCTCCATCCTTGGTAAAGTCTTTGAAAAAATTATCAAGGCTCACATTTGTGAGAGCCCGGCAGGGCAAATTATGCTGAGGGGAAACCAGCATGGGTTTGTGGCAGGCAGATCGTGCCTGACCAATCTAGTCTCTTTCTATGACCAGGTTACGAAACGCCTGGACACAGGAGGAGGGGTGGATGTCGTATACTTAGACTTCAGGAAGGCCTTCAATACGGTATCCCACCCCATACTGGTGAACAAGTTAAGAGGCTGTGATGTGGATGACTACACAGTCCGGTGGGTGGGGAATTGGCTGGAGGGTCGCACCCAGAGAGTCGTGGTGGATGGGTCGGTCTCGACCTGGAAGGGTGTGGGCAGTGGGGTCCCGCAGGGCTTGGTCCTTGGACCGATACTCTTTAATGTCTTCATCGGTGACTTGGACGAGGGAGTGAAATGTACTCTGTCCAAGTTTGCAGATGACACAAAGCTATGGGGAGAAGTGGACACACCGGAGGGCAGGGAACAGCTGCAGGCAGACCTGGATAGGTTGGACAAGTGGGCAGGAAACAACAGGATGCAGTTCAACAAGGAGAAATGCAAAGTGCTGCACCTGGGGAGGAAAAACGTCCAGCACACCTACAGCCTAGGGAATGACCTGCTGGGTGGCACAGAGGTGGAAAGGGATCTGGGAGTCCTAGTGGACTCCAAGATGAACATGAGTTGGCAGTGTGACGAAGCCATCAGAAAAGCCAATGGCACTTTATCGTGCATCAGCAGATGAATGACGAATAGGTCCAAGGAGGTGATACTTCCCCTCTATCAGGCGCTGGTCAGACCGCAGTTGGAGTACTGCGTGCAATTCTGGGCGCCACACTTCAAGAAGGATGCGGATAACCTGGAGAGGGTCCAGAGAAGGGCAACTCGTATGGTCAAGGGCCTGCAGACCAAGCCCTACGAGGAGAGACTAGAGAAACTGGAACTTTTCAGCCTTCGCAAGAGAAGGTTGAGAGGCGACCTTGTGGCTGCCTTTAAGTTCATCACGGGGGCACAGAAGGGAATTGGTGAATATTTATTCACCAAGGCACCCCCAGGGGTTACAAGAAATAATGGCCACAAGCTAGCAGAAAGCAGATTTAGACTAGACATTAGGAAGAACTTCTTCACAGTTCAAGTGGCCAAGGTCTGGAACGGGCTCCCAAGGGAGGTGGTGCTCTCCCCTACCCTGGGGGTCTTCAAGAGGAGGTTAGATGAGTATCTAGCTGGGGCCATCTAGACCCAGCACTCTTTCCTGCTTATGCAGGGGGTCGGACTTGATGATCTATTGAGGTCCCTTCCGACCCTAACATCTATGAATCTATGAATCTATGAGTACTGGGGTCAAACGACCCTGGCCAGATGTTCATCGAGCCTTTTTTTAAAGACTCCCAGGGTAGGAGCCAGCACCACTTCTTTGGAAGTTGGTTCCAGGTCCTAGCCACCCTGACAGTGAAATAGCACCTCCTAATGTCTAGCCTGAAATTACCCTTGGCTAGCTTGCGTCCGTTGTTTCTTGTAACTCCTGGGAGTGTTTGGGGGAACAGGGACTCTCCCAATACCTGCTGGTCCCCCTTGACTAGTTTGTAGACTGCCACCAGATCTCCTCTCAGCCTTCTCTTTTGGAGGCTGAACAGGTTCAGGTCCCTCAGCCTCTCCTTCTAGGGCCTGCCCTGCTGACCCCTGATCATGCGAGTGGCCCTCCTTTGGACCCTCTCCATATTGGCCACATCCCTCCTGAAATGCGGTGCCCAGAACTGGACGCAGTACTCCAGCTGCAGCCTGACCAGTGTTGCATAGAGGGGGAGGATCACCTCCTTGGACCTGCTTGAGATGCATCTGTGGATGCACGACAAGTTATGGTTGGCCTTCCTGACCGCGTCCCCACTTTGTCGGCCCATGTTCATTGTGGCATCAATGATGACTCCAAGATCCTTTTCTGTCTCAACACTGGCGAGAAGGGAGTTCCCCAGCCTGTAGGTGTGCCGCTGGTTCTTCCTCCCCAGGTGCAGTACTCTGCACTTGTCAGTTTTGAACAGCACTGATCTAAGTAATCCCTAACCTCCACTGTCATTACTCTACAATATTTGAATCCTTCCCTATCTTTGCTGCCAACTGCACTTGTCATCTGGTAGCTGCCCCTGTCTGTGAAGGGTAAAGTAAAAAAAGGCATTCAATACTTTAGTGTTCAATGCATTGTCTGTGACTAGATTGTCTTCCTCATTCTTTGAGGGAGCTACAGTTTTTTGGTTGTCTTTTTACTTTTGATGTACTTGTAGAATCCCTTTTTATTGCCTTTTATTTCCCTTTCCAGTTGCATCTCAGATTGTGTCTTGGCCTTTCTGCATGTCCATGTGATAGTGTTATAATCTTCCCTAATACTAATACCAAGTTTCCACTTTTTGTAGGATTCCTTTTTGAGTTTCAACTCATTGAAGAGATTGCAGTCTAGCCAGGCTGGTCTCCTGTTGCACTTCCTATTCTTTCATTGTATTGAGATAGCTTGCTTCTTTGACCTTAAAAAGGGCCTCCTTAAAATATAGCCAGTTCTCCTGAACTCCTTTTCCCCTCAGACTTGCCTCCTGGGGGATCCTGCCCACCAGTTCCCTGAGTTTCTTAAAGCCTGCTTTTTTTGAAGTCCAGTGTCTTTATTTTGCTGGTCTCCTTTCTTCTTCTCCTTAGGATCTTAGATTGTATCATTTTGTGGTCACTGTCACCCAAGTTACTTTCCATCTTTATATTCTCAACCAATGTCTCCATGTTTGTGAGCAGAAAGTTGAGAAGAACTTCCTTCCTAGTTGGCCTTCCTACCATCTGTATAAAAAATTATCCCCAATGCACTCTAAGAATTTGCTGGACTTGTGCACTGCTGTTTCTCTCCTAGTAGATGCCCTGATAATTAAAGTTTCCCCATGAGAACCAGGTCCTACAATTTGGAAGCCTCACCAATTGTTTAAAGAAGGACTTGTCAACTTCTACCATAGGCCATCAAACAAAGAGGAAGACACCCACCATGATATCCCCACATTCCTCTCCCCTCTGACCTTGACCCAGAGGCTTTTAGAGGCCTGTTTTATTTCTACATTGAAATAAAAATAAGAAGTGTTCAAGCATTTTTTTGTGAAAGCAGAAATGTGCCAGGGAAAGCGGAAGGGTGTATGTGTGTGTATGGCCTGTTGCTGAAGGTCTTGTAATGAGGTGAGGGAGATCTAGGTTCAAGACCATATTCTGCTTCAGTCATTCCAGATCACTCTAAATCAGGGAAGGCAGGAACATGAACCTAGGTCTCCCAGATCCCAGACCAATGCACTCATTACTCAGCCCTAAAACATCTCTCTCACCTCATCAAAAACCTTCCTTATGACATATTCATTGGGTGGGGGTTCTATCCCCACAAAACATTTGGGTGAAAATGTTTCAGGTAGGCCTAGTCAGGAGGTAAGATATCCTGTCAGTGCTATCCACAATGGGCTCTGAATAATGGAGAGGACAGGCCCTTCCTTATACTACTTCTCTAGTTTCTTCTGGCTCAGGTTGCTGCCATACCCAGAGCAAGGGTAATGCATCTCAGTAATAAAGAAAGAGAGTCAGGGATAGATAAAAATCTGTTGTGGCTTGTGTCAATCCAGAAGGTACAGTCCAAACTGTATTTTGTGGGTGGAGTGGAAGGGAACAAGGAAATCAGTGGCTTTGCAAAGCACTCCCATGTTTTCAGGGGAAGAGGAAAGCACAAAATTTGGGGATTAATTTGGAGTAAAGGTCACGATTCCAATGAAGGGACCCAGGATGCACATTCCAGTCCTACTTTCCTAGGTATCTTGACCTAATCAGCACTGGAGGGAGAAAACAACATGGAACAAAACTGACTTTAAAGTGCAAGGCCTTACTGTGCTGGGATCTGGTCACTGCTACTTGTTGTATTAAATGAACATGCCCAGGACCAGCACTTGAAATACAGTCAGTCAGGGAGAAGCATGGGGCTCAGCTACAGTTACAAAACAGCAGTTCGTTGTGAAAGTGTGTGAAAACAAACAAGCAAACCAGAGATCACTGTGCTCTGGGATATTAGCTTGTGGCTACTCTGGACCTTGATATTAACTTAGCAACTCTGTTTTACACCTAACATAAGCACGCTGCCCTGTACGTCTGTAAACATTACCCTCCCACTGTTGTCAAGATCAGGCCTAGGCTATTTCACATCTACCACCTGCTTTTTTTTCTTTCTTTTTTTTTTTTTGGAGCACAGTTGCTTCTTTGAGGCAAGAAGGATACTCTCTGGCAGCCTCATTGATTGTTTAGTCCTCTTCAGGTGTGTATTATCAAGAGGAAGTACAGTACATTGTTTGTAGCCATATTCACTTTGTATTCATGTGAGGTTTAGAGTTAGTGAGGCGCCTCTAGAGCAGCTGCAAAGGGCCTAATATAAATATGAAGAGCTGCCGAGATTCATGATTGCACCTGGCTGTCCTGCTGGTTTACAGCCACTGCAAATTCATTTTTTCTGCATGCAAGGAGCTAAGGAAAGTCGGTTAAACCAGTGGCCTCTTGCTGTCCTCTTAGGAAAAGAAACAGACACTCTTTGCTCTAGGGGCCTGATCCAGCACCACTAATATTAATGGCTCTGCCTCATCTCTTTCTATACCTGATGCAAAGTACTGAAGATAAGGATTCTTCTGTCAGTTGGTTTTTGACTGTTTTTCTTTATTAAAACGTAATCAGAAATACAGTTATACATCCCATTGGAAATGAGTATATCATTTCAATGCTAGATTCATCTCCCACATGCTGGAACTGCAAGTCCCCAGTTTTCTCTTTCTGTGCACAACAAAAAAAGAGTTCAGTAACAAGGGCAGTTGTGCAAACTTCTATGGAAATCACATCTCAGAGTGCTTGTACAGTAGCAGTTCATCACTAGGGACACAGATCTGTTCTACTGGATGCACCTATCTCATATACACCTCCACTTCCATTATCTTACCAAGAGTTACACCTAGTCAGGAAATAAAATGTCTGTTTTCATATCCCACTTCAGGACAAAAAAGCCTGAAACTGGAAAATACTTCCAGAACTGCAACTGACCACTCAATCTGAAAAACAGGAACGTAGTGTTTTGCAAAATAAATATGCTCCACAAAATCCCCTGCATCTGCTAACAGAAATCACCAAAAATTTTGTCAGTTTCACTGCTGCTGGCCACCGAAACTGACAAGAATCACACGATTTTCAGTCAGTTATTGTCAGGGATGCCAAGGCCTCTGAGTGCATGGCAGCCCTGCCAGGTTGACTGCCTTGGAGTTGAGGACCCTAGGGTTTCCAGGCTCTTGACATAGCTGGCTGCCCAGGTTGTGGCCTGGCAAACCATGGAAGCCCATTCCAAGACTTGAGGTCTCTCAGCATTTTGGTAGGGAACCCAGAAGCTCTCTAAGTACTGTTTCAAACTGAGGCTGCTCAGTTCTTCATAGTGGCATGGAGCTCTGGCTCAAGATAGAACTGCTGGGGCTTCCATGCTTCTGGCTACATAGCAAGGGGCCCTATAGATGCTGGGAACCACGGCTGAACTGGGAATTGGGGCTCTCAGGACTGACAGGCTCCCACTACCACAACTGGTCATGTCATCAGGGTCCAGGTGGGTTTTAAATCTTACATGGCAGGAACGGTTTTGTGGGAAGTTTAGTCAAAATCAACCTGTTTCCACAAAACATTTTGCTTTCTGTGAATAGGCATTTTCTGACAGAGAAGTATTCTGCTGGCACATTACTGCAGAGAGCGCCCATTTGCTACAATCAGAAAGCACAGTATGAGGTAGTGCCAAACAATCACTTCTGCCCATTGTGATTCATCAGACATCCATCAGAAAGCACTTTGGCAAACAAAACTTGCCAAACTATCTTCAAAGCTCATTGATATGCTAGATACTATAATATAGACCATTAAAAAAAAACAACAACAAACAAACCCAAAACAGACTAATTATGGCACTACAGCCTAAAAGCTGGCCCTAACTATCAATAGGTAAAAAGAAAAACGTAACAAAAATTTGGCAACATATTCTATATTTTTCTAGGACTTCTGCTAAAATGTGACTTGTGGTTAGCCACCAATATATAACATCTTCTTTAGGCACAGCTCAACCTGGTAAAAAGGAAAGATGCTTTTGGGATTGCTGCAGGGCTAGCGTGTTGAGTTGTCATGTTCAGCATCAGTGTAACAGTAGGGGGAGGATGGTAACAGTGACTATAACCTGAAGCGCTCGTGTTAGCTATATTCCTGGACTGTATTTGAACCCATTGGGAGGGTGAGTGAGACTGATCTTTCTGGCAATGTGTCTTGGCTGTTTGCTTTGGAGGCAGTACCTTAGAAAGGGAAACTGATACTGTTGACTCTGATACTATTAACTTGAGGTCCAGTTAGGGTTATAAATGAAAAATTAAGCTGAATGCTATTCTCAGTAACACCAATGAAAACCTAATGACTTCTGTGGGGGGGCACAGGTTTAACAGACACTATTTGGCTTGCTCTTCAGAAAAAATGATGACAAAATATAGGAATGGCTTGCTGTCCAAATTGATGCAATAGATAATACATAATTCTACAATGTGCTCTTATTGCTAGCTATAACAGAACTGCCCAGGAGGAAATGAATTTTTTCCTGAGCCTTGTCCAAACTCTTCTAGTGCTGGGCCCATGTTGCTGTTTGAAAAATGTCAGTGAACTGTCAACATTTCTTTTCTGTTACTTTTGGTCAGGCCTGGAGACAGAAATGTTAAGAACAATCATGTAGTAGGGTTGAAGTGTTGTGGTAGTCAAGATGGTCTAGGAAGTGTACAGGAGGCAAGGATTTTTTATTATATGTTTTATTGGACCAATGATATATTTTATTGGACTATAGGTAGGAAAGCTGTTGTACAAGTTTTTAGGCATCAAATACTCTTCCTCAGCTTGTCCACCAACTCTCCCATCTATACAGTTAGTCTAGTAAGAGTTCAATATTAGTTAACAGTGTGAAAAGAAAGGTGCTGATATGAACATGGATTCATCTGTTTCCTTGCTCAAATTTGGCCTCAAGATGCAAATAATTTGTATAGAATAATTTATAGGTTTCTGTCTTGATTGGTGAATTGTCTACAAGTTGATCATGATTTATTCACCAAATAACTTCTGTGAATCCATTTAGCCTGCAGCCCATTTACAAACCATTTGTTGCAAAAGAATTTCTTATTTGAACTGGGAGCATGTTTTGTTTGTATTCTTAAGATCGTGTGGCACATTTAGTTCCCTGGCTGTAATCTGAATGAGCATATTGCTAGCATCCCTGGTGGTTAGTGTGAATACTTAGTCAAAAGTATTAGAGATGCAATTTCTGAATGAGCTCTCCATGGATATTTTGTAATAGCAGTTTAAGTTTGAGCGAGGTCTATGTTGGCTAGGAGTATTGGCTTTCTTGACACCATTGTTATGCCAAAAAACCCCTCTTAGTGTAGAAGCTCCTAGACTGACAGAAGAGTGCTTTTGTGGGGTTCACTTACATCATTTGAAGAGAAAGTGTAGCTGGGGAAGAATGTTTGCTGTCAGCATATGCTGTTTCCCCACCAGAGAGAACTGTTGGCATAACTAGAGAAGCAGAGATCCTTCAAGTGCAAAGATGTCCTTGCTGTCTCACCAAACATCCCTGCCACGAATCTCCTCTGCTTGGAGATACTCAGGAAGCGAATTCTAAAGGGGGTGTATAAAAATAAACAAATTAAATATTAAATGGAACATTTGCAGAAAATTCCTGGCTGTGTTCGCCCAACCGTTCTGCCTCTGGTCAATTTTACAGTGCTCCATTGAGCTAGATATATGCTGTTTTCTTTTAAATATCTGTGGCAATCACCTTTTGGCCTGAAGCAATAGATTTGATTACAATACAACCTCATTATAACAAAGCTTGTTTTTAACAACCCACCTACCTATAATGGTCTCCAAAGCAGAAACTGATTCTTTCGTTATTATGATGAAGCAAATTGACTAATGTCCTCTTTTAATGAACTTTTCTCCAGGTCCCGTGTGGATGATATAATGTAACTGTGCTGTATCTTGGCATGCAAAAATTATAGTTGTTTTTATTATTATTATTGATAATAAATTTGTCTGGTCCTTGTTTATATCCAGTTGTATCAGCTGACTTATCCCCTTGCAGTAGTGAACTACAGAGAGTGATCAGCTGTTTATCGGTATTGATACAGTTAGATAAAAAAAAGTTCTGTTTTAAGGACTGAAATATAGCTGAGCCATAGCAATGAAATCCTACATTCTAGAACTAATTAATTCATTATCTTATACTAACTCCCTAAATGTAATCTTCATCTTTCAAATATCTCCTCAGACTAAGCCTAGGTATATCACTAAACATTTATTATCATTTGTACCATTAATACTATTTGTAGTCATTTAATTTTTATCTTATGATTATACCTTGAGATTCCAGTGAGCATCAAAACAGTTGCTGGACAAAGAGAAAACACTCCAAAAAATTCATCCTAAACAATCTGCATTGATTTTTGCTTTAACAGTTCTGTCGAATGCCAAAGTGATCAAAATTAAATTCAAATGAGGACATACCAGTATATGATAGAAGTTCACTGTAAATTAGGTCGTACAAAATATGTCACTCCACCGCCAATGGAATGGGCTGCTGCAGGACTACTTTCACAATGAAGGGCTGCAGGACAGGTCCCTTACCTGGTTGTCAGTTATATCATGGCATTTGGCTGTGATTTCTCTCCTATCTTCATTAAATTTATTAGTAAAAACCCCATTCTACTGGGTACAGATTTTATTTTGTCTTGTTAGTGGATGAAGAACTGAGTTCCTATTTGATTTGGGTTGGGATGGCAAAGTAAGGGCTCTGTTTAAATCAGCTGTTTATCGGTATTGATACAGTTAGATAAAAAAAAGTTCTGTTTTAAGGACTGAAATATAGCTGAGCCATAGCAATGAAATCCTACATTCTAGAACTAATTAATTCATTATCTTATACTAACTCCCTAAATGACTCTACTAATTGCAGTCTAATATATTTCTAATGATTGGGACAAAAAGGTTACATATATTCCTAGAATAATTGAATGCCCAATCTCTTTGTGTTCAGGTACATGTGCCATGAATATCCCCATAAGACAGTAGCACTCAACAGTGAAAAACAATGAACCACTTTCACAGGATAGAAATGTAATTTTTTCTCAAGGTAGCTGATGACCTTATCCGTTGGCTCCCAGATCCTTTCAGCTTTTAAGAAGTTCAGATGAGTTCAACACATGCAGCACTTGCATAAGATTTCCCACTGAAATGAGTTCAGCACATGCATTTCATTCAAATGTCCATGGCTCTACAAAATTGTCTTTCTGTCTGTATAAATCAGGATATGTACAGCCATAATTGTAGACCACTACCTGACAACTTTATCTATTGCTGCCAGGGATGGTATAAACATTAGGGCTGTGCGAAGCTTCGGTCCCCAATTCGATTTGGCCTGTTTCGGTGGCTGAATCTCTGAATCCAAATCAAATCAGGAGATCTTTTAATCTCTCCAAATCAAATCAGAACCCTCTGAATCGACTCAGAGAGATTCAAACATAGACGCAGCTTTAAATGTTTTTCTACACACCTCTAGGTACCAGGTGGTTCGTGAATGCTGTGATGCTGGGGCACATGGAGTGTCCCACAGGAGCATGGGGGGGGTCTCCAGTGTGCTCAGCAGGAAACCTAGAAGTGGACCAGAAGCACTTCCAGTCCATTTCCGGGTCTGCCAGGGAGCGCACTGGTGGGCTCCCACATGCTTGACAACTGGTGCCCCCTGGGTCTGTGGGGGTCACCTGGTGTCCCCCTGTAGCTGATCACTGAGCTGAGGGGTGCGGGGGGGCTCCTTGCACGCTCCTCAGCAGAGGATCAGAAGTACTGTTGTTTATAACACTTCTGGGTTCACCACCAAGCATGTGGGGGGCTCTCCCATGCTCCTGTGGGATGCTACATCCACCCCAGCATCACAATGTTCATGTGCTGTGCTGGTACCTCAAGTTATGTAGAAAAAACATTTAAAGCTGTGTCTATGTCCAAATTGCTGATTCTCTGAATCAGCATCGAATCTTCAGATTCAAATTTGGCCGAATTGAATCAGGGACTGTGATCCGAATCAACAAATCGAATCACTGTCCCCAGTTCAGGCCGAATCTGAATCAAATAGGTCCTGCTTCACACACCCCTAATAACCACTCTCATCTCCTCCCTTTTTTAGAGTAATGAGTTGTTCAGATTTTCTTCTGAGAGAGGTAATTTTAAAGATTTCTCTTTGGGGTAACCCATAGAAGAGAGAACTGTATGTGAATAATTACATTTTGCCATTAAATAACTAGCAATAGAGCAGTCATTTTATTTATTGTGGATTGCATTAAGGATATGAATAGTGGCTAGTCAAAGCTAGGTTTAAGATAAATATAAATATTTAAAAGTTCTGGGCACAAGGGCAAAAATTCTGCCTATTTATAAGCTTGAGTGTGTCTGAATTTCAGCCCAGAAACCTGGATTCTGTCAGGTTGCCATTCCACTTATGCATATATATGTAAGAACACAGTGTGTTTCCTTCCCTATATATTTTACTAAGGTCATACTAAGGTCATTTTACTATGGTCATAAGGTTATATGGACCATATTACCATGATATAAAGACCATAGATCCAAAGGCACATTTTGTATTATACATGAGGGATTTTTTTCAGCAACCACGCAAAAATCCATTTGGGCTCTCAAACATGGTTTTATTGAAGACTGATAAATGTACACAAGAAAAATGTTTATGACCATATCTTTGTACTTTGTATATTGTTAAAGGAAAGACTTTAATCCTTTATACACTTCTTAACTACAACTAAATATGTTTTAAGATAATGCTAAAATATACATAAATAGTCACTAGAGTTCTGTAACAGCCAGAACCAGAGGGATTAATAAGCAATAATATGTGCTTCTTGGAGGCATTTGGTATTTTGCCTAAACAGGTAATATTAGTTAATATAAGCTTGTAAGTTTGTAAACTGCAAATGTAACTTGTCTGTTATAAGTTTAACCAAAATGATAAATTAACTGTTCATGGAACTGACTGGGCCCCATAGGCAAAGCTGTAGCTGTGAGATTAGCTGGCCTAATGGTTTTTTGCTCAGGGTTCAGCCTTAGCAATAAAAACTGGATCTAACTGCCTGGCACACCCAACACATTCCAGGAAAGCATATCCCAAGAAAGCATATTCAATTGAAGTCTAGAAGGGGTTGGAACTTAGGCGGAGCAATGTCAACTTCAAACCTAAAGGTGCTGCATCATAATTTGCTTATTGGATAAACCTGAGTCTGGGCAGTAACCTTTTATGATAATTTTAACACCTTTCAATCCCATAGGGTAACAGCTATATGGCAACATTATGAGCGGCCCTGAGGCCAACAGATTAACATAAGACTAGGTATAAAAAGCACCTATATCAGGTAACCAGCAGGAAGGAGGGAACAAAATGGTCATTTCTGTTCCACGCCTGGACCCCAGACTCCCAGTGTGAGTGAGGATCGGATCCTGAGCAAGGGATCTTCCCCGGTAATCCCTCTGACAGCCTCGATCATCGGAGAGACCTGACTTTGCTGGAATCACTTGGCATGCACCTGGCATTGAGGGACTATCGATAAATTGCCAACCCATGTCTGTCTATCTGTTGTTTTGAACAGCCCAGTGGCTAATACCCTCACAGTGCCCAGTTGGCCTGCGACAGATTGATCTATCTGTCTGTTATTAGTATCTGTTGTTATTATTTACTATTAGCTCTTTAATACTGCATTATCTGCTTATTGCATTTATCTTTCTGTTAACTGTTGTGTGTGTGTAAGCTATAATAAATTTGCCTTTATTTCACTCCCAACTTTGCCTCCTCAATCCAAAACTGAATCAAACAGCCCAGTTGGCCTGTGATAAAATTGATACACTCACAGTGCCCAGCTGGCCTGTGACAGAATTCCTGTAGTGGTAAGACAGGACCACCACTTTTCCCTCTTCCATTTCCCTTCTCTAACACACCTCCCTCCCAAAACTGAAACCAAACCAAAACCCTATGTTGAGATTGTGGTCCTTAGGTTTCAAAGGGTTTCATGAAGTTTAGTCTCAAACTAAGCCAGGTTTCCCTTTCATAACTGCCAATATATTCCCATTGATTTGCACAGATATGGCATTGATGAATTGGATAGAACTATGTAGATAAAGATGTTGGCAGAATAATAATTTATTTTATTATTTTGTTATTTCAAGTACCGTAAGTAAGTGGTATTTTGCAATGTGGTGGATACATGATAGGAAATTTGTAATTCGCAGGCAGAGCTGGGGCATTTTACTTTACAAATTGGTGCTGTTTCAGGATTGATATTAAATCAGTACTTTGATTTTGTTATCTCTCTCTTTCTTAGGTGTCATATCATATGCGCTTAAATAAGATCCCAGTTCCAAAAGGCTCATTTATACTGTATTTATATGGCAGTGACATCTTTCTTTTTCTTTTGTGCGTCTGTGCACTGGTTTTGATTTAGTATATCAGGTCCCTATAGTGCCAAGAAAACACGCTGCTTCTCTCTGGCTGATAAATTCTGATGATTGCTCTTGCTCTGTTTTCTTATGTGAGGAGACATTTTAATATTGCCTCCTCATCCATCAAATCTCTTCTTCATCTCAGGGACTCAAGCAACTATCTGGCTGGGAAGTGATTTCTTATAAATGTCATTTTCTAAAGGTGAACTCCACCTGGCCATTGCTTTTAATCATATTTTAAAGGCAAAGGGTTTGCTGATACATTATGTAACCAAAAGGATGGCTTTGCAAATGCCCCACATTGCACCCTTGAATTTGGTCTCTTTTCTACCTTCTGGTGTTTAATAACTGTAGACGAGGAAGACAACGGTGGCATGAGCTTTAAACTGTAAATGTTTCTAGTTTAGAATGAGTTCTCTCCTAAACTATAAAGTCACTATTCCTGGACTGGATTGTGAGCCTTATCTCTCCCAAGAAGAGACATTTGTATTTATATTCATAACCAGCAAATGGATCTAATTTCTTATGCCAAGGCTGCACTTCAGAGCAAATAAATATTTGTCCTCATGTCCAAAGGGTGATAAGATTGCATTTGTTTTCTCTTGGCAAGGATCAAAGATCCTGTTTTTGTCACTAGGTCTTTGATATGCAGGAACAGGCAGTGAGGCAGCCAAACTGGCATTATGCTGTTTCTTCGCACCTGGATTGTGTTATAGGTGAACAATTAGCAGACTCTAGTTCAAGAACCTCAAGAGACCAGTGACACCAAACATTGTTGGGCTTCATAAACAAAGGAAGAATAATGAAGCTGGGCACAACAGGAAATACATGTTGGTACAATCTGTTTCTAGGCTGCATCTATTTATCTTTTGTCAGACTCCATTTCAGGTACTTGGAGTGAAGCATCTTTTCTAAAGCTCATTATTATTTTCAAATGAACAGTGTGTTCTGAATGGGAGGCTGAGTCAGGACTGGCTATTTGCCAGTCACTGTAGAGAACAAACTAAGTTGCAAGAGAATCCTTTCTTTTCATCTTTTGGGGAAAAAAACTAGTCTTGTTTTTAGGGTTTAGCACTTGACGTGGAATTAGATAGAAGGATGAAGGGCACTGCCTCTATCATTCTGCAGCTTTTTGCAGAAGTTGTTCTTTTGAATCCCAGCAGGAAATGCAGTCTGGTACATTGAAGAACTGCAGTTTAACAGCTTATTATGCCCTGTGTTACTACTGTGTATTAATGTGACAGAAATTTGAAACATTCTGCAGACGCTTCTCCTGAATAGGTCTCTGTGAGCTTGTCAGAGTAATGGCATCTGTTCCAGTGTGGCATCCCTAGTCTTACAAGGTGCAAGAAAATGTTTATGAAGTCATGAAGATAAATGGTCTTCAAAGAAAATGTATGGTGGCCAGTACAGACCCACCAAGCCTACTCCTGTTTCCAGCAGGCTACCGGTTTTTAGAATTTTTCTGTTGGTTTCCTACTTCCAGCACTCTTGTTGGTAAAACTGACAAATCTTCTCCCTTTATGTCAAGGACGAGCATGTGGCTATTTCCTATCAAACTGGTAGGGTATCTTTCCTTCTTCCTAGATTTTCTCCTGATTTTAGATCTAAATGCAGATCCCTCAGACTCTCACAAGACATCATTCTAAAGAGATATCTGTCTTTTTCTTCTCCTTAATGTCCTTGCATCTCGGGTTGCTTGTTTCATTCTAGTTAAGTTTGAGATTTGCATTGAGAGATTCTTGTGTCCCTTGTAATATTTCAGGTTCTCCTTGCACTAAAAGGGCATTTTTCGGGAACAAAACTGGGACTTAATTATTTATTTGTGTCTCTGACATGGTCTAGATCTTCCAGAGGTTTGCTAAATCTTTTAACCTCACCAGTTCAGAGCACTGGAAAAGGCTTAATCTTTCTGAATAACCCTTCCATGTTTTTGAAGTGTATGCATATACATTTTTGTGCCTCGTTTTTCAACCCGCCGCATTGTAGAAATGAAGCAGGGAGATGATGTTTTCATTGTGGCAACATTTTAACTCCATTTTACTTGATTCTGATAGGCCAGCACACTTGCAGTAGATGTCACAAGTGTCTGTTGGGGTTTTTTTGTTTTTTGAGAAGCATGTAATAGGGTTTTTGATAAATTGTCAGTGTGATTTGTCTGTTTTCACTGTAATTAATACTTCACTATGGAAGTGCTGTTAAACCCAGAATAATGGTACGGTGGGAGTTTGGACAGCTGTGACATGCAAGCAACAGGGCTCCATGTGAAATACAGTTACAAGAATGAGCTGATCAGCACAGGATTCAATTGACTAAGTTCTAACTCCTGAGATGATGATAAATGGCATTAAATAAGAAAAAAGAAAGATATAAGTAGGAGGAAAAGTCAAAGTACATGCATTTACTCTACTACTCTATTGGTTCAGAAGAACCTGGCAGATGCGTAAACTGTCAACATTTTGCTGCTTTTCTTATTGTGCTTTGTTGATTAGGACCAAGTTGTCAATGTGCACAATGCTTTACAAGAGATTGTGATACATGGTAGCAAACAAGCAGCATTTATATCTGGTGGGTTTCCAGAAGGAATCTCAAAGAGATGTAGGAGTTGAGTTGGGAAAGAAAAGTGTCATGGAGGGAGCAATAAAGACAAAAGCAAAATGGAGAAGAATGAGGAGAGCAAGGACAAGCAGACTGAGGTACTGGCTCTCTGGTGTAATTTTGAGTGATTCTTCTGGGATGACAGTGGCAGCCACACTGTGAGAGGATCGGCAGCACTTGTACTGCTATCTACTGAGGACAGAACAACATAGGATTTCCCTGGCAGATACTGCTCCGGTGTTCGGTCAGGTTACTCCTGAATCAGCATTGACTGTAGGGACTATTTGGCCCCGACCTGTGCCCAGTGGTGGAGAGGGAGTTGAGGACACTTTGCCCTTCTGGAATAGCCCTTGAGGTGTTGGTTCTTGGGGCATGTCAGTGCAGCACAGCACATCTTGTGGCTCACTTAAGACCTACGTATAACAGATCATAGATTGCCAAATCAAAACAGAGGAAAGATGTTTAAGAGGAACATATTCAGATCCTTGGAAGGCTGTCTAAAATATGCTGTAAAGTTGTGACCAAAAAGTTTTACTTGAAAAATTTCCCAAAGATGTCCCCTCATTCTTTTACTCTTCAAAACACAGGTTATATTCAGACCAAAATGGCATATAATAGCCATAATGAAGACAGCCTGCCTGATCTCATATGAAATGAGAATTTTACTTTGCCCATCATTTTTCATTACCTTAACTGTAGTAACCCAGCACTCTGCCTTGTTTTGTGGCTTTTATGAGAACTGTGCATCACATGACAGCTCCTGTTCCAGCTGTTTCTTTACTCATCCTCCCCCAGTTCTTAAGGGCCTTGTTCCTGTGTTATGAGCATGGCATAACAAGCCCACAATTGTAGTGTATGCACATATCCAGCTTTTATTGTCTGTGTACTGGACAGACTGAATGGACAGAGTTCACTGTGAATTCTTCTGGTATGCAGAGCTCAGGCACTATTTGATCTTAGTTGCTGTCTGCCTCCAATAGAGAAGGAACACTTTAGGAAGGTCACATGATTGCTTCATAACCTACATTTGAAGCAGTTCCATAAATTCAGGAGACATTGGACTCTGGTCTAAGTATCAGATCAAGAAGGAAGGATTTTCATTTCCTGGGGAGCACATCACATGAAAATAGAAGTTGGAACCATGTTTTCCTCTGAAGAACCTGTAGGGACTTACTTGCTACAGTTTGCATCTCTTAACTGTGGCTCAACTCAGAATAATTCTTTTTGACTGGAATAATCTGATCTTCTGCATATATTTAAGGCCTAGCTTGTTATATCTGAATCTGAAAGTAATCTAACACCCTAAAGCATGGCACTGTGGAAACGTTAACTATTCTTGACCTTGTTACTTTTTCTGATACCTTACTGAAGATATAAAGTGATGAATCAACTAACACTGACTTCAGAAAATTCCTGGATTGCACAGCGCAATCTTGCTGTAACCAAGGCAAAGCTACATACTTCACTAATAAACCTACACAAGGTTGCATTGACAGGAATCAAGGCCAGAATTACTGGAAACTTGCTCACATAAATCCTAATTCAGGGGCCTCAGATTTATCTAGTTATTTTCTTGTTTTTAAGGAAGGAGCCAATACATATTCACAGTTTGACCCTATTAAAAGCTCAAGTGACACCAAGTTTCACCATGAGAATGTTAATTTTATCAATTTTTTAGCTTTCCTACTTTATTTTCAGCATGTCATGTCACTTCATATTTAGCATGTGCTGAGGGAGTACTAGAATTCAATTACTGCCTGTCACTGTTATTTATATTGATTTATAGATCATCCATTGTGACAAGTTCATTGTGAAGCCTTAATATGCCTTAATAGCTTTATTGTTTATTAATAGTAATGGACCAGTCCAATTTCAAATCTTACATTAAATGTCACCTGTTCCATTTTATGAAAAGCTTAGCAGTGCAGATGTATGGTAGGTAGCAGTGACAACAGGACTGTCAGTAATGTGCTACAGTTCTGCCCTTGCCGCTAAGCATCTACAAACATGACAAGAAACAATTCCTCTAATTAATGAACTCCCACAGATTATTTTTCTTGAACAGATTTCTGAGCAGAGCAAGCAGTTTCCTCAAGTAGGTAATTAAGAAATAAAAAGATTTTAGCTAATCGAACATTTGTCAGATGAGCTAATCAGTCTGTTAATGTTCCTCACATGCTAAATGCTTTCTGGTTCTAACTCATTTGCACAGCTCCTTGTTACCTACCACTGTCTTGCTGGGATGTGCCATTTTCCCTGTTCCTTTGTGCTGCTGCTGCAGTGACCCACTTTGTTCACTAGATAGCACTGCAACATGCAGAATCTTCTGAGCTGGTTTAGGACATAATGTCTTGTGACAAACAATAAAAAGTATGAAGATTAACATTCCGAATGGTTAGCATATCAGAACAGAATAATAAAACCAAGAATATTACGGCTAATATAGAGGTGAAAAGTAATGTGTATCACAGGGTTCTTTTATGGCAAGCTATGTAGAGATTTATAATGAGGGCAGAGTTCACTGGCGATTATTGCTGGGGAAATTTTCATGGAAGGCTATTTTTCCTTTCATTTTTGCAACCCTGCTAACATTAAAGATTCATTTTCCATAAGGAAAGTGTGTTCTATTTCTGTCCCATAGCTTTGGACCACATGTCCTGTGGAGCAGGAATAGTATGGAAACACAACTGCCCTGAATTGCTCCAGGATGGATTGCATTTTGTAATACAAACTGTTGCACAATGATGGTAGCAGATGGGTAAACAGCAGAACACTTATTACAAGTCCTATGCTGTATATCCACAAAATGAGCCTACAAACATCCTGCTGTATAGAAATGTGTATATTTCCCCCTTCTGTGCTGCAGTTTTGGCCATGTGACCACCCCCCCCCCCCAATGAGTTGGATTACATTTTGTCACTCGTTGCAGTATGTGCTGATCATTCCTGAGAAGGCTGCCTGGGAAAAGCCATAAACGTTAATCGAGGCTCAGAGCCATGCTGTTTCACAGGGTGGGGGAGGGGAGATGAGGAGCATTGCCGCAAGTTCTCTCTCAAAATGTAGGTATCAGCAGTTCAGACTTGTCCGTGGCAGTGCAGCTTTGTTATGCGAGTTGTTTACCATGACAGCACTGTACTGGTATCATTTACAAGGCCCTTCCAGAGAGGCTCATGCTTCCTGATATCTTATTCAGCTGCATCGGGCACCTTTGGGAGAACACAATTATGTGTTCATTTGTGTCTTCATCTAGATGGGTACATTTTCCCAGGTGGGTCAGTCCACAGATTCGTCATTCCCTTGCTGGGCTAATGAGGAATGAGAAAAGCATTTTCTATATCTTTGAAAAAGAGATGGAAGTAAGCTAACATTATTTCTCTGAAAGACAATTAGGATAGATTTCTTTCTTTCTTTCTTTCTTTCTTGGATTCCGTTTTGTAAGTGAATTCAGCAGGAGTTGCCACTTTTGATGATGAGATGTGACCTGTTTTAATAACCAGTGTCCACTGTCAGGCATGTCAGGCAATTTAGCTTCAGGTGCATAATAGCAAGTTATTATAGAGATAGAATCATTTTAAGTTTCTAGACAGTGGGAGCATTCCCAGAATCCATTACTGCCTGATTAAATTACCCAGATTTCTGTGTGTGAAGGTTTTGTACAGCAGCATGTAATCCATGAGAGTAACTAATCATATCATATTGATTTAGATGCTGCTAGAATGGGAAATCTAATTGTAATACTGTGAAAGCTTCTCGGGGAATCTGTACTAATGATTGCGTTTGTAATCCCATTTGCAGGTGAAAGTTCTGAAATACATCCGTGAGATGAATATCAATGATATCTTGGACAGTGCCAAGGAAATCAAGCCGCAGAAGGTGAGGCTGTTAGAGGTTATCTTGATGACTCAGTCATGCCATAAGTTTCCATCATTCTAGCTCTCCCCATGGTTGTTCTCCACAGCTGGCACAGAAGGAGATGTGAACGAAAATGACAAGCAAAAGTGAGGAAATTAGAAGGGACTGACCTTCTATCTCACTGTACCTTCGTCTTCATTCTGGTAAAGGTCACTGTGCTTTGATCTGTGGTTTTGGTTTTGCTTAGCTAATGGCATCCTTGTTCTCCAGGCTCTCCACATTGCAAAACAAACAGGCCTGAAAAACATTTCTCATTCAGGGAAATGAAATGCTTGTCTGCTTTTTATCTGGAGACCTTGTTGTTTTGTTTTTCTCTAAATAACAAAATGCTACAATGCTGTCTTTGTATTCAGTGATTTCCAGCAACTTGACCTTCTTTGATCTTTTGTGTGTGCATGTGTGTGGGTTCATCTTATGATAGACAAACTTTCTTTCTGTTTAATGGAATGAATGGACCAGTGACCTCTGAATTACGTTAAATGTTTTTCATCTCTTTTGTTTGTCACATGATGTCGGGGTAACCCAGGGTTAGAATCTATAAGCACAGTGGAAGGAGTTGTTTAGCTCACAGGTTGGCACGATCATTTTTAAAGTAAACCAGGATGTTCATTCATCTGAGATGCAATGATGGGGTTCTTGGAGAACTGCCTTGGAAACTCGTGCAGCATATCAAAGCAACTCGTTCTTCTTGCTGCATAACAGATAGACTTGTGGGATCAAGTAAAACAATCTAACTCATTAAAATTGCTCTGCATACTAAATTATGGAAAAACTTTGAAACAGTATCACTAGTAGATCATTCTACTTGCAGGTGAATTTGATGGGAGTGACTTGACTGAAAATAATAGCTGGTGTCATAAAAATAATTCCTCATATTACATTTAAAGCCTTGGGAGTTAATTCAACTCTGCTTTTTGATACCAATGGAAATGGATAGTTGATAGTTTCATAGCTGATAGGGTCAGAAGGGACCTGAGCAGATCATCAAGTCTGACCCCCTGCCATGGGCAGGAAAGGACGCTGGGATCAAATGACCCCGGTTAGGTGATTATCTAGCCTCCTTTTGAAGACTCCCAAGGTAGGAGCGAGCACCACTTCCCTTGGAACTTGGTTCCAGATCCTAGCTGCCCTGACTGTGAAGTAGTGCCTTCTAATGTCCAGCCTGAACCTACTCTTGATCAACTTGTGGCCCTTATTCCTAGTTACTCCGGGTAGTGCTTGGGGGAACAAGGCCTCTCCCATTCCTCGCTGGGCCCCCCTGGTAAGTTTATAGACGGCCACTAGATCCCCTCTCAGTCTTCTCTTGTGGAGGCTGAACAGGTTCAGGTTCCTTAGCCTCTCCTCGTAGGGCCTGGCCCGCTACCCCCTGACCATGCGAGTGGCCCTCCTCTGGAACCTCTCAATGCTGTCCACATCCCTCCTGAAGTGCGGCACCCAGAACTGTTCACTACTCCACCTCTGGCCTGACCAGTGGTGCATAGAGGGAGAGGATTAACTCCTTGGACCTGCTCGTGATGCATCTCTGGATGCATGACAAGGTGCATTTAGCTTTATTGACCACGTCTTCACATTGGCGGCCCATGTTCATCTTGGAATCAATAATGACTGACGAGAAGGGAGTTCCCCAGCTTATAGGTGTGTTCGAGAAGAGAATGATCATGCTTTTAGGGAAAAGGTCTGCATTGAACTTTGTTTCAGTACTTCATTTTGGAGTTATTGCTGATGGTGCCAATTCTCTTAGGCCTTGTCAGAGTAGGACATCTCAAAGGAGTATATTAGTCCATTATATCCTATGGACCAGATTTTTTAGATTAATGTACTTGGCATAAGACTGAGGATAGGGCAGTGATGACTTTCACAAACAGTCTCTCCTTGGCTGATCCAACTTGAAGACTGCAGGAAACTGCAGCAGCTGCAAATGATCCACCAGGTTTGTTCTAGCAGATGGGAACTAGTAGAGTCTACAGGCATCCTAACAAAATACATTTTTCCTAGAGAAGTTTCCAGCTACATAGTGTTAGGAGCAGAACGAGTGTAGGGGTTCCAGTAGTGACTATGCCTTCAAGGGTTTCCTAAAGCAGGAACTTTTGATCTGCTAAGTTTAAGGAACCTTGTTTCTGGGACAAATAAAATTGGCCTTGTAATATAAGGTTTTATGATTTGCATTTGTATTGATTTTTAACCAAAATATTACAAAGCACAAAACAGTATGTAACTATAGCAGCAGTTTTGCAAAACTATCAAGTATCTCTGAACCTCAGAAATCTTGTAAACCTGTATGTTGGCCCCACTTAAAGAGTTGGTGTGACAACAGTTCATTACTTTCTGATATTCCCTTTCACGTCCAGAGAGCAGACTGAGAAGGAAAATCAGAGAAATATAGGTGGCATGGACAGCTACTAGCAGTCTCCAAGCAAGTCTTAAATTTTTGTACAGGAAAGCATTCATTATTTGTGTTGCAGTATATTTCTTGGCACCGTTCAGACATAGTTCAATCCCAGTCACATATAATATAATGTAATATACCAAGTAATATAACAGGCATAACAAAATTGGACAATTCTGCATAAAGCACCATGGGCTCTAGTTAGAACTGGGTAACTTACCTGTGTTTAGTGAGCTGGCTAAAATGGAAATTCTGTGGGTTAAATAGCCAACCCCATAACGTTAATGAACATTAAGGGTATTTAAGCAGCTTTATAGACAGATGTTCTTGTAAAATACATATCACAAAACTCCGATACTGTGTTCAGAGGCAGTCAGAATTATAGCTGCTTATGTGGTATGCAGATATTAAAAATAAGGAAGATAATTTAGATAACATCTACATTTTGTATGCTGTCTAAACTAATAATAAAGAAGTATTGCCTCTCCATGGACTGAGACCTTGTAGAAGCTTACATGTCCCAGTGATCTTCAGAGCTATGTTGTCTGGAGTTTTGCACTCCTGCCAGGGTCACTCATGGTGAACAGGCCTGAAGGGGGGTTCCAGACAAACTACAGTCCAACTCCAAGTTCTCAACAGTGGATCAGGGAAAGAAGATGTCAGAATCTCAACAGCTGTAAAGACAGAAGAAGGCTGTAGCAGGATGGAGGTCTCCTGTTGTCTAGAATTTTCCCTTGCCACCGGGTCCAGATCTTTAGCTCATTAAGATCATGTTGTTGTTTCTGTGCACCAGCTTCCTCACATTAAATGAAACTCATGTGACGGCTTCTGCCACAGGAAACAACACTCTTCCATACCAACTTTGAAAAACCCTGTGGCAAGGGACTAGTGATGACACAGATAGGACGAGTGAATCTGGTAGTTTCCATCCACAGATCTGCACATAGGTGGTGGTAGCTTGATGATTGTCTTACATACGGGTTGAGAAAGGGGTGCAATTTGTCAGCTGCTACAGTGACTGAGCAGTCCTACTCAGGATCCCCTCTGTTTATCTTATACAGGGAGGGGGCTAGAAAAGGTACCCTAAACCTAGGTTGTCTTATTTGCTTCTGGATGGATAACCACATCCAGTAGGAGCTCTCTGTCTGTGGTCAAAAACGTAAGAAGACAATGATTTTTGCGCCATGGAACATTTGTACCTTGATGGACAACCAAAACAACAAATGATCAGAAAAAAGAATTGCCTTTGTCTCCAGCGAACTAGTGAGATACAACATTGACTTCACAGCTCTGAGTGAGCCAAAATAACTGACGAGGGTCAGCTGAGGGAAGAGGGTGGATGCTACACTTTCTTGTGGAGAGGGAAACCAGCCCAAGACAAACATGTTCATGGCATTAGTTTTGCCACCATTATCAGCTCATTAGTCAACTTATGGAGCTCCCCATGGGCATCAGTGAACATCTTGTGGCCCTTTGTTTTAAGCTCTGCGACAAAAAAAAACAAAACAAAACAGTACACCACTATCATCAATTAATATGCTCCAATGCTTGATGCTGATAATGATGTCAAACAACAATTCTATTCCAACTTTGACTGTGTTCTGATATTCCCAAGGAGGACAAGATCATTCTCCTCAGTGAAATCAGCGCCAGAGTTGGGTGTGACCTGGAACTCTGGAGTGGGAGCACTGGGAAAGAAGGAGTAGGGAAAGCCAATTCCAGCAGTATCCTTTTCCTGAGCAAATGTGCAAAGCACAATCTTGTCATTACAAACACCATCTTTAGACAGAGTAACAAGTACAAAACTACCTGGAGACACCCTCACTCTAAGACCTGGCATCTCCTTCCTCAACTCTGTTATGGTTAGAACCCGTGGCTGGATGCCTGTCTGTATCACATGAGCCTCTGTGAGGAACTGGTGTGACTGCTGGACACATCATCTTGTCAGGTCCATTATGAACATCCGGCTTGCTTTGAAACACTAAAAACATCCAAAAGCAATGCAAAGATTTTTCAACAGCAAATCTCTTCAAGACCCAGAGGTCTGTAAGGATCTCCAACAGTATCTTCTTGAAAAGCTCTCTGTCTTTCTCACAACTGAAGGCAACATTGAGGAACTTTGGAAAGGCTTCATGCATATTGCCTGTGCTGAATCCACTGCCTATACTACCTATTGACACCAAAACTGGTTCAATGAAAGTGACACAAAGATCGAAGCCCTTCTTGACAAGAAAAGAAGGGCTTATTCTGCTCAACAAGATGACACCTCATCGCAGCAGCAGCAAAAGACATGTTAGCTCTTCAAAGTCAAAGTTCAAAGGAGGATCCAGGAAATCAAAACTCAGTGGTGGCAAGCTAAAGCCAAGGAAATTCAGCTCTACACTGGCAAACATGAAATGCAGTTTCTTCCAGGCAATAAAAGCCATCTACAGTCCAACTTCCTACAGTCCTACTTTCCTGTGATTGAGGAGCATCAAAGCATCCTGCAAAGACAATGAATTTGTCCAAGCTAGATGAAAAGATCACTTGGAGGCACTCCTGAACAGTGAGTTTAGTGTAATGAATGCCACCATTGAGTCCTTCCCCCAACATTCTGAAAGGGGATCCCTCACCAACTCTCCTATCCTAGATGATGTCTGGTGTGCCCTCAAGGAAACTAAAAATAACAAAGCTACTGCACCAGATAGTATACCTGCTGAAATCTTCAAGGCTGGCAGCAAGGAATTGGTATTGAGACTCCATGAATCTCTGGGGAACTGAGAAACACTAACATCATGACTATCTTCAAGAAAGGAGGACTTCTTTCCACATCAGGGAAAATCCCTGCCCACATCCTCCTGAACCATCTCAATATGGCTTCAGACCATCCTGTGGGGCAGTTGACATCTTTGGTCCACCTGTTGTCCACCAGGTCCAAGAAAAGGTTGAGAACAGCATCAGGACCTGCAGACGTCCTTTATTGACCTCAGTAAGGCCTTTGATTCCATCAGTCATGAAAGTTGTGGAAAGTTCTGGCCAGTTTTGGATGCCCTGAAAAATACATCAAGGTCCTGAGGCTTCTCCATGATCAGATGACTGCAAATGTTCTTTGGAATGTAACGAAGACAGATCCATTTGTCATCTGAACTGGGGTCAAGCAAAGATGCATCATCACCCCAATTCTGTTCTCCATTTTTTGACCATCATTCTGGTTTTCATTAAGGACTGCCTTTTCTGGAATCAACAGTGAATACCAAAAGGATGGAGATCTCTTCACTCTGAGATGTTTTAGCTCAAAGACCACAGTATTCAAAACCACTCTTGAAGGTCATACATCCTTGACCTTCAGTCTACTGTGATGATTGTGCCAACTTTGCACATACTAGGTGTGTCTACATGAGATGCTGTAATGTGCAGTAGCCTATTCTACTGTGCATTAGTGTGTCATGGCAAAAACTGTGCTAATGTGCAGTAGAATTAGTCTACTGCGCATTAAGCATCACAAAAAACTGTTTGTCTTTGCTAATGAGCATTAGCGTGGGCTAATGCACCTTTATGTAGTACCTCATCTTAGAGGTACTAAACTTAATACACAGTAGCAAAGGTGCATTAATGAATGTGTGGACATGCCTACTGAGGAAAACCTCCAGACTGCTGGATCTCTTTGCAAAAGCCTACCAAACTTTGGGCCTCTCTCTCAATATCAAGAAGACTAAAGTGCTCAGTTATAAATGTGACCCCTCTTTTCAAATTACCACTGAGGGAAAGACTCTGGAGGTAATTGAGCACTTTTTTTACCTTGGTAATCACCTTTCTCAGAGTGAACACTGATGACGAGATCCAGCACAGGATCCGGTGCACAAGTGCTTCCTTCAGGAAATTGCTTCAGTATATTTTTATTGATCGTGATCTCTAGAAAGACACCAAGATCCAGGTCTACAACAGTCATCATCCCCACTTTTCATGAAATGCATGAAAAGTTTCTCTATAGATGTGAAACGTGGGTGACCTACCATTGTCATCACAAGAGCCTGGAGAGGTACCACCAACGATGCCTCTGCAAAATTCTCCACATCAAATGGGAAGATTGCCATACAAACACTAGCATCCTTGCTGAGGCCAGTGTTATCAGCATCAAGTCAGTGATCCTCAAGCACTAGCTTCACTGGGCTGGACATTGTATGCAGATGCCTGACTCGACTCGCAAAACAAGTGCTCTGCTGCCAGCTTGGTTGTGGCCTGAGATCTCACAACGGCCAGAGGAAATGTTACAAGGACACATTTAAGGCGTACCTCAAGAAAATGGATGCTGACATCAAGACCTGGGAGAAGTTGGCTGCTAACTGACTCCAACATCAACCAAGTAGCAGTCCACTTTGAGGTAAAGTGTCTTGTCCTCAGAGCAGAGAAGAGAGAGTGAACAAAGGAAAAGAAGAGAAATCCTGGCCTATAGCCTACCCTCCCTTGTGGAAAAACATGCAACTTATACCATAGGCGCCAACTTTTATTTTTTGTTGGGAGGGGGGGAGGGGGGCAGCCTAAGATGATGGACATTTGGAAAGCTTTATGCATTTCAAGTGTCAACCTTCTTCCTGAGGGGGGTCCTGTGGCAGGGCACTGTTTGTGCCTGCCACTTTAAGACCTGGGGCCGAGCAGCCAGCAGGTGCTTAATTGTGGCAGGCATTTTAGAGCTCTGGCTGCCCATATCAATAGGGCATTTTGCTGCTGGCTGGAGGCACAGCAACATCACCTGGCTGTGAGGCTTCATGGAACACTCTGGAGGTAAGGGAGGAGCTGTAGGGGATGGTCAGGAGGCTCCTGGTCCTGGGCATGACCTAAAACTGCACCCTGCCAGGAGTGGGTGGCCTGGTGGGGCTCTCAGTGGCATGGGAGCTCCCAGGAAATGCCAAGCCAGTTACCACACCAGTGAAAGGCGGGTCAGGGCGCCTTAACCCCAGCTCCCACAACCAGGTGTGTCACCCCCTTCTAGGGTCTGGAAGGTGGATGCCAGCGAGAGAGTGGGGCCATAGACTCAGAAACCTGTCTTGACATCCCCCAACTGGTCCATGCTGGGGCCAGGACCAGAAGGGCGAAGGGCCGGGGGCCCACCATGAAGGACACCCAGAGCTGAGGGCCTGGGGTTCCAACTGGCTTGGAGGTGGGGCCAGGGCCAGGGCCAGCATAGCCAAAGGTCCTGGGGAGACCACACCCGTAAGGGGGAAGCAGCTCAGGGAGCTATGAAGCCTGGAATGAAGGCAGAATAGGCCGCCTGAATGGAGGGATCCAGGTGGGGTTCAAATAGTAGGATTCTGGGGCCCAGAGTGGGGCCGGTGATGTTGACAACAGAAGATGGCATCTGTGAGGCATGGGCTGCGGTGTAGGAGAGGTATGGAGCTGCAGATAGCACCCCCTGGCATTGGGGCAAGAAATGGGCAGCCTCCTGCTGAATTAACAACAATTAATTAATTATCATCAAGGCGTGGCGAATGAGAAGGCGGGTGGTTAGCCCAGAAACAGGTGGGTGGGCCAAAGGTAAATCGGCCCCGAGAAAGCCCCCCTGTTACAGGCCCCCACATACTTGGCACCTCTGACTTCTACAAAGCTGTTATATAGATCATCCTCAAATCAAGAGATTGTTGCTGCTGTTGTTGAGAGATGTTGCAAGCCTCCAATATTACATTCAGTGTTTCAAACCATTTTTTCTTAGTGTGTGAGAAAATTGTCAGTTTTAGGAAGAAATGCTATAAGTTTATCTTGATTATGCAAGTTTCTGGGTAGAGGAAACTGTACTTAGCCTTGGTCTGGTCTCTGATTTGAGTCAATTCTTGAAGCAGAGATTCTCTGGGAACTAGGCACCATTTCTGGGCTGATATTCTTGAAAGAGGAGAATTGCTGCCTGTTGAGTGACTACCTGTATTACAGAACCATATAAATAAAACAAATTATACTCTAAGTATCACAGCATCATTGATGACTTCTCCCTAGGGAACCTGACCTGCAATGCTCCCACCATCTGTTACTGCTCAGCAGGTGAACAATAGTAACAATACCAATCTAGACTATTTAGTGAGATAACTATGCTTAAATCAAATTTACCAGTATTTTCTAATAAACCACAATTAACCATTAATCTGAATTTACACTATCACCTCCATCATTATCCTTTTTTTTCCTTAGTTACATGCAATTCACTTTCCTAAATCAACATGCTTTTCCAGTGTGCCTTATAATTTTGTAGAATTCAGGATATATATAGAAATGCCTTTGGTAATAGAGCCTTTTTAACTTTACCAAATTGCTTGTTCCTCCTTTTCTGGGCTGAGATCTAGGAAGGCCAGTCCTCAAAATCATTCCCCCTGTTGGTTTTTCCAGTTTGCAGCAGGTGTCAAGATACACACTGAAGCTTGCAGGTCTAATACAGATGGTATCCTGGCTCTCAGCTACTTTTTCTCTCTGGGTTCCTCTCTGTGGGATATGTGGTAATTCCACTTTCTCCACAAAAAGACTTTTAGTCTTCCTTTTTATCCAGGCCTACCTAAGTTGCATTTTTGACCTCACTACCACATCACTCATCTCTCTGTCAGCTGACAAATCTACCATATGAATGAACCTATTTCTGATTTAGTTTTCTAACTTTTTCAGTCTTTGGTCTGCAGTATTATCTGTCTAGATCAGGGGTCGGCAACGACCATGGAGCTGGTGCCAGGGCTCTGAAGCCCAGCGCAACTGTTTGCAGCCTCCCAGTTGCCTGCCATGTCTGGCCTGGGCTCTGGGCTCTGGGCAGCTGCTGCTTGCCAGGAAGCGTGGGCGGCTCGCAACAGGGCTTGTAGCATCCTGACGCCTGCTGCAAGCAGCCCAGGCTCCATTGCTGGTGGCAGCTGCCCAGGGCTTGGTCTGGCTGTGGCATGCTGAGCAATATGGCCTCACATGCTATACTCTGTCACGCATGCCAGTGGTTGCCAACACCTGGCCTAGATGTCCAGCATTATCTATCTAGATGTCTCTGCCATCATCAGAGCTCCCAAGCCCTTCCAGCTTCTTTGAGTTTGAAAAACTTAGAAACAGGCCCAAAACAGCCAGTCATTTTGTTTGCAAGATTGACATTATTAAGATGTGACAATGAAAATAGCTTTGGAAGCAGAATAGTTTCTGCAACCAGGAAAAAAGAAAGGTTTAAGCCCACATAGCAATATAAGGCTGCTCTGTTTTGCACAGCTCCGGTTTACCAAAACAGAACCCCAGTGAGCAGCAAGTAAGTGAAAGTCCTGACAGCCATTGCAGTTAACCTTTCACAGCCATGAAAGCACAGTCTGACATTTTACCTTGCACTTGTTGTGTGACATTTCCTAAACAGACTTAAACCCATTTTCTACGCCATTTTTGGCATTATGGACTCCCTTTGCAGTTAATGAGTATCACAGAGCCTCATTGGGCTCCATCTCTGTTTCCCAGCGGGCACATCTACACATTCATAAATGCATTGTAGTGACTGCACATTAAGTTTAGTACTTGGTTAACCAAGTACTAAATCAACGTGTAGTAACTTGCGCTACTGGGCAGTGGTGCTGGCACATGGTTATTTAGTGACGCTTACTGCACAGTAGCTTAATACTACTGTGCAGCAGCGTATTAGCATGGTTTTTTGCCCAGCTTGCTACTATGCAGTGTTATTAGGATATTCTGCAATTAGTGTCTTGTGTAGATACACCCAGTATGTACAATTTTTATATCTTAGTCAGCATATTACATTCCACTGAAGAAGATTTATTTCTACAGTCAGTTTACCGCTGCATTTATACAGAGTCTGGAGTAGGGTTTTACTTTATTATTCAGTTTGCCATAAATGTTGGAAATAAATTCTGAGAGGGGGAATTGAGCAATTTATTTTTCACTGCTCAAATACATATTTCTGCTTATTTGCCATGTATCTTTACTACATTAGGTCTAGTTGTTAAGGAGAGACCAAAAATGTTATTTAGAAAGATTTTTCAAGTCTTCTCCAATATTGAAATAACGTCAGTAAGCTGTATTCCTGATGAAGAAAGCTCACAGGTGTTGGTAAACTTTTCGCAGGATAAGGTCTGAGTTTTACCTGAACCAAGATAATTACTGGTCCTTAACCCAGGGGTGATACTGAAGAAACCTATACATTACTATATTGAGAACACTGATGGTTTATCTGCCTACAACCCATGATCTCAGTTATTTTTGTGTGGATCACAGATTTCTGTGCAATATGTGATAAAGAAAAGAAAAAAAAAAGGTGACCAACTGCCAAGCATGAGAGCAAGTTGTGCTTGTGGCGTGGGGGGAGTAGTGGGCGCGGCCTGATAGCCGCGAGATCAGCGGTCCCGGCCCACGCTGATTGGCAGGGGGTGGGTGGATGCAGCCCGTTTAAAAGGAAAAGCGTGCACACCAAAAAGCAGGGACCCGCGCCATATTGGAGAGGCCTGATCACCCTCACTGGAGGTCCTGCGTCCACGAAATCCCTTCCCCCTGGACGCCCCCATCACGCCCGAGTATATCATTCAAATGTGTTTAGAGCTCTCGAGTTAACAGCGAGTTTAATCTTGGAACTGCTGTAAAGGAAACCACCTATACGAAAGTGTGAGTAAAGCATTTATTTGTTACACCGCCTCCTTGGTGTTTTCTGTCGACGGAGGGAGAGACAGGAGAAGGAGGAACAAGGTCCTGTAGCCCTTTCGTCCCCGGGCCTGTTCGCGCAACACTTTTCTGGGTCCAACCACCCACCGTCAGGTTGGTCATGGCGTCACGAACAGGATCCTCGGGGCAAAAGGGGAACGAAGGAGACGTTGACGAGCTAGTCAGGTATTGCCTGTGGGGGAACCATCACCGGCTCCTGACCACGGACGCTGATACTTTATGGGCCCACGTGGCGTACCATCAAGCTGGGCAAGACAGGAAGATAGGGGGCTATGTCTCCATCCACCTGACTGAGGGCAGCGGGGAGCCACTTAAAGAATGGGTTGTGTCCGGCCTCAGTCCCGCAGCCCTAGGATGCCTCCTTTCTAGCCCCGCGGTTCTTTACCACCCACCCGACGTAAAGCCAGAGGCGTTACTTAGCCGTGTCAAGCCTACAGGCACAGACAACTGCACTCTTGTGGAAGAGAACGCCAGGTGCATCCAGTACCTAAAGGAGGGGAGCGGCTGCGAAACCCCCCCCCCGATAAATTCAGATGCCCCAACCTCGATCCCAGGGGCACCGAAAGTGAAATCCTAACGGCACCCCGTGAGAGTCTTGAGACCGATGGGCGGGACGCCACAGGGTGGACAGGGCAAAAGTGGAATAAGGGAAAAATGATTAATATCCTGTTTCGCTCGGTGACCACCCTACTACGGCACGCGGCGAACCAAGCCAGCATGATAGATACGCTGATATGGACAGCCACGCAGGAAAGTGCCGCACAGCCCGAGACACCGCTTAAAGATGGTGCCACGGGGGAAGAAGAGGGAGTGGCCGAAAAGTTCCGGGCGGGAAACCCCAACGCTAGCAAAACCCCATCGGCCCCGCCTGAGGAACCACCCCCGTTTAACACCCCGCCGCAGCTATATTCTGCCCTTCCCGCTGACATAGGCACACCCGTTCTGCATGCGAACCCCGTAGCCTTAGTGAAAACTGTCGTCGATGGCGTGGGAACCCGCGCCCTCACTACCTTCCACACGCGCACCAGAGGGGAACTCCAAGAGTTGGCAAAAGACACCCGACTAAATCCGGGTGAAACACTGGTGATATGGTTGGAACGATTAATATTAGAACACGGGTCAGATTTAGTAGACCCTGAGGAGTGTACTACCCTAATGTGCCAACCCGCATGGAGTGGAGGAGCGTGTAGCGACACGACTCAAATACTATGCAACCGGGTTTGGCCAATCCCTCTGTGTGCTGCCGTGGTCCCAGCACTGCTAAACCGAACTCACGCTTGGCATGCGGATCCACCTGGTGACTCATCACCCGCACAACTCCTGTATGCAATAGCGGGAGCCAGTTACTTAACTTGGGACGCCGGACGGTATCCACTGACCCTGACTCCACACCAGGCAAACAGTATTTGGCTGCATCGCTGGTGTCACGATCCTGGCAAGGTCCCTGTGTCTGCATCAGCAGTAGAGGCCTGCGTTGAAATTTACAGAGGTACGAATACACCCATGTTATGCTTGTTATTACACCCACTGGTAGGGAGGCCAATAGGGAACGTCCTAAGTAGCCTGGGAAAGCTTACCACAGTGCGAAAAACAGAACCCGAGCTCACCCCACCAGCGGCAGTACAGGCGGTGGGAGCGTGGAAAGCACCGCCTAGAAGACCCCAAACTGATCGCTCGCCGCGCGGACGACCACCGGACCTCACACCTGAGGAACGCACCATGTTTGGCTTTCTGCTAAGCAAAAGCGGCCTGACAAAGAATCAGCTTCGTGGGTTAGGAGATGAGGGGCAAAGAACACTGGTGCTGAACTTAGGCTTTAAGCCTAGCGGGCAGGAGCCGGACAGAGAAAAAAACGAGTAGCAGCCGTCGACGCGGGCAGCGACGGCCGACCCCCCAATGACGAATGCCCGCACGCAACCTATAGTGTGAGTGCAACTGCAAATTCTACCCCTACCCCTACACGCTTTTTGCTAGATATGGGGGCCCAAGTAAACGTGTTGAAACCTGAAACTCCCCATGTCAAGACATCCAAAGTCATCTTTGTACACGGGCTAAATGCCACGACATCTGCGCCCGTGGTCAAGTTTTGGATCAACAAAAGGGCCCTGTATAGAGTCTTAGGGGGCATAAACATCTTGGGCATCCCCGCAATAAAAGCATTGGCCTTAAAGAACGCCATATACCTAGCACTCCCGTTGACTGTGGCACTAGGCGAAAAACACCAGCCAATGCTAGCAAACCCTACACCCTGGTGGTATCAGCCAATCCCGACACACACTGACCTGCAGCCCCAGATCCGAAACCTCTTGGCTGACCTGTGCAAGCGAGGGTGCATTCAGCCCGAACAATCCTCCACCTACCTTTCGGCCGGATGGGGCATCCCCAAACCGGGAAAACCGATGGAAGCTCGTCTAGTGGTGGACTACCGACAAGTGAATCATCGCTGTAACCCGCTCCAAATGCCCGCTGCACAAACTGTCACAGACATCCTCGATGGCATAACCGAGATGCAGAGGGGCGGAGAGTGGTTTGCCACCACACTAGACTTAAAGGACATGTTTTATTTGATCTATAAATGACCTGCATGGGATCCTTAATATGTGCGTGGGTGGACAAATGTTTTCCTGGAAGGTTTGTCCACAAGGTTACAAGCACCAGCACTGGCAGCCACAGCGATGAATGGGACAATCGACAGCTTTGTTCGTCCCCGCCCAAAGACCGCAGAAGTTCGCATCTGGGCCTATGTCGACGACATTGTCATCATGGGGCACGATTGTACCACGGTCTGCACCACCACTGTGGACGTAAAGGACCACCTGAGCAATCAAGGATGGACGGTAAACCCGGCCAAGTCCATGAGCGAGCCATCCTCGGACATTAAGTTTTTGGGGACACAATTCACAGGACAATGGCGATCGGGGACGGTGCACAATGCTGCCCCTGAGTTGTCCTCACTTTGGCCGACCACACAGGCAGACTTTCAAGGCCTGCTAGGCCAGCTAAATTGGTTCCACAATTTCATAATGCCATCACATTTAAAAGTTATCCAACGGTTGCAACACCAAATTCGCAAGAAAACACGACGCAGAGTCCCATGGAGTGAGTGTGACCAAGGCGCGCTGGAAAAAGTCATGACAGAGGTTAAAGAGATGTGTCTGATCGCACCCCCCGCTGGCAATCTTCTGACAATTCACGTGGGCTACACCACAGAACATATCTGGTTTACAGCCAGTGACGCCGAAACAGGAAACCTCGGGTACACCGGTCACCGCACACTCAAAAGCCACCAACATCGGTATGGTTGTCTAGGGAAAGCCATGCTCGCGGCTCAACTAGGAGAACACCTCGCGATGAGCCCAGGTGTACTTGTTGCACCCGGCGGCACCACACTGGGATTACTTAACCCCAGCAAAATCCACCCGGAGTATCAGGGCACGGCAAAAACTTGGGAGCGCCCTGGTCCTTTGTCACCAGTATTACTGGTCGGCGTGGCAAGTCGTTGACGGAGAAATGATTCCGGCCGCCGAAGAAGATGATCCCACTGTACTACGATTGTATGGGACCACATCCCCGGCATGGATAGCTTCAGATGGTGCATCCCATGGTGGCGGAGGATATGGATATTATACTGACCCCTGTCACGACTACGAGCTCCAAAAGTCCCATCCAGGAGAGTCGGTCCAAGCATCTGAACTACGAGGCTTTCAACTAGCTCTTGAACACACCTGCTGTCACCACGATGGGACGCTTCCGGTACCCGTCATAGCCATAGACTCAGAATATATATACAGAATTGTTACCAGAATGGCACAAATTACAGAACACACAACCCTCTGGAACGATGTCAAGGCCACTTTACTATGTTTCTCTGTTTGCCCCTTAATCAAGCACACGCGCTCTCACCGACCTGACATGGACCCCATACATGCTGTCATAGATCAGCTACTGGCACACTGAGGACCCGTGAACCAAAAGGACATACCTCAGTTACACACCATTGACATCATAGACACCGACCCCTTCCTCGCTTGGCTCCACGAGCGTTGGGGACACCTTGGAGCAAAAAGGGCACAAGCTCGCTGGAGGGAGCAAAGCAACAGAGGACCGAGCGTAGAACAATGGAGAAGAATAATCCAGGCCTGCTCTGCCTGTGCGCGAGAAAAACCGGTGCACCACAAGCACCAAAAGGGCGCCTATGACCCGGCACACTTTGCTCCAGGCAAGGTGTGGCAAGTGGACCTGCTCGGGCCACTCCCAGGAGCCAAACCACCAAACAAGGGGCTAGTAATCGTAGACCTGGGAACCCGTCAAATCCTCGTCCTCCCCATGAGGAAGACCACCGCTCCTGTAATTCAAGGATGCCTACAGCTCGCTTTCGCCCATTGGCAAGTGCCCCACATCATACACTCTGATGGAGGACCACCTTTTAACTCCAAAGGCTTAGAGCGGTTCGTGATAGAGCATAATGTTCAGTGGCATCACCATCTACCCTATCACCCGCAGTCCAATGGCATCGTGGTGTGCCAGATAGGACTATACAAGGAACAGTTAAGGTTAAAGGAAAATGGATTGTTCAAGAACTGGACCAAGTACAACAATGATGTACTAATTGCCATGAACGCTACTAAAGCTTTGTGGGATGAACGCACCCCGGTGCCACGTCCGCCTTGGAAGCCATGTTACTCATCCCAAGAAACAGTGTGGCTAGCCATTCCCACAGCTACCAGCAAGCGTCCAACTCCAGCTCCCGGTGTTGTACTTAAACCCGGCGAGTACCCGAATACTTATTTTGTCTCTCTTGAAGCAGTCTCACCCGCACGCACCGTCTTGGCCCACCATAATTGGCTAAGTCGACACAGAACAGTTTAGTATGCATTACTAACGAACCCCAAGTTTTGTTTTCCAGCCTAAAACGGTATGAAGTCGCTGATGCATAACGTAGTATAAAACTCGTATTCGGGACAACTGTCGCCGTGAGTGAACCCATTGGCGATGACCCCGGCAAAAAAAAACCGCTGTGCTGCATTTAGACAGACGCGATTGGATTACTGACTAACTATCTGACTTATTTGCAAGTCTTGAGTGAAATTTTACACTTTTGATCCTTATTATGTATTTGTATTAGATGTTGTATTTTGTATGTTTCAATTTTGTATATACCCACTTACTCGCTATGTTTGAGCCTGGCATTTGGTCAAGGGGGCATGTGATAAAGAAAAGAAAAAAAAAAGGTGACCAAATGCCAAGCATGAGAGCAAGTTGTGCTCGTGCCATGGGGGAAGTAGTGGGCGCGGCCTAATAGCCGCGAGATCAGCGGTCCCGGCCCACGCTGATTGGCAGGGGGCGGACGGATGCAGCCCGTTTAAAAGGAAAAGCGCGCGCGCCAAAAAGCAGGGACCCGCGCCATATTGGAGAGGCCTGATCACCCTCACTGGAGGTCCTGCGTCCATGAAATCCCTTCCCCCCGGACGCCCCCATCACGCCTGAGTATATCATTCAAATGTGTTTAGAGCTCTCGAGTTAACAGAGAGTTTAATCTTGGAACTGCTGTAAAGGAAACCACCTATACTAAAGTGTGAGTAAAGCATTTATTCGTTACACCACCCCCTTGGTGTTTTCTGTCGATGGAGGGAGAGACAGGAGAAGGAGGAACAAGGTCCCATAGCCCTTTCGTCCCTGGGCCTGTTCGCACAACACTTTTCTGGGTCCAACCACCCACCGTCAGGTTGGTCACAATAGAGACTTCAGGAAAGCTGACTTGGACAAGGTCAGGAGGCTTGTCAGTGAGGCCCTAAAGGACCACAACCTAAAGGGGAGGGGAGTTCAGGAAGAGTGGTTGCTCCTCAAGGGAGTAATCCTGGATGCACAAGCAACGTCTGTTCTGTCTCAGAGGAAAGGCAGCAAAAGGGCAGAGCAGCCCCCTTGGCTTTGCAGGGAACTAGCGGACCTCCTGCATCTAAAAAGACAGACCTACAAAGGATGGAGGACTGGATCCACCTCCAAGGAGGAATACTCTGCACTGGTCCGGACCTGCAGGGAGCAAACCAGGAAAGCCAAAGCTGAGACGGAACTCCAAATGGCTACAAGTATCAAGGATAATAAAAAGTCCTTTTTTAGATATGTGGGGAGCCGGAGGAAAAGCATGGGTAACATTGGACCCCTGCTAAACCAGATGGGACAACTGACAACTGACGCCCAGGAAAAGCCAACTTGCTAAATGGGTACTTTGAGTCGGGTAAGGGAGAGGCCTGGGTGAGGGAGATTCCTTACACTCCATCAATGCTGACCTCGTGAAGGAACACCTTGAGAGGCTGGGTACTCAAGAAGCTGGCAGGAGGTTGGGCTCGATCTTCCGAGGTCCCTTCTAGCCCTAGTGTCTATGAATCTATGAACATTTCTCTATAACTAGAAAATTTACATAGGTATTTAATCTGACTAGATTAAATCTCAGTGTTTCACTTATGCTGATGATGTCTGCATTACCACACAGCAGAAGAATTTTGAGGACACAGAGAAGATCCTGGAGAAGGCACTGAACAAGATATCAGATTATTACCTAAATAATTCTCTCAAACCTAACCTTAGCAAAATCCAAATCTGCACTTTCCATCTGAGGAACCGGGATGTAGAATAACACCTGAATGTCACCTGGGGTGGCCAGAGTCTCCAGTTCCCTTCCCCTGCCTGATCTTCTGCCCTGCTTTCTGCTTCCTGCCTTATCTGCTGCTGTGGTGCCTGACCTCTCCTTGATTAGCTGTGTGCTGCTAGACACAGAGGCTACCTGTGCTATTTGTGGCAAGTATACTACAGCTCGGCTACTCCTGCTCTAAAGCATTCCCTTGCCAATGCAGACTAGTTCTGCAGAATGTAGTTTCTAACATTTTATGTGGTTTAGCTTATTTTTATATATTTCCAGGGGTAAAGATTCCATTACCTGCCTTGGGAGACTACCGAACAATCATGTAATAGATTTTCATAGATTCATAGATTCATAGATGTTAGGGTTGGAAGGGACCTCAATAGATCATCGAGTCCAACCCCCTGCATAAGCAGGAAAGAGTGCTGGGTCTAGATGACCCCAGCTAGATGCCTATCTAACCTCCTCTTGAAGACCCCCAGGGTAGGGGAGAGCACCACCTCCCTTGGGAGCCCGTTCCAGACCTTGGCCACTCGAACTGTGAAGAAGTTCTTCCTAATGTCCAGTCTAAATCTGCTAGCTTGTGGCCATTATTTCTTGTAACCCCTGGGGGCACCTTGGTGAATAAAACCTCACCAATTCCCTTCTGCGCCCCTGTGATGAACTTATAGGCAGCCACAAGGTCGCCTCTCAACCTTCTCTTGCGGAGGCTGAAAAGGTCCAGTTTCTCTAGTCTCTCCTTGTAGGGCTTGGTCTGCAAGCCCTTAACCATATGAGTGGCCCTTCTCTGGACCCTCTCCAGGTTATCCGCATCCTTCTTGAAGTGTGGCGCCCAGAATTGCACGCAGTACTCCAACTGCGGTCTGACCAGCGCCCGATAGAGGGGAAGTATCACCTCCTTGGACCTATTTGTCATGCATCTGCTGATGCACGATAAAGTGCCATTGGCTTTTCTGATGGCTTCGTCACACTGCCGGCTCATGTTCGTCTTGGAGTCCACTAGGACTCCAAGATCCCTTTCCACCTCTGTGCCACCCAGCAGGTCATTCCCTAGGCTGTAGGTGTGCTGGACATTTTTCCTCCCTAGGTGCAGCACTTTGCATTTCTCCTTGTTGAACTGCATCCTGTTGTTTCCTGCCCACTTGTCCAACCTATCCAGGTCTGCCTGCAGCCGCTCCCTGCCCTCCGGCGTGTCCACTTCTCCCTATAGCTTTGTGTCATCTGCAAACTTGGACAGAGTACATTTGACTCCCTCGTCCAAGTCGCTGATGAAGACATTAAAGAGTATCGGTCCAAGGACCAAGCCCTGCGGGACCCCACTGCCCACACCCTTCCAGGTTGAGACCGATCCATCTACCACGACTCTTTGGGTGCGACCCTGTAGCCAATTCGCCACCCACCGGACTGTGTAGTCATCCACGTCACAGCCTCTTAACTTGTTCACCAGTATGGGGTGGGATACCGTATCGAAGGCCTTCCTGAAGTCTAAGTATATGACATCCACCCCTCCTCCTGTGTCCAGGCGTTTCGTAACCTGGTCATAGAAAGAGACCAGGTTGGTCAGGCACGATCTGCCCACCACAAACCCGTGCTGGTTTCCCCTCAGCATAATTTGCCCTGCCGGGCTCTCACAAATGTGAGCCTTGATAATTTTTTCAAAGACTTTACCAAGGATGGAGGTGAGACTGACTGGCCTATAGTTGCCTGGGTCCTCCTTCCTCCCCTTTTTGAAAATGGGGACCACGTTAGCCCTTTTCCAGTCCTCTGGGACTTGGCCCGTGCGCCACGAGCATTCAAATATGCCTGCCAGTGGCTGTGCAATGATGTCGGCCAGTGCCTTCAGCACCCTCGGATGGAGCCCATCCATTTTGTTAGCAGGAAGTTCTTCCTGAGTAGATATGAATTTTCCCATCCTTAATTTCATTTCCATTCATTTCACTTAGTAATATCCATATACCATCCTAAATAATCTTCTTTCTTTGTGTTCATTAGGCCTGTGCAAATAGGAAAATATTTGATTTGGATTCAGATTCAACTGATTTGGAGGACAGTGATTCAATTCAGAGATTCGGATCACTGTCCCAAGGTGCTAGGGGTGTTGGTCTAAGGACATGGCACTGGCAGACAAAGTCCTTTGGGTCAATCTGGTATCTTTTAGTAGACCAACAGAATAGTTTAAGAAATTTATCTTAGCAAGCTTTTGGGTTGAGAAACCCTTTCTCAGGCTGAGGAAGCACTTGCAGTTTGTGTGTGCTGTTCCTGGATGGATGGAATATTAAAGAAGCCAGAGGCTGGCATGGAATAGAGGGACATGTTCTTCCCCTGCTCACTGGTGATGCAGTAGGTGCCCCCTCCAGCTCTCAAAGTGGGGCATTAACTGGTTTTAAAAAATAACACGGAAATAAGCGCGGACGGAGTGAGGAGGGTGGCACTCACTCTGTCTGCAGGTGGAGCTTGGGGAACCCCAGCAGCAGGAGGTTCACCTTCAGGAACACCAGCTACTCCACCAAACCAGGATCCAAGCAGGTGCGTTGGGGTGTCACTATGTCCCCAGCAATGCTGAACATCCTCTCACATGGAACACTGGTCAGTGGACAGGACAGGTGTTCCTGGGCAACCGTGGCCAGACCCTGCCATATCTGACTCTGGCTTGCCCAGTAGGCCAAGGGGTCACAGTCCAGTGGCTCCATGTCCTTGGTGAGATAGGTAGCCACTGAAGCTTTGGTGCTACCTGCCCAAGGCTGGGGTCTGGTGCATCTGGACCCCAATACTGAAGCCCTTGGCCCACATTGGCAGTGGCTGGCATGGAGGAGACTGACTGGTGCTGGGAGTTCTGGCACGGGAAAGTGGATCCCCCTCTTCCACATCACCTCGTCTCTGTCCTTCTGCCTCCCTGACTCTGTTGACCACCACCTGCATCCATTGATCAAGGGTTTTGGTGCTGCCAGTGCACATGCTCCCCTTCACCCTTGTGTCACACATGCCCGCCAGCATGTGGACTGGACTGCAAAGGAACCAGTCGTTTCCTGATGCCCTCCTTCAGCCGCCTTACCAGTGCCTGCATGTCTGGTGACAGTGGCTTGCCTCAGCCAGGAACATCTTCCCCCTCCCCCCCGGAACTTCTCAAGTTCCCTCATTACAGGGATTACCTGGTTAAGGAGGGCGTCACCAGCGCTAAGGGTCTTGGTGGCCTTGAGGAAGGGCTTGAAGACCACCAAGATCTGGGAGATGGTTTCCCACTCAGTTCTGTTAAGGGAACTGCTGACCCAATCTCCCCAAGCAAGGTCATCTCATGGATGGCTTTCTGTTGTTCCATCAGCCTTTGGAGCATCAGGTATGTCGAGTTTCACTGAGTCTCCACATCCTGCATGATTTTGTGCTACAGAATGCTCAACTCTGCCTTTTTCTCCCACAGCATCTTGCCCCCGCTTGACGCTGCAGTGGAAGTAGCCTACCACCTTCCTGCATTTGGAAATGAGCTAGGTGGTACTGACGGTGCCATCACCGGTAGCCCTGTCCCCCTCCAAGGCATCCGCAACTATGAGGTGCAGCTTGTGTGCCACACAGTGGATGCCAACAAAGTTACCATCATGGATGGCCTTGACCATATTGGCCCTGTTGTTGGTGACCATGAACCTATGGGTGAGTTTGCCTTGCCCAATAAGCCATCCCTGTACCATGTGGTTCATGACCACAATGATCTCCCTTGCTGTGTGGGACTCATCCATCACCTCGGCTTGAAGGAGAGCCCACCGATGGCCTAACTGATCACACCAGTGCCCTGTGAGGGAGAGGTAGGTGTGATCTCCACTCCGGCTGCTCCAGATGTCAAAAGTGAAGTTCAAGGCTACCTGCAGCCCTGCCTTACACAGCTCCTCCCTCAAATACTCCCTGCATGCCTCATACAGGGAGGACATCACCGTCCTGCTAAAGGTGGTGCATGCAGGCACTTGGTAGGATGGGGCCACAAGCACCATGAGATGCTTGAACCCTGGCCACTCAGCTAAGGAGGAGGGCTGGCCATCCAGAGACAACATCTCCCCAATGCTCTGGGTGACCTTGCTCACCCTTGCAATGTGCCCCCTCTTTGTCTGAGGCTTTCCACCACTGCTCCAGGGTGGCCTGCCTCTGCTTTGGGGGGATGGGGACTTTGGAGTGAGCGGGGGACTTCCCTTTGGGCACACTCCCATTGGTGCCAGGCTGAGAAGGAAGAAGGGCAAGGGGGTGCTGCTTCCTGAGATGCAGCAGCATTAACATGGTGGTGAAGTGTTTCACCTCCTTTCCCTGGCTGATCTGCCTTCGGCAGTGCTGGCAGATAGCATACTTGGGATCATCTGCCACCTCAAAATGATCCTATACTACACTATTCTCCCGCTTCTGGTTTGAGGGTTGTGATTCTGCATTATCCCCCTCCTCAGAAGGCAGAGGCACAACAAGAGGAGGAGCTGACTCAGCTGAGCTACTTGCCTCCACAACCTCCTTTGCGATGTCTTCCTGACAAGATGTCCTGGGTCTAGGGGAACTTTGACTTTGAGGGGTGTGGAGCACAAACTTAGATTCCCCCTCAGTCCCCAGAATTTCTTCAGCTAGGGTGCTCAGGTCCCCTGGTTCTAAATGCAGGTCTTCCTCTAGCAGTGGGAGGCTTATGCTGGGAGATGAAATTGGGGTGGAGGAGACTGGTCATTCTGTTGCTGGTGCCTATTTCTGGGGTTAGGGGAGGTGGTGCAGGTGCAGGGACAGGTACTGCTCCCACCTCCTTGCTTCCACTGGTAGCAGAAGACTCATGGCTGCCAGGAATGAGGATGCATCTATGTTTGTGTGGAAGGGGGAACTTCTAGCTCTAACTCTCCCCCTACCCCCTCTAGCCCCTCTCCCTCCCCTGCCAGAAGACCTGGCACATGCCTTTCCAGCACACTTCATATTAATTTTTCCTGTGCTAGAAAATGTGTCTGTGTGTGTAACTAACTAATAATATAATATATGTTGTTGTATTTTTCTCTGATGTACGGCTGTGTCTGACTTCTTGTTCTGTGTTGCGTGTGTAACTAAAATAATATCTCTTCTCCTATGACTCTGACTTCTGTGTTGTGTTAATCTGAATCTCTGTCTGACTTCTGTGTTATCTTTAGTCTGTATGTAACTAACTATACCCAATAATATTAATAACTATATATAATATCTTCTTTTTCTATGAAAGTTTGACTTCTCCTGTGTTGTAATAATAATCTAATTTCTTCTGTGATGTGTGTGCAATGTATGCGCTTCCCTGCACAGTGAAAGGAAAACACAGATTTCTTTTTAAAAAGTGTTGGGGAAAAAAAAGCAAGAACAAATACAAATTGAAAGAAATGGATTGGATACAGATAAGTAGAGGGATTCTAGTTAGTAAGCTGTATCCAGTCCTTTCAAAGAACAGAAACTGGCAGGAGACTGACTAGGTAGGAAGCCAAGCGAGTCCAGTGCCTTTCAGATGCTGTTGCTCAGGCAGACAGCTCACGAAAGGCACAGAAAGCCTGCAGACAGAGGCTTATAATGCTGTTTCTACGTCACTCCCCCAGAGCACTGTGATTGGAAGGGGACTTAGGGAAAGATCACAGTCACTGGCCAACTAGAGATGTCAGTCTTTCCTCCTCTGCTCCCCATCCCTCTTCTCAGTTTCTGTGCCCCTGAAAGACTGCCTTCCAAATCACTGAATCTTTTCTGAATCAATTCAGACTCTTTTTTCCTTCTCCTGATTTGATTCATATTTGGTGATTTTGGCCTCCAAATTGGGCTGAATCTTCTGCAAATTGAATCGTGGACCGAAGCTTTGCACATCCCTAGTGTTCGTGCCCAATAGAGGCTTGCAAAGTGTGATCAGGTGCTGAGCATAAGTCCAGAGTTTTATAAAATGTGCAGAAATGTTACCTTGCAGTGACATAGCCTAGGAATTTCTATTCAAACATGCAGGGCAGCAGCACAGACCAAACTCTGCAGCAAGAACTTGCACAGGCATTAGAATGACAACATGTGGGCACAAGAAGTGGCCATATTTATTCACATGTTTAAATTTAAAGCACTAAAGCAGTGGTTTCTAGACTGCTCCATGGGCCATGAGGCTATGCTGAGTAATTTCCTGCTGGTAACAGATCTTGCCAGTCCCCTACTTTTTTCAATAAAAAAAACTTTAGGGTCAAGGGTGCACAGTGGTCTGTGAGAAATTCTGAGTTAATAGAGGTCCATTGGTCAAAAACCTTCAGGAACCACTGCACTAAATTAATTTGGTCTCTGCAATAACCTTTGAGTTACTATAGCAGAACTCAGAATAGCTAAATGAGGTGCAAATAAATAGACCCTGCCCTTGATCCACTCATCCTGTAGTTTCCTGAGGGAAAAAATAGGGTCACACATCAAGCTAAGGGCAGAACACCCCCTAGACTCATTACAATATTCTAAATGGTTCAACACATCCTGTATCTGTAGCATTTGAGCTTCTTTGCCACACTAGTGAAACCTCTTTGTATGTCAAAAGTGACTTTTCCAAAATGTTTCCATTTTGAAGTTAGAGAGACCCTCTTGAGCATGCTCAGTGGGGAAATGAAGATGGTGTACCACTGAGGCTGAGGGAAGTACCCCTATCCTAGCAAACAGGTTGGTGTATGTCTGACAGTTGAGGCCCAGAGGGGCGTTCTGAGAAGTCTCTGTGAACACGTGCAGGGTCTGGCTGATTGAAACAGACCCTCCTTCTCAAAACACTGACTGGTCAGGGTTGCATGGGCCCTTGCTCCTGCTGGCTAACAGGTGGAAAATCTGTCCAGCATCCTAGGAACTGGAGGAGGTTGAAGTGAATTTGGATGTTTTCTCATCCAAAGAAACACATGGCCTACTCTGAGCACCTGCTGGGAAGAAGAAATAACACAGTTGCACTGGATCCATCCAGAGGCTCCAGAGCAGATGGATTCAATTGGTGGCTAACTGGACTGAGAATATGAGGAGGATTAGGAACAGTGAGGCTGGTTAGCAGCTTATTCACCACTGAGGAGTAATATTAAGTATATGTATATATTTATACAGATGCACCCATATATAGTGATGTTCAGAGTTTTCTTTGTAAGGTTTTCATTTGTTGTTTGTTTGTTATCCATTTATAATTGTACCTGTTACTGTAGTAAAAAAAATTGGACTTTTTTATTCTTTACTATTCACTGAGATAAATTTAAATTTTATACACATACACGGCCGTGTGTGTGTATACGTGTGTACATATACACGTGTGTAGAGAGAGAACCCAGAGAGATTTGTTCACTTAATGCATAATTCTTACAATAGTGTAGTGGAGCTGTCAAAGCTTTCCCATGAGCTCTAACATCTGTAGAAGAAATATTCTCCGCAATATTCTTTTCCTGTCCTAGTTGCATAAGCCTCCTGCACTGCTGTGTAACCCTCACTAAAATATTATTTTCCACTTCTATAGCTTCTCCACCCTAAGATCTCAAAGTCTTTTACATACATGAGAGAATTAAGCATCTCAGTACCTCATGCACGCCATTGCTATCAAGTCCCATTTTATAGATGATGAAACTGAGACTCAGGCTGGCCAAGTCACACATGAATTTTATAAAAGAGCTAAGAATACAGTCCAAATATCTTGACATGCTTTCACCATGGGATCCTCCTTCCTCTGTATACAGACAAAGGAGAGTGTGGTAGGTCCCTGCCATGGAGTATCATGCTTAGTGGAGTTACCTTGCAAACCTCTCTACAGCTGAGAAGCTTAAAGAAAATAAATTGATGGTTAAAAATCTTCCCTTTCTCATGGTGCGATAACAGCAGAGACAGAGAACTTGGAGCAGAGAATTGACTGCCGTCTGACTACATTGGTTAAACTAGCGACTTGCTGACTTATTTTCTAGAGTCCAGATCCTTAAAGAAGGGTTTCTTAGTGGCCCACTGAGTAACTTAGGGATTTCTGACCCATTTCCTAAGACCTCTATGAAAGTGCCTGACTCCAGTACTCAGAGGAGTCTGAGGCCAGGGCGGGAACTGATGACTCATGATACAATAAGTAAAACGAGCATCAGATTAGTCCAGGAGACAGAATCTCCTGCCTGCCGGGTTTCTTTTGGGGGTTCTTGTCATTTTTTATGAAAGCTATAAACAATGCTGACAGCAGTGACACAGATTCTGTTCCTGTGGGCTCCCCTCCAGAGCTGCTTTTCTCCACTGAAATATAAAGTCATTTTAAATAACTCCCTAGCAGCAATAGTACACAAGTTATGTGATTAGGGCCCAGACTTACCCAACTATATTGCTTCATATTACATTTCAGATGGCAAATGCATTCTCTCTCTTGGAATCACCCGTCTTAGCTGCTCCAGGTGCCTAGGCCTTTTATAGTACTATATGAATCCATCACTGAGCCACTATAGCAACAACTTCACTCATTCGTGTCCCCCCTGTGCCACTAGCAAAAGAGATCCCTTAAGATATGCACGTCTCTGGGGAAAAAAATATGTGGCCATTTGTATGAAGATTTGTTGTTTCAGTCACAGAAATAACTTCCCAGACACCTGCATCCTTATTTTAAAAATGTGCTTAAGCCACAAGCAGTGATCAAGGAGATACTGCAAAATGGAAATGAGTCTTCAGTAGGGAACAACTGCAGCTAAGAGAGGCTCCATGCCAGTTACAGAAATCAGCCTTTGATATGAATAATGCTGAGTGGAGACTAAAACAATTAGGTCACATGTTCTGTTTGTCACTACGGACAATTTTTTCACAGTCAATAAATACTCTGGACTTAGTGGCAGTTGCGAAACAGAAATTTGCCTTTTAATCCGTACATATTGGCACTGGTGGTTTCAAGTAATCCATCTAAAGTAAACTTTAAACAAAGCCCCCCTGAGAACTGGTCAAACCTTTTGCCCTTACAGGATGATTGATTGTGTTTCTTTCTGCAGTGAAACGGACCTTAAACTGGTGCCTGTTCAGCTCAAGAGACTGTGCTCTTTTCCAATATTGCTGGGAAGAAACCAGCCTCATCCTTGCAACACTTGTCCTTCCTACAAGAGATCCTGTATAGTTCTATGCGGTCTTCATTAATAATCTGAAAGCCCTTTTAAGCAAACTGATGCCACAAAAATGAGATTACTAAAGACTGCACATTTGCTGTTCAACCATAATCTGTGCTTGAAGTGGTTTGACTCTGCATCAATGACTGCATTTTTTGTTAAGTAAAAGAAATAGGTAGTATAGCAAACTGCTTGTGGAGGTTTTCTGACTGTTGTGCTATTTGCTGATGCCTGGGCTCTTACTTACACACATTTACAGGAGAGGGTCTTTTTTTTTTTCCTCTTTCTCCTAGCTACAGCTTGTTAGCATAATTAAGATAACCTTAAATGTGCTACATTGTCCTTTTCAGGATAACAATTCCATGTGCGTTAATGATTATTTGATTGTCTTGAACAATTGTTTCCCTCTGTTAAACATGAAAATTATAAGGTAACATGAACATTTTTCACGAACTGATGAAATTTTTTATGCCGTACATAATGATGCCAGTGGGTCTCTTCCAATTGGATGTTGATGATAATGGATTGATTAATTATTTGGCTATGCAGGAACCGTCCTTATATTTTATTGCCTGATTTAAAGGTCTATGGTGTGACTTCCACATAACTCTTGTGATAGCAAGTGACATGTATGGATTTTATGGAGGAAAGTCTTTTCAATTCACCACCATGTATAATTTTCCCTAAAAGTTTGATGCCCGTTGACACTTACAGTAAATAAGGAAGAGTAGCACTGTTTGCAAGGAGGTAGAATGAGTTATTTAGAATTGCAATTTTTTGTAAGCTTTGTGATGTAAAAACAATGTTCCCCCTTCTGGTGATGTTATTCTGTGAGCCTAAACAAATTTTAGTTTTATTAATATGCCAATCTCATAGTATCTGTATGCCAGACAAAAATAAAAAATTCTAGCAGGCAGATGAAAAGACATTTTTCTCTATTATATTTTGGTTACTGTTGTCTAATAGGTAGCTGTGAGTTTATCCTTTTATTCCTACAATAACATGGGAAACCAAAGAGGGGCAGTTACCTCCCTAGGGGAGATTGTCTCCACTTACAAATGACATACAGGTTATGTTCCTTCCTCTTACAATTGTAAGGAAATAATATAATTTCTGCTACTTTCCTCCAAAGGCCTTCACCCAGAGCTACCTTAGTGAAGACCTAAAATCTGAGTCGATCTTCTGCTCACTCCTAGAGAAATCATGCAAGATAATGGTTTAGAACTGGCCCCAACTACAACTTTTGGCACATCACCCATCTGAGGATTCAGATAGAAGAGGAATCTGATTCAGACCACCCCTGGTTTGGGCTTCATAAACTAATCCCAGGCCTAAGTGTCATCCCTCTGCAGTTGTTGTTCTGGGCACTAAAATGTTAACTGGTATTTCAGGGGACTGTATTTGCTGAGAGTAATCAGATATTACCATTGTATATTTTTTTTTATCATGGTACTTAGGAGTCTGAGTCATGGACTAGGACTCCTGAGCACATGATGCTATATACATATAGGACAACAGCCAGTCACTGCCCCAAATGGCTTACTGTGGAAAAGTGGGGGCTCTCTGACTAGCCACAGTACTAGTTTCCCCACTTGCTTTTGGGCATGCCACCCACCTGACTTTCCTGCCATGCCTTGTTCTTAATTAATTACAATGTTAATTAAGGCGGGAGGCTGCCCATTCTTGCCCCAATGCCAGGGGGCACTATCTGTGGCTCCGATCCTCCCCTACACCACAGCCCAAGTCTCGCAGATGGCATCCAGATGACAGAGTGCTCCCAGCCTAGAGCCAGCCCAAGTTTAGGCTTTGTTTCAGGCCTCAGACACACTCACATTCATACCGCCTTCCTCTCACGAGGGCCTCACACTCCACCCTCTCTCACAGGGTCTCTTTCCCACATCGACGACTTATGCTACCTTGCTCCCTCTTGGAGCAGACCCCTTAGGCCATAGGCTTAGCTAGTTCATACCTTGGGTGGTGGACATACTGTCTTTTGGGCCTCTTCCATGACCCTCACCGGGGTAGTGGCCAGCCAATTACCCAACCAGGTCTAAGTTTGCTCTGGCCCCTTCTGGGATCAACTCTCTCTATACATATACATATAGCTCTCAGCCCTCTGGTTTCCCCCCCTCTTCACTGGGGCTCCTCATCTCTGCCCCCCTCTCTGCAGCTACCCCCTCTCTTGGGTCCTCATTTCCGCCCCCTCACTTGGGGCCACAGGGCTTCCCTCCCTGGTGGGCTCAGGTGGCCATAGCCATGCCTGGCCCCAACTACCTTTCCTCAGGGTCCTACACCCCACAGGGCTCAGGTGGCTGCAGCCTTGCCTAACCCAACTCTCACTCCTCAGGGTCTTGTACCCCAGAGGGCTCAGGTGGCCACACCTATGCCTGGTCCCCACTACCTCCAATGTTATTAGACCCACCTGAAGGTGAGGGCTAAGGTTAAGGCACCCCTACCTGCCTTTCACCAGGGTGATAACTGGCCTAGCATTTCCTGGGGGCTCCCGCACCACTGAGAGCCCCACCAGGTCACCCACTCCCAGCAGGGTGCAGTTTTAGGTCATGCCCAGGACCAGGAACCTCAAAACCATCCCCTACAGCTCCTGCCCTTACCTCCAGGATGATACATGAAGCCTTGCAACCAGACGGTGTTACTAACTGGCTCGCCAGCAGCGAACTGCCCTATTTATATGGGCGACCAGAGATCTAAAATGGCTGTCACAATCAAGCACCTGCTGGCTGGTTGGCTCCAGTCTTAAAGTGGCAGGCACCAACAGTGCCCTACCACACTTACCATCCAGGCAGGTGATTTCATTTTTTTAGCAAATGACTGTGAGCCATAGCTCTGCATATTTGGGAGAGTAAAAGAGTAGATACTTTCTACAGAATACTAAGGTTTCCATTTCCTGCAATAAAGAAGTGTAACCCTGGGCGTGACACTACATGCGCCCTCACCTGAATAATGGGATCCTGGGGTACCCAGTAGCCAGTCGCCCTGCCCAGCCCCCCTGGGAAGCTGCTGCAGTGCCCCGATGGGAGAGCCTCCCCTTACAATCAAGCACCCTCGCAGACAGTTCTCAAACTATTTACAAGATTTAATTATTTACATCATAATAAACAATCATTAAATAAGCACGTGGATATACTGTCTAATAAACCCTCAAGAACTTATTTACACAGTCTCTCACTTGCACACAGTGTACTGGGGATCCCATGTGCACTGCCCCTGGCGGGGTGTCTCAGGAAGCGAGACTGTCTGTGTCCCTGCACGTGGTCTGTGGACACTCCCTGGCGCTGGTGTCCGTCTCCGTGCTCCTGGGGTCTCTGGACAGCAAGCAGCGACTCCTCTGCAGTTCCTGCAAGACAGCCTTCCCCTGCCTTTGACCCCCTTCCCTGGCTCTGCTGGGAGCAGTGTCTGGGCTGCAGGCTGTAGCAACCCTCCTGCCCCACACAGCCTCACAGCCCTGGCAAATGCTTTGCCTGCCCCTGGGGCCCCTCACCCACCAGGGAAACTAGGGCAGACTCTGGCAGTCCCCGCCCCGCCCGGCTCTGCTGTGCTCACCCGGCCACCTCGGCTGCAGTCAGGTCTCTCCAGACTTGGATTCTCCACACCAGCAGTCCCTGCCTGCTCCTGCCACCGCAGTCTCCTGGGCGGAGAGAAGAACTGTTACTCCAGTTGCAGCTTCTCCACTGCTTCTCCTGCAGGCCTCTCTCAGGGGCTCTTCGAAGGACCACTGCACTGAGACTCTGAATCTTGTTCCCTCCCGCTGGAAAAACTGCTCCCCCTTTTATCCAAGCCTTTCAGCCAATCCCAGCTCAGGGCCCTTCCTGGGCTTTTGCTAATGGCTCTCTTTCAAAACTTTGCTGGGGTTACATCACCCCTCCCACTCCCAACAGGGCTGCTCCCAAAACAGCTTCACTTGCCCTCAGAGCCTACAGTGTCCCCTCTGGGACAAACTCTCTCTCTGCCAAGCAGCCCTTCCCATTCTGTTCAGGTGGGTCCATTTTTTAAAGGTTGCTACAGAAGGTTGCTTTTTTAAGGCAAACATTTTTTTCCAGAGCTTTATGCTCCATAAGGGAGGAAAGATTTATTCCTAATCATTACAATTTTTATACCAGAACCAGTTCCAGTAGGAAGTTAGCTTAAAGCAGTACATCTCAATCTCTTTTTCATAGAAAGACCCCTCTTTAAGCAACAGTAAGCTTGATTGCAAGCCTGTGACACCCATTTTGGACTTTCAAGTTGATGCTTTTAGGAACAAAGTTGGATTGATGGTTTGAGCAAGCGTCTTCATCTGTGAACCACTACTTGTATTTTTACTTTTTACTGTGTACCATAACATTTAAAGAAACTTGTAGTTGGCTGCTGATCACAGTTTAATACTGTATTTATTTTGTGGTTGCAATGGGAACATGAAGTTATTAATTCATTCCCTTTACTTAATTGTCCAAACATTTAAGGACAGTAGCCAAGGAAATATAAAATGAATATCTGTGTTCAGGCCTTTCCTGAATCTTTAGTTGCTCATTGGCTAGCAACAAAGTTAAAAGTTCACCTCATTCAAGAAAGCAGTCATGATGAGTCTAGACAGATGGAAACCAGAGTCATTTCAGAGAGAAATGAGTTATGTTTAATTTGTGCATTTGGGGCATTATGGGTGTGATAAGTGTTCCAATGCACATTTTACAATGCTGTAATTCAAAGTACTTCTTATAGCACTATAAAGTTACAGCTGTCTTAAACATGACAGAAGTGCAGTGTTTGGTGGGGTGAACTTTCCAGGCTAGGAGGCAGGAGGCATTCTGCCGCCTCCTGGGCCTTCTCCACTGGTTAGAAATTTGACCAGCGTACGTAAGTCATTTAAAGTGCTGTAGGTTGCTAAACTGTTGTAAGATACAGCACTTCAAATTTAATAGCTCATTTAACAAGGATTACAGTGCTGTACCCATTTTTAAAGTGCTGTAAAGCTGTGCGCTTCTCTTAAGTCTCTGCAATAAAATGTTTAAATGGTGAAAAAAGCACTTCTGTGCACACCTTATTACTATAGTGCAGGGGAGGGCAATTATTTCAGATGGAGGGCCACTTACGGAGTTTTAGCAAGCTGTTGAGGGCCACATGGGTAGCTCCACCCCTTCACAGGTGCCCCGCCCCCTGGTCATCACCTTGTGACTGGAAGTCCTGCCCCCTAACCCCTGACCTTTGCTTCCGGAAGTCCCTCCCTTTGCCCCCAGAAGTACTCCTTTCAACAAGGGGTTTTGCCATCTTGGAACCAAAAAAATACCAAATTATATTCTAAAAAATGAACATCTACAACACCCTGCAACATCTACAACATACATTCATTTGATTTCAAAAAATATTTTTGTCCTTATTTACATGTCTTTGTGCAGTGCAAATAGAGTTCATTGCACAATAGCTTAAAATTAAGTCTTACTCTTGTATATTGTGAGGGGGTGGGTATAGGTTTGTGGGGGGGCTGTGGGTATGTGGGGTGAGGAAGCATGTGGATGTGTGTGTGGATATGTGGAGTGTGGGTGGGCATGGGGTTTGTAGGGGGCTGTGTGTGGGGGAAAAGGGTGTGTGGGGGGCCTGGGGTGTGTGAGGAGGTGTGGGGGTCTGCATGTATGGCAGTGCAGAGGGGGTGTCAGTGTATGTATATGGTGGGGTGTGAGTATGGGACTCACCCTAAACACACACACACACACACACACACACACGTACTGGCGGGGCCCCGTGCTCCCTGGTCCAGCAATGTAGCCAGGGGCCATGTGGTGCTGGAGCAGGGTGGGGGCAGGAAGCAGGGAAATGGCTGGAGGCGGGATGGGGCTGGGCTCCTGTCTCCTGCTGCCAGCTCCCCCTGGGTCCTAATGCCCCTGGCTCCTGTCATCTTTGACAGGCAGCCAGGAGCAAGTAAATATGAATTAACTAAATTTTTAAGGTGCGCCGTGGGTTGGATAGAACGGCTTGGTGGGCCGGGTACAGCCCAAGGGGTGTATTTTGCCTGCCTCAGATATAGTGGCAAATACAATGAAAAATGCTTTGATGGGGTTGTTTTTTCCCCCTAAATACATCAAATGGATCACAGTAAGCTTGGAAAGTTACAAAGAGAATACAGGGTCACAGAAACTAGACAGAGAGGAGATATAATACTAGGACATATAGTTGAGCCCTCTGCATCTGTAGGAACAATTCCTGAGCAGTCTTCCCTTCACTACATCTAAAAATAGAAAATATAAGTGGAGAAATACAACACTTGATTTTGCTTTGCTGTGTGAATGTGTGGGATGCAGTTGGCTTTCAGAGTGGAAATATTAAGAGCAATGATTTTGCCAGTGGTAAGCTTCTATTGACTGGTCAAAATGATTAGCCAGAGGGGGAAGACAGGAAGCACTGGCTCCCTCATTAAAATTGATCAGTTAGTTTAGTGCAGGGAAATGACAGAAAGGTAGCAGACTGTCCCTTACACTTTAAAGTTTCTTGATATTAAATGTTTACCATTCAAGCCTAGTGGCTCACATTTGATATACAAATGTTTTTTCATCCATTAGAGTATAGCAGCTTCCTTTCCATTGCCTTTTAAGAAAGCATGCATTTGCCTGACTCTCCTGAAATCCCAACATGAGCCATTCTATTCAGCTCTTGCCAGCAGACCACCCTGGTGGGGATGTGCCTTTGACAGTGAGCTGTCAAATGGGTTTCCCTACAGGCAAACTCTCTTTTTAAAATTCCTGACAGAAATGGTTTCTGAACACTTTCATTTTGTAAGTGTGTTTCATTTGCTCCCACACTGAAACCTTATGAAAGCTGGATTAGCCTCCTCTCAACGCCTCCGGTGGGTGTTCTTACACCCAAAAAGGGACTCTGGTTCTACAATCTGATTAGATGCATAATTGAAATTCAGCAGACATCTGGTAAACATGTCTGCAGATCTACAGTACGTGACATCTCAAAATAGCTGGAGTAGACTCCTCAGTGTTAATTAGGAATTACGTACATGTCCAAAAAATATGTAAATAAAGTACAACAAGCTAAGAACACTAAAGATCACAAAGACTGAAGGTACTCAGCACAGCCTAATTAAAAATGTGAGGAGACTGCCAGTGTATCTAATTAATGAATCTTCCGTTTCAAGACGATCCTTTCAATAGACAGGGCTTTAAAATGTGAGTTATTCACATTTGATGGAGATCACGTGCCAAAGAAGCTCTTTCAGTTTGGGGAATGAAATAAATAGAACTTACATTGTGAACAAGCCTAGCCTGGTTAGCTGGAACAAAGCTATTGAAGGGTCACAGCCTGCCTTTCACTAGTACAGTGAACTAGTGCCCATACCGAAGCTGGCCCTGAAATGTGCTGTACAGCTGTTTCCTTAAAGCTTACAAAGCTAACATAGATTCTGTCCTAAATAGGTGCTTTGAAGTGGCCAAGCACCTTTGGCCTTTCCTTGTCTGTCTTGCTGGGATTTCGGTTCTTTTATTTTTTTAACAAAAAGAATCAACTGCAAACAACACAAGGCTTGGTAGAATATCTCTGTAAGGCAGACCCAGAACTGTAATAAAGTGCAGTTGAGGTGCCCTGTCTGTTGAATGCTTCAAACAGCCTCCGAACTGACTCTCAATTTCCTGAACAAATCACCGACACAAGAGCAGGAGGCAGCCTTGAGAATGTCTGTAAAGACCCTCACTTAGGAAGAAAAAGATGTGGCACATCATCCACTGGCCATCATTACTGGAACACAAATGGCTTTGAAGGCATATCTTCTGTAAGTGGGGCCTGTGGGACCAGGCAGCATTTTTTTCAAGTGTACAAGAGTATTCAGAGGCAGGAGAAGATCCCAGAATGAGATGCATTTACTTCATTTAAAAATGATGAACATATGCCCGTGACTTCAACATATGAAAGGGTGCATGAGTATGTATGAGAAGATCCAATCCTGTACATGCCACCCCCCCACTCCCCTCCTCCAGCAAACACCTAATTTCAGGATCAGTCCTTTAATTTGTTGTGCTTTAAACTGAAAGAGGATTGCAGGGATCAGTGCAGTCTGCACACAAGAATACACCAGATCAAGCCTAACATACTGCTATATAAATCCAAAACATTTGCTGCAAGAAACTTTCCTCAGTGAAAGCTATTTGCAAGCTGATTTATAGAGAAATTTCTTTTTGGAAGCAAGGGAAGGGAAATGATGTTCTGCAGGGTTGTTTTTTTTATTAGATAAAAATGTTAGTGCTGAGATTTGTGTGCAGCATCCTGTGTGTGTGGCTCATTGTACAATCAGTTGCTAAATCTTGTTCATGGCTTTGCCAGTGAGTGGTGCTAGCTACACAGTTTTGTAGGTCTTCTATGTAAGTTGCTGTGCTATATACGCAGTGGATCCCATTTTAAAGGGTTACATTTTTAGGTAAAAATATGTGAATATGAACTGTTTGAACTCTAACATGGGAAAGCATCCTTTGATTAGTTTAGGGCTAAGGAAGCTGTGTTTGAATGTGCAGTCCCTTGAGATGAGTAGAATTGCACGCACACACACACACTACAAAAATGGGAGCCTAATGGTAACGAATGCAGTCCCTATTAGATAGAAAACGGTTTGGCTCTTTTTGCAGCTTTACCCTTCTGGGCAGGATTTTTACTATATTTCAGTAAGGTAGGGAGGGGGCTGCCTTTGTCAGTTGTTTCTACTGAAGGACCTGTAGTTGCTAATGCCTGTAACTGTGACAGGTTGTTCTTGGGATTGGCACCTTGGAGTTATGTACAACAATAAAATTAGATGCATGCACCCTGTGTTAGTGAGGGCTGAAGGACAAAATCCTCTTGGGAAAATGGTATTTAGCATGAAAAGAGATGGATGAGTGCAGTTCAGAATGTACATATGACAAAAATAGAGCAGCATTTAGCTCAGAGGTGGACGGTTATTTGGGCTGGAGGGCCACTTACGTTTTGGTGAGCTGTTGATGGCTGGGGAGATCCCAACTGAACCTATCAGGCCTGCCCATCACCACTATGAACTTGAGGAGAGAGGGCTGTGCCCTGAGCTGCTCTGCTTTGCATGGCTGGGGCTGTACCTGGGCAAACAGTACGCAGACTCCTCTGCCCTCCCTCCCCGCCCACCCCTGCATCCATCCTCAGCCACTCAGCTTTTTGGTGCAGCTACACAGTCCTGTCACTGCAGCTGCCAAGTAGCCATCCCACCTGCTGCGATGAGTTGCTGCTACTGTGCTGCACCCAGCAAGTCAGGGGCAGCTGCCCCAGGTGGAGCCTCCCCCCCCCACCAGTACAGACTCACCTTCTAGCGGTGCCACGGTGGCAGCAGCTCATTATAGTGGGCGGGTGTGTGGGTGGGCAGGCAGGACAGCTACTCAACATGCTGCATCATGTCTCTCAGCATCAACAGGAAGCTGGATTGGGGAGAGTGGATATGCAGGGGGTGGAGGAGTCTGTGTGGCCTGGCCCAGCCCTGGCTGTAGCAAAGTAAAGTGGCGCGATGCACAACCCCCCCTCTCAGGCTCCCAGTGGCAGCTGGTAGGTTGGATAGGATCAATTGGCAGGCCAGATATGGCCCATAGGCCATATTTTGCTGACCCCTGATTTAGCTAATAGATTGCGTAGGACTTATTAACAGAGATTCACCTAAGAAGAGTTTCTACCTTTGCCTTGTTCAAAGGAGGGTGAAGATATACCCGGTGACTTGTGTGAAGATCCAGGAAGCTCATCAGTAAAGCAAAATAAAATTGATGCCCTACTACAGGAGGGGAGGAAATGAATGCTGGCGCAATTATGGCTCTTTCTGAAATGTTTATGTGCAGCTTTTTTTAGCAAGTGTAGATTAAGGGGGTGGGTAAGAGGTCTATTGTTAGCTTGACTGTCAAAACAGAGCAACTCTGTAATGAGCTAGATTTCAGCTGCCACCTCCTGTGCTGCAAAGGGTACAGGCTTGTGTTCTGCATTATTCTGTCTTCTCTAAAATGGGAAACGTAAGGGAAGAGCTGATAATGTTATTGATCCAAGAGGCAGCAATTCAGGGGGATCCCTCTTGATAAAAGATCCTCAGGCACTAGACTACCCTTGAACCCCATGCAGATAGACTATCTATAGAGAATTCAGGTAGTCCTCACTAACACTAGACAGAGAGTGTCATACAAATGTGGGAGGGTAGCAAAAGACTGAGCTTTATAGCTTAGCCCCAGTCACCTGACCTGTGTTAGGATTATAAAGGTCAAAACTCATCTCACCTGACTGGGTATTAGTCTTTACTTATATTAGGAGTTGGTTAGAGATCCTTTAGTCTAACAAGGGTTTTATGAGGTAAAGGAGCATTAATAGGATCAGCCTTTATGCATTTAAACCTAAGAGTTCTGGGCACACATTCCCTGCTAATGGAAGTTCTATGTCTGTTTTGCTGAATACATAGGAGAGGGGATGTCTGAGAAGAGGAATAAACATCTTTTAATATTTGCAAAAGCAACTCCATTTCCATCTATGCCCACCATTTGTTGTGGGGCCTTAAGTAGTACTAGAAAGATGATTAGTAATGGAGTTTTCTCTTATACACAGGCTGCCATGAATCATGTCAATGCTGACAGGTTAGTCTCTACATTGGATGCTAAAGCCAGTTTAGACTTCATGCTACCCTCTGAGCACAGGTGCATTTATTAGGTTACTAGCAGCTGAAAAGATATAGGGCACAAAGTACCTGGGGTGGGTAGGAGAAACTCTTGAACACTAGTTAGTAGTGGAGGGAGACATTCCCCTTCAGGGAGGTTCTTTCTGCACTGCAGTTGCTGGACTTGGGTTCCCAAAACTAAGATCTGTACTGCTGGCTACCTGTCCCCTGATGAGCAATCACATGGAAGCTGCCTGTAAAAGGCTTAGTGCCAGAAAGGTGAGAGCAGTCCTCACAGCAGGAGAGAGTTTTTAATTAGAGCTGCTTTTGCAGAGGAAGAGGAGATGGTAGGGAGCAGGTGGAATAAGCCCCTTAAACACTGCAATTGAACTGCTTTAATCAGAACATCTGCTAAATCCCTGGAGGATTAGTTGGTGCATCTGAACATAAGGGAAAAGATTATCTCTTCCTTGCTGAGGCAGGGCTGTTGTTTCTTCCAGCTGCTTAAGTTGAAAGGTGGCCAGGTATCTGGCAAGCCTGATGCCGGGCACTTTGCTTGCTTTCATTGAGATGGAGGAAGTAATTTGTAGCTTGCAGACAGAGGCAAGGGTGCATCTGCTCAGCAGCAGCAACAAAACCTGAAAGTTGACCTAGGAAAGGACAGAACAACTGAGCAGATAAAGTGCAATGTATTTAAGGACTTAACCCTGGAAATCTCAGTTGTACTAACTACTGCTTGCAGAAGAAATACTTTAAGTTGCGCAGCCTACTTTGGAGAAGAGGATGTAGAAAAGCCACTGCTGGGGATGGTATGGGACTTCACTGCAATCACGTACCCTGGTATTTCAGAGCCAGTGTTCTGGACCAGGTGTATTTCTATGATCTTCAGGATGTGGGTCAGCAAAAATGACTGAAAATTGGCAGTAGCAAAGTCATCAACAGTAGTCCTCCTTATGGTAACATATGTTGGCACAAAAACAATCACAGCACTTTCAAGATGGATCACATCAGACAGGCTGCCACCACCTGGTATGTTAAAATACACTGCATCATAAATGCCAGCATTAGCGCTCAGGGCTTCTCCAAATGTCAAGGTGGTGAGCAGTGTTAATTTGCACTGACTTCAGACTGCTTCCTCATCTCCTGGCTGCTGTCAAAAGCCCCAGTCACTTTGTATTGCATCCAGTGTGGATACCAAATGCAGGGAAGGCATGAACTTGTGCAAAGCCATCAGCTATTAAACCAGCAGCAGTCAGTCACTGTGGGAGGGTCAGGGTAGTGGGAGTGGCAGTAAAAGGCAAAAGTACAATTCCCTTTAAGCAGTCTGAAGGCTGTAGCATCCCTTTCTCTTCCCTCATCTCCAAAAGAATGGTGTGAATCCTCTTGAGAGAGAGGAAAATCAACTCTGCCCTAAGTTTTCAATTAAAAACCAGGATGACTTTATAATGAACTCCACTGCTATCTAGCAACCAAGCTTGAATCCTAGTAGTGGCATCAGAAACTTGAAACTGGTATTTGAGCACTATCTGAAAAAGTTCAGTATTTTGAGTGAGAGATTTTTTCAGCCTTCAGAGCCTAAAAGGGTTCAGCTTAGGTAGTTTGTTGATGCACCGTTTCTGGGGCTGTTGGCTAGCTGAGGATAGGATTTTAATTTCCATTACTGTAACTCCAAAATTGGCCAGCAAGATTGATGTAAACAGTTTTATTTGGCTGTGCCTAGGGGATGCTTGAAAACATTACCATATCTGTGAAATTAAAGTTAGCCAGAACTGTTCAATAGCTCAGTCTTAAATACATTGGCAAGGCTCCCTGGTCCTTTGTGTGTTCGAGGGTGTGTATATATTACTGTGAGTGTAGTTTAAGTGGGATAGCCAGAATCTGCAGCAAAACAGCCCAACTCTACTTTTTGCTTCCAGCATCCAGTTAATATAACCTTTGCCAGACAATGCTTAGAACGAATCTGAGGGCACTGTGTCAACTGATCTGTGAACAATTTAACCGATTTTTCATTAACCAACAGCTTATGGAGAAGTTGCTAAATTTTATGGGCCATTAGCAGCTTCTGACGCTGCAAATGACTATGAAATTCAGTGTCTTGCAGTTTTGAATCCTGCATGTTTGATAAATTGCCTCATTGTGACTAGCATTTTGAAGAATGTAGCCAGTCAGTATTACCTACTTTAAACTAGTAGTTGAAGGCTAGTAAAACAGTCTACCAGGTGAGAGGTGAAATGGCCATACCTGCATAAAACAATCCATTCCTAAAGCAGTGCTTTTTTCTTAGTTGACTTTGAAGGCCCTATATTTTAAAAGTTTGTATTTCACAGAAGTTTATAGCTAGGAAGGGATAAAGCAGAACAGATATTTATGTGGCAATTAAGGTGTATGACAGTCAAAAGAAGAAATTAGTAAATACATACTCCACTCATTCACATATATTAAAGCAATTTTTAAAGTGTCGTTATCCCCAGTTTGCAGTTGGGGAAACTGAAGGTTAGGAAGGTAAAGTGAGGCTTGACTGATATTTGCACAGCAGGGTAGTAGCAGAACTAGGACTAGAACCAGATCTCTAAATGTTCATCCCTTCTTCTTTTGTATGGCATCAGATTTCAAATTCCAAATCTATGAGCCACTGTCTGGTCTTATCACACAAAGGGTAGATGGAATCCACACAATCTGGGCGTTTGTATAGATTGCAGCTTTCGATTAAGTGTCGTGCTGTTTGTTGGATACCACATTCACACAGGGGACTGTCCAAGATATTCATCTTGTGAAATCTTGCTTTGAAGCATCTGTAGCTATATCTCAATCTGTTCAGCTTGACCCATGCTTCTTTGTCAAGGTTGTGTCCAATGGGGGACTCATTTGGTGTTGGTATAACACCAGGAATAGGCCCGACTTTTCCCAGTGGTTGGCCCATTCTGTTGCTGCCCATAGGTTTGGTTCAGCATCCCCAATCTCTTCCAGGAGCTTGTGGGCTTCATGTACAAATAGTTTATGACTTTTAAGCCTCTGAAGTCTTCATCTGTTTGGTTCTTCAGTTAACAGCTGATGGAGCAAGTGATTTTCATCATCTGTTGCCAGTAATGATGTTAGGGTTTGTCTTTTTATATCACTTGGTCTAATGCCCAAGAGTACAGGGAGTACATCTGTATATGTTGTGCAACCTGTTATGAGTCTCAGTGCACTAAGTACAGTGTTGAGCTTTCTAGTGTGAACATTTCTGGACCATACAAGGGCACAGTATTCTGCTGGGGCATGTACCATTGGAAGTGCTGTGGTTCTGAGCACTTCGAAGTTGGCACCCCATGTCATGCTGGCTAAACATTTTAAGGCAGCTACCCATACAGAGACTTAACTGATGACCTTCTGAATGTGAGGTTTATAGGTGAGGAACAGTCTAATGTGACTCCTGGGTAGGTTGGGGTATGCTCATGGGGAAGAATGTTGTTGCCTACTCTGATATTCAGTGTGCTTTTCGCTCAATGATTGTCCAGGTGGAAGAGTGGTGATACTGATTTATTGATGCTCCATTTTAAATAGCACTTGTGGAGATAGCAATGTGTTCCATGTCATTACTATTCCATCCAGGAAGAGCACACACCAACTGCAGATGATTCTTCAGTTTGACTAAGGGTATTTATACCAAAAAGCTTGCTAAGAAGAATTTTTTTTCAATTATTTGAGTTGGTCTAATAAAAAATATCAGATTCACCCGAAGAACCTTGTTTGCCTATGTCATTACTCAGTGTCTTTTCCAGTTCTGTTATGTGTATTCCTTGAGTTACTATGGTGATATTGTCAGCATACATGTATCACTTAGATGTATGTGGGAAGTCTGAGGTATATACAAGGAAAAGTATTGGTGCTAGCACTAACCCTTGGGGGACTCCATTCTTCAGCATTTGTACAGGTTTCCTTCACTTTATGCTGTACATGTCTTCCTTGAAAATGGCACATAACTCGAATTTACATAAAGGGAACCCACTTTACAATGCAACATATAGAGATATGTTCCAACACCTTAACTGTACTGACCCCCAGACCCATTTCTACCACTTTTGCAAGACAATTTTGGTACTCACCAACAGCAGACAGTACACACAAGCACAGGGCACTATCATAATGGGGATAGCAACTACAGAAACAGGTGTCGCAGGCAATGAGTGAAGAGCACAGATCCACACAGGAGACTATATTTTGGTGTGAGTCACTCCCATAATGCACCATGCAAAGCAGCTGAATGCAGGTTTCCACCACACCGATTGCATAAGAGTGAATTTACCTTGCACATAACACATTTTTGTTATAAAAAGGGTCATCCCATAAGATCAAATTCACACATACAGAAGCGAGGGATGCCTGTACTCTTTTTTTTTTCTCCTTGGCTGGTAGTGAGTATGACTGATTTGTTGGAGATCGTGTTCATGATGAAAGCACATAGCTTGTAGTCGGGTATCATAGAGTGCAGTTTACATTTGAGGCCTTGATATCATATGGTGCCATATGCATGTGTGAGGTCGATAAAGATCACACCCATTTTTTGTCTCATTTCAAATACATTTTCTATGTTAGATGTAAGTAATGCAATCTGATCAGTGGTACACTGCTTGTTCTGAAAGTTAGTTTGTCCTTTTGGGAGCTGGGGATCAATTATGTTCTCTGTTCTATTCAGAATCATGCACTCTGTGGGCTTGTATGTAACACAGGGTAATGAGATGGGTCAGTAGCTCTTTGGATCCTCTGGTGGTTTACCGGGTTTCAGGATAGCAATGATGTCAGATTTTCTCCAGCTTTTTGGAAGTCTGTTACTTTCTAGACATTTAGACATGAATTTCTGAAGCCATCTTTTCGTTGTGGTTCTAAGCATAGGCGATGCATAAGAGGGGTACTGGGAGGGGGGGCATGTGCCCCCCCCCAGATTGGTTGCAGCCGACACCACTGCCAGTTTCTGCAGACAGTCACTGCTTGCCACCTTACCCCACCCTTGCTGCCAACACCGTTGTCAGCATCTGCGGGCATCCCCACCTGCCATGCCCCCCTCCCTCCGCTGCTGATGCTACCACCAGTGTCTGCGGGTGGTCACACCTCACTGCTTGCTGCTGCTGCCACTATCACCAGCGTCTGTAGGTGGTCCCTGCTTACCACCCCCCCCTTGCCAATGACATCACCACTGGTATCTGCAGGCAGCCCCTGCTCGCCACTTACTGTCAATACTGCCACCTACAAATGGTGCCCCCCCCCCAAGTCTCAGGAGGCACCCGTCGTTCATGGTTCCAAACTTGGTAACAAATTCTGGGACTATCTCATCTGGTCTACAAGCCTTGCCAGTCTTAGTCACTTTAATAGCTGTGTAGAACTCATTGTCAGAAATGGTTGCAGTAGGGTGATTTAAGTTGTTCATGAGTCAGATGTCAAACCTTTTCTGTGTATTGCTTGCTTGGGTTACTGTACTTGCTGTTGTTGCACAGTATTTTCCCGTTGGAGTTTGCTGACATAGGGCAATGTCATTTTTTGGTGCCTTTGCCTGTAAGGAGGTTAATGATGCTTCATGTTTGTTTGCCTGAGAGGGTAATATCCAATACTTCTATGGTAGTGAGTCATCTCTCCTTTTTCATATTGTTCAATGTGGTAGTCAGCTGTTCTGTAGTTCTTTTTATGGTTGCAGGGTCATTGCATATCTTGATGATGTTAAAGAGCTGTTCGCACTGCTCATCCCAGCATGGCATATAGTAGCTTCTATAGTCACTAGGTACACAGAGTCTGGCTATTTCAATTAAGCAGTTTGTAAATGTACTGTAGCCTTGATCAATGTTGGTTTCTGATGGATTCTCTAGCTGGTTTGCTTTTTTGTTGCTCAGCCTTTGGTATTTCAGCTGAGCTGCCTTCCAAAAGTTCCATCTTGGAGCTGGTCTGGATGGTGTGGGCTGAAAAATCATATTGTAAATACTGATGAGTGAGGGTCTGTGCTGGGATGATGGAAACTTGTCAAGTATTTTTCTTATCTGGATTTTACTTGAGTTGTTCTTCCATCAGCCAAGATCTGAGTTTGTCTGAATGTTCCATCATCCAGAGTGGAAGGTACGTGGCTCCTTCGGGTCATACTTGTGCCTTCTCTGTATTGCCTGTATTGTCATACTTTTGTCTAGACTGTATTGCCTTGTCCCAGTGTCAGTACAGTGGTGCTAACTACATTGGTTTCTGAGCTAGAGGTTGATATAATTTTTCTAGCTTCCAAAAGTATATTGGGTACTTTACAGCAGAAAAATAGACAATATCCCTAGCTTGAAGAGATTACAATGTAATTTGTTAGCAAAAAGATGGAACGACAAAATCTAAATCTGGAAATGAATTTCAGAGGCAAGTTAGAGATGGGGAGTTCAGATTTAGGTTTTTTTGGTCAAAGCTCTGTATCTAATTTAAACATAATTATTGCCAGCAGAGCAATTTTCTTGAGCTGTGTAAACAGGGAACATTGCCTAAGAACTGCATTATAAAACTACATTATATAATCATCTGCTTCTTCAGGGGGAGGCAGATGAAAAAGTTACATACATATTGGTCAGGGGCAACAATACTAGATTGATGAGGAAGCCACCCAGTCGCTAACATGACTGTGCTCCCAGTATTGACTAGTATTTCAGACCTACCAACAAAGTCAAAACAATTGTTAGCCTTGGTGGTTCAAACCAGTTGAAGCTGAAGTGAATTTTGAGAGAGATCTGTTAACCCCAGATAAGCTATATAATGGCTGAAGTTTAAAAACATGTATTATCTTTGCTGTCTACCTGGTTGCAAAAGCATTACTGTGTAATCAGGTTATAATAGCCCTATTAATTAGCCCTATCCCCATAAATTGGCTAAACTCATGGTATAGACTTCCTAGGCCAGACCCCAACTGAGCAATCATTCTAAGAATCAGAAATTCTGCTTTTGGTGGGTAAAAAGCCATATGCCAGTGAGGAGACTATATTTTTGTCCTAAAAAGAACAAAAATGGTGATCATAAGCCTTTCTATAAGGTTCAGGTTCCAGTGTTTGACTGACATCTCAGAGTAGTCACTAGAGCCAATGTGGTCTCCAGAACTTGCAGTCCTGCTAATACCACCCACAAAGTAGACATTTTTAAAAATCCCATTCAGCAGACTCAGAACAAGCGTTGAACTGCAATTCATACACAATAAAGAGAGAGGCTGCTTCACAGAGTAGTATTAGAGCTGAATTTCAGTGAGAATCCCACTGAAGAAATATGACAGCAGTTCTAAGAAAAACCTGTGGTAGAAGGAAGATTGGCTCGGGATACTGGATTAGTAAGATAGTTCAGATGGAGATGTTTTATGAAAAATCTTTGCAGATGTTGGGAGATTTACTGACCTAAATAAACAGATTTTGGCACTTTTTGGAAGAGAGGAAGTGGAAGAGAAGTCATGTAGATGTACCCATGCAAGGAAATGAAAAGCAAGGATTGACCCTGCTACAGATGAGTGCAATAGACAGGATTTGAACTTTCACATTGATGGAAGCTGCTTGAATACACCCAACAACCCTGTAGTGCCCCACCCACATCAAATGAAAGCAGATACACAACATACGCTAACCGTCACTGTACCTGTAGAAAATGTTCCTAGGTAATTGCAAGAAATACTCGAGCGTGGATGTGCAGACATGGTCAAAATGCATAAGAGTATTGAAAGGAGGTGAATAAGTTTTTTTAAAGCTCACCTCACACTGCACTGACTTTGATGTTGCCATGTTTGGATCTTGTCCTCGTGTACTCTGGTAGAGCAGGCCTCAGGCAGGGTCCAAAAGCAGGACTGATAATCATGATAAAGGGTCTTTGCAGTCCTGCTGTTTTCCTCTGGCTGTCCAGTGTTGGTAGCCGGGTGCCTAAGCAAAGGAAAAGCCCCTTTGCTGACTCTTGGAACTGGAAGATCAAACCTTACACCAACATAATCTTTCCTGGGCTGATCAAACCATTTTCTTGCATGTTTGTGCCATTTGTACAGTGCAAACTGGCTTCCCCAGACTGGTTCCTATTGTAGGAGATCAGATGAGAAGCATCTTGCTGCACTGATCCTATATACAAAAGGTACCCTAAGCTATCTAGTAATATAGGAAGAAGAACTGCAGTATTTGTGAAGTATAATCACATTTTCTTTTTAATACCTCTGGCTAGCTATGAACTGAAGTTCTTACAGGGAAAAAAATGAGAAACAGTTAAACTTTTCCGAAGTCTGTGCCTCAATCGATTTGCAAACTCTTAGGAGGAAGAATCAAAAATTCATATCATGCAGCCTCTTCAAGCAAATTTACGTAGTTTCAGAGAGCTTTACTGCCAGTGATACTGGAACACACAGTGCGAAAAAAGGAGGCTTAGCTAGAGCTGGAACAGTCAAATACAAGGAGTGTAGAAGACCTTGCGTCTCTGCAGGAAACTTCAGGTGCGGAGGTACTGAACAGTTGCACAATAGCTGTGATAATAAGGTATTACATGAGTACCCAGCAAATCAGTTCTAGCATTTCTAAATCCAGTGAAGAGAGGGATAACAAACCTTGTTGGCTATTGTAGAATTAATAGGAATTGAAAAAGAATGGACTGTCAACACTGGGAGTCACACAGACACAACTGGTTTTAGCTGTAAGACTGAGTGACGCCAGTCTGCTCGCAAACAAATCAAGTTTCCAGGGGTTGTAATGAGCTGGAAATGAAGCAAGAGAGAGAACTAAAAATAAAACAGATATTTAAATAGACAAAAGTCAGAGTTGGCAGCAGAGTGATTATGGATGCATAGGACGTTGGTAATGGAAGGTGGAGCCTTTTACTTAATATCCAGCCCTATTGCCATCTTATGGGTCTTGAGTAGCATAAGTTAAATTAGCTAATGCTTTCAGCAGATAGAGACTCCTGTCACAAAAGATGCCTTCAAAATTTTAATACCTGTTGGCCATCCTGGATGAGAAGCCAATGAGTGAGTAAATTAACAACTCAACCTGCATGCTTAGCATCATGGGAGAACTTGTTCCAGTGAGGTCATGCTGTATTTGTTTTAAAATTATTTCAGTTCCTAGTGCAATTTGGGATCTTTCAAGAGTATTTAGTGAAAATATTGGACCTGAAAAATCAGCTAAAAGTGTTAGACGATGACAAAAATATATATTTGAGAGAGAGGGTCTTCAGAGAAAAGATACAATTTGACAACCTGAAAGTACATGTTAGTTCTACTTAGCCAAGGCCCCAGTGGTAACACTTGGATCCCACATGGGGTGTACATTAGAACAACGAAAGATCAATCAAGATAAAATGAGACACTTCCCTGTGCACCTTTGATCTGCTTTTCTTTTAAGGGTTCACATATTACAATAATTCAAGTGTAGGTTTTTCCTCTGCACATTGGTACTCTTGTGTCTGGACACAGCTGGGTACACACAGGTCTATGACAGGCAAGTAAACCCTCTATACACTTGTGTATTTTTATAGGCTACCATCATTAAAAGGTGACCAAGCCCTATTCTAGGTCATCTGGCCTTTGCCAGGCCTATCCTAATCCTTGGCAACGGTTCTCTTCCCTACTTTGGGGAGGGAGAGAGCAGTGTCTTGATCAGTAACTCTTTTCCAAGAAGCTATGTATTTTTTTCTGTGACTCCTTAATAATTAAAGTGCTTCAGTCATACTACACTGAGGACCTAGGAGCCGTCTCCTGCTGGCGTTTCAGGTACCCAAACCCACAAAAACAAGAGTCTTTATTAGTATTTTAGACAAATATGATTCTAAGTAGAGAGAAAATGCACCTAAATACTACAGAAAGCATCCCTGGCCTGGCATCTAGCATGGATACAGTGTACTGGAACGGTACCTAATCCTATAGTAATGGTTTTTTGGGGGAATTGCACATAATTTTGTAAAAGATTAATGATAAACACCAGCATTTATTTGATGGCAACCCTCCTGTCTTTGGCAACAGTATATTCAACTAATATATAGAGACTGTACTATTATATGGAAAATAAAGCAGACAATTAAACTTGAGAAATTACCCTTCATTTACCATAGTAGAGTCCATTTTGGTAACTTCAAAAATTAATTCAGAGAAACCAGTGTTAAAAGTCACCTTAAACAATAGTTCATATTATCTTTCCACCCACATCTCTCTCTATAAAGACAGTGTTTTATGTATGTTTTATATAGATATAAATTCAAGTAAATTACCCATTTTGTATGAGCAGTTCCTTTTCACTCTTTATTCTTAATAAAATGAAAAACATTTGATTACTAAACCATACTTGCATAGTTTCAATAGATCATTTTCTGTATCATACCAGTCACAAGTTGAAAGGCAATTTACTGGATGAGAGAGCATAATTTTTTGAGTAGATCCAAAGTCCCCCTGCAAGAAGTATCAAAACTCCATGACTCCCTGAGCTGCTAGGTTTTTGCTTTTTATGAAACGTCACATAGGCTGCCAACTCTCTCTCGACAGTACATGTAAGAGAGCTCATGTACGTTGCACGTTCCATCTAGTGTGCAAAACAGCCAAAGTTCCTGAAGTTTTCTGCAGTTTCTTGAAGGACAGCAGCATGCTGGCACAGTTCCAGTTGTAAGCTGCTGCTAACCCCTCATATGCAAATACTGTACATTTTATTGTCACTTGCCACTGCTGATCCACAGATAGCATCAAGCTCTCAATTAGGGAGATAAAGCAGCATTTGGGCAACATTTATGTTCTGTTAGATACTGTCATCGCTTTTCCCAGTGACCAGTCATCATATGGATGATTTGTTCCGTCTGCGATATTTGGCAACTCTAAGAGCATCATCTCATATTTCATTGCTAGCTTTTCAAAAGTCACAGACATTAGTAAATGACATGGAGTTAAACTTAAACAACAATGCAGTTGTCTTTTTAGTTTATCTTTTCACCATGCAATATTAATAAGCCAGCTCCAGCCCGGCTGCTAGCTACAGCTGTATGAAATACTTTTATATCATCAGAGCAGTATAATTTACAAAATTCTTGTCTCCTGAGAAGTGCCTCAGAAGAAGGTGCACTGTATTTTTCTCATATTTTCAAGGCGACGTGGCATGGAATTTTTATTACTTGCATTTCCCAATTTCTTCCTTGTTTTGTCTCCACTATTCTTTCCTTGTAAACTTCTCTTCATTACTGTGTATTAGGGAAGTGCATTAGGTGGGTTTAATTTTCCACCATGAACTGGCATGGTTCTGAGCTGCCTGACAGTCTTCTTGGGATGCAGACTCATTTAGATTATGTGCAATGAAATCTCACTGAGCTCTATTAACCCATAAAGCTAGAAAACAAATAATCTGAAATGCTCATTTATTCTGCATCAGACGTGAAATATGGTACCCTGTTTTAATTGACAATATAGATACATGTGCCATGTCTCTGGTGAGACTAACCATGTGGTATATTGCTTTTTATCTTTTGCCTTTGACTGTCACACCTGTGCTCTGCCAGCTACGTGCATTAAAGGCAGGACTACTTTTGAGATTCTGAAGTAGAAACTTGGCCCAGTGGAAATCAGTGAGAAAATTTTTCTTGATTTTCATTGAGGTCAGGATTGCAACTTAAGTCTCTGAGCTGGCACTAGCAGCTGCCATACTTGAGTCTCCTTGTGGTGCCCGAGGGTGGCCATGACACCCCTCTGGTGGCTACCCTAGTTCTGCCTGGCTTTCACTCTGGCCTCTCAGGGTCTCACCCTAGTGCCTCGTTTGCCATGCCTTGATGGTATTAATAAAGAGAGGGCGCTGCCCTTAGAGCCTGGTGAGCTCTGGGTACTCTTCTCAGTCCTCCGCTCCTTTGTGGGCTTGACTTGGCCTGCTTGATTTGGGAGCTCAGACCCTGACACACACCACGTTCTCGCGTGCATGCTCTCTCTTTCTCTTGGCCTGGGGCTTCTCTGGCCCTAATTGCCTTAAGGGCTGAATTTGTGGCCTCTGTCCTCCCTCCCTCTGTCCTCCAGCCAGGCCCACGCCTTATGGATGTCACTCTGTCACCATTTGTCTTCCTGTATATGCCTCAACCTCCTTAGCCTGAGTCTACAGGCTATGGACTGGTAGCCTAGCCCCACTATCTGTAGCCTGGCCTTTCAGTTCCAGCCTCTCATTGGCCACTGGCCATCTGTATTGCCCCTTCTGGGCTCAGCCTCTGACCCTCTTCCCCTCAGCCTGCCTTGGTCATGCCCTCTGGGCTCAGGCCACTTCTGTCTCATGACCGGGCCTTGGGGTGGGAAGGGGGACAAAAATCTGGCATGCCCCTCAGGCACTCCATGGCTCTCTTTCCACTCCTACAGCCACACCGATATAAAATTGGTATAAAAACTGACATGACCTGCAGCTTGCACTCCTCACCAGCCTGAGCTGGCAAGAGCTTTTTTCCCTACAGAGCTCAGGGCTGCACTGCCCCTCTGCCTCTGGGACCCAAGCTTATATCTCCTGGGCTTCTCCCCTTCCAGTCAGGTGCTCTCCTGACCGGCTGCAGGTATGTCTCCTCAGCCTCCAAAGCAGCTTACTGCTATTTTTCTGGCCAAACTGTAGCAGTGCCCTTGCTGCCCAACCAGGACACTGCCCTATAGTTGTCTTGTTAGTCTTCTGACCCCACAATACGCAGCCTGTGGGCCCCTGGCTGCCTACTGTCCTGCAGCTAGCCCAAAATCTGCTGTCTTCCCTCCACCTGTGGACGTACCTGCTGTGGCCTCTCTTCTAATGTAACAGGAGCCCCTGGTGCCCTGTCGCACTCCTATGTTCTGCCACCCAGCACTGAGTTCCCTTTTACTCCCTTCCCCGTTCTCAGGTCTGAGATGCACCTCAAGAAGTGTTCAGTCCTGTTCAAGTAATGATCTGGATAGTCAATATCTCACACTATTACTGCTAGGAACAGGTACCTTTCGGAAAAGGGTGATTTCTAGATGCCCGGTGGGAACCAGCACTTATTACTAAACTTAGTAGGTTTTGAGAGAACCTTAACATCTTGGCATTATTTGTAGAAAATCTTTTTTTAGATAACATTAGCTGTTTCTAAAATAGATGGGTTATTTTTCTCTTCAAACCTTATATTTAGCCTCTATCACCATGGTATCTCAGCTCTATACATGTGCTATGATGTACACAGAACTCATGATGGTGTGGTATTAAGATTTTTATTTGTTTTTATATATCCTAAAGTGATCTGCATAGCTCATGAATGGTTATTTTTAAGTGCTGAAAAATAAATGCTTTAAACTCATGCTGGTAAAAATATTGACAACAACACACTCATTTGTACCTTTTTACTTTCTCATTTGTATCCTTTGTATTCAGTCATGAGGAGCAGCATCAACCTAAGCTAATGTACCAAGCACACACTATAATAAGGGACTGCATAAATGGTATCATTAATGTCAGCATCCTATTTAGTTTTCTGAGTTTTGGATCAAGCCTGCAGTACTCAGCCTTGCTCCCATTGCAATTCAAACCTAAAAAGAAGAAAAATAATTTAAAGTAACTGAAGTAGTGCTGGGCCAATAATTTCCAATGAAATGATTGACAGTGTGATTTTGCTCAAAATTATCTATACCAAAAATGATTGAGAGCTTTGCTTAACATTTTCAGATGTAGCATAGGAACAAATACTTTTGGAGACATCGCCTCAAATCATGGTGATTTTGTGCGATTCAGAAGCCATCTGCGACTTTTTTTTTCTTACTGAAGAACAATTCTCCTTTTTTGGAGTAAATGTGGTAATTTCCAAACTCTTCATAAATGTTACGAGAGTTTAACTGTAGCTATAGAAAACTTAAAACATCTCCATTATAATGGAACTATTCTGGGCTGGCAAAAGGCCAGATTGGGTGAATAGCCATCTTTGCTTCCAGTTGCTGGAATGCTGTTTATTTTCTATTGCCTGTTAAAAAATTTAGTCAAAATTTTAGCTAAAAATTAGAAACCTCCAATGAAGGAGATTTCCCTCCCCCCCCAACTTCCCTGGGCAGTGCATTCCATTGCATCCAAATCATTAATAAGCATACTAGGCAGCAGCAGACCCAGGACAGACCCCTGCAGAACTCCACTCGAACCATTCTGCCCGTGATCCATTTATAATTCCCCTTATCTTGAAGTTATTGAGTCACTGGCATATTTATCTAACAGTAATTTTATCAAGACCAGATCTCTCCAGTTTATTTATGAGAATGTCATGTGGGGCTCTATCTAAAGCCTTACTAAAGTGCAAGTATACTATGTCACTACATTGCTTTCATCCACCCAGCTAGTTAGCCTGTCAAAGGAGATCAAGTTGGTTTGGTTTGATTTGTCCTTTAACAAATCCATGCTGCCTGCTAGCCATCGCCCTTTCCTTCTCCAGATGTTTACAAATGGACTTTTAAATAATTTTCTCCAATGTCTCCAGTATTAAAGGCAGGCTGACTTGTCTATAATTCCCCAGGTCCTCCCATCCCCCTCTCATTTTTTTAAGATAGGCTTTATTAGCCCTTTTCCAGTCCTATGGAGCTTTGCATGTGTCCCAGAAGCTGGTAAAAGCTATTGCCTGTGAAGATCCCTTCAGCCAATTTCTTCAGCATTTTGGGGTGAATTTACTCAGGCTCTGACAACTTAAATTCATTCAAATTAATCAAAAGATCTCCGATGCCTTTTTAGTTGTCAGGATCCACAGCCTTTCTCCTTCTTTGCCTATAATATTTTGTTGTCATCTTTGCTGTGCTCTTGACTTTGGCCAATATTCTGCTCTAAATAGTACTACCTATCCATAATTAAGAAAATGCAATTATGTCACTACTTGCAGTTTTGAGGTGATAATACAGTAGTTTTTGAATGCAAATCTCTAATCCTTTTGCCTTCAACTGAAGTAGGAGACCTGCAGCACTGCCAGAGATGTTTGCACTGGTTAAGTCTAACACTGCTTAATGACAATTCCTTTGTTTACTTTGATCTTTAGCAGTTATTTCAAATGAAGTTTTTTCTCCTAAATCTTAAAAGTATTTAAACTGTAATAGAAAAGAACCCCTATGGAGTAATTATTATCACTTCTCAAGACATCTTATAATTCACTATTATCTCTTCCCTGGAGTATGATTTAATTACAGCTATATTGTATTGTATTTTATCTAAAGTGAAACAACTAGTGTTGATGAACATGCATCATTTTGAAGCTGATAATGAATTAGGCATTCTAAATCTCACCTAAACTGAGTCTAGAAATCAACTCTGATGGTGGTGATTAACTGTGTTTATTACATATCTATAAATAAAATCCCCCTACTTAATTGTTGTCATATTGCAGAATGTGTTTTCACTACATCATTTGGATTTGGAATAATCAGTGCTTTTTCTGAAGTGTAGGAAAGCAATTTGCAAAGTTGCTGGATCAGAAGCAGTATGTGGTACCTTGGAGGGGAGTATAAGCATCCGTGTTTTGAGAAGATAAATTTGTTTCACACCTACCTCCAGTGCAGTTTGCAGACTATCAGAATTGAAGTTTGCATCTCTTTGGGGGTAAAGAATAGGAACTTCGTTTGCAAAAATAATATTTTACTGTGTGCCACAAGGATTAATATTCAAGATGACAAAGGTACTGAGATGGAGGCACTTGCTGCCAGTTGAACTTTAGGAAATGAAAGATTTGAACAAATACCTCAGGCACTGATGACCTGGTATCTTAATCCAGCTGCCATTTGTTATTAGAAAACAAAAATCATTCCTTGTCATGACTCTTCCTCCTTATTCTCAAGAAGGTTTTATTTAGAATTTTTTTTTTACCAGTGTCACAGCTGCTTCTATTCCTCTCTAGCTTGCAAGTCAAAATATTTTTATTTTCTCTTATCTTGGAAGAGGGGGGGGGGAGGGGGGGAACCCCCAGAAGCACAGAAATCACAGCTCCTGTTAGCCAGACAACAATTCTGTCCCAAATAAAGAAACAAAAAAATCAAACAGCTAATAAAGCTAAGGAGGTGAATATTTAGGATGTTGCATTTATAATCTCCTGAGAGCTTCACCTGGAGAATATATTCCAACATGCTTTACCAGAGCTGTAATAGTGCCCTTTTTCATAACTGCAATTTTTTAAAATAACAGTTATTGCTATACTGGGTAGAATATCTCCTTTGTTTGCCATGAACAAACAGGTAAAACATGTTCAGTCTTATGAATGGTGTTTGATGTGAAGGAAGAGGTTGAATGAGTGAATTGCTCAAGAAGGATTTTAGCACAGTTTTTCAGTGTTTTGTGACAAGCTCGCTCAATTACTGGAAAAAAAATTCTCCATTCTGATGAATATACAAGTGTTATCATTTGAGTCAGTAGTGAGACTAGCACAGGTATTTTAAAGTACTTTTTATAACTTTTTGTGACCCTTGGAATTGTCTCCACTATAGTTCCATGACTCTTGAGTGATAATATGGTTAGTTTTAAGTCAGCATTATTATCCCTTTTTTAGATGTGTAGGGCATCTACACATGTGCTTTACTGCCAAGTTGACTAATTAGCTCCACAGTAAAGTGTCTACATGTGCAGTGCTATTAGGTTGTAGTAAACTAATTCACTTTACTGTAGGATAGAACTTACCGACACAAGTACAATACTATGGCAGAGTTATTTACTCTGTGCACAAAGGAGGGCTCTCACCAAAGGCGACCCAGCTATTTTGGGCCAGATGATTGCCTCAATTTTGCTGTATTTAGTCAGTCTCTTGTATTTGCTACCTTGTCTGGGAGCTTTCCCCTTTCTTTCTCAGTCTGTTTTCTATACCAAGACAGTCTTTTCACTTCAGCCGCCTGGCTGAAGCCTGCCACAATATCCTGCTGGAACATTTCCACATGCCTACGATCTTTTGGGCCATGACTTGTTGTTATGGGAGAAAAGAAATGCCTGGACATGCGGTTTTTTAACGTTATTGGTCTTGAGGTCTGTCTCAGTGTAGTGAGGGCTCCACCAACCCTTATACCCTTGCCCTTCCACCCGGTCTTAATGCAGCAGTCCATGCAGTCTGCCTCAGAGCAGTCTAAACACTTTGTATATCTCTGATTTGACCAATCAATAACCCTGCTGAGCCTGGTTATCCTTCACCAGGCTTGGAGCAACACAATGACCTGACATGTATTTAACCATTTTTTTTTTTCCTGGCCTATTGTCCGGACAGTCACCACACACTATCCCTGATATCTCTGGGAGGAATCTTCTCCCACTCCAAAGAAAACAGAAAAGAAAACAAACTGGGTCTTCTTCCTGCCCTTATAGATTCATTCATAGATTCATAGATGTTAGGGTCAGAAGGGACCTCAATAGATCATTGAGTCCGACCCCCTGCATAGGCAGGAAAGAGTGCTAGGTCTAGATGACCCCAGCTAGATGCCTATCTAACCTCCTCTTGAAGACCCCCAGGGTAGGGGAGAGCACCACCTCCCTTGGGAGCCCGTTCCAGACCTTGGCCACTCAAACTGTGAAGAAGTTCTTCCTAATGTCTAGTCTAAATCTGCTCTCTGCTAGCTTGTAGCCATTATTTCTTGTAACCCCTGGGGGCACCTTGGTGAATAAAACCTCACCAATTCCCTTCTGCGCCCCTGTGATGAACTTATAGGCAGCCACAAGGTCGCCTCTCAACCTTCTCTTGCGGAGGCTGAAAAGGTCCAGTTTCTCTAGTCTCTCCTTGTAGGGCTTGGTCTGCAAGCCCTTAACCATATGAGTGGCCCTTCTCTGGACCCTCTACAGGTTATCCGCATCCCTCTTGAAGTGCAGTGCCCAGAATTGCACTCAGTACTCCAACTGCGGTCTGACCAGCGCCCGATAGAGGGGAAGTATCACCTCTTTGGATCTATTCATCATGCATCTGCTCATGCATGATAAAGTGCCACTAGCTTTTCTGATGGCTTCATCACACTGCCGGCTCATGTTCATCTTGGAGTCCACTAGGACTCCAAGATCCCTTTCCACTTCCATGCCACCCAGCAGGTCATTTCCTAGGCAGTAGGTGTGCTGGCCATTTTTCCTCCCTAGGTGCAGCACTTTGCATTTCTCCTTGTTGAACTGCATCCTGTTGTTTTCTGCCCACTTGTCCAACCTATCCAGGTCTGCCTGCAGCTGTTCCCTGCCCTCCGGTGTGTCCACTTCTCCCCACAGTTTTGTGTCATCTGCAAACTTGGACAGAGTACATTTCACTCCCTTGTCCAAGTCGCTGATGAAGACATTAAAGATTATCGGTCCAAGGACTGAGCCCCGCGGGACCCCACTGCCCACACCCTTCCAGTTCGAAACCGAGCCATCCACCAAAACTCTCTGGGTGCGACCCTCTAGCCAATTCGCCACCCACCGGACTGTGTAGTCATCCAAGTCACAGCCTCTTAACTTGTTCACTAGTATGGGGTGGGATACCGTATCGAAGGCCTTCCTGAAGTCTAAGTATACGACATCTACCCCTACTCCTGTGTCCAGGCATTTCGTAACCTGGTCATAAAAAGAGACTAGATTGGTCAGGCACGATCTACCCGCCACAAACCCGTGCTGGTTTCCCCTCAGCATAATTTGTCGTGCCGGGCTCTCGCAAATGTGAGCCTTGATAATTTTTTCAAAGACTTTGCCAAGGATGGAGGTGAGACTGACTGGCCTATAGTTGCCCGGGTCCTCCTTCCTCCCCTTCTTGAAAATGGGGACCACATTGGCCCTTTTCCAGTCCTCCGGGACTTGGCCCGTGCGCCACGAGCTATCAAATATTCCTGCCAGTGGCTGTGCAATGATGTCGGCCAGTGCCTTCAGTACCCTCGGATGGAGCTCATCCGGGCCTGCCGACTTAAAGGCATCCAGTTCTTCCAAGTTACTCTGCACCATCTCAGGGTCTACGCATGGTAGTCTGGTGCCTTGCTGCTGCCTCTCTACAACCCCAGTGAGACACTTGTCTTGCCCCCCTCTTAGGAACACTGAGACAAAGAACTCATTGAGGAGTTCAGCCTTGTCCCCCCTGTCCATCACCAATTGCTTCTGCCCATTTAGTAGGGGTCCTATTCCTTCCTGGGCCTTCCTTTTAGTCCCTATATATCTAAAGAACAATTTCTTGTTATCCTTTACTTGGGATGCCATCCTCCGCTCCATGGTAGCTTTGGCCCGTCTAACTGCCTCTCTACAAGTGCGAGCAGAGGAGGTATACTCCTCTTTGGTGATCTCTCCCTGTTTTCACTTTTTATGTGCTCCCCTTTTGGCCCGTAGGCTGCCCTGGATTTCTCTGGTCAGCCATGGAAGCCTCCTGGCCCCTTTCCCTCTTTTTCCTCCCATCGGGATTGTCTCCCTTTGTGCCCGAAGGATCATTTCCTTAAGGCACAGCCACCCTTCTTGGGCTTCCATCACTTCAAAACTCCTACTCTGCAGTGTGTCCTTGACTAATCGCCTGAGTTCATTGAAATCAGCTTTCCTAAAGTCTAGCACTTTCACCCTACTAGTTACCTTACCCACTCGACGTCTTAGGAAGAATTCTATTATTAGGTGATCACTGTCCCCCAGATGGCTACCGATCTGTAGGTCCCCTACCATGTCATCCCCCATTGCCAATACCAGATCCAGTATGGCATTCCCCCTAGTGGGACCGTGTACCTCCTGTGTCAGGTGGAGGTCCTGTACACAGGTTAGAAACCTGCGTGAACGGTGGGACTTTACCGTCTGCGTCTCCCAGCAGATGTCTGCGTAGTTTAGGTCCCCCATGACTACCGCCTCCTTAGCTTTTATGGTCTCCAAGAGCTGCCTCAGGAGCCCCGAATCTAGTTCTTCCCCTTGGTGTGGGGGTCTGTAGCAGACCCCTACCACCAAATCCCTTTCTCCTTGCCCCCCATGTAACCTAACCCACAATCCTTCTACTTCCTCATCCTTCGATTCTGTCTTGATGAGGGTCGATGTATGTTGCTCATTGACATAGAGTGCAACCCCTCCCCCTTTCTTCCCCACCCTGTCCTTTATGTACAGCCTATAACCCTCAATATGTACCGCCTAGTCGTGGGACAAATCCCACCAGGTTTCTGTTAGCCCTGCTAAGTCATAGGTGTTTTCTGCAAGCAGGAGCGCTAGTTCATCCTGCTTGCTCCCCATGCTGCTAGCATTAGTATATAGGCACTTGAGCCCTGTAACCGGTGTCTTTGCTGCCCCCCAACTCTGAATCCCAAGAGGCCCCTTATTTCTTACCTGCTTATTGCTTACCTGTGCTGTAGTGCTGGCCACCCCATGGCTTGCAGGTTCCCAATGTTCTCCTTCTTCAGGCTGGGCTGTCCTTGTGGGTGCCACATGGTTTAGTGGTCCACAGCTTCCCCCACCCTCATCTTCCCCTCCCCCCGACGAGCCTAATTTAAAGCCCACTGCAGGAGATCCGCCAACCTAGAAGAAAACACACTCTTACCTTTGGGGGACAGGTGAAGCCCATCCCAACTGAGCATGTCCTTCGTCATGATGTGCTGGTCATTGTCCAGAAAGCCAAAGCCTGCCTCGAGACACCACTGCCGAAGCCACCAGTTGGTCCCTCTAATGCAGTTCTCATGCCGTCTTCCACGTCCGTTCACTGGTAGGATGGAAGAGAATACCACCTGTGCACCGAACTCCCTCAGCACGCTGCCCAGAGCACTGTAGTCCGCCATCAGGTGATCGGGGGCTCTCCTGGCCGCATCATTAGTACCCACATGGATTAGGACCATGGGGTAGTAATCGGTGGGCTTAATCCTGGCCTGGATTACTTCTGTCACGTCCCGAATCTTCGCTCCGGGCACACAGTAGACCTCTCGTGTTGAGGGGTCCTGGTGACAGATGGGCCATTCCGTACCTCTCAGGATGGAGTCGCCTATGATGAGCACTCATCGCCTCCTCCTCTGGGTCCGCTTGGATCTCTTGACCTGTTTGGAGTGTGGAGAATGTGGTGTTGCTTCCTGCTCAAGGGTTTCCTCCTCTCCTTCTATCTCCTGCAGGGTCGCCAGGGCTGCATACCTGTTCTCCAGTTGGACTGGTGGAACTGGTACCAGTTCGCTGCGAGCAGCTCCGGTCCTGGAGGTGACCGTCTGCCACTCTGCTGTGGAGGGCACCTCCCGGGATGCTTCTTTCTTAGGTGCCTGGTCTGGCAGGGAAAGAAAATAACTGTTAATTTCATCCTCCGCCTCCCTGATCCCCCTCAGCCTGCTAACCTCCTCCCGGAGCTCCCTCACCTGTGCCTCCAGAGCCCTAAGACGGGCTCCTGCTGGACAGGTGTGGGGGCCCCCAATCTCTGCCCCCCCGACCCTGCTGGGGATCCCCCGCAGGCCAGGAGGTAGGGGGACATCAGCTCCCCCATGGGCTCGGTCTGGGTGGACGCCTCAGACCAGCCCCGGGTAGGCTTGGCCCCCTGGGCAGAGACCCTAGCAGCATTCCTCGTCGACACGATTCTATAAGCTGCTGTTTGTAGATCTGTCTGGTGTCTACGCTCTACCCTTACAGGAGTCTCTCTCCTGGCCCTTCCTGCCCGCCCACCAGCGTGAACGCCTGCGCAAACACCGGCGCGCTCTTACAGAGCATGCCTGTTTGCGCGCTCTGTTCGTGCTGCGCAGCTCCCTACCGGCTCAGCTATATGGGACCCGGGGGGCTTCCCCTCTGGATCCAGCTCAGCTGTGCCGGGTCCCTCCACCCCACTTACCTTCGGGGGATCAGCTGTTAGTGCCCCCGCTGCTGATTCCTCTGCTGCTGCTGCTGCTGCTGCTGCTTCCGCCTCCGGTCAGTGAGTTAGTTAGGGGACACACGTGTGCCTGGATCCTCTCCTTCCCGCTGCTGGTTCCCGAGTGCTGGGAACTGTCTCGGACGGCCAAAGCTGACTTGAGGTGATTTAATAATTGCTCATTCGTCGGGGCGGGCTGGTGAATAGAGAGACCGAGAAAGCTTTATGGTTGTAAAACTTTACTTATGTCGCTTGCGGTTGCGACAAAAACGGTCCGGTCATTTGAACAACTACGTTAGTTGTTCCAGCTGGCAGGGCTCAGGCCAGCACGTCCGTCCACAAACCAAGCCGGCAAGGAAAAGGATACGTCTGGGATTGTGCTTGGCGACGGGGAGAAGAATCAATAGGTGATCAGTCTATCGATCAGCTCAGCCACGAGTCAGATCTCTTCAGAGGCACTCTGCAGTATGCTCAAAGTTCTCCAACTTGGGCAGAAGTCATGCGAAATTTTAAATGGCTAGCAAGCCAATTACTAGCCTCCACGTAGGAATAATTTAGAGCTGGCCAATAGCGGGACACAAATTTGAATTCTAATGGCAGGAACTCTCTTGCACCGGGGGTTTTCTGCTGCAACAGAAAGCCTTTACTTTGCAAGAGGCTCTCATGCGGTGGGAAAATTCCACCGTGCCGAGGCACCAAAATCACTGGGTTGTGACATGCCCCCTTGCCAACGGCACAACTGGAATTTTAGACACATGAGCACATCATACAGCATCTTTGTTTTGGGACTCACTGACCTGGCAAAGTTTTAACAACCAGTAATATATGTATATATATATATATAAACAAACAACTTGATAGGCCGGTCTTTTCAACAAATTACAAAATACAATAACTTTGAACATATAACAACAACTGTTGATCATCGTCTGATTGGAGAACATCTGCTTGGGACTTCCTTCGTCTGGTAGTTAGCCCGTCCTCTCCTACTAATAGACAGTGTCAATAAAATACTTAATAAAATGAGAGTGAATAGTGTTATAGTAAGTCCTGAGCAAATGGACGTTCGCCGTCTCAGTGTCTCCTTCACAACCATCACTATTGATTTGAACGAACTGCAGTCTGGTGCTCGATGAATCTCACAATCGGGCAGTTGTGGATTATTGCTTTTCTGGGGTTAGACCTGTGAAGAAAGAAAACAACAACACAAAACAAAAAGACTCATAATTGGATTTACTGTAAGGATACTGGGGGAACATTGGAACGGTGGGTCATCCAGTTGTGATGAACGATAATAGGAGGACGATCGGGCTTTTCTTCTAATTGGACAGAATAGGTATTAGGATACTGTCCCGACCGCTGAACGGTCCCTTTGTGAACCTGTGGATGAGACTGATGGGGGTGCGGTATTGAAATCCACACTAACTTGTCTGGTTGGAACTTGGGCTCCCAAGGTGGAGGTTTCTGGACATTAGCTTCGTCCCATAACAGTTTAGCAGTGTTTAGTGAAATAAGGACATCATGATTAAATTTAGTCCAATTTTTAAACGTTCCTCCTCCTCTAAGGCGAAGTTGTTCTTTGTACAGACCTATGTGTCTTTCGACAACACTGTTGGACTGCGGGTGGTACGGCAAATGAAGATGCCAGGCTACATTATGAAGATGAGCGAATTTGTCCAGAGCGTTTGAATTAAACGGGGGTCCTTCATCAGACTGAATCTCATGAGGGGGTTGCCAGGTAGCAAATATAGCAGTCAAAGCATAAATGACAGCAGTAGCATTGCTCCTTCGCAGGGGGATAACCTGTAACTGTCTTGTTCCCAAATCGACAACAACTAATCCTTTATTTGGTGGCTTAGACCCTGGGAGGGGTCCCAGTAAATCTACCTGCCAAACTTTTCCTGCCTGAAACTGTGAAGAATCGAAAGCTCCGAGTTGGTGCTTGGTTCTATGGCACTTTTCTTTAGCACATATCTCACAGGCCTGAGCTACCTTTTCCCAATCACGCCGAGCTCCGTATGAGGCTGGCTCCGTAAGGGTTCGGCACCAACGTTGATGGCAAGCTCGTGGTCCCAGGTGACCCCAATTCTCATGAAGCCATGCGAGGCATGGACCGGAGGTAGTCTTGCCTATCACATCTATGTTGGTCCGGAGTGGATCTTCTAAAAGCTTATCAATTACCTCATGCACTGGATCGGTATCTGGACGATGGGACTTAGTGTGCCTAATCAATGGGAGGCGCACAAATTTAGTTAACGTTTCCCAAATATCTTGCCAATCATTCAAATATTCAGAGGGAAAAGCTGTGCCCGTAAGAATTTTATAAATGTATTGTGAATCGATTGCGATGATCGGAACTGGGAGTGTATTGTTATGATGTGTCAGACAATGTTCTAGTACCTTGAGGAATCCTAATAATTCACATCTTTGGGCCCAATTATCATCTGGGTCGGCTTGAAAGATTTTCTTATCGTTACAAGCTTTGCAATAATACCCATAGCCTCCACCATGCCGGGAGTTTCCATCTGAGGCCATCCACACTGGGGCTGAAGTTCCATACAATGTAGGGAGCTTCTCCTCATCTTCTGGGCTTGGATCAGGTACCGTGTCTTCCAACCTCCAACAATGCCAGTTGTAATGGTGGGTAAGCACTAGCGTATTCCAGGTCTTAGATTCTCCCTGAAAATGTGGGTCAACACTGTCTGCATCCAGCAAGGGTAACAATGTGGCACCGGGAGCGCGTAACGTCCCATGCCCCCTTGCTAAAGACTCCACCAGTTGTTCAGCTAGGAGGATTTTTCCTACAGCTCCATATCGATGTTGTGCCGCTTGAAGCGTTTTATGGGCTATATATACTAGCTCATTGTGAGGGTTATGTGCGACAGCCCACACATGGTTGGTGGTGAACCCGAGGGTTACGGTTAGTGACTCACGCAGATCGATGGCATGGAGTTGTGTATCTTTAACCATAGCTAGCAGGCAAAGCAGGTTCTGCTGATCTCCTTTTGTCCAGGGCGTGGACTTTCGAGACTTATCACGGATCTGTCGCTGCAATTTAGTGAGGAGGGCCAAATCACTAGGTCCAATATAATGTCGATACCAATTCAAATGACCCAACAGCTGTTGAAAGTGCCTCTTAGTTGTAGGGAAGAATGTTTTCAATGGATCGATGTTAGGACCCTCACGCGAGATTCCGTGGCGGATGGAACCGATGTATCGGGTACCGAGGAAAGTAATGTCATTTACAGGTTCTAAACACGACTTTTCCTCATTGATTGTCCATCCCTCACTCTGAAGGTGAGTGACTAGTTGATTGACTATACTAGTAACTACGGAACTATTGCGACCCATGATGGCGATATCATCGACGTAACTCCAAATCTTTAGTTCCTTCTCTGGGGGAAGAGAGTATGAAGCTCGAAAATTCTTTAGGGTGTTATTCATGGCACCAGTGGCTAGTGATGGAGTGTTACGATATCCTTGTGGACAGACCGTCCACCTATACATGATGCCATCAATACACATGTTTAGTATTCCTTCCGGGTCATTTATCGGGATGGAAAAGAACATATTTTTAAGATCCAATGTGACTCCAACCCACTTATTTTGTTGGAACCGTGCCATCTCAAACATACATTGTGGCAGAGTAGATGGATTAGGTAGTTGAAGTACCTGACACCTTTTGTTGACTTCTCTGTAGTCCACAACCAACTGGGCTTCATTAGGCTTTCCAGGTTTCGCTACCCCCCATCCTGATGACAGGTGGGTGCTGGCTGTTACAGTCTTAATACAGCCTCGTCGCTCAAGTCGCCTCAGGAGGTCAATAAGGGACTGCTTTAGAGAACCCTTAGTCGGGATTGGTCGATATCGCCAGGTGGAGTTGTTACGAAGCATTGGTCGATGCCAATCCTGTTCTGGGATAATGACAGGTAATGCCTGTAGCACTTGTTCTTTAAGGTCAAGCGCTTTTATCCCCGGGATCCCTAAAATGTTGATGCCCCCTAGGACAGCCTTTAGGGGGTATCAGTGGCCTTGGACCCAAAATTTGACCTTCGTTGTGACAGTGATAGCATTAAGCCCTTGTACCTTGATTGTTTTGGTGGTCTTTTGATGAGGTATCATTGAGGTAATCACATTGGTTTGAGCTCCAGTATCGAGAAGGAAGAATGCTTGTTGTTGGTCATCCAGATCGGTAGGGTTGTAAACAGTGAGTTCGGCGTATGGTCGAGAATCAGTAGGGTCAGGTTTGAACTGGAGAAGGCCGCCGGCAGAGCCGCCGGCCATTACTCGTTTTTTGATGGGTCCTCGAATTTAAATCCTAATGCTTCGGCTATACGATATTGGGTTCGTTCTCCCAAAATTTGTAGCTGTGCCTTTGTAAGTCCGGTGCGGGAGAGAAGAAAATCAAACATAGTTCTTTCCTTCAGGGTTCTTTTCTTCGGGGTTCCTGGAGGTGACCACCCTTGCTCTCATCGAGGGATAAATTTTCTTGCCGTCTGGGTCTCAGTGTTCCGGCTGGGTATGCCGAAGGTCGGTCCCTTATAGTATCAGAAACTTCTTCACCTTGTTGCATAAGTGCCTGTAGACGTGGGAGGTGGCCTAAGAGATTTCCCACCGGTTGACCTGCCATTGGGTTCAGGAAGAGTCGGAGTGTAACAGCATTTGCTCCTCCATATACCTCCACGCAGGCATCTATAGCTTCCAAGGGCGTTGGGATTGCCCCAGGGTCCGATAGGTGGCGATGGGCCCATCTCTCTTTTCGTTGCGCGGCAGTTAGTCCCATTGGATTTGTTCTTGGGCTCCATGAGAGATATGACACCCCAACTATAGCCAGGAGGAGTTGCTCCGCAGTAGCCTTCTATGGACGACCTTCGTGCCAGGTGTGAAATTTGTGGGTTACCTGTCCCACTACGAGCGCCAGGATCGGGATGGGCCAGTGGGCACTGTCTGTGACCGCATTCAAGTCGGTAGCATGCTCACCACTCCATGCCGCCTGTCAGGTTAAGGCACTCGCTTCTTCTTTGTCCAAGGTGTCAGATCCTAATTCCACTATTAACTGTCCTAACCACATTGCCAAGGTCTCTTCTGATCTTATTTTAGATTCCTTGCAAAGCTCTTGAATTTCTGGTTGAGTGCGTGTGCGTGAGATGACAGTGGTACGTGTAGTACCATCTTCATCCGCAACATGCTTCATCACAGCTATCGGGTGAGCTGCGGTAGAGAAAGAGTTAAATTCTTCGTCTGGGAGTGTTGGGTACATCCCTCCTCCCATTGCCCCCTCCCCTTGGCAAGGAGGCGGGGCCATTGGGAGCGATGTCACTTCAGGGGGCGGAGGTGCTAGGCGGATCCCCGCCAGGTCTTCTGAAACTCCGCCCCTCCTTTCCAGGCTTCCCGGATGGCTCGCGCTTCTTTCAGTGCCATTTTCTGCTAGCGGTATCATGCGGCCGGTGCTTCTGACAAGCGCCGCTCCGGAGCTTTCTGCTGTTCGCTCCAGCGACTCCTTACCCGCCGTATGCATCTGTGCCTCTAAATTTGTGTATTCCCTTAATAGACCCGCTACTGTACGGAACAGCACATTCATCATTTTTCCCTTCTTCCATTTGGTTAGACCCCATCTCAACACATGACGGCCCTTAGTTTCCAAATCGTCCCGGAGCTGAACGAGGAACTCATGACCCCGCGACACCGGCACCAAATCCGGACAGTTAAACCAGTCCGTGGGGGTGGGTTCCCCTCCTTCCCTTAAGTATCGAATGCATTGAGCGAACTCTTGAGCTGGGGTCAGCTTCTCTGCCTTCCGCGCTTTCACCCCGGCTAAGGATATGTTTGAGGTTTCCTCCGGGGGTCGGTAATAGACCTGGTCGCTCCCCATTATGCATCCGAACTCCCCAAGGGATAGCTTAGTTCTCCATTCCTTCACTACGGCTTCTTCTCTCTTTATGGAGAAGTAACCACCAATATTTCTTTCATCCCCTTCTACCGCCTGATGGTAAGCGATATGCGCCCATAGATCGTTGGCATTCTCTATGTGGCGGGTCCCGGTGTGCCGGGGCAGCACCTGATTAGGTTCTTCTCTATCACCGTGCCCTTAAATCCCATCCTCGTCACCATGTCTCGGACGGCCAAAGCCGACTCGAGGTGATTTAATAATTGCTCGTTCGTCGGGGCGGGCTGGTGAATAGAGAGGCCGAGAAAGCTTTATGGTTGTAAAACTTTACTTATGTCGCTTGCGGTTGCGACAAAAATGGTCCGGTCGTCTGAACAACTACGTTAGTTGTTCCAGCTGGCAGGGCTTAGGCCAGCACGTCCGTCCACAAATCAAGCCGGCAGGGAAAAGGATACATCTGGGATTGCACTCGGCGACAGGGAGAAGAATCGATAAGTGATCAGTCTATCGATCAGCTCAGCCACGAGTCAGATCTCTTCAGAAGCACTCTGCAGCGTGCTCAAAGTTCTCCGACTTGGGCGGAAGTCACGCGAAATTTTAAATGGCTAGCAAGCCAATTACTAGCTGCCACATAGGAATAATTTAGAGCTGGCCAATAGCGGGACACAAATTTGCATTTGAATGGCGGGAACTCTCTTGCACCGGGGGTTTTCTGCTGCAACAGAAAGCCTTTACTTTGCAAGAGGCTCTCATGTGGCAGGAAAATTCCACCATGCCGAGGCACCAAAATCACTGGGTTGTGACAGGAACTATGTCACCCCGCGGCTTTTAAAGCCCGCAGTTTGAATTTTCTGCCCCTGCCCCAACAGCCAATCAGGCGCCCTGGTCTACCCGGAAGTGCCTGCCGGCAGTTCTGCCCCCTACGCTATAGTCCAGTCTTTATGGTAACTCTTCTCAGACCTGCTATTAGGATCTTTATGGTACCTTCTTCCCTGCTTGTTTCTCAGGACTGCCCCACTGCAGTTGCAGTTTCCCTGAGAGCTGCTCCTTCAGGGTTTTCTTCTCTGGCAACTCCCTCAACAGAGCTGTCTCTCTGAAACCCAGTCCTAGTTACTCCCTCTGTACCTTCAGTTGTCCCTGCTGCCTCTCTGGCTGAGCCAGCAACTTCCAGTTCCCAGTGTTCCCCCTTTGCCTGCTCCAGGTCTCTTTTTATCTTGGAGTTCAGGCATACTCCCCGTCCCCTCCGGAAGCACCGGGAGAAGAAGGAACCCTGCATCGTTCTTTGCAGCCTCAGGGTTGCTGCTTGCAATTCTGGTGAGTTAATCTTAGTCCCCTGTGGCTCTTCTCTTTCCTCACACTCTGCCACAACACACATGTAAACACTGATTTGGGCTGCCTGGAGCATGAGGGTGCTGCAGTGCAGGAGCTGCCTGTCTGCTAGCCCCACACTGGAGCACCATTGTGCCCCAGCCAGCCCCTCTGCAGCACACTGAACCAGGGCAGAGCAGCTCTGGGGTAGCAGGCTGACCCCCTGGACACTTTCTGTCTCTCAGTGGACACATCTACACATGCAATCAGTTCATGCCAGAGTTTATGGTTCCTGGGAGCAGCAATTTACGCTGTGGCACAGAAAGGTTGAGTGACTTAGTCATGATAACAGACCTAGTTATTGGCAGAGTCAAGAATACCACCGAGGTCTTTGACTTATGCCATACTATATCCCATACCATACTGAACTTGCCATCTCTTTTTAACATGGAAAAAAAAAACAATTCTCCACCATGCTCCTGAATTAAAGAGGAGCAGGAATCAGAATTACAATCCTGGGGTGCATCTACATGTGCAGTTAATACATCTGAATAAACTCTGGCACGATTTGCGCTGGAGTTCATTGCTCCCAAGTGTATCATTCACGGGTGCATCCAGACAAGTGCGGTATGTGGTGTCGCAAACATGTTTGCAGCACCACATACTGCACAGTCCGGTGTTTTCCGTGGTGCAAGGGTGCGCTGCCCATGCATGTGCTGCTCCAAATATCCAGGGGTCAAAAAATGCAGGAAAAAAAACAAAACGGAGCAGTATACACTTGGGCAGTGTGTGCTGGTGAAAAGTAGAGCCAGGCCACTTGGAGCCATGCTGCGGCTGCTGGCCAGGCTCTGCCCAGCCGGATCACCATGGCTGGAGCCAGGCAAGTTACCCCAGGTAAGGCTGCTGGGCCCTCCGCTACCACCCCTGGGGTAACTTGCTGTGCACCAAAACGTGCATGGCATGGGCATTCCCTGAGGACAAATGGCTGCGGCGCAAGGTGCACCACTGCTAATTGTTCCTGGGGAACCAAACATCCAGTACATGTGCACCCAGGACTAAAGCATGTTGAACTGGGGTGGTGCAGCCCTGGCTGGCAGGGGCTCTGAGGGTCAGTCTGCCAGCCTAGAGCTGCTCTGCCCCAGCTGAATGCGCTGCAGAGGGGCTGGCTGGGGCACGACATTGCTCCGGTGCAGGGCTAGCCGGCAGGCAGCCCCCATACTGGAGGACCCTCGTGCACCAGCCAGCCCTGGTCACTGTCTATACATGTATTGTGGCAGAGTAGATAACTCCACCATAGGCTAGGACTTGCGTCAGGCAGTATAGCACAAGTTAATTAGTTTTTTCCATTCTAATAGTGCTACCCATGTAGATGGTGACTCTTTACTGCAGAGCTAATAAGTCAACTCCACAGTAAAGTGCACATGTATATGCATCCTTGTATTTTCATCTGGTGACCCATAATGAGAAGGTCAACAAGAACAAAAAAAGAATTGCAGAGACGATGCACAGCCCATTGTCCTTAATGTGATTTATATCAGTTTGGCAGTCCAGCACAGTTTTAGCCCTGATTTTTTAAAGGTATTTCTACAGCAATTCTGACTGAATTGCCCTAGGGTAGAACAGTATGTCACATCTGCCTCTATTTTATGCTGGTGCAAACTTGATTATATTGGTAAAAAATGTTATGTTCTGGACCCATGGTAGGTAGCAAAGCTTTGTACTCCTTTTTTTCCTTCTGTCATATTCTTTCCTGTCAGGGTCACTGAAATGATTAATTGATAACACCTGCAAGGCATAGGCTTAGCCGTAGAGGGGAGGCCATGAATAGCCTTAACATTACAAGTGCCCTGGGGGCATGGACAGGGCAAGAGGGCTCAGTTAATGCTCAACGGACAGGATTGAAACCAGTGGGGTCTAGGAGAGACCTGCTGGCCATGCGCCCTGCATGATCTGGGATTTGAGGGCAGCCTTTTTTATTGCCCATCAACCACATCAAGGTATAGCAGGAGGGAGAAAAAGGAGAGGGTGCCCAGGAAGCCAGAATAGAGCAGGAGCTGAGTGGCCCACCAGGGGGCACCACAATCCTGTTACACTCATTTCATGGAAAGGTGAAGCTACTTTGATGCATTTACCCTGGCTCTCACTTTACTATGAACATATTACAAACATATTTCACCTGGACTCTACCACTGTCTAACTGCCTATACATTCCTGGGTAAAATATGTCTAAGGTCTCTTGTATTTCAAAAACTGTCTTTGTCTGGGCCCTGCCACATCATCTGCCTCTGGTAGGAATCCTTGGCACTTGACCCAAGGGCAAAGTTCAGTTCAGTGTCAAACTTTTCCTTCTAATTCATTCCTGCCAGGTAGATATTATTGTCTAAGCAATTCTAGCCCTGTTCATGTTAACTACTCTGTGTCCTCATTTACATCTGTGTGTGTGCAGGGGTCAGCCCACATAAAGAAAATTGCGCAATGCATTGAATATAATGCTTCTCTTTGTCCAGCTCCTGAAATCTCTTAGCCCATAGAATCATAGAAAATTAGGGTTGAAAGAAACCTCAGGAGGTCATCTAGTCCAACCCCTTGCTCAAAGCAGGACCATCCCCAACTACACTTTCCCAGCCAAAGCTTTGTCTCGCCAGGTTTTGAAAACCTCCAAGGATGGAGATTCCACCACCTCTCTGGGTAACCTGTTCCAGTGTTTCAGTACCCTCCTAGTGAGAAAACTCTTCCTAATATCTAACCTAAGCTTCCCTTGCTGCAACTTGAGACCATTACTCCTTGTTCTGTCATTTGCAACCACTGAGAACAGTCTAGCTCCATCCTCTTTCTTACCCCACTTCAGGTAGTTGAAGGCTGCTATTAAATCACTTCTCAGTCTCCTCTTCTCTTGAATAAATAAGCCCAGTTCCCTCAGTCTTTCCTCAGAAGTCATGTGTCCCAGCCCCCTCACCATTTTTGTTGCCCTCTGCCTGGACTCTCTCCAATTTGTCCACATCCTTTCTGTAGTGGGGCCCCAAAACTGAACACAGTACTCCAGATGTGGCCTCAGCAATGCTGAATAGAGGGGCATAATCACCTCCCTTGACCTCCTGGCAACACACCTACCAGTGTAGCCCAATATGCCGTTAGCCTTCTTGGCAACAAGGGCACACTGCTGCTAGTATTCAGCTTATTGCCCAGTGTACCCCTGTAAGCGGGGTTGTTAATTTAATTAGATTGTCTGCTTATGTAACTGTCTGGATATGGTGCATGCTAGTTCTTAGGTCAAAGCTGATCTTCTAATTAAGGTTTTAGTCAGCACATCCACCCTATCTCGCCTGCTGTGACTAGTTGTATCAAAGAAAAAAGAGGGAGGCTTGCTGTTCTCAATTGCTGTTGACCTTTGGCTGATTAGGATTTTTTCCCCATGCTTGGCTCCATTTTCTGACGGCACTGCTATACCAAGGCTGCTGGTTATCTATCCCTGTTTTTACTCCGTGATTGTCTTGAAGATAGAGAGCCGGTGGTGGCACGAACCGAACATGGGCAAGAACTGAGTAAAGAAAAGAGGGAACTGCACTTCTGAAGCAGCTGCTCAATGCAGCTGGAGCATCACCAGAAGAAGAGGGAAGAGGAGAGGTCCCCAGATGACAAGGGAGAGAGAGGCATGGCATGAGGGAATGAAGAGTGAGCTGATTGGAAAGGCAGGGGCAGAGAAGAGTCAGCTGTCAGTTGGCTAGAAAAGATGGGAGACAGCGTCAAGCTGAGAGAGAAGGAATCACTTAGAGGAATGCAATCCTGGAGTCAGCGCGACATCGAAGAACCAAGGATCAGCTGAGGAGAGATGGCAGAGCCCCACAGTGTCAAATAAAACTTTTCTTAAATCCTTTGTTTACAAAGTTGGGTCAGGTTGGAGCACCATTGTAAAGGAAAAACCTGAAAATACAACAAGCCCAACACCATTTAAAGGGGAAGTCACCCTGTTTTGTGACACATATTTTAGAAGAAAAAAAAAAGTAGGGAACTCATCAATCTCAATTTTCCAGCTTTGCAGGTTCCTGAGCTAGAGCCCCCATCGTTCTGCTGGATCCCACTGATCGCATCTTCTAGTTTTTGTGTCCAGGTAAGTATAGAGACCCCTCTGAGCCTCAAAAGGAGAGAGTTTCCTTCTCTCCTTCTTTACCCCTCCCGGGGCATTGTCTCTTCCTCATTTTTTTTAATATTCCGTCCGATCCTCTCTCTGTCTCTCTCTCCCTCCTTGTGGTTGTTGCTGGGTGCAGTTTTTAGTTGCTTTCGGTCCCATGCCCAGCCAACCAGAACTGACAGGAACTAATGAATCTTGGCATCTTTGATCTTTCTGCATCCTGTTCTCTTACTTCTTGGCTGTCGCAAGGTAAGGGTCTGTGCTTGGAGCAATGTCTTCAGCACTCCTTATAATCTTTGGGGCCCTTCTCTCAGGTCCCTGGGACATCTTTAGAGTGGGCAGCATGATCCTTGCTGCCACAATCCCCCAGGTCCTTTCCTGCAGAGCTGCTGCACAGTCAGTCCCCAGCCTGTACTGGTGCATGGGATCGTTCTGTTCTAAGTGCAGGACTTTGCACTTGTCCTTATTGAAGCTCATGAGACTCCTTTTGGTCCAATCCTCCAATTTGCCTAGGTCACTCTGAATCCTAGTTCTACCCTCCAGCATATTTACTACTTCCCTCAGCTTGGTGTCATCTGTAAGCTTGCTTAGGGTGCACTCTATGCCATTTTCCAGGTTGTTTATTGAATAAAACTGGCCCCAGGACTGACCCACTGGGGCACTCCACTTGATAACTTGCCAACTAGACATCGAGCCATTGATTACTAGTCTCTGAGCCCGATGTTCCAGCCAGTTTTCTTTCCACCTTCCAGTCCATTCATCCAGCTCATACTTCCTTAGCTTGCCTGTAAGAATGTTGTGAGACAGGGGATGTCAACCGGGGGTACACATACCCCTGGGGGCACTATGAAAGGTCCCAGGGGGTACATGGGGGTGGGTGGGGATGGAACGCTGCCACCCCAGGCTGCTGCCTCACAGGAGCAGAGCCGGGGTGGGGCGAGAGCAGGGCTGCACAGATGCTGCGCTGCCGCTGCTCTGCTAGCCACCATGCCCCTGCTCTGAATCCAGCTGCTTGCCACCCCCCAGCCCCCATGCAGCATCCTGCTGCTCGCCACCCCAACCCCCACCCTGTTCCACATCTGACTACTTACCCTGCCTCCCCAGGGGTACACTTATTAAAAAGGGGGCTGCTGGAGGTACACTTACTAAAAAGGTTGAAAACCCCTGTTGTGGAAGACCATATCAAAAGCCTTGCTAAAGCCAAGGTACACCACATCCATCAGTCTCCTTGAATCCACAGAGCCAGGCATCTCATCATAGAAGGCAATCAAGTTGGTCAGGCATGATTTGCCCCTAGTGAATCCATGCTAACTGTTCTTAATCACCTTTTTCTTCACCAAGTGCTTAGTAATGTATTCCTTCAGGACTTGCTGCATGGCTTTTCCAGGGACTGAGATGAGGCTGACCAGTCTGTAGTTCCCTGGATCCTCCTTCTTTCCTTTCTTAAATATGGGTACTACGTTTGCCCTGTTCCAATCATCCGGGACCTCTCCTGATCACCATGAATCACCATAGTGTGCTGGCATTTCTTTTTCAAGCCTCTGTTAAAATGACCTAATTTTGTACTGTGTTGAGAGATGAAGATTTTGATCTGAATTCCGTAAAATAATGATAGCCATCATTTTGTGTGATTCCCAAAGAGGCAAAAAAATAGTGACCCACACATACTAATTCATACTAAAGCATAATCCAGCTGCCCTTAGTAGCCAGCACTTCTTTCCTCTGGACCTTGACAACTCTTTTCCCCTAGTACCTTTCTGCTTATCAGAAGGAGCCTGTTCCAAAAAAGCTCCAAATATCTATCATTATGAGGAAATGTAATGTTATAAATATGAAACTAAAATAAAAGCAAGAAAAGGACATCAAGGAGAAAAAATATTTGCAGCATAAGTTTGAGGCTCTTTTCTGCCATAATTTAAAAAAAATAGAGAAACCTTAGGATCATAGGAAGGTAGGGATAGAAGGAAATTCCCCCCCCTCAAGGCAGGATTGCCTCTGACTAAACCATCCTAGACAAGCGTCTGTTCAATCTACCCTTGAAAATTTCCAATTATAGAGATTTCACAACTTTTTGAGGTAGCCTGTTCTAATGCCTGACCACCCTCATAGTTAGAAAGTTCTTCCAGCCTCAATTTCCCTTCTTGCAGCTTGAGTTCATTGCTCCTGGTCCTGTTCCCATGTCCATAGAGAAAATCCCATCTCTATCCTGTATTTGAAGACTATCAAATCCTCCCTCAGTCTTCTCTTCTTCAGACTAAATAACCTTATTTCTTTCAGCCTTTCCCCAGAAGTCATGCTTCCCAGGGCTCTAATAATTTTTGCTGCTCTTTGCCAGACTTTTTCTGGTCTTCCCACATACTTCTTGAAGCATGGGGCCCAACACTGGACATGGTACTAAGTAAAGCCTCACCACTGCTGGACAGAGCAGAAGAATCACTTCCCTTAATTTACAAGTGATATTCCTATTGATACAGCTTGGCATGCTGTTGACTTCTTTTTTCAACAAGCATACATTGTTGGCTCCTATTCAGCTTATGGTCTACTGAAACTCCCAGGTCCTTCTCTGCAATATTGCAGTTTAGCCAGTCATTCCTCAGTCTGTATTAGGTGCATGTAATTATTCTGTCCCAAGTGAAGGACTTTGCACTTATCCTTGCTGAATCTCATCTGATTAATGTAGGCCATTTCTCCAGTCTGTTCAGGTTACTCTAGATCCTAGCTCTGCTCTCCAGGGTATCTACAACTCCACTCACCTTGGCAGCTACTTCATTGAGGTGAACACCTCAGAATTTACAAAAAAAAAATATCCATTTTGGGGCCTTTAACTGTCCACATTTTAAGCTCAACTGTGAAGGTTTACTATTTCATCTGAAATAGCTAGATGCCATTGAGGTACTATCATTAACAACAATTTAAAATGCAAATGAATTTAGGAATTATTCTGCTCTTAACATCTGCTCATAATGGTCATTTAAATAAATTGATGAGCAAAGACACAGAAACACCTTTTCCAACTCCTCCCTCCATTGCCTTTAAAATCAAGATAATATTTCACTAGAATCCCGATTGCTTCAAGTTGCCCTGAAATGTATTTGAAAGCTTTACAGTCTCAGACTGATTTTCTAGAAGGTCATATTATAAAGAGTAGTTTATCTTGAATAGCATGGTCTAGACTCTGAACTCATACTTGATTTATACTAAAAGTACTAAGTCTAGTCAAATGAAGAGAATTACAGTATTGGAATATCACTGTAGGTGAGGGCAGTCAGTTCTTATAATGTTACCATGGCTGTGGTGGTACATTATAAAAAAATTATTCCACTAATTTCAGTGGTAGTTAGACTGGGTTTCAGTGATAGGGGGAGGGATGCACACAACGAAAGTCAGATACATTTGGACTTCTGCTTTCACAGGGCATATCTACACGTGAGCATTTCATGCACATTAGCTCTCTTTAAAGCACGTTAAGGGCATGTGTCTACATATGCGTGACTTCAATACTCCTTGAAATGGTGATTTTAGGCTAATCATGCCTAAATTTGATACCCGCATAAAGATATCAGGAGGTCAGGCTAGATATCAGGAGGCACTACTTCACAGTCAGGGCAGCTAGGATCTGGAACCAACTTCCAAGGGAAGTAGTGCTCGCTCCTACCCTGGGGGTCTTCAAAAGGAGGCTAGATAGACACCTAGCCGGGGTCATTTGACCCCAGCATTCTTTCCTGCCCATGGCAGGGGGTTGGACTTGATGATCTGCTCAGGTCCCTTCTGACCCTACCAACTATGAAAGTATTACATTTATGTGCAATTAGTTAAAGCCCCTTAATGTATGTGTAGATGCGTTAATGTGGTTTAACGCAGAGAGTTCAGTGCTGGGTCTGTCCAGCCACTAGGGGGTAGGCCAGAGCCCAGCCCCAGGGCTCCTGGCTGTCCGCTTCTCCTCCCCTAGGGCTGGTCTGCTCTCTGGCAGCCCCTAGCCTCAGGCTATAAAGCCTCCAGGCATTTTGCCTTGGGGCATACTGCACAGGGAGCCCATGCTGCCTGCAGGAGCCCACCAGGCCCTGTATTCCCCTGCTGGACAGGATACAGACAGTCTCTGCTGCATCCCTTGCCCAGCCCTGAGATCCCCCTGTACCCAGGGCTGCTGGTCCTGCTCCCTGCTCCTGCTTAACCCGAGCTCTGTCTCTTTGCAGGTGCTATGGTGAAGCACCTCTGCCATGCGGCTCCCTGTCCTTGGCTGTTCCCCTGTCCTGGGTGCTGCTGACAGCCCTCTGGTGTTGGCATTGCAGGGACAGTTATCCAAGGGTCCAGAGAACTGGCACAGGGAACATATCCAGCAGCACATCATCCCTATCGAGCCCTGGGTCCACCCATGTGCCCACACCCATCCTGAGTGCTTGGGACCCTAACTGGATCTGGGAGGAGGTGCATGATCTTGTGGCACTATGGGGTGAGGCCAACATCCAGAGGCAATTCATGTGGGGCTGGTGCTTGAATGCCCACATTTATGAGGCTATTTCAGCTGGGATGCGTGTGTGGGGCCACTCCTAGATGGTGCAGCAGTGCTGTGTGAAGGCCAAGGTCTTGTGGGCACAGTGGGTGGCCATGACTGACTTCAATCTTTGGGTCGGCTGTGCCCAGAAGACTATGCCAGGGGCAGGTCCTGCCAGGGCAGGGGGTCAGACACGATGATCCATTGGGTCCCTTCCAACTCTATAATCTATGAATCTATGTCCTTCATGCAGGAGCTGACCTCCATTTTGGTACCTTAGGAGACAGGCTGCACCCCTGTGTGTGCCACCAGCAGGGGCGGCCTGCCATTGCCCACATCCTGCCCTGGCACCTCCACTGACGTGTCACTGTAGAAGGAGACCTTGGGCCTTCAGCACCCCACCCCAACCACCTCCCTAGCTGCTGCATCCACTGGCAGCTTGGGGAGCTCTGCCCAGCTGTTGCCTCGCAATTGGCTCAGCCCCACACCCCAGACCAAGAAGTGACCAGCCACTTCACCACTGGCTGCCAGCAAAGCTAGCTCCTTCTGGGGGGGGAGGGGGAAGGAGGGTTGACTGGTTGCTGACCTGCCGCTTACCACAGACACTGGGCACAGCTGGACCCCATTGCTGATGGGGAGCCCCGCATGTGAACTGCCAGCCTCACCAGCCCTAGAGACATGGTAAATCCTGCACTGGGGGAGAACTCTCCCACTCTCTGGCCCTGCCCTTGCCCCAGCCCCTGCTCCCACTTCCTGCCCAGCTCACCCACACCCTGGCCTCAAGTCTCCCCCCCACCCCCGAGTGTATAGAGAGGTGGGACACAGTTCACAACTTTCAGTAGCCCGTGTCCCTGCAGCTAGGTGGGCACAGGCCTCTCACACTAAGGAAGGCATGAATGCTGGTGGCGATGTCCTCCTTGGCAATGGGGAGCAGGGATGTGTAGCATTGTGACAGGTAGACCTCCAGGTGGTGGTGGAGATTGTGGGGCAACCACAGGGGCCAGGACCCTGTGCCTGCCCCACAGGGTCCTGAACCAGGAGTGCAGGTGTGCCTGGTGCAGCAGCAGGATCATCATCAGCAGGGCATAATGGTTCAGGTAGCCCTCCACCTGCATAAACAGCTCATTGCACACTGCCCAGGGCACATGCAGTAAGGGCATGCTTGGGATACAGCAGCAGTGCAGTGTGGGGGCTGGAGCTGGTGCAGCAGGTCTTTAAAGATGGCCAGGACATCCAGAACATGTTGACCCACTGATCATCATCCCATTCCTGCAGCATGATGTGCTGCCACAAGTGCTGGCTGGTGCACCAGGCCCAGAGGCAGCGGGGATGGTAGGACAAAAGGGTGTCAGCAATCCTGACAGTGGTGTCCTGGAGCCCGTGGTCACCGGGGCTGGTGGGAGCAGCTGTGCAGCAGCGGGGGCCCCCGAATGCAATATACCAGTCATCCAGCAGTTGGCTCGAGTGGGTGGGGAAGTTGAGTTGACTGTCAGGCCCACAGAATGGGGGCAGGTGAGTAGGACAGCTGTGGCAGCCTTGAGGAGTGGGGGACCCTATCCCTGAGTGCCAGGGCCAGGTGCTGGCCCAGCCAGGGCTGAGAAGCACAGCTACAGCAGGAGCAGAGCAGGTACATTCCGTCTGTGTGTCTGCCACATTGGTGCTCTGATACAGGAAGCATCAGCACAGAGGTCACAATGTGGAGAGTGTGCTTTTAAGATGCCTGCCAAGTGCTGGCAGCTGGCTCTGGCTTCAGCATGGCTGCCAAGTGCTGGCAGCCATGTGGCCAGAGGCTGGAGCTCTCCTCAGTGGCCACAGGGGCACATGGCAGGGCTGAACTGACCTAAAGTTAGTCCCAAGTCCCACCACGTGTAGACACCTGCCAAATACTGCTTAATGCAAATAGTGTATATTTAACTGGATGAAGTGACTGATAACCCATGTGCTGTGAATTTGTTCTGCCAAATATTTGAGCAGAGCATAAAGAAATACTCATTTTTATTTGTAATTGCATGTCCTTACCCATTTAATACAATCTCATTCATACCCAAAAGCATTATATCAAATTTCAAACTGTATTTTAACAAAATAGCAGCACTTTCTGCTCTTCTGGACAATGATCTGGGTAAGTTTTTTCCTATCAGGAAAATAAACCAGGGAGAATTCTCCCAGATTATGCGAATGTGTATACATATCCAGGCTCTGTCTGTACAGTGCCTACCACAATGAGACCCTGATCTCAGTTGGCCTTTGAGCACTTGAGTAACCCACAGGATGATGAAATTATTGTAACCTTTGTTTAGAAATGCTGAATAACAATGTAAGCAGGCAACTCCTATAAAGCTTTGTAGAAACAATTCTTGATGGAATGTGTTAGACCAGCCTTGGAGCAGTTTTAGCATCCAGGTATGTAGCAGGCTTTTGGCATAATTTCTCATTTAGAAGTGAATAAACATCCTGTTCACATTTGAATAAAGCTATTGTTTAGTTATCAGCTTCTTTTGTCCCCTCTTCTTGTTATGTTCCCTTGAGGTCTAGAAAGTGATTACACAAAGGAAAAGAAGAAATATGAAATATTAAAAGCAGCCACTCTACCAGCACCTACTCTCTCACTCTGAGTAAAGCATGTTCTTTTGAAGAAAAATAGGAGAGGAAATGGAGGTGACTTTAAAATGAAGGTGTAACAGATTTTATTGATTCCATGGAGATCAGCTGGAAAAATACCAAAAGGCTTTTTTCTGTGGTACTGTGCTGATCTGCCTCAATTGAGAAATTACTATTTATAAGTATAAATCCTAAAATAATATTAGGACATATAGATGGCACTCTTTACAGGATTTTTATAAACATCATTCTGAAATCTGTCACCAGAAGGGCAGACAATTTAGTTAAAAATTGATTAATATATAGTGATTAGAGCAGCAGACTAACAGTATAGGACAGATTCTGATGTCAAATAATTTTCAGCAAAGCTGAATTGATAAAACCAGTTGAGAATCTGGCTGTCTGACTTCTGGACTTCTTTCATGGCTCAACTGCTACGTATCTAGGTGCCCTTGGACAAGGAACAAGTCACTTAACTTTTACTACTTAGCTTAGGCAAACATTTCCCCCCACCCCTAAACATTTCCTACCCCACCCCCACCACACCATTTTCAGATTGGTGCAGCTCCATCAATGGAATTAGCAACATATGTGAATGAAAGCACCACTGGCCACTGATGTTGTAATCACTGTCAGCTAGATTGGATCTGGGCAGGATTAAACCTGGATAGGAAGAACACTCATGATTATGCACTGAGTCCAAAGCGTGAAGTAAGGTACAGCTAGCAAATGATATAAGACAACAACAGAACATACTATATATATGTAAAAAGTAGGAAGAAGGCCAAGAAAAATGTAGGTACCTTACTCAATGGAGAGGGGATTCTAATAATTGATGTTTTGGAGAAAGCTGAAGAACTTAATACCTTTAACTCAGTCTTCACAAAAAAGTTGGCTAATGAATGACAAGTACATTTTTCAGGGAAAAATAATGATAATTGATGTTTTGGCAAATTACAGCCCAAGATACAAAAAACTTTAGTTTAATTCTCAATGCATATATTCCTGAAAATAAATGGGTCTTGTTTTTTAAAAGTAAGTTTAACAACTTACTCATAGATGCTGAAGGGAATAATGGCTTCTTGTTGAAGGAAATTTCATCTGTTAAGCTACAAAGCAGATCATTATCTCACCTCTGAATCTCAAGTCAGATCATATATAGCTTTACTGAAAAATGGGAAGTCCCCCAACCTTGATTTTCTTTTCCCACAAAATTCACTGACTGATGATGTCCAATTTTGACTAACATTATTAGTTATTTAATTACTTCAGAAGGTGTTTATCCAAAGCATTGGAATGAAAACATTATAGTCCCAATTTTTAAAAATGGCAGTGAGAAATCTTGCATCATATTACTTGTTAGTTTTATGTATACTCTAGCCTAAATATTCGGGTGGCATTTCCTTTTTCATCTTGGATTTCTGAAAATATTTTACTTTGGGTGAATAGCCTTCTCTGAAACCATCCTGCTCTTCTTGCATGGTGTTGCATCTAAATATACAAAAAGGCAAAATCATTTGTATGTAGTCTTCATAGATCTAAATGGAACTTTTGACCCCATGGACAGATTTAAAATTGTGGAAACAACTGGCAATTACATCAATGCATGAATCTGTCTTACCATTAATTGTTCTTACTCTTCAAATACAGCCTCTGGGGTGTGTTACAGGATTGGTGGAGTCTTGCCCAATAGGTTCCTAAGACAGGGCTGTGACAAGAATATTTACTTTCTCCACTATTTTTTTTATTTATTCTTGAATGATCTTAAACAGGTGCTAACAGGAAACCAAGTCCATGAACCTATAATGCTGAATTACCCTATCCCTTTCTTGCTTTGTGCAGATGAGGCACTATTAATATCACAACCTGAAATAGGCCTCCAAAGGTTATTAGATGCAGTATTGGGCCTCAAATAGGTTGGAAATCAACACAGTTAAATCCAAGGTATTGGTTTTTGGGAATAGAAGGAGGAAACGAGTTTGGTTTTATAGGAAAAGAAACTAGAGGTTATGTCATTTTTAAAATCTCTTAGAATCTATTTGCATAAAAATCTGAGCTGGAATAAGCAGGTTGAAAATGTAACCACTTACAAGCAAGCTTTGGGTGGAGTTTTATCCTTTTACAATAAGGCGGTCAGAGGAGGGGCTCTAGCAGAACTGAAGGTCTACAGATCTAAAGGACAGCCCATTTTATTGTATGGAGCAGAACTCCGGGGTGCTCCATTATTACTTATTTTTGAAGAAATAAGAGGAAAACGGAGCTCTCCATTAATGGGAAAATTGAAATACTGGGTTAATAAACAAAAAACAATCTGGTTTCTCTTTAACAACTCGGAGACTGTCCTATATTCCTTGGGTGTATTTGAGTTACTTGCACAAAAATTAAGGGCCAAAATCAAATAAAATCCCATTTTATTTTATTGTCCACTGGCTCATTTGATCTCTTTTTGCTTTGAGTTGGATTAGATAACTTTGTGAGGTCCAGCCCTATTTTTTCTATGATTTTTATTAACTTCAACCTCTCTGGAAAGTGTATTTTTGTCAGTGTTCATCTGTTCTCATCCTAGTTCTGTGCTGTACCTGTCATTCAAAAAGCTTGGCCTAAGGTAATAAAACATTTCTGAGTAATAGCTAGAGTACTTCATCCAAAGACCCTAATAACTCATGGATTAACTTTTCTGTTGCTTCTCACCTTTCTTCATATCTTACTGTGGAAGGAAGCATTGTATTTGTGCTCTTTTATGTTCTAGCTAATGTATCTTTGTCAGCTACCCAGCCTTGTTTCTGGCTATCCACTGTCCACTTGAAATTTGCTTTTGCATTTGACTGTATGGAGTTTCACCAGGGCACAAGACCTCAGAAAGGTGAGGACACTAAAGAGTTATTTCAAAATATACCCATCTCCATTCCATTTTCTTTCATACCATGCCCACCACCCATCCAGCAGTACGGTGAATGATGGAACTCTTCTCAGTTACATATGGGTTTCCTTGTCTTTCTCTCATATTTCACTTGCTTTATGGTAGCAAGTTTGTCAGGGCTGTATGTGATTTAAATGTTTTCCAGATCATCTCACCCTCATTTATATAGATTACCAGACCTTCTCTGGTTCCCTAGATCTGCGCTGCCTTATCTGAAATTAAGATATATGTACATTTTGCTATAAGTTACACAGCTCTACAGGGCAGTTTGCACCAGTGTATTGCTTAATATCCCAGGTTGGATCAATATGGAGTGGAGTTTAGGGTTTCTTTAAGACTATAAAGATAGAGGATTGAAACTGTAAAATGAAATGAAAAGCAGCTCACATAAGAGCAGTTGTTACAGACTGAATAATGAAAAGAGAGCAAGCGAAACTATGTGGGCTGAAAACTGAACAGAACATAAAGATTGCTTTTTAGAATCCACATGAGTGATGTTTTTGTGATATTTGATAATTAATATCAAGTGGCTCTTAAAGCTGTAATAGTAGGAGCTACAAATATTCTAACTAGAAGTTGATTGGAACAATTTATAAATCCCATGCTTTTGTCCACTCGATTCACTCTAAAAATAGAATAAACCACTTCCTGAGTGTAAAATTAATGTACTTGGCTCCTTTAAGTCATTATCATTATGGTTATTGTGATGTTAGGGGTATATATCTAACTTAAGGTCTTACTGCAGATGTAGGAGGTATGATTTTGCATATGTCATGTCACATACTTTTATATCCAACCATTCATTTGTACACTAGAGGCTGAAATTCATCCTTGGACAGAAGCTATCATGAGGCCTGTGTACCTTAGGACTGTAATAGTGAAACAGCTTTTTGCTAGCAACCTATCCTGAAGTGAATTTCTCCCACAGCACATAAATTCTTAATAGCTAGCATATAATATAATAACATCTGGATTTTAGTTTCAGTCAAAACTCATTTAGGAAAAAACTGTAAAAAAGGTAAAACCCTTATAAGCATAAGCATGTCCATTCATGCTACTTAAAATATGATCCAGGTGAGACTATTAGTATCCATTCAACAAAGCACTTATAGACGTGCTTAATGGGAACTGCTATAATTAAACTGTGCACAGCGTCTCATGTATTCAGCATCCCGCATTTCAAAATGGCAGTGGGGACACCTTAACTAAAGCTTGCTCATTAGTTAAAATGCAGCTGCCACCATTTTGAAACCTGGGGTGCTGCAGCACACTGGAGTGGTCTGATTAGACCACTCCAGCAGACTCAATTAATCAAATCTGCTCCAACACTTTCTAATCAGAATGCATTGGAGCATGTGTAAAAGTGCCTGCTGAGTTTAGTGGGCCTGAGGTACATATTTCAGTACTTTGTTGAATTATGTTCATTAATCTGTCAACTTTTGTCCACAAAAATGATTTTATACATATTTTTTGTTTGGGGCGGAGGGGGTTGTGAGAATTTTTAAACTATCTTGAATGTGCAAAAACCCTGTACGAACTGTATAAATGAATGTGTTATTTATTGCATGGGAAGAAGTGCCCTTCTGAAAATCAGGATATTTTAACTACCTCAGGTTGAGCAATGACAAAAAGAGATATTCAACATCATGAATTACTTTTGAAAAGCTTAAGTCTGTTAGTGTATCAGTGGTGATCTCTCCACTCCAAACACTTTAAGAATAAGAGCCATAATTAAAGAAAAATATGTGTCGTAATTTCTCATCAATTTGAGATGGCAGCAGCTCCCCTGGCCAGTCCCAGTAAGCCATCCTTCTGCATTTTTAATAGAGATACATATGATGATGAATGTGATAAAATGTAATAATTGTCTCTCTTGATTCATCTTTTCTAGCCTCAGTCAGAGGCCAAACTGATAATTGCTATTGTTCCTAGTAGAATGGTGGAGGCTTCTATAGTCTCATTCCTACTGCCATCACAACAGCCTCAAATAATAGTGACAGAGAATTGTAAACTTTGCTCAAATGTTATTAGACTGGGCTTGGGACTTTTACTTTTTATGATGATGCAAATAGGGAAAAGTAGGCATTCTAAAAGAATTTGCCTTAAAAGTCTGAACCAATTTGAAGTAATTCTAGTCAAGTAACATGATGGTATATTTAGTGGAAATATACCAAAAAGTCTACTTTGTATGCCTACCTAACCTTTTTCAGCCCCTCCCAGGAATTTAGATGGGACTAAAGTAGCCTGTATTTCATTTATCTGTTGTGCAATATGAATATCATGTGTATAACAGTAGAAGGAACCAAGGAGCAGTCTGTAGAGCTATGCTAACTGTTAATTTGGTCTACAACTCCCAGAAACCCCCAGGAGCTAGGATGGGGGGGAACCATGGCAGGGACAAGGGAAAAAAGAAGAGGAAGCTTGAGGCTGGAGTAAGGGAAAGCGTGAGCAGTGTGCAGGTGGAACCTGGTCAGCCCTATGTAGGGGAGCACACAGTAGATCTCACTGGCTTGGTCCACCAGGACAGTGGACTGAAGGAGCCGGACTCAGACTTGGGGGGGCAGCTGGAGGGAGGCTGCTGTTTGAGGGTGCCGGGGACTAAAGACTTGTTTGGGGATACCTGCAGAGGTGTGGGATGGAAATTAAGGTGCCGAGTATATGTTACCATGGTTATGATGTTTCTTTACCTTTTAGCTGTTCCTTTTGGCCTGTTGGTTTGTGATCCTAACCCCTGTGATTTTCTATATAAAAGTGGGAGCTCCCTTTTGCCCTTTTCAGATTCTGGGGCTGCAGGGTAGGCACTGTTGCTTGTTTAGTTTGCAGCACTGTAATTTTATTCTTAAAATGACTCAAGTAGAGTGAGTGAGACAGCCATGCACCTTATATCTACAAAAGATAGGACTTTGGTAGTATTGCCTTATAAAAATAGGATTGGCACTGAAACATTTATAGCCTAAAGGTTCTCTCTCTCTTTCCTGTGAAAATTGAGTTGGTTACTTATGCTCTTTGGCAAACACCACACTAATTAAACTAATAAATTAGTGCACAGATCACACTAAATTGTAAGGTGTTGCAAAACCCCATATGGATAGCAAAATAATAAAAAGGGACCTAGAGAATATAGAAATACAAGCAGATAATAAGATGTGGTTCAATCTAAAAAAATGGAAGTTGTGGAATACTAATGCAAAATGCATGAACTTGATAGGAGAATGGTACTTGGAGAGCAGTAACGCTGACTAAAACATCCAAGGAATGCTGATGTAGCTTTGCTGCTGCAGGAAACACCTGCATCAAAACACTCCATCAAACCTCACTGTGTTTTGGGGCTGTATAAGCAGGTGTTTCATAGAAGGGATACTATCTATATATCTGTTCTTCAAGGTGCCCAGCTCCGTTTTGGGCTCAGCACAAATAAATTCATATTCCTTGGAATATAGGATGAGCGTCGTACAGCTGTAGAGAGATGAGCTATATTTTTGTTGTTGTTTATTGTATCATGCATTGATATGGTGCTTTAAATAAAAAGTTCCTACTCAGAAGAGCTTGCATTTGCAGTAGGACAAATACAAGACCACAGATGACTCCTGCAAGTGAAGTACGTGCAGAGTGAATGGGAAGACACTGGCTCCATTGCTCTGCTTCTCAGTTGTGGAAAGTTAGCTGGAGCTGTGGGTTTTAAACAGAAATTTGAAGGGGAAACAGAAAGGATGTTGAAATCAGAAAAGGCTGAAACAACCAAGTTTTACTTCGGCTCGAGCCCAAGTAGAACATAAGAATTTGCATAGGCCTTGGGCTGGCTAACTGTACAAGGGTAAATTGTGCAGCACAGGCAGATGGTCCAGAGGAGAGGGTCAGCTTAAGGAAAAGCCTGGAGGGTTAAGGGTACACAACCCTTCACAGATGTTGAATGATCAGTTACTTAGGAGATGAGGTGAAGAGTAAGTAGAAATAAGGACTGAGGCACAGAGAGGAGCAAGAGTAGTGCAACATCTTGAAAAAGTAGATTATACATTTCCATTTTACATGGAAAGAGTTGAAAAGATAATGTGGTGATTTATTTTATACATATTATATTTTAATGTGGTATTATTTTATACATGGGAAGAGCAGCATACACACCTCTGGAGAATCTAGAACAAATCTGAATATCAGGAAGATGACCCCTGATGACCATTGGGCAACTTAGTGCAGGTCTATTGATACAATTTTAAGATCCAATTAGCTCAACATGGAAAAGTAAGTGTAACCCAGGTGTACCAGAGTGTAGAAGGGGATGATCAGCAGGGCATACGTGCTGGAGATGGAAACTGCAGCTTGCTCACAGTTTTCCTTCTCCAGTGGCTCTATAGAGGAAAACCAGGACACAGCAGCTGAACTATATACATGGTTTATTCAGGGGCAGAATAAAAGGGGAAGGGATAGAATAACTGGATAGGTGATAAGGATAAATATTTGCATATAATATATTCAAGTCAGCAAATAACGGAATAGGTAAGTATCACAGTCCCCAAGATCCACGAGAGAAACCTTGCCCATGGATCCCCAGAGAGTAGGTATGTGCCAACAATCAAAGGGTAAGTACCCCAAAATATAAAACACAACAAGCAGTCAATAAATACTCCAAAATATATGACAATCCCAAATACCTGCCTCCTCTAGAGAAGTCTCTTTTTCTCTAACATAAACCCCTTCTGATGTATGCACTGTGTCCCTCCCCAGTGGGAAACCCCTAGCCCAAGAACTTGTGCTTCCCGGTAAGTAGGGGTCCAGCAAGGGTTCCCAGTGTTTCATCCCCAGCGAGGCAAGTGGCTCCTGCAGCGGGTGCTGTCTCAGTCCCCTCATGGAGTGCATGGCTTGTTCACACACCCGGATGGCTTGGACTTCTCAGCAGGTTGCGGGCCTGGGCTGCCTCGTGCATGTCCAGGGCCGGGGCTCCAGTACAGGCCCACCGCACTGTGCAGCGTGCACTGCCCACAGCCCCTTGCACCCCAGCAGCGGGAAGTAGGGCCCAAACTGCCCCCTGCCCCCTTCAAGGGCCCTTGGCCCATCAATGACTCACTGTGCAGTGGTGTCTGCACCAGTGCTGGCCTTGTGCTGAGGTTGGAGACCTGAGCCGCTTTGAGCAGCTCCCAAGGTCCCAGTCCCTCTCAGACCCTCTGTGCAACAACGCCTGCACTGGCTCGCCGTGCTCTCTCACAGTGAGGGCTTGGGGATGTGGCCTCCTGCCGTTCCCATCTGACAGTGGAGTCTTTGGGCTCTTCAGGGCAACTGGAAGACCCCGCTGGGTAGCCCTTCCTCAGCCCCAGCTTCTTATTTCTTCCCTGTCCCTTGTCTCTCCCCTCCCCTTCCCCCCCTACCCCCATGTGCTGTGCATGCAGCTCCTTATATACCCTTTTGGGGCTCTCCCAATCAGGGGGAAGATGGCCAGTTGGGGGAGGTGGAGCACAGTTTTCAATTTGGTCCGCTCCTTGTCTCGCTCCGATGTAGGGGCAGGAAGGACTCTACCCAAGGTTTGTCCCTTGATGGTCTCTGATTGGTGGGTTTGCCCCACCAATCACTTTGGCAATTCCCTAAGCCCAAGGAACTGGGCAAATATAGGCAAGTCCACCACATAAGGAAAGTTGTCCCCTTTATTGATCTGTATTAGATTAGAAGTTTTCCATGAAAGAAGTTTGATTTGCACTTGTGTTTTGAATATAAAACATGGCATTGCCCAAATCAGCACAAATAACATGTTCTCCCTTATCTAGTTGATAATAAACACAAATGAATGGAGAAAAAGGTAGTATTCATTCCTAACATCAACTAAGCAATTGCTAAGGATTACTGGAGTATCTTGTTTAATAGATATAGGAAAGCACAATCCACACAGATTATGATGTCTCGACAGTTTGTCATTTTTTTTCATACATAGATAAAAATCATTCCCATAACTGCCTGAGAGGAATCTACTTTTAAAGCTGAGCAATATCCAATTTCACCAAGTTGTTCAGAATTCTGATAAATTTTATCTAGGTCTTCTCTGTTTTATTAAAAAGAAGATTGTGATCCATCTGTCTTTTGGAAGAGAATCATTTTCATTCTCTACATGCTCCAGCACAAGGTATAAGTACATTTCCTCTTTCCTACATAATCTGCTGATCACCAGGGATCCTAGTTTTCTCTGATTTAAAAATTGTAAATTCTCTGATTTAAATCCCCCAAATCCGTGATAAAAATTAACACCCCCAGCCCCCCTGGCACTGCTGGTGCCCCTCAGTCCCCTTACAGCCTCCTTAGCCCTCCTGATGCCCCTCACTCCCCCACAACAGTCCCCCAGCCTCAGACACACGTGCACAAACACTGACATCCAGCCCTGCAGGTATGTCTGTGTGGGTGGAAGGGGCGGGGCAAGAGAAAGGGAAGGTGCTAGGGGGCCAGATCAAGAAGGGGGGGAGGATGCCCCTGTGCCCCTCCCAGGAGCAGGGCCGGGGGCTGAGGGCAGGGGTGCCCCTCTGTGGGCTGCACACACATCGGCTGGCCTGATGGGGTGTTCACACACAGTGGCCGCCACTGCAACTCTGCTGCTGCACCCCACACTGCCTTCCCATAGTCGTCCACACGGCTTTTTGGGCAAGCAGTGTGGAGTGCAGTAGCAGCGGTGCAGTGGTGGCCACTGTGTGTGGGTCACACAGGGGGAGCTTGTATGCGGCAGCCCCCACTGCATCATTACTTGTGTCCTGCAGCCAGCTGTACGGCTTCATGTCAGTGTGGGGTGGTGGCAGTGGTGGATGTGTGCCTTCCAGTGGGTGCAGAAGACATACACACGGTGGCTGCCACTGTTGCTGCTTGCCTGTGGAGCTGTGTTATAGTTTAACAGATTCTAGGGTTGGAAGAGACCTGAACAGATCATCAAGTCCGACCCCCTGCCTTAGGCAGGAACGAGTGCTGGAATCATAATACCTCAGCCAGATATCTATCCAACCTCCTCTTGAAGACCCCGAAGGTAGGGGAGAGCACCACCTCCCCTGCGGGAGCCCATTCCAGAGCCTGGCAGCCCTAACTGTAAAGTAATGTCTCCTGATATCATGCCTGAACCTGCTCTCAATCAATTTGTGGCTGTTATTCCTTGTTATCCCAGGTAATGCCTAGGGGAACAGAGCCTCACCTAGTTTTCTCTGGTCCCCCCTGGTGAGTTTATAGACAGCCACCAGATCCCCTCTCAGTCTTCTCTTGTGGTGGCTGAATAGATTCAGGCCCTTTAGTTTATCTTCGTAGGGCCTGGTGTGCTGCCTCCTGACCATGTGAGTGGCCCTCTTCTGGACCCTCTCGAGGTTAGCCACATCCCTTTTGAAGTGCAGCACCCAGAACTGGATTCAGTACTCCAATTGCAGCCTGACCAGCACCACATAGAGGGGAAGGATCACCTTCCTGGACCTGCTTGTGATGCATCTATAGATGTATGACGATGTGCGGTTAGCCTTACTGACCACTTCCTCGCACTGGCGGCTCATGTCCATCCTGGAGTCAGCAATGACTCCAAGATCCTTTTCAGCCACTGCGTCATTGAGAAGGGTGTTCCTCAGCCTATAGGTATGTTGCAGGTTCCTTCTTCCTAGATGCAGCACCTTACACTTGTCTGCGTTGAATTCCATTCTATTCTCATCCGCCCACCTCTGTAACCTGTCCAGATCTAGTTGGATTCTGTCCCTCCCCTCCAGTGTGCCCACTTCTCCCCACATCTTTGTGTCATCACCGAATTTGGACAGCGTGCTTTCTATGCCCACCTCCAAGTCACTGATAAAGATGTTGAATAGTATAGACCTGAGGACGAGCCCTGGGGAACTCCATTGACCACATCCCTCCAAGTCGAAAATGACCCGTCCACCACCACTCTCTGGGTGTGGCCATTGAGCCAATTTGCCACTCATCTGACTGTGTAGGTATCAATGCCACAGTCACCTCGTTTTTTTATGAACATGGGGTGAGAAACAATGTCAAAGGGCTTCTTGAAGTCCAGGTAGATGACATCTACCTCAACGCCCGCAACTAAGGACTTTGTGACCTGGTCGTAAAAGGAAACAAGGTTAGTCAAGTAGGATCTGCCTGAAAGGAACCCACGTTGGTTGCCCCTGAGCATTACCTCCCATGCTGGGCCCCCGCAGATGTGTTCCTTGATAATTTTCTCAAAGGTCTTCCCAAGGACTGAGATGAGACTAACTGGCCTATAGTTAGCTGGGTCCTCTTTTCTCCCCTTCTTGTAAATGGGGACCACATTGGCCCTTTTCCAGTCCTCTGGGACCTAGCTAGAGTGCCACGAATGTTCATACAGCCATGCCAGGGGCCCCGCTATGACCTCTGCCATTTCCCTCAGTACCCTCCAATGAAGAACATCTGGACCTGCTGATTTAAACATGTTCAGCCCCTCCAGGAGTTCCCTAACTAGAGGCAGCCACCGTGTGCAAGCCCCCACATCCGCAGGCCTGGCTCTGCAGACAAGCAGCAATGGTCATGCAAGGTGGTGGTGGTTGGTGTGTGCAAAATGCCCCATCCCCCCACTGGCTGGGCAGCATGCAGCTGCTACCACCAACATCCCATACCACCGCTGCTGCTTATCTAAGGAACCGTGCCCACAGACTGGGGGGCTTGCATGCGGTGCCTGCAGCCGCCATCATACCACCAGTGTTGCCCCACAGCTGGCCGCACAGCTCCATGGCAGCAATGGCAGTGGCGGCATGGGGAGGTTTCGCATGCAGCAGCTGCCACCATGGGCTTGGCTCCACAGGCAAGTGGCAGCAGTGGCAGCTGCCATGTGTGAGCCCCACAGCCACCATCCCTCACCACCACTGCGGAGCTGTGCCCACAGAGCCATGTGGCTGGCTGCGAGACGGTAGTGGCAGTGCAGTGACAGTCGCTGCATGTGAGCCGCCCCCCTCCCCCCCCCATTGGCTGAGCAGCACTGCTGCCATGCCACTTGCCCATAAAGCTGTGCAGTTGGCCATGAGAAGGCAGTGTGGGGTGCAGCGGCAGACTTGTGGTGGCAGCCATCATGTGTGAATCCCCATCAAGCTGGCTGGCATGTGTGTGGCCCACAGAGGGGCACCCCTGCCTTCACTCCCTGGCCCTGCTCCTAGGAGTGGCTGAGGTGGGGGGCAGGTAGGTACTGCGGTGTGCCACCTGGGGCTGGCAGCACCCCTCCACTCCCCCAGCCCCCTTCCCCCCCCCCCCACTCCACAACCCTGCTTACCTCCAGGCTCCAGGGGTGAAGGATGGAGGGTGAGCCTGAGCCCAGCCTTGGCTGACTCAGACACTCAAGTCCCACCCTTCCCCCTCTTCCTCCTCCTTTGGGCAGGGCTGGGGGTTTCCCGCCCTTTCTACAATCAGCTCTTGCAGGCTAGAACTCTGCCAGCCTGCAAGAGCTCTTTGCAAAAGTAGAGAATCCATGGATTTCTGTGCTAAAAGGGGAAATCTGCATTTTCTCTGATAAAAACAGGGAATCCACGGTTTTCTCTGTTTTTCCGTGGGAAACAGAAAACCTGGATCTCTGCTGATCACATATATGTGGATTATTCACTCTATTTTCAATGATTTTTATGAGTCAAGTTTGAATCTACTAGGTTTGGGCCAAGGGCACCTAAGGGTGGCTGGGAACTATATACCACTTTCCCTATATGTGACTTGTTCATGTCAGTAGAGGTTGTACTCCTCGCACCTTTCTTCAGCCTTTTTCATGCTTACGTTGGAGACCCTCATTGGTTAGGCCTGCTTTGGGTTTGTCTCTGTTTGTGAATAGATACTGCCACACATGATTCCTGATGTGTGATATATCTCATCTCTCTACAGAGAGGCTGCTAGCTGTGTTATTATGAAGCCAGGCAGAAGGCAGAGTAGATTTGCATCTTATAGACTAACTAAATCATAAACATGAGTGCCATGTGCACCTGGAGGCTGACAGGGCACAGCAAGCTCCCACAGGTGGTCATGGTATTGTTGGCGGTATGGGGAGCGGGTGGCAAGTGGTGACCAGTGGTCAGTGACCACCTGTAGATGCCACTGGTGGTGTCGGCAGCTAGAGGTAGGTGGCAAGCGACGATAGCCCACAAGTACTTCCAACAGTGTCGGTGACGCATTTTCACAGGGGGTGCACTGCCATGCTCAGGGGTGCACATGCACCCCCTACGCATTGCCAATGATCAGAAATATATAGAATAAACTTTGAAGAGCCCAAGCTCACTTCATCAGATGCTGTGAAAGGAGAGCCTCTCTACCCTGCTCAGTGACTTTTTGGTGTATTTTGTGCCTGAGCAGTTCCAGGAACACAGACACGTCAATAACCCCAATTTTTCCTAAATAGCAGCTATTTCTTCAAACTTTTCTAACTCCCTAGTGATTTAAAAACTGGGAATGAGCAAAGCTATAGAGATTTACAGCACTAAGCAAATTGAAAGGCAGATGGATTTACTCTTTCTACAATATAATGTTTTAACATTTTCAAATCAGAATGAATTTCTCTCTTAAACTGTTTTAAGGTATCTAAATAAAGTAGTGTAGCAGATCCAGTTAAAAAAAAAGTAATAGCTGTGCTATATGTTGATTTATTAAATATTATAAATAGTAGGTACATATATTGAGACCCGATTTTCAAAAATGTCTGGATTATCTGACAAATAACTAAACAAAAGTTTTTACTCAAAGCTAGAGAGAAAGTGATTGAGTACATCTGAAAATAAAGTATCCCTGCAAATGTAAAATATATCTGCAAAATCCCAAACTACTTTGCAACATAATCTTCAGACATAAAGGCCCAGGTTTAAGATAATTTTTTTGTTTTGTTTTTGGTCAATCAAAATCTGAAAACTTAAAAGTTTTTTTTCCTGGAAAACTTCATTTTTTCTTGAAGTTTCATTTTATTTTGAATAGAGAGGTTTTTGTTTATTACAGTAATACAACCCATGTCTCTCCCTCTTCCCCTAATATTTAAATGAAAAGATATAAACTTTTTGAGTAAGATTCTCATCCCCATTTTGGTCCTCATATATTGAGAGAAAGGATCAGAGTGGCATAGAAGGCTGTTGTGATAGGCACCCATTTGTGTTACGACCCTGGGAATTTTTACTGTAGCTGAGCATTTGGGAGAAATAGTAATAAGCAAGGATCCTGGTCTTCTTTATTAACAAATCCAAAATTCTCTGATTTAAAACCCCCAAAATCCATGTTTTCCCATAATTAAAATGAAATGCCACTATATATATATATATATATATATATATATAGGTATCAGTTGAACACAATGTTTCATTGATATATTTACAATTTTAAAGCAATTTGGAAGCCTACCAGTGCCTCAATCACTATAATAAAAATAAATTCTAAATACCTATAAATTTTGGTATTTGATTTTGGGTTTTTTATCATGGAAAATCAGAGCTTCCCCTGCCCACTTTGCTCACCAGGATGCAGATCCAGCTGTGGCTGTCCCCCCGCTGCTTTGTGGTGCCAAGCAGCCTTGATATGCTTGTGCCCCTCAGTCCCAAGCCACACCCCGCAGTGTCAGCACTGCAGGGCACGGGACTGGCAGCCTGGCCAGACCCAGTGCCTCACAACAGCAGGGTGGCCACAGTGGCACAGAGTTGCCACGTGTTGCCTATCCCGCTCCCCCCCCTCAGATTCCCCATAGATTTACCTGCAGGCAGCTGTGGGAGCTGCTTCCATCAGCCTGCCTTTCTGTACTGCTGCCTTGGGTGTGCGCACACACACCGCACAGCCCCTGCCTCCAGCCACCCTCCCCCACTCCCTCAGCCCCAAGCAGCTCCTTGCAGGCTGGAAGTTTGCCAGCCTGCAAGGGGAAACCTAGTTTCCTGTTTCAAAGGGGAAAATCTAGCTTTCCCTCATTTAAGGGGGAAAATCCATATTTTTTCCATGGGAAACAGAAAACCCAGATCACTGGTAATAAGTAACATGCAGCATAGCCCCTGGCATCTTGATCTGAGTTATAGGCTGTGCTTCACAATGCATATCATCACCCTTCCAGATTCTCTGGAAATCTTTTTTGAAAAGTCCTTTTTTTTTTTTTTTAACCAATCCTAGAGTAGTGAAAATGAGGTCCTTATTCACATACTTGATATCTATTATCTTGGAAAGGATACTGAAAACCACCTGAGAAGAGGTTGGGCCCTTTTTTCAAAGGGGCATAGAACATAATATTTGCAGACATTTGAGTCTTACTTTTTTCCAGAATAATAGCTGGATTTAATAGCTATGTTTAAAAGGAATGATGGACCTAAACCAAAGTATCTAGCCAAAAGATATGCTTCATCTCAAAATAGCTAAATCTAAACAGTTATCAGATGCGACTGTAGTGAAAATTTCTCCTTGGAGACTTGTCAGACTCAAGCCTTCAAGTGAACCTGCTGCATCTTATTCGTTTTCATCCTCTGTAAACAAAATCCCATTGCAGTAGAAGGCATGGAGGCTCCACACAGTCTGTTTCAACTCCTCAGGCAAAATCGACATGCAATTTTTTTAAAGTGCTCATGAAAGGCATGTGCATGTATCATCCATATGTCAGTCAGATAAGACCCCCCCTCTTTCTTTTTGCAATTTGATTCTATTAATGCCTGCTATGGTTGGTTATTCATGACAGCTATCTTCTCATTATGGATTCACTGACCTATACACAAAATAAAAATGAGCCCAGCCACCCTAACAGCAAATAAAAAAGCCTATTGAAAATATTGGTACGTTATGCGACTAATTGTTATGGAAGGCTGTAAATATCTGGTATCTTGCCACAAAAAAAGACAAGACCATAACCCAAATCCACTTTTTTGAAAGCCAGTGTGTAGCAAAAGCAGGAGATGGGGAAGGTCCATGCACTGTGCCATCTTTGATCTAGTACTGGATCTGTACTTGTATTGCAAAGGTTGTAAAAACTGTTCTGGTAGACTGGAGAATATGGAAATGAAGATTAGGTAACTGTTTCTAGCACATAATTTTATTAGTCTGAGCTGGGTTCTATCCTGGGGAGTTGGGAAAGAGAGGAATAGAAAGTCAGTTATTTAGTTTTTATCTATAACATTTGGAATACACCTGCAGAGTCAGTACCAGCTTAATTTTAAAAAAAAGTGCATTAAATTCCCCCCTCAAGGCTTGGAGTGGATTTGTTCATTTTATTAAATGGTAGCATTTGTTCAACAAGCAAGTATAATCTATCCTCAGCACCAACCCATCAGAGTTAAAGTGTTTCTACTGAGCAGATTCAGGCTGAGTTTAAAGCTGTTTTATTAGTGCTTGTGGCCTTGTGCACTTAAAGACACACTATGTAATAGCTTGGATCTTTGAGACAACCCTATTTATGACAATAATCAGAGGTACTGCATTATTTTGCCACCTGTCAGAGCCAATGTAAGAATTACTGTTTTGTAAGACACAGTAATTATTCTCCAGGGCAACATATACCAAAAGTCACACAGTATGATCTTGCTAAGCACACCAGTGGCACAGAAAGGCTTAAAGTTTAACAGAGACCAAATATACAATATGGCAGTATACTGGGAGAGAATATAGTAGAAATGAGCCCAACTATTATTTGGGTTATTTATATTAGTAAAGTTACTTACATTCCAGCATGTATGAAGTCCCTGCTAAAAAATAGAGATCAACTATGTATTTACATGAATTTCTGTATTTTGCATATTGCCTTTCAGTATTAATGTCAGAACTCCTACTGGTTTCATGGGCTATGATACTATGAATCTTAAACACTTAAGTAGTACCACAGCGCTGAATGAGAAGTCTCACGTGCTTCAGGTCAAGTGCGAGTTTAAGTGTTTTGCTAGGCCAGAACATTTGGAGGAAGATTTTGCCCGAAGAGTTGTGTTGTTCTTTTTTTCCTGTTCTACAACTCTCCTGACTTTAATGGCGCTCACAGAGATACAGACTCCAACACTGTAGTCAATCTGTATGGAATCCATTGACACGAGTGACATCACTCATTTATGTAGCCCTTCTTATAGGCTTTTGACAGTGCTTACATCTTTAACAGCTATCTTTCTGGTGAATAGAAGAGGTTACTTTCAGAAGATGCCAACCTATGAATAAAGCATAACCTGTAATATCCACGCATTATTTCAGGTGACTTGACTTCCAGGTGGTTATGGTATGCAGCAAGTTCAGTGAATCCCTACTTATTAGAGATGATGTTATTATTTGTCAACTACTTTTGCATCCCTGATTGCGGTACTGAGAAGCTTGTGTTCTCTAATAACTGAGGCTGACTGTCATTTGCTTTCTAGGTATATGTGGTTCCAAAAGGACCAATTGTTTGAATTTGTGTTGGATATTAAAACTCTTCAATAGCTGCTTTGAAGCAACAGCCTTCTAGAAGGTTGTTTCTACTCTGTCTTTTTTGATCATTTCCTTCAAATCTGGCAGAAATAAATGAGAAATATTTGTTTATATAAATGGCATCTGTGCTACCCATGAATGTTACATTTTCCTAGCAATTTAGGTGCTGTGCACCTGAAGTATATTGTCTGTCTGGTTTACACCTACATCTCTCTTTCATTGATACCTTTGTTAAACTTCCATTAACTGCTATGGAAACAAGATCAGGACCTTGGCTTGTGAATGATGTGTACTCTGACAGAAAAAAGCAATAATATCAACATAGCAGTGATGATATTTTTATTTATATATGTTGTTATGGTTGTTGCTAGTACAGTTTGAAGTGATAGACTGACATGTCTTAACACACATGGTTCAAAGGGTGTTTTATTAAGGGAGTTGGAAGAACAAGTCAGTCTTTACCCTAGAGTGTATCTATTCCTTTATCTTATCATATTACTAAACCCAGCAAGTCACTAAAGACTAGCAATGATATTTGTGATACATAGTAATGCTGTCTGTAATCACTTTTGATCTAAAATGTGTGCTAGGTCAACTGAGAAATATATTTAGGAAATTAATGATACATGATGTTAATGTAACTGAGAGCATGAAGGAATTTTTGCCATAGTGTTTGCAAAAATGTCAGTGAAGGCAATCACACAGAGAGGAAAGTCATATTTAAATTAAAGCTCATAGTTCCACCAACAAAGCCAATTAAGGAAAAGCTTCTGAGACCCATATAGTAACATAAATAGTCTGATTTTTGCTAAGTAGGATCTAAAGCAAGGGTGGGCAATTATTTTGACTGGAGAGATGCTTAATGAGTTTTGGTAAACTGTCAAGGACCTCAAGGGTAGCCCCACCCCTTGATAGGTGCCTTGCCCCCAGTCACCATCTTGGGACTGGAATTCCCACCCCCTACCCCTTGACCTTTGCCACTGGAAATCCCTCCCCTTGCCCCCAGAAGTACTCCTTTTGGGAAGCGGGGGAGGGTTACCATCTTGGATCCAGAAAAAAACCCAATCATATGCTAAAAGTCCAACATCTACTCTAACGGATTTTAATTTTATTAAAAAAAATTGTTTTTGCATAGTGTATATAGAAGTGATAGCATTATAACTAAAAAATACAGTCTTATTCTTGTATACTGTATGTTTGGGGTGTGGTGGGGGTTGTGGGGTTTGTGAGAGGGTATGGCTGTGTGTGGAGTGTATAGGGTATTTTGTGGGGTGTGGGTATATGTATATGTGGGGGAGTTGTAGGAATAGGCTATAGGTATGTGTGGTGTGGGGGGATGTGGGGACCCCCCCACAGTGGAAGCTAGAGATGGTCCTCAAGGAGGACCATCAAGTGGCCAGCACTTGTAGGGAAATGATCAGTAAAGCCAAGGCAGTGACTGAATTTAGGTTAGCCACGGGAGTCAAGGACAATAAGAAGTCCTCCTTTAGGTATGTAGGCAGTAGAAGGAAAACAAATGGAATGCCCCTGCTTAACACCTCGGGACAGCTAGCAGCCAACATTCAGGAAAAAACTGAACTCCTGAATGCCCACTTTGCTTTGGTATTTCACTGGACTAAGGGGAAAGCCAAGTGAAATAAGGCTCATAGGGGACATGCCGGGACTGATAGTTTCCCCACTGGATGCTGAGTGGACGCAATACCAATTAGAAAAGCTAGACATTTATAAGTCAGCAGGACCGGATGGACTCCATTTGAGAGTGCTGAAGGAGCTGGCTGAAGTCATTGCAGAACCCCTGGCAAAGCTCTTTCAGAATTTGTGGTGCATGGGGGAAATCCTTGAGGATTGGAAGAGGGCCAACATTGTGCCCATCTTCAAGAAGGGGAAGAGGGAGGACCCAGGCAACTATAGGCCAATCAGCCTAACCTCCATCCCAGGCAAAATCCTGGAAAAGCTTATTAAAGAATCTATGTGTGATACGCTCGCAGAAGGTAAGATTCTAAATGACAGCCACCATGGCTTTGTCATGGGTAGGTCTCGTCTTACCAATCTCATCTCCTTCTATGACCAGGTCTCTCACTACCTGGACATGGGAGACAAGGTAGACGTTATATACCTAGACTTCCAAAAGGCTTTTCATTTGGTATCCCACAATGTCCTTGTGGGAAAACTGGAACATTGTGGGCTCAGCTGCTCAATGGTTCAGTGGGTGGGAAACCAGGGTAGGACCCAGAGAGTTCTCATGAATGGATCTGTGTTGTCCTGGTGTGAAGTCCCTCAGGGGTCCATGATTGGACCGATGCTTTTCAACCTCTTTATCAATGATTTGGATTGGGGAGTGAAAAGCTTGCTGTCCAAGTTAGCGGACAACACCAAGTAATGGGGTAGTGTGGTCATGTCAGAAGATAGGTTGCAGATACAGGCAGACCTGGACAGGCTCAGGAGTTGGGTAGACCAGAACCAGATGAAGTTTAACATACATACAGGCTTGGTGGTGACAGCTTGACGTGCACCACAGCCAAAAGGGACCTAGGGGTAATGATTGACCATCTCATGAATATGAGCTGTCAGTGAAAGGCGGTGGCCAGCAGGGCAAATAACATCTCATGTAAAACTAAGGAAGTGATACTCCTGCCATACTCAGCACTGGTGAGACCACAGTTAGAGTACTGTGTCCAGTTCTGGGTGTTACATTTCAGTAAGGATGTGGAAAACTTGAGAGGGTCCAGAAAAGAGCCACCCGTATGAACAGGAACTTGCAAGGCAAGCCATATGAGGAAAGGCTGAGGGACCTGGGCCTCTTTAACCTAAAGAAAAGAAGGTTGAGAGGGGACTTGTTAGTGGCTTACCGTTATCATCAGAGGAGTGCATCAGGAGTTTGGTGAACAACTGTTCATTAGGGCACCCCCAGGGAAGACCAGGACCAATGGATAGAAATTCCTGGAAGGCTGCTTTGGGCTTAATACCAGGAAAAACTCCTTCACAGTCAGGGTGTCCAGACTGTGCAATAAACTCCCTCCAGAGGTGGTGCAAGCCCCTAACAATCTATGAATCTCCTGTGACGCACAGCCCCTGCTGCCGGTGGCAGCAGCAGCAAGCAGCGGGCCCTCAGGGTGCTCATGGCCCGTGCAAGCGCTGCTGACCAGTGGCACATGGCTGCAACCAGTTCCAGGAGCTGCATGTGGCAGCAAGGAGCAGAGCCAGGCCAGCCCAACTGTTACATGGGGCTCCCCACCCCTAAGGGGAAGCCCCATGCAATGGAGCTGGCTGCCTAGCCCCACTCCCTGGTGCCACGTGCAGCTGCCAGGACTCCATCGGAAGGCAGGGGTGGGGCTCGCCTGCACTTCCAGCACAGTCCCAGGAGCTGCACGTAGTGGCAAGGAGTAAGAAAGGCAGCCGGTTCCTCTGGTGGTGAATGAGTGCTGGAAACTGCAGGCGAGCTGCAGGGAGCCCTGTGTGATAGAGGCAAGCCAGCCTGGCTCTGCTCCTTGCCCCCACATGCAGCTTCAGAAACTGGCTGGGAGCCACGCATCACTGGGCAGCTGCGCATGCTTGGGATACAGGCACCCCAAGGGTCTACCAGCTGCTGCTGCTGCCACCAGCAATGGGGGCTGTGCACCATAGGAGGAGTATGAGGGTGGGTCCCCACCCCTACCACCCTCTCTCACACCCACACACCCATACCCTGCCCACCCAAGCTCCATGTTCCTGCTGCCCACCCTGGGCACAGGCCCTGGGCTCCATACTCCTACCAGGCCCAGCCCCACTCTCTGCACTCCTGCGCAGCTGTAGCTTTTCCCTGCCCACCACTGCTGCTTTCCTACCTAGTGCCTGGAGCAAACGCTGAAGCAGGGACACAAGGAGGAGCCAAGGAAGCTGAGCAGGTCCTCTGGTGCTGCAGCAATGGCAGCAGCAGCCCTGCCAGGAAGATGTGTATGCTAGCCAGGCTGGGCCCTCCTGTGCGCAAGAGTGGGAGCAAGGCAAGCAGGCTGGGCAGGGTATAATTAATTAGTGGGTGTCCACAGGCCAGATGAAATCAGCTGGTGGGCTGAATCCAACCCACAAGCCGCATTTTGCCCACCTCTGATGTAAAGGTTTTGGAGGAAAACGAAAAATCCTGTAATGAAAAAGAAGAAAGGAGGACTGAAAGTCTAAGGTTTTACTAATTAGTTATAGTTTTGGGGTTAAGATGATAAAGTTTATTTCCTGAATGAATTCACTGGTTTCCTTGAGGGAAAGATCCAGTAAGTTGGAATAGGACTTTGTAGGGTCTACATAGGTCAATTCTTTGTCTGGTCCTATTTAACATCTACATGCAGCTGCAAGGTAAACTGGTTAGAGGGCGTGGACTTGGGACAGCATCTCTTCCTATGCTACACCATGTTGGACTACACCAGTACTCTCAATTTTGTCCAGAGCTTAGACAAGATCAGCTCATGGATGTGGCATGACTCACTGAATCTAAGGTACCCATCTACATTTGGTCAATTTAGTGTTTAGTTTAGGAATGCACCTGTGTCTCTCACTGATCCTAAGCGCTCTCATAGCAACACCTCAGAGTAACTATTTTTGTCATCTCTGGCTGAAGACCCTATCCCATCCTAGTGAACAATGACCTAGCTTCAGTGATTCACTCTTCACTAGTAGTGTATGCCCTATCACTGGGCATAAAGCCTTTAGGAATTATGCACCAGAACACTGAAGCACATGTCCTTAATGATGCTGGCCTCCACAATGCTAGCCTCTACCAACATACCAAACTTGCCCTCTATCCCTTACATTGTCTTCCCAAAGAGTATAGACCAGGGCATGAAATCTCAATTATTATCTACAAGATACTGAATGCCCTGACCTCTGAGCATCTAAAAACTGCCTGATGTTTCAAGATGAACATTTTGATAACTCCACACCTGTGGTACCATGGGACTTTCTACAGTAGGAGTAAAGCTCGCCTGTTCAGAAGCCAAACATTCATTGGTGCTGACCTTTGAAAATAGAATGAAAACAAAGACCAGCACAGGCTTCACCACCTTCCAGCCCAAATATAAAGCGTGGTATTCTTTTTACCTTCTGTGACATAAAGCTGCATCAACTTGTGGGTGCACGTGTGTGTATGCATATATGTATATGCTTAATGCAGAACCAAATGCCCCACAGCACACTACTTCTGTACAGATGAGAGAACAAATCCATGACAGATGTTAATCATGTTGCTGAAGGCACTGCTGGGAGGCTCTCCAATACACAGTAATAAGTGAGGTACAAGAAGCTATATACAAGAGCACAGACACTGATATTTGCTGTCTGGTTTACGAACATTCACATCAGTCAGATTTGATAGCTGAAGGATCTGTGGAAAGTGAGCTTAGAGGGGCTAGAGATTTGTCAAAGCAAATTCATTTAAAAAAATACAGAATGTATGTGTGGGAGACTTTTTGCAGTATTCTCTCGGGGCTGTTGCTGCTGGATGCCTACCCCATATATATTCTTGGTCCAAATTGCAAGGGTTTGATAGATCCTGCCTTAATTCAATGCTAGCTATGTGAAGCTTTAAGGAAAGGCTGTGTCATGTTACATTCAGCTGATCTTCTACCATTTCCATCATTACAGTGAGGGTTATCTGCAGTCTTTCCAGATATAATAATTTCAGCTGAGACTGTTTCTTTTCAATGAAGTCTTTTAGGTTACCTAGTAATCAAAGGAAAGGATCAAAAGAAAACCCTGCAAGCAAATTTCACTCTTCAGAGATATATAATACAGAATCGTTCAGATGTTTTGTCTTTTTACATATCATTCCTAGCTATTTATAGAACATTATATGATTCACAGGTGCTAGTCTTTCAGAGGTGAGATAGCTAGCCTGGTCTGCCTGCTAACACAGACCTGGATTACCAGAACCTCATTCCTTTGCTTACAAGCTGATGATCTTGGGTCCATATTTTATCAAAACTGTGGGATGGGGGAAACCTATTTTCTCCTTCAAAAATTAAAAAAGAAAAACCTTTTACTTTAAAAGTAATTCTTGCCTTCCACTCCCAAAGGGGGCAGGTACCCTGCGGTCCAGATCTCTTCCAAGTCAGTCAGGTGCACCATAATCTAAGAGAAGACATCAAATGAAGACAAAAGGCTTGTCTGTGCTTTAATCAGATTGTCTCCTGAAATTGCAGTGTTTATTCATTTTCTTATAGGAATAGCTTTTACCTGAGCATCTTGATTAGACTGGTGATAAATCACAATGTAGCCTATAGTCAGCTCCTATTGTGTAACTCACAGCTAATTTAAGGAGCAGCTGAAGAAAGCTTCTCTCTTTGGGTCTGGCTGATGTTCCTCTGTGACCTGGTTTATTTGGATGAAAAAGGGCTTGGGTGAGAGAGAGAAGGTGCACTAAATTAAGACAGATCTGTACCGCTGAGCAGGCTGAAATTTTCAAAGAGGATTTTGGATTTGGGCATGTCAATCATTAGTAGTAACTCAACAAGACAAAACCCAAACACCAGGAAACGAATATTGAAGAGACTGGGATTTTGTTGAAAAGGTCAAAGGTGCAAACATTGGCAAGTGAAAGTACAGTAGGAAAAGGTAATAAAGAGATGTTTTTCCAAAAGTTGGATTCTAGCCTGCTATTCATAAAAGATATCATCATCTGGGGTTTTCATATATTTTTTCTTATGCGCTTGTTCATATTTTTTATCTCAAAGTACTGAATGGGGAAAGAAGATGGATGTGATACCAGCTGTGCTTAGAGCACTTCAAAAATGCTGCTCACCAACAGCAGGAAAAAGGCTATTTTGGTTCTTGATAGAAATTTAATATGAGAATCACTTCGGTAACAGTGATCCTGCTCTATATGTGTGTGACACTGATTTGTATTTGTATAGTATGATAGCCCCCAGCCCTGATCGAGCCCATAGGTAATTATTAGTAGTAATAAAATCACCCAGATTTAGCACCATTGGTTAGATTCATCATGAAAAGAGAGCCATTTGCAAAATGTGGATGTGTAGCTATATTTAAGTTTTGAATGCAGCCTCTCATATTTCAAAGTTATTTGCTTTCAGCATTGTGCCCCCGGCCCATCTCAAATCGAAATTAATGTTTGGTATCAGTGCTGATATGTGTTTACAGCTTCCATTTACAGATTCCTGGACAGAAACAGCCACCAAAAAGTTATAACCAGTGGCACCTCTCAACTGATCATGGATACTGGCAGATAGCACTGTCTGTGTGACATCTGATGGGCATGTTGTTATGAGGTGCCCTGTGATAGCAATATGAATATGCGTATCTGGTTAATTTTTGGAAATAGGATGACAATATTTCTATTTTGTGCTATAAAATGAATATCAGTGTGCTTTTTTCTTAAAAAATCCCCCACAAAAAACAAGGCCATAAGATCCCATCTAAGGGCATTTCAATTTTTAAAAAATTGCCAGTGATATGCCATAAACCCCAGGAAAATCTTTTAACATCACAGTTCTTCACCACACTGAACACTGAAGTAGTCAAAAACTAAGCTAATTAAACTGCGATGCCTCTTACTTTTCATTCCATATTTGAGAAGAGCTAAAAAGACACAGATACCAGGGAAAAGGCTACTGAGCAGAATTTAAAACTACATGTGGCCTGGAAGTGTTATGAACATGAAATCTTTCTTGCACAAATTATAGACTACACAGTTTTGGGCACCTACATACAAGAAAGATGACAAATTACAGTGAGTTTAAAGAGCCACAACAAAAGTAACTGAGGGGCTAGAGAGACTGACTAGTGGGGAAAGATTAGAAGAGCTAAATATTTTTCAGCTTGCTCAAATAATATCGAAGAGTCTGTAGCTTTTTGCATGTATTTGAAAGCTGTAAACAGGAAGAGGCAGAGGGATTGTTTAGAGTGGTTTTAAGGGGTATAATTAGGAATAATGGGATGAAACTGAGCAAGGGGAGATTTGAGTTGACTACCAGAAAAAATGTCTAACAGTGAGGTCTAATAGACTGTGAAATAGCTTCCCAAAAAAAGTGGTAGAAGCTACATCTCTGGAATGATTTAAAAGCAGTCTGGATAAAGCACATACGAATGAAATGTAAAGGGGAATAGAAAAAGTGATCCAAAACGTCCTTTCTGTCTTTAATGTATGTGAGCCCTCAGTCTTGGACAGCGTGAGCCAACCCCCCTCCCTTTTGTGGTTCCATGGGCCATGTCACTGTTTACTTGCAACTGTATAACATTTTTGGGCAACTAATATAGAAATGTAAGATTAAATATTCATTTTAATATATGGAATCAAGGAGAAAGAGCAAGCATTATGGCTTATTCCTTCATTACATCCACAGTTTGGTGCCACTGTCTTCCTCAGTACTGCCATATAATTGCTACCTTGCCCTGTAGCCGCCCACATTTTCATAGGTGGTCAGATGCACAGTCCTCTACTTGCTGACTGCCCCACAGCTAATCTGCTGCTTGGAGTTCTGGGTCAAGCCAAAGCTTTTATGGCTCCTAATTGGGATTCTCAAAATACACCCTCCCACAGACTTCCCTTCCAAGGATGTCTGATCAGAGCCATTCAGTGTAGGCAAGTGTATCTCTCCATGGAAGAACAGCCTAGTGGTTATCATGATCACTTGTGATGTAGGAGGATAATATTCAAATCCCTGCTGTTTCCTTGGGAGTTGCCTGGCTTTCAAAATCAAAAGGGGTCTGCTCTACCTGATCAGATTATTGATTGGCTGCTCTGGGACAAATCTTTCTTGATCTCTCCTGCTCAAGTTGTTTCTTTTGTAGCAGTTGGACTGGCGGCATTGACTTCCTTACTCAGTGGCTAGGGTATTCATCTGGAATGTGCTTGGATCCCTTTCTTAGTAGTCAGGTTTGCACTGTGTATGTTATAGGGAGGTTGTATGCATAACAAAGGGGTAAGGATTTCACCATCAACAGGCTACTTGGGAATCTGGTGTTGCTGTAGTAAGCAGAGCAACGCCAACATCTTTGTGGATCTGGGCCCTTGTGTCTAACCAACTACCACAGGGACTGTTGGCCTCTAGTTGAAAACTAATACTGTTGCTTCTATTAGGTTCTACTTATGAATTTTAAACCTTATGGTATCTGTGGCTCCATGGATAAAATAAATTCATAAAGATGAATCTGACATTTTCCTGAATTCAATCTGTTTGCACATCCTGTATTCAGTTTTTGGGCACATACTGGCATATAGGTTTACTAGTAGAAATGCTGGCTGAAACAGCACTTTTAAGAGCACACTATAGAAACCAAATTTTGTATTTAGCCATTGCCCCTAAAGTCTTGTTTATATATAGATGTATCCTGATCTAGAAAAGGCACCATTGAAACCAATAGCATGATTCACAACAATAAGGGTTATATGTGTGAGTAGGGGTGCAGTTGAAAGCACTTGGAGAACCTGCAAGAAGAAAGGTGGTATATTTATTAAGGTTGTAATAGTGTCAGTATTAGTGCTACATCCTTAAATCAGAGGGAGATGAAGTCTTTATAGTTACAAAGTCCAGAAACCAGGGTTCTACTCTCCAGTGTTTCCTTCAATAAACCAGTCTTGTTGGGCCTGAGTCCTTTCATCTGTAACACAGAGATAATAATGCTTCCCTAAAGCACAAAGGTGTTGTGAAGTGACATTTGCTAATGTTTGCAACATTCCTCAAGATTCTTGGATGTGAGAGGGCATGGAAATGAAAACTGTTGACTGATTATTGCTATTTTTTCTTCACATGAAGCCAACTGCAACGCAGAGAGATCCCTTTTGGTGTGTATGAAGAGAGAAATCAACCTGGCTTGTTAGTAGTAGTGTAATGCTAAAGCTGACAAATCATGTTGAAGCAAACCTTGGTCCCTGACAGCAGCAGAATGCTCGAGGCAAGCAACAGCCATGTCCATAGAAACAGGAGCTGGCTGAGTGTGAGCTGATGTACTTCTAAGAACAAAAAATATAAAGGTTTCATCTTTAAAAGCTTTATCCTGACTTTAAAAAGTCTTTGCAATGTAAAGTGTTATTTTGTCTTACCCAAACAAATTGTTGCTATGGCATGAAAAGCATGGGCTACATTTCTCTCTCTCTTTTCCTCTTTCTCTCTCTCTCTGTTTCTCTCTCAAGAAACCTTCTAAATCCTAGAGCTTGCTTGAAATTGGAAGCAAACATGTCCATGTGTATTTAAATGTACTCACATGAGTTGTCTCATTAGCCTTAGTATATCTATTACCATGAATTAAATCAAATGTGTAAGTATTTGTAAGATTAGGACCAAAAGCAAGAATCATCTCAGACACCATGGTCATGTAAAGCGCCCGAGGGCCTTGCTACACGTCCAAATGAAAGCTGGATAGAAACAACCTATAGAGTTGTTACACATTCTCAATCATTAACTATAGCTGTTGGCTCTTCTTATAGCTGGATGGACATTTTAATCATGTGATAATTACTTTGTACATGTGGCCAGTCTAAATTTATTGCATGATTAACCAGTTAATTCCGTGGTATATGTAACATGTAGCAGAGACCTAAGTCTAGAGAAAAGATCAAGAGTTGTGTTCCTGCTCAAGGTAAAACCTCACTTGCTTCAAGATTATGGGTGTGGACAAAAAGTGCAGCTCCCTGCTGTAACTGAGAACGCTTTGCAGGCAGAGTTCTGAGTTACAGCGATGCCCCGGATCAAACAGAAGTTCACTGTTGGTTCCAGGGAGGAGAGGAATCTAGTTGGTGGCTTCCAGTCTGCAGCCAGTTTGCCCTACCAATGGCCCTTCCTCTCTCCCAGCCTGTACCTATCCTGTCCCTGTTTCAGAATGGGATGGGGGGATGGGAGGAGAGGGAGTTCATTCTAGGGGTTCCCCAGCCAGTGCTGGAGAGTTGGATGAATGAATTGGAGCCCCTCCAAGGTGGGGCAGTGGAGGGGGGCCCAATACATCTGTCCCACTCTCCAGCAGGGGCTGAAAACCCCCCAGACTGAACTCCCTCCACTCCCTTTCACCCCTCCCATTCTGAAAACAATGATAGGCTGGCAGGCAAGCAGACAGGAGTTACAGAAGATGCTATATTTTGAAACGTCTTCATCTGACCCCCTCATAGAATCATAGAAAATGGGGGTTGGGAGGGACCTCAAGGGATCATTTAGTGCAACTCCCTGCTCGAAGCAGGATCTTCCCAGCCAAAGCTTTGTTTAGCCGGGTCTTAAAAACCTCCAAGTGTAGAGATTCTTTCTGAGGAACTGGGGCCTTGCTCTAACCAGAGATCAAATTAGAAAAGCTCTGGAGGGTCTTTCTCTCCCAGGGTCATTGTTGTACAATTACTTTATTTGCAGCCTCTTCTAGCTCTGCTGAAAGAAATTGTCAAGGTGCAAAAAGCAACCTATAGAAATTACATGTAGACTTATGCCATATGTAGAGTTGTATAATAAAACATATGGTGGACTCCATTTCCCAGCAGCCATTGCTCATGTCACTGCAGCTGGTTTCCATGGAGACCTCAGAAGCAGTGGGCCATGATAGCACAGGGCCAGGGTTATGCGCTGGCAGGGCATGCAGCTGGGTGGGAGCTGCTCCAGGGCCGGGATCTTGCAATGGTGACAGTGTGGTAGAACCAGGGTTCGAATTCCAGGGGAGCTGTCCCCCACACAGTTCTGGGGAATGGAGCATAAAATTCATGAAATTCCAACTTTATGATTGCCAGCTGCAAGCATGGGGTGGTGACACCTGCAGCTGAGGAACAAGAAGCTCCCTGCTTCCCAGCTGCACCCACCCAGCACATAGAAGCAGCAGCTGAGGAGCTGGGAGCTCCCCACTCCCCAGATGCTGCTTCCGCGGGCTCTGGGAATGTAAAAAAATGAGCATTCAGATGGGGCTCTCAGCTACACACTGGCTTTTTAGAGGTCCAGGTGCCATGAGCAGAACATCAGTTCCCTGGGTAATGTAACATCAAAGAGAGGTTCCTTCATGTCAGACTCATGGTGTTCTCCATGGTGCACCTGTGGATGGGGGAGCTGCTCTGTCACCTGCTGTACAGTGCTGGTTTAAAGAGGTGCCCTTTTAAAGTAATGGGGGCTGGAAAAACTTCCTCATCCACAGCTGCTGGCACTAGGCATCTCTCTAAATGAATCAGCTTTCCCTTTCCACCACTGCATATGTCAGGTGCCTTTTAAACCAGCACATGCTGGTGGGAACACTCATGAAGGTTCCTTGCCGTGATATAGGACCTCCACTTAACCCAGGAGGTGCACAGAGTTCCACCAGGGGGAATGCCTTGCTGGACTTGGTCCTGACCACAGGCAACAACCTGGTGAGGGGGCTCCAGGTTCTTGACCACCTGGGTGATAGCAGTCATCGCCTGCTGGAATTGACCATCCAGAGCAGGGTGTCAAGGGCCTGTGTCAAGGGCCTGCAGCAAGGCAGTAGCTCTTGACTTCAAGAGGGCCAACTTCAATGAGTTGAGGAGATTGATAGGAGAGGCACTGGGGTCCTGGAGAGTAGGGGAACTGGGTGCCCAAGATGAGTGGTCGTTCCTTAAGGAGATGATACTCAGAGCCCAAGGGGTGACAATCCCAATGAGAATCAAAGGGGGCAAGAGTGCTCAAAAGCCCCCCAGGCTCACCAAGGGCATTCAGGAATGCCTGATTGCCAAAAAGGAGGTGTACACCCAGTGGAAGGGAGGGGCTATCACCAAAGAGGAGTATACCTCCATCGCTCGGGTCTGTAGGGAGGCTGTTAGGAAAGCTAAGGCAGATACGGAACTAGGGCTAGCATCAAGGATCAAAGACAACAAAAAGTCCTTTTTTAAATACATAGGGAGTATGAAGAAGGCACCGGGTAATGTGGGGCCCCTGCTGGATATGCTTGGCAATCTGGTGGTTGCACCAGAGGAAAAAGGAGACCTTTTTAACAATTTCTTTGCCTCTATTTTTTTTGCAGGGACCGGGACTTTCCCACCAAGATTCAGGACAGACTCAGGAGAGACTCCGCCAGGCCTAGGATCAGGAAGGACCGAGTTAGAGAACTTGTGGATGGGCTGGACTTGTTCACATCAGGAGGTCCAGATGCTCTCCCCCCCAGGGTGTTGAGGGAATTGGCAGGGGTTATGACGGGGACCCTTGCATGGCTTTACGAGCACTCGTGGTGCTCTGGCCAGGTGCTGGATGACTGGAAGAGGGCCAATGTGGTCCCCATCTTCAAAAAAGGGAGGAAGGAGGACCTGGGCAACTATAGGCCCGCTAGTCTTACTTTGATCCTGGGGAACCTCTTTGAGAAGATTATCAAGGAGCACATCTGTGAAGGGCCAGTAGCAGGGATGATGCTCAGGGGCAACCAGCATGGTTTCATTAGGGGCAGGTCCTATCAGACCAACCTGATTGCTTTCTATGATCAGGTAACAAAATCACTGGACACAGGTGTCGCAGTGGATGTAGTCTTTCTGGACTTCAGGAAGGCCTTTGACACTGTCTCTCACCCTATTCTCATTAAAAAGCTAGGTGACTGTGGCATTGATGCCTACATGTCAGATGGATAGCAAATTGGCTGGGGCTGCACTCAGAGAGTGGTGCTGGATGGGTCATATTTGACCTGGAGGGATGTGAGAGTGGGATTCCCCAGGGCTCGGTCCTTGGACCCTCACTGTTCAATTTCTTTATTAGCGACTTGGACGAGGGGGTGAAAAACACCCTATTTAAATTTGCGGATGACACCAAGATTTGGGGTGAGGTGGGCATGCTAGAAGGAAGGGACAGGATACAGCTGGACCTGGACAGGTTACAGGGGTGGGCAAATGAGAATAGGATGGGATTCAATACTGACAAGTGCAGGGTACTGCACTTGGGCAGTAAGAACCAGCAGCATACCTATAGGCTGGGGAACTCGCTTCTTGAAAGCACAGTGGCAGAAAGAGATCTTGGAGTCATTATCGATTCCAAGATGACCATGGGTCGCCAATGCGAGGACACGGTCAGTAGGGCTAACCGCACCTTGTTATGCATCCACAGATGCATCACAAGCAGGGCCAAGGAGGTGATCCTCCCCCTCTATGTGACACTGGTCAGGCTGCAGTTGGAGTACTGCATCCAGTTCTGGGCGCCGCACTTCAGGAGGGATGTGGCCAGCATCGAGAGGGTTCAGAGGAGGGCCACTCGCATGATCAGGGGACAGCAGGGCAGACCCTATGAGGAGAGGCTACGGGACCTTAACCTGTTCAGCCTTCACAAGAGAAGGCTGAGAGGGGACCTGGTGGCTGTCTATAAACTTACTAGGGGGGACCAGTGGGGAATGGGATAGACCTTGTTCCCCTGAGTGCCTCTCAGAGTAACAAGGTATAACAGCCATAAGTTGATTGAGAGTAGGTTCCGACTAGACATTAGAAGGCACTACTTCACAGTCAGGGCAGCTAAGATCTGAACCAACTTCCAAGGGAAGTAGTACTGGCTCCTACCTTGGGGGTCTTTAAGAGGAGGCTTGACAATTACCTAGCTGGGGTTTTCTCTCCTGCCCAGGACAGGGGGTGGGACTAGAAGATCTGCAAGGTTCCTTCTGACCCTACATCTATGAATCTATGGAGCCTGGGATGAGAGAAGCTTCCCCATTTCCAGCTGTGTGCCCAGCATCCCCCAGGGATAGAGCAGGGGGTAGCTGGGTTTAGGACCTGGAACTGCTCCCAGCCCAATCCTACCAATCCTGCCCCGCCTTCTGCCTGACTACTTTATAATGCCAATATGTCTATTTTTCTCCTCTGATATATGCTATCACCTTCATGAAGTCATGGATAGATAAGACTATCACTGGAGGTGTTCAAGAACAGGCTGGACTGCAACTGGTTGTGGATGATTTAGGCATAGCTATACCTATGTTTTTCTATGGGTATTTCCTATGCATCTGAGCTCTGCTGGTTGTTGCATGGAGCTGTGTGGGAATTTTCCCTCCTGCTACGTGTGCCCAGGTTTTTTTAAGCCTTCCTTTTGTAAGGCATTGGGTGTTGACTGCAGCCAAGACTGGGAATTTTGGCTGGGGTGTGCCAGTGCTCTTGCTGGGACTTAAACCCAGAGGCTGCTGGTTAGATGGTCTTGCCTTTTCGCTCAGAATCAGGCATCGCTATATTTGGGGTCAGGAAGACATTTTATCCAATGGTCAGATTGGTATGGACTGTGGGGGGGTTTGCCTTCCTCTGTAGCAGGGAATGTGACCCTGGGATCTCTTGAGCATATATTAACAACCTTTTACTAAAGCAGGATGTTGGCTGCCATGGTCCCCCTGCTTTACCGGTGGGAGGGTAGGGTGTAAAGTTTTGGGTTTTGTGTAGATGTAGACTGTAGATTTTCTAAGAGGTTAGGTAATGGATTTGCATAGGATGGTTTGGATAGGGATGATCTTGCCTCAGGCAGGGGTTTGGACTAGATGGAAGTCCCTTCCAGCCCTACTTCTCTATGAGTCGAAGATTCACCCTGCCGCAACTTACAAATCTTCTTTCCAAATATGTGTCAAGAACTGTGAAAATGTAAAACTAATAATGTCCAATGTCTCACATCCTGCATGGCTGAAAAGGAACAAAGGATTTACCAGTATGTTCTAGCTCCAGTAGATCTTAAGGTCTGATTACAATATAATTCTTAAATATAAAAAACTTGTTCTAAGTTTTGTCAGTTTGTTTTTCTTTTCTTTTCTTTTTCTCATTTTTAGGTTTGTGGCAAATTCTGAGCCCTGGACATGCAGACTTGCAGTCACTCTAGCCCCTGTTTCTATGAGAGAAAGAATAAGAAAAATATGTCTACTAAAATGTTATACAACTTTCCAAAACTTTTCTAAAATATGGGTTTTTTTTCTTTCTGTAACAAGCACCATACTTGCAACAGTTTCAAAAGTCATGGGTATATGACAGTAAGAACTGCTGGATTTTGCTGACAGCATTTAAACAAGAGATAATGTAACAATGAAATTGCCTCTAGCAGAGACAGGAGGGAAAAATCTATTGGGCTGGTTTCCTAGATCTCCCAAATCCTTATATCATTTGGGTAGCACAAATAACTGCCCACAATACTGGGAAAGAAATGGATAAATCTGTAAGCTTCAATTCTTCCATTGCGAGTATCACAGCTATAAAAATTCATTGGAAGTCTCATGGACTAATTTCCCTTGTGTTGAAGTTCTTCATGCATCAGTTCTTCTTGATAATTATAATGACAATATATATTTATTGAGGAAAGTGGAAAATATCTCTCACTGAAGTATTGCGAGTTGGGATCACAGATTTCTTGTTAATTAACTGGGAGAATATTATTTGGATCTCCAAAATATTGTACCTTCATACATTTCTGGTACTTCTCAGCAGAAACTCCTCAGTATTCTGCTGATCATTATTCTAAAAATTGTTATTTTGTATAGAAGAAAAATATTTCCAATAACTTTAAAAATTGTTCTTTTCCACGATATCGAATATGAGATGCCAGTAGAATATCTTATTCACTTATTGCCTTTTCTTGCACATGATTTCCAGCAAAAATTATGTCAGTTCTCTCTATATATCAAAACCAAACTAATATAAATTTAAGATGCTAACCTAAACAAACACAAAGAATATACACTTGTATTTTGACAGATTGTTATATTGTGATTCACATGAACCAGAAAACACCAAGCTAGTGTACCTTGAAGTATCATATCACAGTAGTCATCAGGTGATCTTGTTTGCTTCGACTACTTAATGAAGCACGAATCTATGAAACCACTAGGGTGGTTAAGACATGTAAGTGACTGTGTGAAGATTAAAGCAGCACATCAACACTAAAACAGTTGGACAGTGATGCACCCTGATACCTTTCTGAATGTGACCCCCAGGAGCTACAGCTGCAGAACCCATCATGTCACTTTAGTGACAAGTGTCTACCTAATGTCATTTTTCACTTTTGGAGGTAGTCTGCAGTGACAGGCAGAGGCTGTTTATTGTGGCCCTTCTGCTGCACATTGTTACACTTTACATGTCTTGCTACATATTTGTGATGTCCCAACTGACAGGTGCATGTCTTAACAAGTTCTACCAGGGGCAGGAATTAGTAGACTAGAGAGCCTGAAGCAGTGGAAGCATCTGCTAGAAAGAAAAAACAACATCTTGTATACTGTCAAGTATAATTAGGGTTGCCAGTTGTCATTGCTGAGAGCATTTAGTTAAATAAGTTTCTCTGATGTTATCTAACTGACAAAAAGTCAAAGCCATTCTATAAACTCGCAAGCAAGATAATCACAAAATATGTTAATGGGCTAATCATTTACTGTCAAACAAGATAATTGGTGAGAATGTAAGGAGTTCAATGAGTTGCAAAACCATTTTAATAAATTATTTTTCATGTTGCTACCTTAGAGGTGTGAGGTGTGACAGGGTGTGTCCTTTGATCTAATTAAGAAGTGAAAATATAAAAAATGCAATGCATGTTGTTTCCCTTGTCATGGAATAATATGAAGGGAAGTGTATTCCACAACCCTAGAGTTTCCTAAAAATATCTTTGCCATCAGGTATTGAAGCATTTGTTTCAAACCACATTGCATGTCTAACACTTCTTGTTGTGAAGGAACCTCTTCATATGTGAAGTCAGCAGAAGACCTGTGATTTGCTGTCTCTCAGTCTGCACGCAGGCTGACAATAATTCTGATAGGTGGGAGCTTGATAAGACTCTTCAATCTCATGATGACAATATAAATGCCAGTATTTTAATGATTTCAGTGCTGATCAGCTCATCAGATTAGTGGCACTATTGAGCAAATGAGCAAGTAAATGGCAGATGAAATTAAATGTAGAAGAGTGTAAAGTGATGTACATGGCCAAAAATAACCCAAACTATACCTATACTTTGGTGGGCTCTACATTAGTAATGGCTATTCTTATGTAAGGTTCATTCAGAGCTTTGTGGCTTCTGAAATGTAACAGGTTGTTGCACCCCAGGGCATCTGCATGGTGGAGACCTGGATATAAATGACACCATGTGTCAAATGAGTTAAAGCCAGAAGGATGGCTACTGTGTGTGTGAAATCCCACTCGGAGAGCAGGGCTGGGAGGAAAGGAAATTTCTGTTCTTTTGCAGATCACCTGTCATATGACCATTGTCTTGTTTTATGGTCTGTTGTTTTAAGTGGGGAGATGTTTTTAACATAAATCATAGGCAGATATTGTAGTCAATTGTTGTGAAATGGAGCAGTTCCTCCTAAAGTCAATGGGAGTTAAGCCTGTGTCTGCTAGGGTTGACTGTAGTACTTCATCTGTTCTCTGGCAACAGGCTTGTTCTTGTCATTAGTTTTTCCAACATTAGCTGTTAATGAGCTGTCTGCTCTTTCTGCACATGAGGTGGCAGCACATATTAAGAGGTTGTTGCAGCTCAAGAGTAGGCAACCCCTGGCATGGACACTGGAGTGTGTCACATTTTGCCTGGCACACGCCTTGGAGCAGAGGTGGGGAAGTGGCCAGAGCTGCACTGCCACAACAAGGATTGGGCTTCTCGCAGCTCTCCTGCCATTTGCCCCTGGTGCGCCAACATCTTACAAGTCAAGGTTGATTTTGGCACTCTGCCCAAAAAACATTGCTGCTCCCTGCTGTAGCTATATTTAGTAGGGTGAGGTTGAGGGGTGTAATATTGTCCTCTAGTGATCACCAGCCACCTGCCGACTCTGGATCCTGGGCTCTTCCCTCTCCCTCACCTCCCATGCCTTTGATTTATTCAAAAGTAAAAGATTGGGAGGCTGCCCAAGGCCCCAAGGGCACAGCTTGTCCAGTCTCTCTCAATCTCTCAGTATCTTTTGATACCCAGTGCCTTAAGGGCTGAGTTTGTGGCCTCTGATCACCCCTACAGCCATGCCCATGCCTCACCAGTGATATCAGTTATCATTTCAGGCTGGCTTCACCCTTCACAGCCTTGTTCCCTGCTCTCTGGCTGGCACCTCTCAGCCTGGGTCCACCATACCAGACTTCAGTACTCCAGCCTCTCTCTCCCTCCTGCTTTTCTGGTTTGGGCAAGTTAGCCCCTCTGAGTCCCATGTCCCTGCCCCCTGACAGGGCTTCCTGACATGCCTCTCTGGCACTCTGCGTCCTCCATGCTCCCTAACAGTCCCAGTTCAGTCCACTGGTTGTAAACTACAACATAAAAACAGGCGAGTGGCTTAACTAAATCCTCCCCTTGCTGGGTATGTAAACACCATGGAAGGGAACAAAAAGGTACGCTGTGGGTTTAATGCTGTCACCCGTGCTTGGGCAGCCAAGCAAATGGAAGATGAGATGTCTCTTTAAACAAGCAAAGTCTTCTTCCCCTTCTGGTAAATGAACCCTTGCAACCCGGGGTGCTCACCATCCTGCTTCCCAGGGTTTAGCTCTGGCCTGGGTCTCCTGGGCAGTCACTCTCCCTCCAGAGGACTGGGCTCCCTGCAGGGATATCCCAAGCAGCACCTCCTCACTCAGAGCTCGGCTCTCTGGCCACCTCTGCCTCAGAGCATGCCCTTATCTAGCCCCATCCATTACCACACCTGAGGCTGCTGAGTCACCGGATCCCAGGTGTTTGTTCTTTTTAAGTTTGTGAGCTGCTCTGCCCTCCCTGTGGCTGCCTACATTTATGGTCTACAGTCCCTTATCTTGGTTGCTTGTTTGCCTACACAGTGGCCATTCTGGCGTGTTTTCCCGTTTCTATAACAGCAGCCTCCAGCTCCTTGTTCCACTGTACTTACATATTTTTGCCAGAAATATTTAAAGTAAATAAGCTGTTTTGTCCTTATACACGCATTACATGCCTTCTCCTACAGTTGAAATGAACCTATGGGCCAGACTCTATTCCTCCTGTTAGGCATCTGAGAGGAGCAAGGTGCTTAGTGCAACCATTGCACCCTGTTCAAGTCCTAAAAATGCATCAATGCATCTACTTTTGGAATACAGTGCCACCTAATACTAGAGAGTGAGTCAAAGAAAAAGCAGCATGTGGGAGGATACCTATAACAGTTTTCAGGGACTTGAGTCGGGTGGTATAAAATCACACTTATGGGTCTAAATCTATTTACACACCTAATTAGTGGCATAGGACCTGTCCCTATATATATCTTCAAGATAGAGAGACGCATAGGAATTATGTGTTGATGTTTATTCTCCATTTTGATGTATGCAATAGTACAGTTTATTAAAGAAAATATTATTAAAGAGGCCATTCTTAATGGATTGGCCGACAGCAACATCCTGAGGGATAGCCAGCATGGGTTTGTTGTGGGTAGGTCTTGCTTGACCAATCTTATTTCCTTTTATGACCAGGTGACCTATCACCTGGACAAGGTAGAAGAGATTGATGTCATGTATCTTGACTTCAAAAAAGCCTTTGATCTGGTATCCCATGATCACCTCTTGGCAAAACTGGCCAACTGCGGCCTCGGGTCCACCACAATCCACTGGCTAAGGAACTGGCTCCGTGGTAGGACCCAGAGGGTGGTGGTTGACAGAAGTCAATTGTCATGGTGCCCTGTGACCAGTGGGGTCCCCCAAGGCTCTGTCCTTGGACCCATGTTGTTCAACATCTTCATTAATGACGTGGACATTGGAGTGAGAAGTGGACTGGCTAAGTTTGCCGATGACACCAAACTCTGGGGAAAGCATCCACGCCTGAAGACAGGAGGGCGAACCAGGCTGACCTTGACAGGCTCAGGAAATGGATGGGTGAAAACCTGATGGTGTTTAACACTGAAAAATGCAAGGTTCTCCACCTTGGGAGAAAAAGTCTGCAGCATGTTTATAGGCTCAGCAGTGCTACGCTGGTTAGCACTACAGATGAAAGGGACTTGGGGGTCATGATTGACCACAAGATGAACATGAGCCTTCAGTGTGATGCTGCTGCTAATAAAGCAAGCAAAATGCTGGCTTGCATCCATAGATGCTTCTCAAGCAAATCCCGGGACATCATTCTTCCCTTGTACTCGACCTTGGTGAGGCTGCAGTTAGAGTACTGTGTCCAGTTTTGGGCTCCACAATTCAAAAAGCATGTGGAGAAGCTTGAGAGAGTCCAATGAAGAGCCACGCGCATGATCAGAGGTCAAGAAAACAGACCTTACGACGACAGGCTGAGAGTTATGGGACTCTTTAGCCTGGAAAAGCGCAGGCTTAGGGGTGATCTGATGGCCACCTATAAGTTTATCGGGGTGTTCACCAGGATCTGGGGGAATGATTGTTCACCAGAGCGCCCCAAGGGATGACAAGGCTGAATGGTCACAAACTCCTCCATGACCATTTCAGACTGGTCATAAGGAAGAACTTCTTTTCTGTCCGAGCCCCCAAGGTCTGGAATAGCCTGCCACCAGAGGTGGTTCAAGCACCTACATTGCATGCCTTCAAGAGAAATTTGAATGCTTATCTTGCTGGGATCCTATGACCCAAGCTGACTTCCTGCCCCTTGGGCAGGGGGCTGGACTTGATGATCAGAAAACAACAGAATGCAATTCAACAAGGAGAAATGCAAAGTGCTGCACCTAGAGAGGAAAAATGGCCAGCATACCTACTGCCTAGGAAATGACCTGCTTGGTGGCACGGAAGTGGAAAGGGATCTTAGAGTCCTAGTGGACTCCAAGATGAACATGAGTCGTCAGTGTGATGAAGTCATCAGAAAAGCTAATGGCACTTTATCATGCATCAGCAGATGCATGACGAACAGAACAAGGAAGTGATAATTCCCCTCTATCGGGCGCTGGTCAGACCGCAGTTGGAATACTGCGTGCAATTTTGGGCGCCGCACTTCAAGAGGGATGTGGATAACCTGGAGAGGGTCCAGAGAAGGGCCACTTGTATGGTTAAGGGCTTGCAGGCCAAACCCTACGAGGAGAGACTAGGGCATCTGGACCTCTTCAGCCTCCGCAAGAGAAGGTTGAGAGGCGACCTTGTGGCTGCCTGTAAATTCATCATGGGGGCACAGAAGGGAATTGGTGAGGTTTTACTCACCAAGGTGCCCCTGGGGGTTACAAGAAATAATGGCCACAAGCTAGCAGAGAGCAGATTTAGACTAGACATTAGGAAGAACTTCTTCACAGTTCGAGTGGCCAAGGTCTGGAATGGGCTCCCAAGGGAGGTGGTGATCTCTCCTACCCTGGGGGTCTTCAAGAGGAGGTTAGATAGGCATCTAGCTGGGGTCATCTAGACCCAGCACTCTTTCCTGCCTATGCAGGGGGTCGGACTCGATGATCTATTGAGGTCCCTTCCAACCCTAACATCTATGAATCTATGAATCTTCCGAGGTCCCTTCCAGCCCTTATGTCTATGAAGTCTATGAAGTTTAGTATAAGATCTTGTTAACAAGATAGTATAAGTGTCTAGTTTTGTGGCATCTTGGCAACAAGAAATTAGCTAAACAATAGTGGACAGGCTATGGTGCGGCTAGATGTGTATTTTTGTATAGGATCTGATGTACGTAAAATGTATGTATAATATGGGCCTGTTGATACCTTTCTTTTCATCTATTCCTTGTTGTCTTGTGTTGTGAACTTTTCAGGGACAAAAGGTGCCTGTACATGTAATTACAGTGCATGAGAGAAGACCCTATTAATCGACTCTGCTGAAGTGTGTTAATTAGCATGCTCCTGCCAGCCTCCAGGACTCATGTATCAGTGTCCTTGTACTTCAAAATGCCAGTGAGGCATTTTAACTAAAGCTTGTTCAATGAGCTTTAGTTAAAGTGCCCCACTGCCATTTTTAAGCTTGGGGACACTGATACATGAGACACTGTGGGCACTTTAATTAAAGCAGCTCTCAGAGTCGCTTTAATTAAAGCTTTCCCCCCCAGACCCTCAAAGCACTGTTAAAACATCCAAAGTCTCTCCATGTGCAGCGTAAGAGACAGCTGACTCTAGCTGAAGCCTTTGGGGCTACTGTAATATACTGGAAGCAACAATAATAACCAAGCACTAAAAGTGCCAAATTTTTCAAGTAGGGAGGCAGGGCCCCAACAGGCTCACTCACTCCCAAGAAATTGCTTGACTTATGAGCAAATTTGCTGTAAAAAGTGCAAAGTAGGAATCATTGTAAAGGCCCCCCTGGGTGTTATATAGAAATAACCTTAAGGTTTTCAGAAGACAAGACAAATCCTATTGCTGCATAGATGGGACCTAGATTTGAAGTGTTGAACTATTTGTTATTAAAGACCAGATGGCTCCTCTTCACAGAAATAAAGATGAGATGTGAGGGATGCTGCTTAATTAATTACATCATTATTACCTTCATGTCCCTGGGACAGCTCTGTCCAGCAGGACAGGGCATATATTCACTGCTCAATGTGTACAAGGACTCAGCTGAGCCTCACCAGCTCTTTTATCAGTTCAGGTGATATCTCTGCCTTTTTTCCCTGCACTCAAAGGAAGGGGAGGAGTCTTAAAGGAGCCAGGACTGTTTCTTCCTGCCCAGACAATCCACCCATCACCACTAAGTGTGTGGAATGTGTTTTCAAGAGCAATGACATTAGGCTTCAAGTCTTAGCAAGATTCTGACACTGATGTTCTGGTTTGTCCTAATAGTCCTAGTGTCGTCATTTAGATGTTAGTGCTCATTTCCTGTGCTTGCCTAATGTCTAATGTTGTTTGGGAGGGAGAGTTGAGATGGAAAGGATCCTTAGAAAAACTGATGCCTGCTTAAAGTCTGTGTGTGACAGTTATAAATAAAGGAGGAGTGACACAAGGCTAAGGGGTACAGCGAGGAAGTTCATGATGTAATGTTTAAGGAACACTATTGGCTTATTTAATAACAAAGAGCTCAATTCAGGGACATGGTAGACAGGAATCTGGACTAAATGATTAAAGAAACATAAAAAATGAATGGAGAAGGGTGAAGTAGAACATGCAATACAACTAGCAAAGGAAGTAGTAGAAAAAAGCAGGTTCTTTGAACATACCCTAGCTGGTCTAATGACCTTGCTAGCTGTTCTTGGCTTTGAAACCAATTTCAGCCCTTTTGTTAAGATAGGATAGATGATGCAGTAATGATCACTTTTCAGTATTCTGCAACCCAAGTCTTATGTAGCTGCAGGGTTGTTTCAATATTTGCAGGCTTAGCGCCCTGTCTAATGGAACTTAGGGTGTTTACTGTCAGCAAAAACAACTCTCCTGCCTCCTGTCTCTTCCCTTCTACCCTACTGTGTCCTTAGCTGCAGGGGGAGAAGGAATCATGTTGTCTGTTTCAAGAGCCATCTTGATACAGGTCAATTGCATCATACGCGCATTTAACTTATGCAAATTCAACTATACATGGGGTGGGAGGGGGCAGGGCTTGAGTTTGCACACAGTGCTGTCGCTTACCTGGAGGCCCATTATGGTGGTGACGGCCACTGCCTCCAAAACCTCCTGTTGCCGCCATGGAGCTGTGACCAGAGCTCTGTGGCTGGCCACCGGGCGACAGTGGCAGCATGGTGGTGGCCAGGTGGCACGCAGCCATCCCCACCACCACCCCACGCTGCGCCGCTGCCACCGGCTGCACAGCTCTAAGCACGGCACCGCGTGCAAACTCAAGCCCCGTCCCCCTCCCACCCCACGTATAGTCACCGATTTTTGCCTTATGTGATTTTTGCCTTACACGCTGACTTCAGAACCTAACCCCTGCATAAGATGCGACTCCACTGTACTGCAAGCTCTGGAGGGAGCTGTGCCCAGCTGCCTGAGCCTTTGAGAGGGAGGGGTTCATACATGAGTTTTGTGGCTCCAAGAGATACCCAAAAGATCCTCTTCAAGGGAGAAAAACAGGTTCTTTTGATAACTCCAGGGGAGAGTGTTCCTAGGGTTGCTGGTTAAATGTGACAGTGAACATCACTGTTCAACATCAAACTCTAGATATCTGTAAAAGTAAATCACAGAAGCCCTTTAAAACTACTGTAGGGAAGCAACCACTACAGGAAAGGAATCGGAAGAAGAGGGAAAGAAACGCCTTGATTATTTTTTTATTATAAATGACCAGTCTTATACAACGTAGCCCTTTTCCTATAGGACACTTGCCTTCAATTTGGAAAACTGCACTGATTAACAGGTGGGAGGTATGATAACAAGGGACCTGAGTTTTCCGCTTGCCATGGGAAAACACAGTAAAAGCAGGTTTTCCCTTTTTACATTTTCTCTTTTTAAGGCAAAAACCCTTGGGAAATGGCAGGTTTCCCCTTGAAGGCTGGGAGAGTTACAGCCTGCAATGGGCTGGGGAAAGCAGGATGGCGATCAGGCAAGGGACACCATGTCCAGGTGCGTGCATACATGTTCAGGTGGCAGCCAGCCAGCATGACAGCAGCTCCCACAGCTCCCCGCGGATAAGTCTGTTCTTGAGGCCCCTGTAGGGAGGGAGGGAGGGAGGGAGTTGGGCAGGGTTGGGGCTAAGGCTGGGGACACTGCCCAGCCGGGGCAGTGAGTGGGCTTGGGATTTGGGGCCCAGGGCCAGGGTGAGAATGTGCAGCTGCAGGGCCTCGGCAGGAGGGACACAGCTGCAGGCAGCTTGTCCAGGGGTGGCAGGGGGGCTGGTTCCCCACCACTGCATGTACTCCCAGGGAGCATGTGGGGTGCCTTGCTGTCCTTCCCCTAGGGCCTCTGTGGCCCAGTGAGTGGGACCTGGTGCAGCAGGACAAAGTGGGGTGAGGAAGCTCAGTGCCATCACCAGAAGCCCTGAACCACCATGATAAGTGCACACCTGCCCTGCCAGACCAGCAGAAGTGGGTATGGTGGTGTGGAGTTGTGCCCTCTACTGCTGCTGGGTGGGCAGGGGGCATGTCACCATATCAACATGGGGCTCCCAGCAGCAGCACCAAGCCTCTCCACCCCACTCTGCCCTGCCATGTCAGGCCCTGCCAGCTAGACCATGGAGGCCATGGTGGGAGGGTAGCAGGTCAGGGATCCCTGAGCCCACATCAACCAACCCACCCCTCCCCCCCAACAGGGTCCACTCCAGCCATGCTGCCAATGGGGGAGAGGAAGCTGGGCTCTGCACTCCACTCTAGCTGAAGCAGCCAATGCAGCCACTGCCTCTCATGGGTGGCAGCCAGGTCTTCGGCACTGCTAGGGGGGCAGGGCAGGTGCCTGTGGACTCAGGTCCCTGGACCCATACCCCTGGGCAGGGCTGGGGGACTGGGGAGTTGTGGGTGGAGTGAGAGGGGCACTATTAGGGCTGGGGGGTTGTGGGTCAGGAGTGAGGGGCACCAGTAAGGCTGGGGAGCTGTGGCTTGGGAGTAAGGGGCAATGACATGGGCAGGGCACTGGCATATCAGGGCTGCTCAGTACCACAAAACAGTGGGGGTGACAGCTGCAGCGGGGCCTGCATCCTGGTGAGCAAAGGGGGCAGGGGAGCTCTGATTTTCCATGATAAGAAAACCAAAAGTGAATACCAAAGTGTATAGATGTTTCAAATTTATTTTATTATGATGATAGAAGCACTGGTAGGCTTCCAAACTGCTTTAACATTGTAAATATATCAATAATCATTGTGTTCAGCTTATACATACATACATATATATATATATATATATATATATATATATATATATATATATATATATATAGTGGCATTTCATTTTAATCATGGCAAAACATGTTTTCGGGTTTTTTTAATCAGAGAATTTGTAGTGCTTTTTAATCTGAGAAGTTGTGATTTTTAAATTGAGAAAACCAGGATCCCTGATAAAAACCATAAAAGGGAAATGACTTTCATCTCGGGGCAAAACTACCAAAACCACAGGATGTTTTGTGAATGAGAGCTCAAGAGAAAACTATCCATTAACCTTACCTGAGCTGTAACTAGGAACCTAAGGGCAATGCTGTAACATAATATATACATTATGAGTCATTAATAACATTACTGGGAATAATACATAATCTCCCTGTTTTGTTAGGTTGAAACAGGTATACAAAGAGTCATATGGAAGCACTTTATAGTTTGTTTAGGGATAGAGCTGTAAGTGGTATGAAACAGCATCCAGTTCAAAAACAGAAAGAAATCCTGACCCTATTAATTCTAGTGGAACCATGATTTTACTCAAAAGATTGTAGACTGAAATAAAAAGGGCAGATTTGCATCCCCTGGAACGTGTTTAAAATCTGCTAGAATAGGTAAAGAGGTGTAATGTTTATAAGAAGGGCTTTGAAATAGAAAATGTATTGTGTTCCTCTTAGGGAAGCTCTTTATTCTTGCAGATCAGATTTGCCATTAAAGCAGTCTGAGATGGGTTAAATTCTTGAAAGGAAATTTTGAAATGTAATTAAAGGTTATTTTATAAAGGTTTCACCCTGTATGTTTTTTGAGTACTCAAGCACCAGTGTAGTTATAAGAGCCTTTGCTGCTTAAAGTAAGGATATTATGTTAATTTATATTTAGCAAAAGTTGCAATGATAACTTCCAGAAGTGATGCTGAATGGTTGTGTAGCCTGGGTATACTGAGGGGTATGCCCTGTCCTCCAATGACAGGGGTGGTGGTCAGGCAGGGTGCTGAGGAAGGGGTCAATTACTAGAGCAGCTTCCTCCCCTCTCTATAGAGCTAGGCCGAAACGAAGTACTTAACTATGTACAATTTATTACAAGAATAAATATTGACACTTAATATAAAATATAGAATATTTACAAGGCTTAACATATAATACTATATATAATATTCCACAATTCACCTATCATACCAAATATGAACCAAATAACTTACAACCTATACAACACAATTAACGCATAGGGATATTAACCTATATAACCCAGGTAAATTAACAATAATATTTCTTTAAACCTTCACAAATAACAATACCAATATACACATTGAGGCATTTGTGCCCGCCTCTGCTCTACCAGGTGCTCTCGTGTGGCCTTAGCCCGGACTATCGATCGAGCCTGTCCTGGGCTTGCGAGTGGACCCCAAAGACTACCCTGGCTGACGTCAGGGGATCCCTTTAACTCATCTGCCACGACTTTGAATGGTACCTCAGTGGAGGGGTTCTCCTTTGAGGCAGCCTCCATGGATGTCATGCTGCTCAGCGGGCACTCACGGGGCTCTGACCTTCCCTACACCCCAGCCACTCGCCACCTTAGGTCGCAGGTCTTCTGGCCCTTTGGCGTCCCTGCCTCCACCCAGCTTCTTCCCGTGGCCCTCCAGCCACAAGTCTGTGTCCCCAGGTTGCGGCTCAACATGAAGACTTCGAGGCCCTCGGACCTGGATCCAACTAACCTGTATCCCTAGTGCCCTTTCCCAACCACTCTGTGACGTGTGCAATCCCCACCACCGTGACAGCCAAAGCAATGCGGCCAGTGGGCCAGGAGGCCATGAAGAGTGCCCTTAACCTATGAGCCCCGTGGTTTACGTACATTGGTTCACAACCCCCCAACCCCGGTTGATTGCCCCACTCGGTATGGAGTCCTGGTCAAATATCCTTGGGATGTAGTGGGGCCCGTCTGCCGCTTAATCCGTCCCTGCTTGGGGTCTTCTGCTGCACTGCATGGCGATCCCCATTGGGGTTCTCCTCAGTCACAGCCTTGTTACTTCCTCTCCGGGGCTTCCTTGCTGGCTGTCCAGTTGATGCCTCCGTCGACTCTGCTGCTGGCTCCTCTGCCAGTGCAGCTGTCAATACTTCCGCCGGCCCCTCTGCCGGTACCGCTGCCAGCTCTGCTGCCGGTGCTGCTGCTGGTGCCTCTACTGGCTCCGCTGCTGGCCCCTCTGCAGGCTCTGCTGCCGGCTTCTCTGCCGGCACCTCCGCCGGCTTCGCTGTCGGCTCTGCTGCTGGCTTCACTGCCGGTGCCTCCCCAGGCTCCACTGTTGGCTTCTCTGCAGGCTCTGCTGCCGGCACCTCCGCCGGCTTTGCTGTCGGTTCCACTGCCAGCTTCTCTGTTGGTGCCTCCCCAGGCTCCACCCATGGCTTCCCACGCTGCCCAACGCAGCAGCTGCGCCCCTTGGGGTGTGGGCTTTCCCCCCGAGCCTCCGCTCACTTGCCGCCCTCCTGCGCCCTCGGGGCAGCTTTTTATCTCCACTGGGTGGCATCTCCAGCGGACGTCACCCAGCCCCAGCTGAATATAAGTGCGGCTGACAAACCATGTGGGTGGTTTCGCCGCACACATTTCACCATGCCTTTCACACCCTGCAGGAGGTAAGTGGGGGCTTTCTTTCGCTCTGGCCTGGGGTCCTCCTGTAACCCCGGCTCCCCTGGGAAAGCATTAAAATACATAAACCATATAAACCCCCTTAAAGAATACCCCTAACTCTATAGCCCTTAACACAATGATAACCTCAAAATAGGAAGCGCACTCAGCACCTGCCCAAGAGGTTTCCCTGAAGTTGCTCCCCTTTAGGGCCCTGGGATGTGGACATGCCCCACCTGCAATGGAGGGTGGAGGTGGCAGACCCTCCTCACCCATGTCAGCCTCCCCTGCGGGGCCCACTTCCCCAGTGTAACCTTCCATGCCTCTCCCCCAAGCATTGCACATTTGGGTTCTTCTCAAACCTTGCCATGGCTTCTTGGGCTGCACGACCAAGGTATTGGGAGTGGCCTTGGGTCAGTTCCCCAGGGGTCTCTCCTGCCATGTCTTTAATGGTAAGTCATTTTCTATTGGGAGGATGATGTCTAGTCCTGCCTCCCCTGGTACTTTCCCTCAGTCATCCTCGCAGTTATTTCTTCTTGGGGCTCTGCCTCCCTTATACCCCGCCTAGTGCCAACCGTGATGTTGTCCGTCAGGGCCGATGCTCTGGCCTTTCCTGGTGCTTGGTTTCTTAGGGGCTGCAGTCATTGGCTACTGGTGATACTCATACTGAGCATTCCCCACGGCCCTTCTTTGCTCTCAGCTTATGCAGAGTCTGACTCTGCCCGGGCTCCAAGCCTCCTTGACACGTTGTTTCCTCCCTGTGTTCAGTACCTGCTGCCTGTTGTTCGTGTCAGGGCTCCATCCCCATTGTATCTGCCAGTGTTCCAGTTGCTGCTGCTGCCGACCTCAGTCCACGCTGGCCCCGTGAGTGACTTCTTGGTTCCTAACTGGCCCAGTGTTCCTTTTGTGCTCCCCTTCTGAGGGAGCCCCACATCCCTTCACCAGGATCACCCAGGTGCTCTGGTCCCTCCGGGCTGGTTGGGGACACTGCTTCTGGTCCCCACAGCTTCCCTCCTGCCGGGTCTTTTATCTCAGCACTGGGTGTCTGCCCAGCCATTCCCGGCCCCTCCCAGCTCTGCCACAGGTTTTTCCTTTGAAAAGTGGCAGCACTTTCACCGCAATTGGCTCCTGGCATGGTGTCCTGCTGCCTCTCTCCTGACGTAGGTAAGTTTCCACCACATCCAGTAACTCATGCATCCTCTCTGGAGAAGTCAAGGCTTGTCCCCTGGTGGCTGATCCCACAAGATCCTCTCCCAGTGGTGCCTTCAGCTCTCCTTGATGGCCCAGCGCCCCACACTGGGCACCCAGGGCTCTCTCTCTCTCACAGGAGCCAAGCCCTTCCAGTCTCTGGCTCCCTGGTCTAACTCCAGGGGTTCTCCCCTTTCCTGGGCCCTGCTCTGGGTACCAGGGCTCTTTTAGTTAAAGGTGGAGTCACAGTGCGGGGCTCCGGTCACTCGGCTTAGGGCCAGGGCTAAGGTGAGCGGCTGTGAGTTGCTTCCAAGGTGGTTCTCTGTGCGCCAACCTGCACACTGGGTGAGGCCCAAGCAGCTATGTGCTGCTCCCAGGGCTGGCTCTCCATGTGCTGATCTGCACACTGTGTAGAGCCAAGCAGCCTTGAGCTGCTCCCACAGCCAGCTCTCCATGTGCCAATCTGCACACTGACTTCCCAGCCGCTTGCCAGGTTTGCAGGCTCAAGCCGCCTTGAGCAGCTCCTAGAGCCTGATCCCCATGTGTCGATTCACAGACCGCTGAATCCGAGGACGGCTGTTTCTGGAGCTCCTCTCTCCTCACTGTCCCTTGTTGTCTCTCTCCAGTGTGCTGTGCATGATCCCCTTTTATACTCTTCAGGGGCTTCAACCCTGAACTTCTCCGGACCTGACGGCACAGTTCCAATTCAGGTCCAGCTGCTTCTTGCCCCCTCTCTTTGGAAAAGGGCCAGGCATTGCTTCCCTTGTGCTGCCTCCAGATTGGTGGGCAGGCTCCACCAATCAAACAGCAGACCCTTGAGGCAGGGACTCAGCCCAAGCCCCGAAGAGCTAAGCCTGCTACAATTGTTTTTCCCTGTCATCTTATTAAAAAGAAGACAAAATAAACTCAGGAAAGTGTCTGTTTTCAAAACAAAAGTACAATGGTTGTAAAAACCTCTCAAATCAATAAGCTGGATTTAAATGATCTTGCAAAAAAACCAAACCAAACCAAACAAAAAAACCAAAAGAAACCCCTCTTTTTTTGTGTTACTGAAAAAAGTAATTGAAGGGCTTAAAAAAGCCAATGAGTTCATTGTGTTTGTGGGAAACTGATAAAGTGAAAAAAGGCAGTGAGAGCAGAGCAGTCCTGCAATCTCACTCTTTTTTATTTTTTATGTTTTCAAGCGTACATGGTAACAAGCTAATGCAGGATCTTGATTGACCATACGAAAGCTCTTGGCATTCAGTGACAAGATGGAATGTACTGATTAAACTGTATAAAGAGTGGAGTCACTGTGCTCAGGTTTATTCAGAGAGACTGTGACATCCAGGCTAATTGGCAGTTAAATTTATCTGGCCACATTGCTGTGCTGACTGAAATTTAAAAAATCTGAAATTTCCCAGCTGGTGGATTCCCTCTTTGCCCTTTCAATTAAAACTCAGGTCTGCACTGAGGCTGTCATGACTTGGGTATAGAGAATAAGAGGGACCTGTTCCTGAATGGGGATGAGAGGACATTAGCTATTTTTGTTTAAGAACAGCTTGTTTTGGGAGAGACATCTCTGGAAGAAAAGAGACAGGACTAGAAAAAGGAGATCTGGGCTCTGTTCCTTCATTTGCATTGAATATCTGTGGGTTTTTAGCAAGTCACACAGAATGTTTTTCCTCTAAATGAAGTGCCTGAAGTTTGCCATTTAAATTAGTGTTTGACACCTGAATTGATGAGCCTAGCTTTCAAGACCCACTGAGTGCACACAGCTCCTACTGTTGTCCAGTTTTAAAATGTTGGCCTTATTCTCTCAAGCACACAGATCCCATGGAGTCTGCACACAACATAAGCCTCAAATGTGGCTCTCCCTGCTGAGCTGAATTGCCACCTGAGTGCTTTATTTTCTTCATCTCTAAGATGGAGAAAATTATGCCATACTCTCGGGATAAAAGTGACTTATATTTGTAAAGCAATTGAGATTCTCTGATAGAAGTTTCAAAATGAATATGCCATCTGTCTGTGGGAGTCAACACAAAGCTGTAAGTCCTAGAGACAAATGATAATGGTAAGGGACTAGCGGAAGAGTTATTTTCTTCCAACACTGAACAAGGAACTTAGTTCTGTATAAAGGATACAGCCTTATACCTAAAATAAAGGTCTTTCCCTCTACTTTACAGTCAAGCTCGTGTCTAGAACCTTCCCTCACCTCTTTCCTGCTTGACTTTAATAGGATCAGCACACACATTCTCACTCAGGTTTAGCTGATTGAAGGGAAAAATAGTCAGAAGTTCACCTGAGTGAACTTCTAGCAGCAGTAGCGTAAGTAGGGTGAGGGGAGCAGAATCCCAACCCCGGCAGCCAGCTAGAAGGAGGTGCCAGAACCACCCCTCTGGGAAGTCGTCGTCCTGGCAGGAGTAGCCCTGCACTGCTCTGCCCAGCCATAGGAGCCAGGCACAACTGTGCTGCACCAAGCGGTGTCTCTGGGGAATGGGGGCCAGTGAAGTGATCGGTATGATGCTCCCCCCACCCAACCCCAGGGAGCCTTTGCCTGAGCAGGCATAGCCCTGCACCCAATATGTCTTGGAAAGGAAGGGGAAAAAGGGAGCAAACAGGGCACTAGGGTCTGCTCTCAAAGAGCCCAGCCACGGGGCTGCTGCTGCCTGAGCAGAGATGATGCTCCTACTGCAGCAGCGGTAACCCTGAGAAGATAAGCCTTCCCTTCCACTCCCCCACACTCCCCCCGGGTTCAAAGTGGTTGGCATACCCCACATACCACCTGCCCCCTTGCACCACACGGGCTCAGTGAGCTTATTACACCTTTGGTTAGTATAGTTAAGGCACACCAGTTTGTGTAGCCAACAGCACACAGCAGAGTGATATGACTGGCATCACTTCCAGCTGCCTTTGACTTCCAGAAAGACCAGGTATCCATCTGTAGCTGGGTCAGCTGGAGATAGCTTCAGCACAAGTCCAGAGCAGGGTTCAAACTTATACCAAAACACCTTAACCACTTTGTCATCGTATCAAAGCGGCTGAAGCAGTGGGATTTAAAGCAACAAGGCATAGCACCATAGCCCTATATTTTCAAAGGCCAGCTTTCAGGGTTTTCCACTCACTATGAATTTAGTACAGGGTTTCCAGGGACAACAGGCAGCAGTGCCAAGCTGCACCACAGGAAGGGGCTCTGGCCCAGCCTGGCACATTGGTGCGCTGCGGCTGACATCTGTTTGTGGGGTTAGGCAAAGACTATTTGTGGTGAAGGGATAACATGTTATGTAAAATTTTAAACCCATATGTGGGATTTTTTGATTGAATAACAGATATAATGGCAAGAAACAAAGTCTGTTTAGGACTGATTTGCAGATGGAAAGATGTGTGTATTGTTTATAGTCCAATGTTTACCCAAATCTGTTTTATTTGTCTAAAGGTTTTTACATTGTCTCCTGAGAAAGTAGATAACAAAAATGAGAAAAATATAAATCAGGTCAGTGAAAACTGAGTCTCACCTAATCCCATAGCAATTAGGAATAAAATACATCATGGGGTGAGTGTGGGTAACAGTGCTGTAGAACCATCCTGCCCCCACACCTCACCAGTTTGGTCACTGGAAGCCTTGCAGGTTCAATCAGGTGTAGCTTGGGAAGGCAGGAGTGGAGGAGAAATACCACTTTCCAAATGGGGAGCAGAAAGGCACTGAAGAGAAGTAATTCTCTACAATGATCCATCCCTAGTGATGTGTGGGGACTGAGGCATATCAGCCTGTGCAGGACCCGTGCGGGAGAGGGGTGTGTGTGGTGAGCAGCTGGAGTGGGGGGGGGGGGAGCAACTGGAGTGTGAAGACGGCAGCATGCAGCACCCGCACAGAGTGGCAGCGCCCTCAACATGTGCCAATGGCGCTGTCTGCAGGGCCCCCCAAAGCATGGGGCCCTGGGCAGTCACCCTGATTCGCACCTCCAAGGGATGTCTCTGGACCCATTGCTTTTGAAGTCAAACAGGAGAACAGACGGAATTAAAGGGGAGTGTGTGTGTGTGTGCGCGCGCACGCACGTGCGTGTGTGAACCTGTACGACTGTACAACTGCATAAGCCTAAGAAAGTCCTTGACTTTGGGTTTCTTTAGTTTTTCTTTATCTTTTTTATATGTCCTACCTTATTTAAATGTTGGGCCTGGGCAGTTGTAACTAGCATGTTCTGATGCATCTCATTGCTTTTCCTTGTGATATATTTCATGTACGTTATTTTCACCTTATCTAGCACAAAGGGTGTATTAATTATTCAGTAAGGCAATAATTTGGGTGTCAAAAAGCTTCCAGTGAGTATGAATTATAGATTAATCTATATATATTCATTTTTTGTTTTTTATGAGTTGCATTTCTAGACATTCTCTCAGTGGATTATGGAGTCAATAAAAGTTCTGATTCATGCTAGTAATAAATAGAAACAGTCCAATAGTGCAGGTGCACAGTCTCTCATTGTTGACAGAGTTTCTTGTCTTCAGGGATGAATACTATTCTTGTTTCTTCTGGTCACAAAGGCAGACAATACTGAGGAATTCTCCTATTGCCTAAATGGTAGTTGTATCTATAGGCAAAGTGGTGGTGGCTGGCATTCTTATCACCTCATAGACTTAGCTGACATTGTTGACATGGTGGTATAAATGCTTCCTGGAATAACAGAGCATGTGGAGATATTGGGAAGCTAAAAGAAATTGTTTCCCATCTCCATCTTTTTCCACCTTTGTTGATGTTTCCTTTCATGTGCCTATAACCCTGAAAAACAGGCAACTCCGGTGTCCAATGTGGACTTGAGGTTTAGAATTGGGGTGGGGGGGGCACAATATGTGGAGGGACTTTGTCTGGTCTGTGGTAGGTCTCTTTGATCCACCTGGCTCAGGTGCTTTCTGGCCCAGGGCATTTCTCACCACCCCCAGGTGCGCAGCAGGGCTAGTGCATCTCTGTGGCTGGACTCCATTTCTAGGCAGCCCAGGTGGTGGCAGCTCCTTCTGGCTGCCACCATTGCTGGCCTCTTCCCCATGGAGACTGGTGGGGACCTGTGCACGTAGTCCCAGCCCTAGCCCATCCCACACTCTTTCTGAACTCACTCCAGCCAGTGGACCAGCTCTGGACCAGCTGGGACCTACACATATAGCCCTGACCCCAGCTCACCCTGCAGCTGCTCCAGACCAGCTTGCTCACAATGAGCAGTGGTGGCAGCAGCAGCAGCCAGGCAGAAGCAGCTGCTGGGCACAGGGGAAAATTGGCCACTTCCCCATCACTGCTGCTAGGCCCTTCTTGCTGCAGTCACTTGGAGTCTGGACTTGGGCTTCTCTGCAGCTCCTCTCCACTGCCACTGCCGCCCTGCTGGGTATTGCTGGTGGCAGTGGTGATGGCGGAGGAGCCACAGGGTAGCCTGGGCACAAGCTCTGGATGGCTGCAGCAAGAAGGGCCCAGCAGTGGCAAAGAGGAGGCATGCCCAGCAGCACCTTCTGCTCATCGTGGGCAGGCCAGTCCGGAGCAGGTGTGGGGTGGGCTGGGGTCGGGGCTATGTGGATGGGCCCTGGCTGGCTTGGAGCTCTGAGTGAGTCCAGGGTTGTTGTGGGCATGCAGGCTCCGAGCTGTTGCAGGTAAGGGGGGTGCTGACCAGACTGCTACAGCTTCCCAAAACTGCCTATGTGGCCCGCAGGCCCACATAATTGCCTGCCTCTGGTCTAGAACCACAAAAGAATTTTGAATCACAGTCCTATATAACTCCACTTCATATGCATAAACCTGAAAATTTAAAACCTTACAGCCCCTAATAAACTCCTGCCTAATTCTGATGGTAGCTCAAGTCTATAGGTACCTACATTTTCCCCAGTAAAGAATGTCAGTTCCTAAGTCCTGACAGTATTGAGTAGCAAAATCCTGTCTGGATTCATAAACTAAGCAGAAGATTGTGCTGTACACAAAACCCAGGCAGAGGGAGAAACAGTTGAGCTAGACCCACCTTTCACTTAATACCTTAGTAGTTAGAGGACTCATCTAGCCGTAGGGAGACCCTGGTACAATTTATTTTGTTTCCAAGACAATTTGGATTTGTACCTCCAGTCTCCTAGAAGAACCTTCTCACCATCACCCAACGGAGCTTCTTCCTGTTGAAGCTCTTCACTCTAAATAAAATAACTAAGTACACATTTCAGTAAAGAGAAAAGGGAAGAGAAAGTTCCTTCCTTTAAATCAGAGTGGTTAAGTCAACTACAAAAGAGAGGGATCCTTGGGATCTTGTCCATGCTCCAAAAATGTTTATGTAATTAAATAATCACTGGAGCAGGGATTGAATAGGTATAAAATCCTGCCCTGGCTTCTCTCTCAGGCAATTTATAACTACTGTTTCTATGCAAAATTGAATAGCTTTAACAGAAGAGAATGAGTATGCTCCACCTTGTTGGTTGGGGCATTTACTTGTGAAGTGGGAGACTCAGGTTAGATCTCCTCTTGAAGAGGAGGGAGTTAAGCCCAGACCTCCCACATCCTGGCTGAATGCTCTAGCAATAGAAGGGTTGGCAATCCATCACTCTCACTTGGGTGCCTAATTGTAAAATGAGGACTGCAGGGCTGTGAGGAAGAGAGGTACCTTCCTCCAGCCCCAGTAAGGTCGCTACACCCTGGAAAGGGCAGGGTTTAAGACATGGCTGTATCATCAGTATTGCCTAGTAGCTAGGCAATGTGGTTCCTAACTCAGCATACTGGCTTCTGTTAGAAACCTAACTCTGCCCATTCATTGTACAGAGCCTGCCTGGGGGTCTGGATTCCACCAGGTGCCTAAGTGTTAGGAGTTGCAACAATCTGCATTACAACACCCAAGTCCCTATTTGTATCTAGCCCTACGTACCCATCTTGAGGCACCTGAGTTTTTAAACATGTTTTCCTCTTAACTTCTCCATTGGTGCAGTTGCTGGTCTCCAGCTTTATGTCCTCCAAAATTAATAGTAGCTTTAGGATCTGTTAAGGGCTGCTGGACTGGATCAGGCCAAAAGTCCATTTTGCCAAGTATCCTGCCTCTAAGAGTAGCAAGTGGCACTTGCTTCTTATACTCTATACTTAGAGAAAGAGTGTAAGAAACAGGACAGTAGATCACCCCTTGTTATGCCCTTCCCAGTCACCAGACCTGGGTTATATTCCTAATTACTGTGCTTAAAAGCCCCTAACGGACCTACCTCTCCTAAACTTGTTTAATGATTCCTTTTTGATCCCAGAGCCTCCATAAAATCCTGTGGCAATAAGTTGCACGTGTTAAATAGAATCATAGAGAAGTAGGGCTGGAAGGGACCACCAGAGGTTATCTAGTCCAACACCTTGCCTGGGGCAGGATCAGCCTGATTCAAATTATCTGAACTAAGCATTGTGTAATCAGGTATTTCCCTTTGATTGTTTTAAACTTGCCCAGTAATTTCATTAGGTGTCTTCCATTTCTTGTCTATGAGACACAGTAAATCATAGTTCCCACTTGAGTTTTTCCTCGGCATTTAATTTTGCAGCATTCTGCCATATATCATCACTCAGGTTTCTATCAAGTTGAAGAGTCCCAGGTTTATCATTGTCTCCTCATATGGAAGCCATTCCATATCTCTTGTCAACTTTGTTGCCCTTCTCTGTATTTTTTTCCTGCTCTAGTCTGTTCTTTTTGAGCTGGGATGACCCAAACAACCCCACATCCATGATGTAGTGGTATGAGAATGTTTTCTGATTTGTTTTCAAATCCTTTCCCAACAATTCCAGTGGTGATTTTGGTTTTAGGCGGGGGGGGGGGGGGGAGGGAGAGAGGGTTGCCTTTTAATTGCCACTATACATTGAAATAGTTCTTTTGGAGAGCTCTCCACAACGATTCTAAGATCTTTTTCCTAAGTGATGACAGCTAATCAGATGATGATCAGAGGCCATCAATGAGTATGTATACTTAGGGTTATTTATCCCATGTACATCACTTTGAACTTACCAATGTTGACTCTAGGCAGGCAAGGTTCTTTGAGTAGATGTGATATCTTTTATTAGACCAAATGTGTCAGTCTAATAAAAGTTGGTCTAATAAAAGATATCACTCAGTTGGTTTAATAAAAGATATCACATCTACTCAAAGAACCTTCCCTGCCTATGACCTTAGATCAACATGGCTACAACCAAAAACTCACCAATGCAGACTCTGACTTTCACCTACACTTCATTGCCCACTCCCTCAGTTTTATGAGATCTTTCTGTAATGCTTCACTGTCAGTTTTAGCTTTCACTGGCTGGAATAACTTGGTATCTTGCACAAACTTTGTATCATCACTATTTACCTTTTTTCCAGATCATTTATGAGTAGGCTGAACATCACAGGTCACAGCATATATCTTGGGAAGTGGAAGAGGGGCACTGTTTACCTTCCTTCATTGTGAAAAATAATGACTTAATTCAACTTTTTTGTGTCTTTTGACCAAATTTTAATCAAAGAAAGCAAATGTCTTGGAAAAAAAAGAAATTGTGCCAAGAATGGCCTTTAATCCCATGAACACTCAGTAAGCACCTTTGGTGAAGGACCTTGTCAAAAGTTTTTTGAAAATCTAAGATGGTTGTTCCTAGCTTTATATAGATAAAATTAAAAAATAACTAATTTTTATATTGTCAAAGTCTACATTAGCCTGTATACTTCTCCCTGGCATCCTACCTCTTAGAAGATAAAATCTTCAGGTCTCTGTCTTGCTGTGCATTTGTGCAGTGTAGCCCTTATGCAGATCAGGGCAATGCCTCTAGCACTGCTGTCATGTCAATAATAAATAGGAACACTATTACTTCTTCTAAGTGGTTGCACCTCTGATGAAGCAAATTGCAGGCACAATCAAGTGTTAGAACAGACCAAACCCCCAGGAAGGGAGGCCATTTTGGTTTTTTTTACAATGAAGGTGATATCTATAAAAAATAGTTGTGTTGGCGCTTGTCCTTCTAAAGGATCATATAAAACAATTCACCTGCCCTTACAATTCAGAATTCAGGTTATTGCTATATTTCTTCCAATATGACACACTTTTTAATGCCAAATGTTTCTTATAAAAATGGCTTATCTTCAAGTAATGTTAAAAAAGTAAAAATTTCTTTTATGCACTATGGAGATTGTAGTTTAGTAAGTGAGTCTTCATTTGAGGTTGTATTTTTTTCTTGGATTGAGGATCAGAAAATTTGGGTGAATCTTAAATGTAAGGAATGAAATGTAATATGGAAGGAATATGGGAGTTTTAGGATAGCCATAAGATAGTCCTGTACAGTTAATTCATTTCCCCATAACCACAACTTGATAATAGTGTACTGGCCTGGCCTTAGATGATGAAATTCTGTAACTTTGTAATTGTGCCACTGGGGTGGGAAGCTTCAGAGGAGCTAGGTGAGGAGTCCCTAATAGAAGGGCATTTCTTGGATCAGTGAAACCATACAGACTTTTAAACACCAGGTGCTTGTTGCAGCTGTAAGTAATTGCTCTGCCGCTGAATAACAAGATCATTCTCTGGGGATGCAAGTGTTCTTTAGTGTGAACCCTGGGAAAATAAATTATTTTTTTTCTAAAAAACAAAAATGTCATTTAGAGTTGAACAATCATTCTTAAAAGGTGGCATTTGCTTGACACAGCTACAGAGGTGGTGTTCTCCTCCCGAAGGAGCTTGCACTGTTGTTATCATCATTCCTACAGGTCCAGCTGCCTTGCCAGCAGAATACAGAGCAGTCTTAATCATGGTTTGAAACCAAAAGGCAGAAATTTATGATAGGAACGACAATAGTATCAGCTGTGGTGGATGCAGTAAAAAAAACCTGCTGTCAGATATACTGATAATGATGTGTTAACTCTATGAAAAATAGAATTAAATGTAATAAGACATTTGCTTTTATAACTGGCAGTGGTAGAAGTCTTTAGGGACTTTAGTAAACATGTTCATATTATCAAATGAGTCTGAAGAAAAATTAGATGTGGGCAGGTAGGGAAAAGTGTCTTCTCCCTTACTGCTGTGCCATCACACCATCACAAAATATGCTTCTGAGCTCTATAACATCCAAATTATTTCCCCTGACTCCTTCCTGTTCCATAGTACAGAAGTGGAGAACAGCCAGAAACAGTAAGAAGTCATCCAGTGTTTTGTTCTAACAAGCTACATCCTAAAAATAACAGATCTCTGTGTAGTTAGGTAACATCAGCTGGTTTTGCATGTCTTCCTCCAGTGTCACAAGCTGGTGACAATGTGCTATTGCACCTTGCTGTCATTTTTTTACTGCCCATGCTGCTTCCTTGGTTCTGGTGGACTAGGACCATTAGTAGCAAAGTTTCTTGCTGAGTGCTGACATGAAAGGCTGTCACAGGCTGGGTATTTCACTAGGAAAAAAGTTCATAGGGAAAACCTGACTATTCCAACAGAATATTTTGAATGAAGTAAAGGGAAATGAGTATAAGCAGCAGATAGCACCAATGAAGCAGTCTGGCTTGTCCCATACAAGCAATAATCATTAGCTGTAAAACACAGCACATTAAGATGCCAGAAAACTAATGACAAATGCAGACAGAACTTTAGAAATATTGAAAATATGCTGCTTGGATGGAGTGTAATAGACCAGCAATTCTCAACGGGGGTCCATGGCCCCCAGGAAACGGTGAGCAGGTTTCAGAAGGTCTGCCAAAATAAACCAGAGATGATACAAAAATTAAAAGGCATTTTACATTGTGCTATTCAAACCCTTTTTCTTTCTTATCTATTTATTTTTTATCAGAGAGTGTGTTCATTTTCCTACACGATATGCTGAAACCTATTGGCTTCAGTGTGTCTAAGCATGCATGGAAATTAACACTTTCATGTTCCTAGGTTACCTAATACATTCTCCATTTACATAAAGTGTGAAGGAGCTATTTCAGTGAGAGCGTGAAAAGTTACACAGCACAGGGGAAATTGTTGTATATAAACAACACATATCAGTTACAGATGCATTTTTAATTTGACCATCAGCATCAAATCAACAAAAGCCATGGAGTGATGATACCGAACTTCCACCAGCAAGTTCAACCACAGTAAGGGCTGAAGAACACCAGGGAGGTGGTGTGAGTAAGAAACACAAACCATTCAACACTTTGCAAAATTTAGGAAATGCAGAGACAGCTACTTGAATATCAGTTTTATTTGTTCTGGAAGTGGAGATATACCTCAACTGCAGTGTGTAATTTGTGCACAAGTACTGTTCAATGAACGTTTGAAACCCTCCAAATTACAGACATTTAATTACAAAGCATGAAATCTATAAGGACAAGCAACATTCATTTTTGAGTGAAAGGCCCAGGAACTGGTTGTTACTAAAGCAATAATGAAATCTACAACTGCTGTAGATAAAAAGCTTGTAAAGACATCCTACATAGTGGTGCAGAAAATTGCTAAAGCAAAAAAATTGCATATGACTGCTGAGACTTTGATAACTCTGTGTGCTATTGAAATCGCAAGGGAAATGTTTGGAGAGGAGATGGCCAAGGTTCTTGCAAAAATACCAGTTTCAAATGACATTGTCAAACGATGGATCACTTCTGTGTTTGAAAACATAGTTTCACAATGCATTGATCAGCTGCATGAGAATGACTTTGCTATACAATTAGACAGGCTTTTTGAAAATGTCCCATTTACTTGCCTATGTTCAGTATCTGTGGAATAAGTAGGAACCTACCAAATCAGTGGGCCCCGGCAGCTGATTATACAGCTGTAACATGTCCAATTTCATGGCTATATCATGGCCGGGGCTGCCATTTTGAAGATTGAGCAAAGTGGCCCCTCCCACACCTCTGGCTGAAGGGCGCCGCAAGTCCTACCCCTCCTAGGCATCAATTGAAAGCCCTAGCTGGAGGGCCAGAGCTGAGCTGACAGCCAGACCCAGTGGGAAGGGCTGAAAGCAAGAAGAGAAGAAAGTCTTCCACTATGCTGCTTGGCCTGGGCATGGAGCTGACTTCGCAACTTGAGTCCAGCACTGGGAGAAGTGGCTGCCCAAGGGGTAAAGGATGCCCTGTGCAGCTGCACCCATGTCTCCTTGCCATCTGCTTTCCTGTAGCTGCCGTGCATAGTGCCCGGGCACAGTGGGTAGTGTGTCCAGATAGTGCGAGGCTCCTCTCCTCACCCACCATGCTTCAGCAGAGCGCCAAACAGGCAGAGTGGCTCCTTCCTGTGGGCTCCTTTGTATCCGCGTTCAAAGCAGCCATGCTACACCCTGCTCAGCCCAGCCCAGACCACTACAGTCAAGTCCCAGCCATTTACTCTGTGTTACTTTTTCTGCTTGCTGGAGTGCGCTGAGAGTGGCCCGGCCTGGCCTGGTGGGAAGGCAGCCCTGCCACAACTTACAGTCACGTTACTGCACCTAGATCCGCAGGGGAGCAGCAAGGCGAGCAGCACAACCTGGGTGCTCTCTTGTCCTACACCCACTGCTCAAATGCCATAACTCCCCACAGAAAGCCACAGCCTGCTGGGAGCCCTCATGCCACCTTACTGACTTGGTGCCACTGCCACTCTCCCTTGCTTCGCTTTGCCTCTGCTCCACTCTGTTGTTTCAGGAGGGAGGTGGCCTGGACGGGGAGAGCCCACAGCGGCAGTGCCCCCTCACAAAAGCTGATCCCGCTGATCTCATCACTGGGGGCTACTAATCCAATGAGTCTGGCTGTCATCCGCCCTCCCCCCCACCCCCCTCCTTTCATGAGAAGGGGATTTATGGTGGGCTTTTCCCTGCTTCCCCCTCCCCACTTTCCTTCTGGAGACAGAGATTGAAACTTTTCCTGCCCCTCTCTCTCCCCGCCCCCCCCCCCCCTTCAGGTGATGGACAGTCTGCCTTTTTTTTCTCTTTGTTCCCTTCCCCCTCCCACTGCCCTTCTACGAAATAGCTTTTTCCTGACTCTTTGCCGGCTTTTTTAACATAGCCAGTTCCCCACACTTTTTCACGGGGACCCAGGTATTTCACAGAAGACTGCCAATTACATGATTTCCATGAAATCATGTATTTGGTAGGTCCCAGGGAATAAAGAAGTAAAGGAAGACTTTTCACTTTGCAAAGAGCTCAAGATGACAATGATGTCAGATGACATTTTCAAACTTTTAGATGACTTTTTGATTTCTGCAGAAATCGGCCAAACAAATTGCATTGGGATCTGTACTGATGGAGCCTCAGCAATGCCTGGAAAGTATTCTGGTGTTGTGCAAAAAATAAAGTCACTGCACCTCGCACTATCTGAACGCACTCTTGCTTACACTGAGAGGTGCTTGCTGATGAAGATATTGAACCAGGTCTTCTCAGCGCACTGAACAGAGTGGTAAAATGTTCATTTCATTAATCCAAAGCAACAAACTCCAGGTGCTTTGCTGCACCCTGTAAGGAAGGGGGGAGGGGGCAGCAGAGCACCATTCCCTGTTTAGGCATACAGAGAGGAGATGGCTATCTTGAGGCAGAATGCTTATCCATATATTTAATCTCAAGGATGATTTATGTATTTTCTTAGCTGACAGGAACCCTGAACTTGCTGAAGTGCAGAAAGATGATGCATGGCTGGCAAAACTGGGTTACTTTGCAGGCATATTCAGTGAAATGAATAAGCTGAATAAAACTATGCAAGGTATGAGCATTAATTTTATTGCCCAGCATGAAAGAAATAAAAATATAGGCATTCAAAAGAAAACTACAACTCTGGAGAGTTTGTGTCTGTAGGGATACTACTGATATGTTTGAGCTCTTGCATTCTTTTATTTGGGAAAGAAACATTGACTTCAACATAATTAAACCTCAGCTAGCAGTGCATCTGTCTGGTCTGCTCAACAAATGTAATGCTTATTTCCCTGAACTCACAACGGAACAAGCCACTACACACATCTGGATTACACCCCCCTTTAGTGAGAACATTGAAGCTAAACTGCCATTCACTGTCTCATCCAAACTACTGGAAGAGTTCATTGATATTTCATCAGGCAACTCCCTCAGAACCAGGTTCAATGAAATGCCACTGGAGACATTTTGGTGTGAGTGTTTGGATGAATATGGTACTGTATCTTCTGCAGCACTGAAAGTTTTGATACCATTTAACACCAGCTACTTATTTGAAGTTGGATTTTCATCTATGACATCAATGAAAAAAAAGTACCAAGCCAGGATGAACATTGCCCATGATATACATGTATGCTTATTGAAGATACCCCCTGCGTCTTGACAAAATTGTTGTCCTGCACCAGTAGCAAGTTTCATACTGAGCAAGCAAAACAAAAGTAACCATTAAATATATATATAATTAGGAAAATGAAAACTTCAAAAAGAAAAGATTGATATGGGTACAACAAATATGTATAATTGATGCAATATCATGATAATATATCCAAGTGAAACATCATGATCATTTTTTTATGCCAGTTATAATAACTGTAATTTGTTTTATGTCAATTGTCATTTTTTGTACCTATATTATCTTTTTCTTTTCATATTATGGACTATATGCGTGTGTTTAACTGTATAACTATCAACTGAACACAGCTTTTAATCTACTGGATATGCAGAAAAACAGTTGTGGCACAGGTGGGCCATGGAGTTTTTCTAGCATGCTGGGGCGGGCCTCAGGAAGAAAAAGGTTGAGAATCCCTGTGTAACTGAGCTCAGTCCTCATACCTATGGTATGAGGGAGCCTGAACAGCCCCATACTCTGGAAGCACTTCCCCACACCCACCCCAGACCTGGAAGGACTCATTGAAGGCTGAGGATCCAGCAAGGGAGCTAACACATGTGTGGTGAATGAGGAAGAGCCAGCCACGTGGACCAACAGAGGGGGAATAAAAGATGCTGAAAACAGCCTCAGGTGTGACTGCACCAGCAGGGAGCAGGTTGTCTTGAGCCTAGGATTACCAGGATTTAAGCAGCCACAGGAAGTGCGAGAGCAGGGTTTTTTGTCTGTTTGCTTGCTTGTTTGCTTGCTTGCGTGTTTGTTTGCTTTATTTGCACAAGCCTGCAGACTCTTCAAAGCCTCTGAAAGAGACCACCAGGAGGTAAAGCCTAGGAAAAGCCACAGGAAGACAGCCAAGAGCTAAATGACAGTTTATTTGTTTAACTTTGTTTGCTCATTTTGCATTTCTAACAAGTCCCAGTTGGCCTGGGGTGTTATCTAGTAGCTCTGCTGCTGCAAAACTAGGGCCCTGAACAGTGGGTCCTTAGTCCAAGTCAGCAGCAAAACTAAAAGTGGTCAGTCAGCTCTGCTGGTGTGACCAAACATGCCTAGCTGCGATCTGCCCAGAAGTCACCCATGCTCTCTACATCAAAGATCAGTTCACTTCCCTGCAAATTGAGTTTTCTAACCAGGAAGGGCAACTTGAGACCCTCTAGGTCAAAATATGGGAAGAACATGAGGAGGGTGACATACTTGTAGCAGTCTACTATAGACCCTCCCCACCAAGAGGAAAAACTTGATTGGTAATTCAATAGGGAACTGGTCGAGGCCACACACTCTCGATGCATGATCATCGTGGGGGACTTCAACTTCCCTGACATCTCTTGGGATGAGTGCATGGCCAACTATGACAGGTTGCACAGCTTTTTGCTTGCACTGATGACCTCTACCTAACACAGGAAGTCTATGGGCCAACTAGGGGAGAGGCATTACTTGATCTGGTCCTGGCCAAAGGGGAGGACCTGGTGAGCTATCTGAGGATTGAGGAGAAGCTTGGTGACAGTGACCATGATTTGGTCACCTTCTCAGTTCACTAAAGAGTAGGCAAATCCCTCGGTAAAACAGAAATCCTTGACTTCTGGAAGGTTGACTTTTGCAGACTTAGAAATGTGGTAAGTCAGACAATTAGAGGTCATACCCCCCCTAGATAAGGGAGTACATGAGACATGGTCATCTCTCAGGAACATAATCCTTGAGGCATGGGGGAAAGCCATTCCATCTCACAAGAAATGTAATCAATGGGCAAGGAAGCCCCCTTGGCTGAACAAGAAACTGTTGGACTATATTAAACTCAAAAGACAGGAGGACTACTTAGCACTGGCCAGCACTTGCAGGGAGCAGTTCAGAAAAGCCAAGGTACTCAGGCTAGTTTTGGGGATCAAGGACAACAAAAAGTCCTTCTTCAGATATATGGGAAGTTGAAAAAAGAACAAAGATAGCATTGGGCCCCTGAGGGATCAAATGGGGCAGCTGACATCTGATGCCCAAGAAAAGGACAATCTCCTAAATGACTTTTTCACATTGGTTTTTCACCCTCCCAAGGGGATCACACTGTCAGAAAGGACACAAACCAGCCTGGGAGCAGGTGGTGGACCCAAAATTGATGTGGATCAGGTAAAGAAACACCTTGAGAAACTGGACATTCACAAATCTGTGGGCCCAGACAGAATGCACCCGAGAGTCTTGAAGGAGCTGGCAGACATCATTGCACCCCCCTTGGCAAAGATATTTGAAAATTTGTGGCACTCAGGTGAGGTCCTGGTAGACTGGAAAGGAGCCAACGTGGTCCCTATCTTCAAGAAAGGGAGGAGAGATGAACTGGGGAATTATAGACCAATCAGTCTGACATCCACCCCTGGAAAAATCCTGGAGAAAATTGTCAAGGGATCTATCAACATCAGACTAACAGAAGGCAAGCTTCTGAATGCCAGCCAACTCGGCTTTGTGACTGGCAGGTCTTGCCTGACCAACTTCATCTCCTTCTATGACCAGGTAACACGAGCCCTGGACAAGGGGGATGACATGGATGTCATATATCTGGATTTCAAGAAAGCTTTTGACCTAGTTCCCCATGATGTCCTCATGGCTAAGCTGGGGAACTGTGGCCTTGATCATTTTACGGTCTGATGGCTTGATAACTGGTTACATGGTCAGTTGACAGGAACAAATCAACATGGCTCAGGGTGACCAGTGGAGTTCCACAGGGCTCAGTACTTGGGCCGGTACTCTTTAACGTTTTCATTAACAATCTTGAGTTGGAAGTCAGATGCAAACTGGCAAAGTTTGTGGATGACAACAAATTATGGGGGAGGGTGACCACACCGCAGGACAGGCTGGGGATACAGGCTGACTTAGACACGCTGACCAAGGTGGGCTGACCAAAACTGCATGGCCTTCAATGTTGAGAACTGTAAGGTGCTGCAACTTGGTAGGAAGAACCCTCAACACACTTACAAGCTCAGCAGTGCTACTCTCACTAGCACCGTGACCAAAAGAGAATTTGGGGTCCTGACTGACCACAAGATGAATATGAGTCACCAGTGCAATGCTGTAGCTGCGAAGCAAAGCAAACTAGTGTGCATCTCCCAATGCATCTCAAGCAAAACCAGGGATATCATCCTCCCACTTTACTTGGCCTTGGTGAAGCCACAGCTGAAGTACTGCATCCAGTTTTGGGCCCCCCACTTCAGGAAGGATGTGAAAAAGCTTGAGAGAATCCAGAGGAGAGCTACTCATATAATCCCAGGCCTGGAGGGCAGACCATACAAGGAGAGGCTGAGGGATTTGGGACTCCAGTCTGGAAAAGAGAGGGCTCAGGGGGGACATGGTAGCAGCCTACAATTATATATGAGGGGTACATCAGGACCTGGGAGAAACAGCTGTTCACTAGAGCTCCCCAAAGGATAACAAGGTCTAGCAGCCATAATCTCCAGGAAGGCCAATTTAGACTAGACATAAGAAAAAAGTTTTTTACAGTGCAAGTGTCCAGGGTCTAGAACAGATGCCCCCCAGAGGTGGTGCAAGCACCTACTCTGAACTCTTTCAAAAAACATCTGGATATTTTTCTTGCTGGGATCAGTTCATCCCAGCTGACTTCCTGCCTATGGCAGCGGAGCTGGACTTGATGATCTCACGAGGTCCCTTCCAGCCCCTAACGTCTATGTGAATCTATGAAAATAGCAGGTTATGCCCTGTACTGGACAACTGTTTGTTACAAGCATTTGGAGGACTCAAATCATCTGCATACTGCCAGTTTGTGAACACTGGGCATGTCTACACAAGATGCTATGTTGCCATAGCGTCTGTTGGCAAAAACCGTGACACTGCCACTATGTCGTCATAGCAATATGCTCCCTCATTATAGCGCATTGCTGTGGTGACGTAGTGGCCCAAAATAATTGTGTGTGGCCGGCACGGGACCGGTACTTCCAAAAGGAAGTACTAAATGATGCGCAGTAACAAAGGTGCTGTACAGCCATGTGCAGACACACCCATTAAAAAGATAATGGAACCATTTAACTCCTTAGGTTTATTACATTGGTGTCTGCATTCTGCTGTGCCTTCAAGACTCCCCAGGCTAGCCTAGCAAAATAATCCCCAGTCTCACTTCCCAACTTCAGGCTTTCACTTTGTTGCAGAATTCAGTTTAAATCCATAAAGGGACACAGGTATTATAATGTCTCATTCCTAGGCACTCTACCACCTAATGGAGCTGCCTTCCCTTGAGCTTTTTATAGGCTCCCTGCCCGAAGTGTGGGGAGGATTCAGTACTTAAGAGTTGCATTCATAGAAGCCAGCAAATGGAGTACGAGGCCATCAAAGTCATTCAGTATTTGTGGAATAAAGGTCTTGTGCTTGACTCATATCCTGCGTGAATAACTTACCCACTGGCCTGTACACTCCCATTCTTTCTTGCTCTCCTTTGCCAAATAAGTATTGATTTATGCAGTGGAACAACTTTGACAGATATGAGATTGAGCGAACTTTAGTCAACAGTCTGGTGCTTAGGCTATGTCCTGGGATATGGGAAAACTTGTTTTATCTCCTGCCCTAAATCAGGTCTGCTACATGCCAGGTGACTATTCTAGCCTCTGGGCTAATGGACAAAATACAACACAGATATACACACAGGCAGTCTTCTCTCTAGCCATTTTTTTGTGCAAGAACCACTCCAGTAGGTGTGCTTTAAAATATCTACCAGGTCAGACTCTGCATGCAAGACAGGTGCTAAAATGCCTAGCTTGGGAAATTTGACAGTGATTAGACATTAAGCTGTTTTGCAGAGGCTACAAAGTGAGAGTAAAACTGGCTGTTAGTGCAGTAACTTCCACAGTGCTTTTGCCACCTAATCAAGATGGGAAATGGATCTTCAGAGTTCACGGGTTCTGTCCATACATCTTCACCCCAGCTCTAACTCCAACTCTGTGTTTCAGGAGGAGTTAGCGCTGAGAATGGTCTCCTCTTATCCCAACCTTGAATCCCCTCACACCCATGCAGGAGGTTTACAATTGGGCCTTCCATAACCATGGTCCAGGTGCAGAGCCTGGGGCAAGGCCTGGCTCTTTGTTCTGCATCACATGCTGCGGAGCAGGACAGGGGCCTGGTTCTGTCTGGGGTCCCAATAAACACAAATAACAATAGCAGTGAAAGCCAGCTACTTTAAAAATGACTACCCAGAGCAATCATTTCCACCAATTTAGTATCTTTTAAAATAACAGTAAAAATGAATGCTAGAAAGCAGACCATGAACTAAGCTGGCCATCTAACCTACTAAATAAATAAATATAGTTACATCTCCTGGCATGTGTGCCGCTTTTAAAACTGCAGGATACAGAGCCTAGCAATTACGGTAGTTTCAATAAGAAACATCCAGTATACCCACTGGAAACTGGAAGAGCTAAAACTAGTTTATGCCCATGCTGTGTCCTTCCAACCTAGCAGGTTTGTACTTTCTCAGCCTCAGATCTGTTAACTCCTCAGCTCAACCCTAATGTTGGGAATTCAGATAAACATAGCCCTTAGTTTTTTATTATATTTGAATACCAATGCCATCATTTTATGCTTCCTAGCTCTTTCTACGTCCTAACCTTTTATGTATCTGGAGGGATGTCTCATTCTCTCCAGCTTTCAAACGCTTCAATGTTTATTTTTCTTATAACGGTGATACAGGTAAGTACGCACACTTAACTGAGTTACAAGCAAATACATAGAATAATAAACTCTGTGTTATCTTAGAGGGGTAATTTAAATAGTTTCATTTACATTCTCTTCTGGGCAAACATGGCCCCTTAAACCAATATGCCTCTCTTACATACTCTCAGTAAACTGTCTTCTCTTGAGAATTTGTGTATTCACTAGGAAATTCAGAATTGCCTTGCCCAAGATTTGTTTGGAGATTAGATCTGACTAGAACATGAAGACAGAAAAGAAACTTTAGCTGAGAACCATAACCAAAAACAATTCTAGGTGTAGCATTATAGATGCATATAGCCATTACACTAAAAATGTGTGAAATACACTCCGAAAAATCTCTTGGATTAGAGGTAAAATGGCCAAAACAGAATGGATCCTTAGCAAATGTAAAATGACTTTGCTCCATTAAAATCAGAGGAGCTATGCTAGTTTACATTTGCAGAGGATGTGGCCATTAATGCTTGATGATTATTATCCATTGTATTGAAAAAGGAGAAGAAAACTATGTTGCTTTCACTACCACCACTGTTTTACTGGCTGGCATTTTCTTTAAGAATTGCCTGGATTTTGAAACATTTATGTTCAAACAGACTGGTCATATGTTAAAGGCTTCAAAGCACAGTCAGCTTGGATTTCATAAGCAACATGCCATGGGCCAAACCTTCAATGTAAATCTGAGTATACTTGGAGAGCCTTGGCTTTTGATTGTCAGCTTTTCCTGGTATGTTATCTTTATTCTAGTATTCCCCTAAGGGTAGAATGAATGGTACTTCTCCCTACCTTTTTTGATGGTGTTCTGTTTTCTCTCATCATTTCCACTACAGACCCCAGGGATTTTAGTACTGCCGCATTTAAAAACAGTCCATGCTTAGCACTGAATGCACAGAGCCCTTCCAGCAGTATAAACAACCATTTTCCTATTTATGGCTTATGGTCTCTGATGAAATCCAGTTACAAACATTAGGATGCTCTTCAATCAAGTGTTGTCTGGATTAGGGATCCCATTGTAAACAAGCCACCTCATGGCAATAAATGTTAGGAACATTTGCGCTGCAATCACTCTATCCTATTTTCTGCAAAATTGCCTTTACACATATATCATTGCTTTGCTATACAGGAGAAAATATGTAGAGCATGAATATTGACATTTATATTGTCCATACACTTACACATTCTAAAGAAATCCATTATTTTTTGAAGGCTTTCAATAAAGAATGGCCGTGGGAAGGTTAAAAAGAGTAGGAACAAACATCCTAGCAGTACCATACAGCACTTCTGTTTCCTTGGAGACTCTTATAGATGTAAAAACAAGAAAGGGAAAATTACTGTTCACAGCATACGAGCCAGATGTTTCTTTTAACCCTCTCTTAGTAACATTAGACAGATTCATTGCAAATGTGAGATTGCCAACATCTTACCAAACAGGTAAGATGACACTGTCTTACCAGAAAAAGCACAGTATACAGGTATTTCCCTACTTTCTTTGAAACTACACATCTCTTTGGCTATGAACAGACATTGCATGTGTCTTGGGAGAAACCATTTTCCTTTGAGACCAAAGTGCAACTGTTCAGATGTCCAAGTCCATTGTCCCAGACCAAACCTTAAGAAGGTTTGCAAGATAATAAATACTAACAGTTTGTCTTGGGGCACTGCAGAGTACATCTGAACAACTGTCCCAGGATTGTATCATTGGATCAGTGATTAAAAAGTGTCAGTGCATTTAGCTGCTTATTAACCCCGATTGGAACTTGGAAGGATGACATGTACACACCAACCCTGCAACTTTTCTGTTCTGGGACAAACACAGGTGCAGCTAGACCTGGGACAAATGCAAAGTCTCTTCCTAGCCTTTGTATATTGAATTCCACACAGCTAATATTGTTTACCTATTAACATGTTCACTCATATGCTACATCCTCACCCTTTCTGTCTTACAAAAAGTTTTCAAAAAAGGTGTTAATGTACCGTTCAGACAAATGTAAAGACAAAATAGATAAAAATCTGATCTAAGCCATTTTTGGTTTACAGTCTCGATTTTAAAGGCAGTTTGGCCAGGACAGTGTGTCGTTACAGAAGAGAACTCTGAGTCACAAGGACCTTTCCACAGATCACGCAATTCTCATACCCTTTGTAGGCCTCGCTGGAACATCGATCAATATATACAGCTTACACAAAGGCTTTGCTAAAGCATTGGCCAGAGTAGTCCTGACCAGGAAACTCAACCAAAAACATGAAATCCTTACATAAACAACACTTGGCACATGGGCCACATGTCCACTCCTGAGAAAAGATGGGGGAGGGGAAGATGGCTGTGCAAGGTGTAGGATAGTCCAGGACCAGAATGATAAGGCTGGAAAGGGAACACTCAGATCAGGATGTAAAACAAGCCCAGGGTGCAGGCTGGTTTAAGATATTCAAAATGCAGGTAGAAAGTAATATGTAATTTGTTTTGACCACTGTATAGTAGGAGAATTGGAAATCAGGGGAACTTTTTGCAGCCTGCTAGGGAAGCCTGCATGATATTGTGCCGAGTACCTTGTTACAGGCACAAATGCATTAACATCTGTTCTGATGTACTTGTTAGGCCAAAACATGTTAGGGCTGTGCTTCGCGATGATGAGCCTAGCGAAATCTTTGCCATGAGTTGAGCCTGTGGTCATTCTTTAAGACAAGATTGGTGTTGGAATCTCTTGGCTGTGACTTTTGCTGGCCCCACAGTTCCTGAGACTTCAACACTAGCAATACATCAGTGACACCAGACATGAGGACAACAGCAACGACGACTCTCCCTTAACGACAACGACAACTCCCTTCCCTGGTATGTACAAGTAAATCCCTCATTTCAAATTCAGATTTGTCAGAACTTGGGATATCTTTATGTTCCCTCTATTCTGTATCTTTTCTCCTTGACTTACAAGTTGTAAAGAAAGACTGTTTTCTGGAGCAACAGGTAAGTGGGACACTGGAATATCAAAGAAGGGCTTTTTACAAAAGCAAAAAGGAGAACAGAGAAAGGTGTCCCTGACTGTATTGCAGGAACTAGATTTAAACTCATGAGGGGACCACTGGATGAAGACAAGGGAGGGTAAAGGGATATGGTAGAATGGAGTAGAACAAGATGATGCACACTCACAAATAAGGCAGTATAAAAAGGAGAGGACAAGTATGGCACTGAAGTAGCTTGGATAAGCATTAGGAGAAGCTGGGGCAGAACAAATGAGTTGAGAAATGACTTGAGTACATGGCAGCCAGGCACATCATGCCAGGAATAAAGAAAGTGAAGAAAACAATATATTAGTTGCTGATGTTCCTGTAATAAAACCAACACACTTCACACAAATTTGCCTATCTTCATCAGAGGCCAAATTGACTTCAAATGATTCAAGACAATGAGGGATTTTAAAGTGGTTTTCCTGAAGGGTGCCAGAAAGAGAACTATATGCTGATCTTCACTATTCACCCACATAGTCTGCACTGTTAGTCAGCCTTAAAGGTAGTATCTACATGACACAATACAGTGTAGTGTAGGAACATCAGAGTTAAATCCAAATAAACTAGCTTAAGTACAAGAAGCAGTGTGGTTGACTTAGCGTGTTGCTCCATCTGGGCTATTTATTTCTTCCCCTCTCTACTAAGGCTTCCAACAGATATATACTCTACACTCATTAATATCAGTCATGGGGGTTCTGTTACAGAAACAATTGAAAAATAAGGATGTCACACATCTCCAATTCAGTTCATACACATCATCAAATAGCAGTTTGATGAACTGTCCCACGCTAACAAATGACAAACACAACATCTGATCTGATGAGATAAACAACTTTATGTGGCAAGCATGATGGTATATGAACCGGAGTCAAAAGATTCCAGAAACAAAACTTACAAGTCTGTTTTTTCAGTGCCTGCACACACTGTATTTACTCCTCTCTAATGAAGACAGAAACAAAAGGTTATGCCCAAGCCATTCATATAAAAAGCATTCATTTTCAGAGAAGCTATGTGAGAGACAACTGCAGTTCAACATGTAGTTTACATAATCCATGTAGCATTATTTGCATGCCATACACCCTTGCAAGGAAAATCATGACCAGAAAATATCCGTTTGGAATAGAACTACATTTTTAAGTGAAGCATGCAAATTTTACATCGCTCCCACAAAGCTGGCTTGGACTTGCCAGCCCACCTTAAAAATCAGACAGCTTTGCTCAAATATACAGCTATTTTTAAGATAAGCAGTTTACAGTAGAGGGAGCTATAGGACTAAACCAAATTTTAGTACTGAACAGCAATTGCAGTAATAGAGTGAATAAATGACCATTTATGTTAACATGATTTTAACAGGCTTCATTAAATTATTAGGCTATATATTACTAGATTCAATACCTGATAAAGGACTTAAACCCTGGAGAATCTTTAGGACTTGATAGTAACAAAGGATCCTCATAAATGTATGACCCTATAGAGACATGTAAGTATTAAGGTATGACAACCCACTGAAAATAATGGAAGCTACCCTCCTTCTCCATTTTGAAAGAACTGATTTGGATTACAAATGTTTTCCCAAGGAAGATGCATATTTATGTCATGCTATGTAAAATAACTTTTACTTCAAAACATTAAGGGTATTTTTACGAACAAATTGTAGGTGCATAAATTGTACCTGCAAAATTTGTTCACATAGCACAAACAGGTAATTGCAGACTGTAAATATGGAAATTCAAACCAGAGAGCTTGCACACCAAAGGATGACTGTGCACAGAATTATGCATCATGAACATGAATTCATATTTGCATGAGAAAATACCAGCCTGTGCCCAAGCCCACAAAGTTTGTAGTTTCAGTTTTCTGTAGACTCATGGGCCATGTGCAGATGAGCGCAGCCGTGCAGTGTGTAGTGTCACATACCGCATATTCAGCTCTTCTCCACACTGCAAGGGAGCATCACAAGGGTTTGGGTTTTTTTGACTCCTGGATATTCAGGTTGTGTCCACATTAGTGGATGTTTAGTTCCCTGGGGACAGCTAGCAGTAGGATACCCGCTGCTAATTGTCACTGGGGAATGCCTGTGTCACGTGCATTCTGGGGCGGCTGGGGCCAGCACTGGGCTGGCCCCAGCAGCCTTACCTGGGATCCTGGGGTCCTCCTTGGGCTGCAGCAGCAGTGATCCTGCCACTCGAAGCCTGACCAGCAGCTGGAGCATGGCTCTGGCTGGCCAGGCTCTGGCTTTAAGCAGCATGTGCTGCCCACTCCACTTTTTTTTTGCACAGGTTTTTTTGACCTCTAGATACCCAGGGGTCAACCCCCTCCCCCCCGCGCTGCTCCCTTGCAGTGTGGAGAACAGCTGAACGTGCAGTATGTGGTGCCACAGATGTGTCTGTGGCACCACATAGCATAGAGCCACACTTGGACACAGCCCCAGGGCTCAAAATACCTCCACCCATGCAAACAAAAAGTGGAGTGGCACATGTGGGGACAGCATGCACCACTCAAAACCAGAGCCAAGGCACTCTGGCTGTGGCCAGGCTCCGAACGGCAGAATCACCATGGCTGCAGCCCCAGGAGGCCCCCAGGACTCCAGGTAAGGCTACTGGGGTCAGCCCAGTGCTGGCCCCAGCCTGCCCAACCCCACCTGAAGTAACTTGCCATGTGCCAGAGGGCGTGTGGCACAGGCATTCCCCAAGGACAACTAGCAGCAGCACAAGGTGTCCCGTTGCTAGCTGTTCCTAGGGATCCAAACATCCATGCTCACGTGGACATGGCCATGGGGCATGTCCATACATGCAGGCACAGCTCAAGTAGCAGCAGCACAAATTTGTGTCAGAGACTTGTGCCTCATGTGTGTCTGAACATGCACTTGGTATGGGGCAAATTGCGCCACTTGGGGCAAACTGACCCTGCTCAGCTCCTCTCAGATCTTAGGCCAAGGGGAGCTAGAGGCCCCAGTAGTATGTGCTGGCCTCAGCAGTATAAAAAGCTGCCTTGAAGAGCAGCTCAGGGCTACTTGCCCTCAGGAAATTCTGAGGCCCAGCCAGTTGGTATCTGGGGACACTAGCCCCCTGTGCCAGCTGGACTGCTGAAGTATCCCTTGCTGTTCTGCCCCCTGTGCCTAGGCCCCAGGGATCCCCACATGGAGGCAGGAACTGGCCCAGCCTGATGGCACACAGCTCCTACCTGTAGTGCCAGGAGCCCCAGGTGCCAGTAGGAGCTGGCTTGGTCCTGTCTAAAGGTGCATGCCAGTGGGCTGGGCCAGTTCTGTGCACCATGTGTTGCCCTGGCCCTGGGACTCAGGTGGCACCACGTGCTGCCAAGGGTCTCTGCCTGCAGCAGGTCATGAGTGCTCCAAGGGTCTGCTGCTGGCTGCTGCCATTGGCAGTGGAGGGTGTACACCATGGTGGGGTGGGGGGTGAACAGGGGACCCACCCCTCCTACACAGTCCCCACACACACACAGTCCCGCCACCCCCACATCCCTGCATACCAGGGACAGAGCCTGGGTCTCAGCCAGCTCCAAGCCACTATTACCAGCCATGCCCCTCTTCTATTTCCTCCAACATGCTGAGGAACAGCAAGGGCATGCATTAGGCATAGAGATGCTCTGGCCAGGTGCTAGACTATCTCCTTGGAGGACCCAGCCTTCAGTTGCTTCAGGGCATGCTCCAGGAGTGCACCCTGTACCACTTTTTTCCAGTGTGTTTTCTTTTGATACTGGGATTCCCCTGTATCAGACTTAGAGTTCACACTGCAAATATGCAGTGCGGGGAACATTTTTTAGTTTATGGCATGCCTGTTGTAGTGTCTCAAACTTTGAGACAGACACATGCTCGCTTGGGTGGATGTGGCTATGTGGTACATATTTGATTTCTAGGCAGGATTGCCAACCCCCCCCCAAATATTTTTATTGACAATATGAAAACATTTTACTGACAAGTAAACTTTTTTACTGACATATTTTACAAAAGCATAGAATCCATAAAATATTAGGGTTGGAAGAGACCTCAGGAAGTTATCTAGTCTAAGTCCCTGCTCAATGCAGGACTGTCTCCAATTAATGGTCAATGTTATGACTGGCTGCAGGATTAGAGAGTGAACTAATCAAATCTGTAGAAAACATGAAACTAGGATGAAACACTTTGTAGGATAGAATTAAAATGTAAAGGATTCTTGATAGATTGGAGGGCTGCTATAGATAACAAAATGAAATTGTGCACAAGGAAATGTAGCATGTCACAAATAGGAACAAAAAACCCAAAAACATAAATATAGAATTGGGGATAACTGACTTGGCAGCAGCACAGGTAAAAAGAGTTGTGTGTGTGTGTGTGTGTGTGTGTGTGTGGCGGGGTGGGGGGGTTATGGGAATCAGACTCAAAATGGGTCAGTACTGTAACACTGTGATAAAATAAAGAAATGCAACGTTAAGCTGTATTAACAAAGAATTATATCCAAGGCATCAGAGGTGATTGTCTTACTTCACTCAGCACTAGTTAGGCCACAACTAAATGCCCAGTTTGAGGGAAGGGAAGAGAAACTGGAAAGGATTCAGAGTGAGCAATGAAGATGACAAGGGGTTGGAAGGCATGCCATGTGATGAACGATTGAAAAAACTATATACCTTTAGTTTCAAGTAAAGGTGATGCATAGGAGAACAAGATAGCATTTGTCACATATTGGAAAGAATACTATAAATACAATAGAAAAAAATATAGTCTCCCTTACTACAGAAGTCAGGACATGAGGGTTTAAATTACAGAATGTCAGAAGTGATTAGTTGAGTGCCTTGGTACAGTGGAACTTTCTAGCACAAGGCACGGTGAGACAGTGGAGTTCTCGGCACGGTGGAGAGCCCTGGCGTGGGAAAGTTCCCGCCATTCATATGCAAATGTGCTTACTCTAATTGGCCGGTTTCAAATTATTCCTACGTGGTGGCTGGCAATTGTCTCGCTAGCCGTATAAAGGGTTGGAGTCGTTTCCACCCAGCTTGGAGAACTCCGTGCTCATCTCCGAGTGGAACCTGGTGGTCTGATCACCCGCCGACGACTCCCCGTCGCCGACCCCCCGACGTACCCCCGTGTCCTGCATGCTCGAGTTCAGACCCAGTTTGAAGATATCTCGTCTTATAAGAGCTCCTCGGTTTGATTGTAACAGAAGTTGGAGTTTGAAGTTAACTTTCTTCCTACGCTGTGCATCATGACAGTGTAAGTAAAGCCATCTTTGTTTGAACCAGTACACGTTTGTGCCTAATTCTACTCTGGCGGTCGCAAGTACCCATCTGTTCGTTCTGGGTTTGTGGCTAAAACCCAGTCAACCCTTCCCGGATCCCAAGCTCGGTCACCCACACAGAACAACAGAATGAGATCAGCCAGCACCCCACCACCTTGTCCAGACCCACTCTGTTTTGTTTAGGTGATATATTGTTTGACTCTAAGTAGATAAAAAGTGACTACAGGGCTCCAGGTGCAAGGGCTCAGGAGATGGGGCCTAAGGATTAATTAATTAATTAATTCCTTCATTCCCTGAAGGATTAAATCATATGCTTTCTTAGTAAATTTGCAGAAGATGCCAAGCTAAGTAGGTAGATGCTTTGGAAAACAGGATTAGGATACCAAATGACCTTGCTAAATTATTTGGATAAAATTCAATAAAAGTAAGTGCAAAGTTTTGCACTTAGGACAGAACAATCAGCTGCATAAAGACAAATTGGGGAAGACTGGCTATGCTGCGGTACTGTGGGAAAGGACATGGGGGTTATAGTGGACTGTAAACTGATTATATCAGCAATATACTATTGTTGCAAAAATAACCAGTAACATATTGGGATTTATTAACAAAAGTATCACACGCATGTCATGGGAAGTGATACTTCTACTCCCAGGGTTGTCCAACCGCTGGCCTGTATGCTGCGTGTAGCCCTGAGGGAGCTGTGGGTCCCAGGCTGGTCACGATTCCTTGCACCACTCTGGTGACTATTGCTGCCAGTCTCTAGGCTCCCTCTCTCTTCTTCAGTTTCTGCTTCCTGACCCTGTCTCTGAAGGCGAGGCTGAAGGAGCCGATGCCTGGATGGCTCAGGGAGAGCCAGAGATCTTGTGTGGCACAGCATAGGACACTGGCACAGCATAGGACACTGGCGCATTACAGCAGAGCACCTGCTATGTAGCACAGTGGGAGGGATATGGTGCAGTGCGCAAGGTGCTGAGATGGTACACTGGGGAGCATGCATGCCCATGGTGCTGGGGGGGGGCGGGGTGTGCCTGTGTTGCAGGGGGGGGTAGGCATGGTGTGATGGGTTGACCCTGGCATGTGCCCCACGTAGCTTGCAGCTTGGGAGGTGTGCGGCCCATGAGGTGTGGCCAGAGGCCCCAGGGCCCTGCAGTCACTCAGAAGTGGAACAGCCCTTGTCTACTCTACTGAGCAGTGGTGAGGCCTTACCTGGAGAACTGTATCTAGTGTTGGGATCCATACTTCAAGAAAGACTTGGAGAAATTAGAAAGAGTCTAGCAAGGAGCAACAAGTGATTGGAAGTCTAGGAAACATGACTGACACGGAAAGTTTGGAAGAACTGGGATTACGTAGCCTGTGGAAGAGAAGACTAAAGTGGGATTTGATATAGCAGTTTTTAAATACATATAGAGGATGGTGATAGAACAGTCTTGGTGTCCACAGGACCAGGAAAAGAAGTAAGTCTTAAATTTAGGTTGGATATTAGAAGAACATTTTGGCTATGCTAGGCTGGTTAAGCACTGAAACAGATTACCTAGAGAGACTGTGAAAGCTCTGTCAGTGGAAGTTTTTAAGGGTAGGTTATATAAATACTTGACTAGGTGGTTTAGACAGAGCTAAATCTGCTTCCCAGTAAGGGCTTAGACTAGCTGACCTCTGCAGGTCCCTTCCATAACTATTTTTTTTTTTAATTTTGATTTCATTCAGTTGCAATGTTAGGCTGAAAAAGATTCTAGCGTCCCTTTACAGCACTTTCTTGTGCTGAGGGGTATGCAACTGCTGATCAGCACATTGAAACTCTGTCAAGGATTGTGTTTGAGGAAGGCATGCTGTCTCCTGAAGCTCTGGGAATACAAGGGCCACTCTGCCATTCTTTTTGCAGGGTGTAGCATTCACCTCATTGCACTGAAGCAGTTCCCATAAAGAGCGCTTGGGAAGCAGCAGCCAACTTTCCCCACAGCCTCTTCTGGGTCTTTTGGAGAAGTGAGTTCCAGCTGCACTGGCCTCACACAGAAATTGTATTTCAAGTGCAATGAGATATGGGGGAGACTCTGTGCCTCCTCAGCACCTCCTTGCCCCCCCAAAGACTGGGTATTATTAAGTACTAAAGAAAATACTGGTATAGATTCAGAGCAGGTATATTCCAGTTCTAACTAGAGGATTGGCTAATTCTGGAGCATTCAGATTCCTCACAGGAAGGTAAGGAAAACCAAGCTGCAATCATTCAGCCTGTAAACTTGAGTAAATCACAGTACTTGAGCAAATCCCCAACACTAGTAGGGGAATGCCTGTAGGGCCCTTTATGCTATCAAGTACTCTCACATCTGTAAGGAGGGGACCTTTGGGCCGTGGACAGAATGGCTATCTGATGAGAACTTGTCAGCAGTTATAACCCAAAGTGGCACAGCACACATCAAAAATATGGTTCAAGGAGGAACAAACAGTATCTATTTGAAGGTGCTATGCACATTGCTGTTATTTCTGCTGCACCCATGCAAATAACAAGCTTCGTTTTATAGGTTCACTTTGGTGGTCTAGACTCTAACCTAGGCAGGCACAGGCAAACTTCGGCCTTGTTTGCCTGTGCTAGTTAGTGTGTTGTCCACATTGTGTTCTGGTGACATCACCTGGTCCATGGTGCAAATCTTCAGGTGGTGTAAACTGCCATAACTTTGTTTCATTCCCCTACTAGTGTGCCACTAGACTCCAGTTGGGGATCTGGCCTTCCCTGTGTCTTGTTTGTTGCATATTTTTGCTAACTCTAAAGCAGACAAAGTTAAAAACCTAAGAAATGGAAATGGAGAAAACTTAGTGGATAAAAACAAAAACAGCAATAGCTAGTTAACCCAAAGTCTTTGAGGTCTAGCTAAGTGGCTGTGCACCTAAACTTTTCTTCAGGCAGGATGGCCTTTACTACCATTCCTGTGTGGAGATTCAGGTAGCTGAGGGTGGGTTGGCCAGGTATGCTGTTAGCAATTTATCTTGGAAACAGCTGATCTGATGCTGTTACCTCTTTCATCTGATGCCAGTTATGATGGATGCAAAGCAGACATCAACTGTAAATGTATAGTGCTAGCCTTTCAGTACCTATAAAATAAGTATCTCCGTGTACTTCACTAAAGGCTCTTCAACAAAATACAAAATCCTTACCAAGTTTTTGCTTCGTTTTCATTTGCTCCTTTACTTTCGTTCATTATATTTCCTTCTCTTAACAGATTTTAAATTGTTGTTTATTTGTTTAACAAAGTCCTATTTTTGTCTCCAGTGACTATTTTGTGTCTCTATTCTGTGTCTCCCACTTTTACCTAATTGTTTTCCCCATTTCCTTAAGTTTCTTTCCTACTCTGCTCTGCTAAAATTCTTCCAGTTTATACACATGCTACCTCATTATACACAGTGCTTAAAGGGGCATATTGAAAGGAATGAAGTAGTCCCCACCAGTGCACAACACTAAGACTCAGCTCTATAGGAGCAAATTGCATTTTTCCTGAGGAAAGGGTTATGTAGGATTGTGTCTGTCTTGCAGTACACAGTAGTCTATTGCTGTTGAATCAGTTGTTCTTTCTGATGAGTTGTTTTCTGTAGGTAGAAAAACCAGTACAAAAATGTTAAAAGAACACTGGCATTGCAAAGCACGGCACCTAAAGTCCAGGGCTGGTTGTACAGCCCTAGCTGTACCAATTGACACCAATGGAATAAGGTTCATACCTACTTAATACCCTACATCAGTCTCTCTGGGATGTGCGGTGGGTTTATTGCTGTCACTGAGACAGGAATTTAGGGAGAATGCTGCTTTGTTTCAGTCCAAATTTACTGCAAAGTGTAGTGACTGGACTTAGATCTAATTTACAACAGCATAGCATAGACCACTGATTCTCAACCAGGGTGCCGCACTACTCAGGGGTGTCTTGAGATCCTTTCAAGGGTGTTGCAGGGTGCCACACGATGCTAATGTTGTTAGGTGTACAAACACAATTGACGAGATAAACTTGGCTTCCAGTAGGAATCCATAATGTTAAAAAGATTTTGACCTGTTGTGGTATTTCTGAGTTCTTTGCAACAGAAGAATTGGTCTAGTGAAAAACCAAGTGTGGACATATTCCGAGGGGTGCCTTCAGTCTAACCAGGAGTGCCTAGCTAAGGTGCCTTGAATCTAAAAAGGTTGAGAACCACTGGCTTAGACCAGTGAGAATAAAAATAACAGTACCTGCTTTTATTTGCTTTACAGTCTGAGGCAGGAGCACAGACAGAGGCAGGGCTTCTAGAGAAATAATAGTATTTGATCTTGTAATTAAAGTTTGAATACAATGAATCTGCACAGATAGGCTCCATGAGGCATTTCTGATCTCAGCATTTTTGAAAAGCCAAAGGGAAGAAAGTATGCTGGTGTAAAGTGAAGTACACAAAGGAATGGGATCTCTGAATTACACTCAAGTAGCCAAAGGAGAATTTTGCTGCTGGGTTACACTAAATTAGCTTTTATAGCATTTGAGTAAAATCTAAATCTTTTGAAAACTACTTGCTTTATCTTTATCTGTAAAACTGATTGGGAGATATAATTAAGTCTCCCCCTCTCTGTTTGAACTCTACTGAGCTGGATGGAGTCCCACCAGGAATGAAATTTGCCTACCTACCCAAATATTCTTAAATGTTACCAACCATTTTGCCCATGCCGCCTGTCATGCTCACAAAAGAAAAAACGTAGGCTCCCTTCTAACCTACCATCAAGTTCACACACTGCCAAAGTTTCCATATTTAACTGGCACTGATAGGTTCTTAACTTCTAGCAGTCAAAAGGGAAATCTTTACTGAATCAGGAGTGATACCAGAAAGGTGAGAAGCAGCAGAGTTTGAGTAGGAATGCTGGCCATATGGGCTTATAGTAATATGATGGATCCAGATTGTCAATTTTATCCCTTTAAGAAATTGCTATCATCACACACAAAACAAAAAACTCCGAAGAAACAACAAATCTAAACTTAAATGACAGGAGGGAAGTGTTCTTTATGAATATTAATCTAATGTGTAATGCCAAAATATGTACCTTTTTGTCCATTGTATATTCAAGTGCCTGCAGTTCAGGATATGCATATCTTATTGATAAATTTACCCACATTTACTTTTATGGGAAAAAATGAGTATCTTGGGTATCAAGCTACTAAATTTTTCCAAGAACAGTTAAAATGCACGTACCCTGCAGTTTTTAACTCATTATAGTATCGTAGAAAAGTAGGGCTGAGAGGAACCTCGTATGGTCATCAATTCCAGCCCAGTGCTCAAGAAAGGATCATCCCTGATTAAATCATCCCAGCCAAGTGTCGGTTTAACCTGCTCTTGAAAATTTCTGGGAATGGAGATTCTACAACTTCTCTAGGTAGCCTGCTATTATGCATGTATTTATTGTGTATTCTGATACTGTCCCAGTCACAGTAAAGATAAAAATCATTTTGCTTGTTATGTATAAAGATATTGATAATAAGCAACTAGTTCAAATTAATTTGTGATTTGATATTAGGCACAGTTCACATCACAGGAAATAGCAATTGTAGAAAGGGGTACTTGAGTAATAAAAAACCACTAATAAGAGTTATGTCAATAAAGGAAGTAATTTTCAGATATTTTGTCTCAAACATGAAAATTGTTTAAGGAAATGTTATAGAAGATATTTTATATTATAAAAATAAATCTGCAATAACAGCATTTTAATGAAACATTACTACAAAATAACTTTCCCCAAGCATTGGTATTCACTACGTTTAACCTTCTGACAGTGGCATAGTCTTTTCCATTACATTAACTGAGTAACTTGAGAAAGCCTAAGAAGATATTCCTCAAAAGATCATAAATAAATACGTTTAGTGGGCCCGATCCAATGTTCATTAAAATAATGGATACTAGCATTGAACTACTACTTAAGCATACTATTACTAATATTTTAAAGTAAAGCTATGATATAGTATATATGGATAAAGTTATGGTCTTCCTTTATAATGTCTCCTTTTAGGCCTTGTGCTGTGTTTAATCAGACATATAGATGGCTTTCTTTACTTTGCTGGCCAAGCTAGTTGCCAGATCTGCAAAGGTTCATGCTACAGTCACTCAGAAATAAGCTTTGGGGGCCTTCTGCTTAGCTGCACTTCTGCAGCTTGGCCTAGGCTCCTTGAAAATGGCCAGTACTTATTTTTCATTTCATGGTAAATCAATTTGGCTACTAGTAAGTCCTGTAGTTGAGTAGTGCTCTACTGTTTAGCTCTATGGGCCAGATAAGTGGTGTGTGGCCTATCCACAGACTGTATTGGGCCCTGGGCCCATCACCACATTTTTCTGTCCCACATGCTGGGATTGGGTCCCAGGAACCTGGCACTGCCCCCTTCTGCCTCTCATGCACAATGATTGAGCCCTAAGGGCTTGGCACCACCCCTTCCCGGCCTCCCACACTGAGATTAGGCCATGGGTTCCCAGCACCAGCCCTACCTGGCCCTGAGCACTGGGACCAGGGACTCTGTGCAGAGTGCAGTGCCACTGCTCCCCCACCACCAAATTTCTGGATCCCTAGAGAGCCCCATGGGCCAGATGACATGGTGCCATGGGCCAGGGGTTGAGCATCCCTGTTGTCAGTCAATCACTGGATGCAACATAAATCAGCAAATGATCCAGGTGCTGCATTATCTGGAAATTAACCCTGTTCCTGATGGTTTCTATGCAGGAGCATCATCACTACAATAATTTTAAGGCATATATTATATATTAATGTCCTATAACAAATATGTTTCGGCTCACAAATGGGACTCTGAGGTATTAATGGCTAAGATTAGGAGATGTCAGGTGTTTACAAAATATGAACCAGAAATAAATTTTTGTTGACAATATTACATACATTAGCAAATATGGTTGTAAACTCAGGGATGCTCCCATACATGACACTGGCTTACAAATTTGCCAGCTCTTTGTTCCTCTTTTTCCAAACACTGTCTCCATTGGCAGTAAAGAACAATGTACTCTCTCCCATACTTGTTGCTTTTCATCAAACATGCTGCATGTTAATATAATCCTACCTGTTACTTTGACTCCAAATCACCCTCACTGAAGCCTATTAATTCCTTCGATATTTAGCTATTCCTGCCTACATTACTGTCAGTTAGCTCCGGCTTTCACAAACCTGGAATATAGAGCTATTGTTACAGGCACTTTATGAAGAATAAGATTATCTGGATGGGTCAAAAGAATGTGTTTTTCAGTTACTCCTTTAACATACAAGCTATTCCCCATTTTGAAGATCGGCTCTGTAGATCAAAATTGCTGAAGAGCATGGGTATCAATATTACAAAGGCAGATCAGGCTCTAATCGGTGGAGACAATAGGGTTGTTTAGCACCAATTCATGAAAAAAGAAAACAAGCCATATTATGTACAATATTCCTTTATTTTTCAGAGGGCTTCACATGATCACAAGACAATGTATTTTTCTAATCTTGAAACCAGCAAGATTAAAACCTATTAGTTTTTCCATCCATAATTTCTACATTGAGACTGTCTTTTGTGAGCGAAAGAGTCCTATTCTACTATGAATGATGATACAAGCAGACAGTACTTACACAGATTTTTTTCTAAACCAAAAGATGTCAAATAATTATATATAGTTCTTCGCTAATGTAATATGCTACAAGGAAAAATATTCAGCTGCAACTACATAGCTTGTCAGTTACTGAACTCTTTCCTATGTTGCACTAGCGCAAATATTTACTTTTTATACTATGCAACTTCTTTATTCCTTGTAATAAGGTCCTTTAGAATGGAGTTCTTTTGGAAACACCACAAACAGATTCAGGCAGTAGGAGTTCCTAAAAGAGTTGCAATGAATATTCATGACAGGTTTAAGGGATTTTACCTATCTATCCTTGCTTTGCCTGTATTTGAACCTCTTACCTGAGTTAAGAAACTACCTGGGACAGCTAGATAATACTCATCCGTAAGTTCCTAGAAAATGCTCCTAACCAGCTACGACTAGATGCCACAGTGTATCTGCTGGTGAACTGAATGTGCCACATCTACAGTACTGGTGAGCCAGTTGGTGAGCCTCTGCCTGCCCACGGTTCAAAAGAACTTGAGCATGGTTTCCCTCTACAAGCCTATCACTGAACTGGACTGATAGCTTTCACACAGACTTAATGCCTTTATAAAATACTTATTTTTGTAAATAGGATAACAGTATTTTCAGAGAGGTATTTACTTCAAACCATTGTGCTACACTTTGTAAATGTGGTTTGAAAAATAAAATGTAAATAAGATTTTAAAGTTAAATATGTGTGAACAACCTTGGTCCAATCAATGTTCCAACTCATTCCACTGCAAAACAGGATAAAATAGCACAACTTTGGAAAAAATCTTCAAGTATTTTTCTGACATAGTACATAATGAAAAATAGATCCTAAGCTCTATGGTATTGTATTTTTAAATGAAATTACTTTGTATAAATGTTATGATATACAGCAGGAGAAGAGTGTAGTGATGATACAGCACACCATTAGTAATTACACATTGACTTGAATGTAAATATCTTCAACGAAAAAAGCAACCATCTAAGATAACTGTTCTTTCAAGTGCTTTAGCAACAAAATGAACAGTTATCAAGGTTTAGACAAAACAAACAGATGGGAGAAAAACAGTACAACATAAATTTCAATAAATATATGTAAATACAGTACTGTTAGTTATTCAGACACAAAACAAAAGACATGGAACCTTTTAAAGCAAAGAATACACTCAGCAAAATGCAGCATAGAGAAAGGGTGCTAAATTCTGATCTCTATTACAGAGGTGTAACCTGTCATAATAAGGCAGAATCTGGCCCCAAATCTACACAGAGCACAGGAGTGTTACAATACACAAACTAAATATACATATTTAAATAGTTGCCACATTTCTGTTCAGGATAGTCCATTTTCTTTGCTACAAACAGCAAACAGTTAAGAGACTAATTCATGAATTCTCAAATGCCAGTTTCTTCCTATGACTTCACATAATGCTATCCTATTTCTAGATCTAACTTTAAAAGTATGTAAAAACCTTGGAGTCAATCAAGTTACATATTTAAGATGAACATACTGACACCTTATTTTGAAGACATTTCACCTTGTAAATAGAATCTCCAAAGGACTGTGCCATTGTCATTCCTGAAGAGGGAAGATTTTTGTATATGCTTTTTGAATATTTTTAAAAATTTAAAACTTGCTGGTGCTTTATAATATATTTATAATTTTTCCCTTGCCTGTGGCTTTCTGGTATTATAAAATGCCCTTGTAAGCTGCTCCCATGATTTATCTGCTGCAGTTTATATATTTGGTAATGTCCAGACAGTTCATAAAACCCATTTAAAATGTTACAGAGGAACATGCAAGGGAGCTTTTATAAATACCCTATGTAAAATAAAATATGATCTATATACAGATGTGCTTTGTATTTACTAAAATATTTCTAAAACTATTAAAATTATTATTTAAAGCCAGGAATGTATATTTGAATTGCATTGATAAGTTGCAAGGTATAGTCCGAATAATATAATGCATTTTATCAAATTTTACCAAAAAAAAAAAAAAAAGGTAAAATGAATGACATTATGTTATTACCTTCCAGGATTTAATCACATGCATTTATAGAATAATTCTATCAAAGTGGCCTTGTCCAATTGACACTACAGAGGCCTCATTTTGATCTACTCCAATCATGTTTTCAATGCTAAGTACAATACTTCATAACACCTACTTATTATTGTAGCACATCCATTAAATTCTCTTTTAAAAATACACTGGACATCAGTCATTGTAAAATGTAAGCCAATTCTTCCTTCCTACCACACATAATTCAGATTAAGCTACTCCGAACTATAACCTGATGATGCACAGAAAATTATAATCCTTAAAAAGTAGGTAGGTGAAATAAAATATTTCTAAAATTATACTGTAAACATCAAAAATAATTTCCAATTTTAAAATATTTATAACAATGGTTGAAATGCATATTTACTCATAATAACAAACTTTTTAACAGCATGGAAGGATATCTATGATAATAGTTCATTTGAACTCAAGTTGTAAGCAGCTTCATCTTTATAGATCTCTATTCCTCTTGCAAAGAGTTTTACTAACTGACAATGAACCCTGCAAAAGCAAAACAAGACAAAACCAAACAGTTATTTGAAGTCTCTTTTACTAACAAGGATCCGCATTTTGTATGTCCTAATATGGATTCACTGGGCATTCTAAGCACCTGGACAAAAAGGGCTACACTGCAGGCTACATAAGTCTCTGTAAATGGGAGCAATATAGAAAGTGGAAAAAACAGCTGAATGGTGGAATAACATGTTCATACCGCACCGTATTGCCCAGCGAGGAGTCTATGGGAGTCTTGCAAGTAGATGAATTTGATAGATCACAACCTTTTATAAAAGTCATTAATGAAACAATACATGATTCTTGTTTAATGGAGATATTTTATGAAAAGACCTCTGCATTTCTGGTTCCTTTTACCAATTTCAAAAACAATCTCCTACTTTCCAATACTCCTGCTCCTACCAGATTTAATTATGAATAATCTCAAAATGAGGCATATTTGAAGCATACAAATATAGAACCAAAAACATGTCTTAAGATATTTCTATGACTGAAAATATGGCATTAAATAATTAATATAAGGATTTGTCTATGCAAATATTATATAACTTTCCAAAAGTTTAACTAGCTTTGGTTGATGAGTGGGCTTAGTATCCACTAACCCACTGTGAGGACTGACAGTGCTTTTTGTACCCTTTTTGTCAAATCCTAGGTATGGTGGAAGTTACTAATAACCCTATAAGGTTTTATGTGACACAGAAAGAGAGGACTGGAATCATCTTTTCTGATCAGTTCTGTTTAGGCACATTTGCATTCAATTTTACTTATTAGTCAAATAGGCCCATAAGACAACCTGAAATTACCACCCATTCACTGAAATTCTTGTTAGGATTTGATCTGATTCTGCTTTTACATACAATTTAATGAATTCTCTAGTATATAAGGGACATGTTTAAATGTTCCAGTATAATACCTGATTTTAAAAACATTTTATGCCTTAAAAACCCCCCACAAAACCTTTTTAGTAGCTGTCAAATGTTACATAGTAACTTTTTAAAACTTCAAAGACAGGACTTTAAATATCTTAACATGATCCTCTTGCTACATACTGTATATGGAGGGAAAGGCAAATACTCACCTGACTTCAACAGCTGAACTATCCAACGTTTCACCATCACAGTTCCAGGTGCTGTTAGCCAGATTGCAGCAACAGGCTGGATGATCACTGCAGAACTGACCAAAACGTTTCTTTCCTACATCCTTGATATCACTTTCATTGTCTTCCAAGTGCTTTGATGTAAACTGAAACCTCTTCACCCGATAAACATCTACAAATGGGAAGTCAAACTGCAAAGAGGAATTAAAAAAGGACTTTTATAACAGGAAGTTTTCAGTGATGTTTTTCTACTCAAATTTTTCACCTAGGTTAATATAGGAATAGTGATTTAAAAAAAAAATTACACAACACTCAATATTTAATTTCACAGTAAAAATACAGGATGTCCTACTTTTCAGTCCTTTGCTTCACCTCTAAAACACCTCTAACCTCAAATGGCTATCAGTTGTTGCAAGGCTGCAACATCCTATCTCTATGGATAAACTGGGGAAAAGTTTTGAAACTATGGATGAGAAGGGTCCCAAAACTGTTTTATGTTGTACGATATGGTCACAAGGGGGTTGAGATTCATTGCTCTACTAACTTATTTATTGTTCTCCAATTCTTATGCACTGAATTCTGTGAAATCCCATTTCTGCAAGCCCCCTCCCTCTCTGCTGTAGGGTTTTCATGAGTAGGCTTTATCCAGAGAAGTCCATGGAAGTATCATCCCGCTATCAGAATCTGGGGAGTGTGGAGAGCTAATAATATGCTCCAGTGGAGTCGCACCTTCTTAACTAGGTAACCCCAGTGGAAACTAGCATTGTAATTACAAATGCCCCAATTATCAAAGACTAACATGATTACATTGAGATTGTAAAAGTGTCTAAAGTGCTTTAAAATAAGCTTTGTACACCAAGGAGAAATCAAGTTGCTAGGTACCCTCATATCACAAAAGGCAACTTAAAGAATTAGCCTAAAATGCTTAAAAAGCCATAATAAGGTATGACTCAACTTGATAACTGACAAAGAGTTGGGAAAACAAAAAAGTGAGCACAGGAATAGCTAAACATGTAAACACTAGCAAATATCATAATATAAAATATTACTGTCTATACTTATACCAAAATACAGGCAACTCAAGAGGTTTAATTTAAATCCGTTTCTCTCAGGTTTTATATCATGCTCATCAGCATGAGCGCCTAATTCAGTGTTACCCAATAAGAAGCTGCATCTACATGAGATGTTGACTGCGCAGTTGTTACTGTAGTTATTTAGTAGTTGCATACCCAAGTACCAAATGACTGCAGAGTAACCAGAACTACTGTGCAGTAGTGTCCCCGCATGGCTTTGTGGCAACGCTGACTGTGCAGTCACTCATTCCTACTGAGCAGTAGCATCATGTCACAGTTCATGCCCAGCGATGCCACTACACAGTAGTACCAAGCTATTGCACAGTACGCATCTCATATAGGTGCAGCCAGAGGGTGCTAGACTAATCCAGGGACAGCACAGCAGAGGAGACAAATGGAAAGTGCTCCTGGACATAATCTTCTGGGTCTGGCAGTAGAAAGGACAGAGTGCTGGGGATAACTGTCTGACCCTAGAGTCATTCTGACCCCCCAAGGAAAAAATGTTTCTGTAAGGAAGATGGTGGCAGCTTACAACTTGCACTCACCTCCTGCTCATGCTGTGGTTCTTACAGACTTGGGACTGGAAAGATCCTTCTGCATCACTGAATTTGGTTGTCTGCTACCACAGGCAACCAAATCATAGACACCCTTTAATAAACTGATCAAGCTCCAGTGGAGCTCATGAACACAGGGCTCAGAGAGTAGTTTGCTAGATCAAGAGACTTAGTTCTATAAGCTTTTCTCCATGACCCCACAAAGCCACCAGTGCATGCTTGAGCACTATGTAGCCTTCTGATAAGTGATGGAATAAGGGATAACCACCAGGTAAGGAGTAAAATTGTTAAAAATATAAATCAAAGACAAAATGTGAGATAAGCAAAAAAAGCAAATGAAAACAGAAAGGTGGAGATAGAGAATGGACAAAATAAAAATCATACACAATTATGTTCCAGGGTTTGGTATGAGGCAATACAGGAGTATGTAATAGTAGCTATTAAACTATGGTGGAAAGAGGAGTGAAAACCACAAACAGGTGGAATTATTTGAATTTTTTTATAATAAGGCACATCATTGATCTGTTCTTCATTCAGTCATCAGAACACATAGCATTAAAACTGAATGTCTAGCAATCATATCAGTTAATGAGCACACCAGCAGCTACAGCTAATTCAGCAGAACCTACGTGCTACAAAAAACATGTTCATTGCTCTTGGAATTCATTCTAAACAGGGGTAGCGGCACAGGAGGAATTTTGGTGTAGGATATATAACTCATTGTTGATTACTTGCTATCACCAAAGTTCTTGTGGAAACCTGCCATAACCAGATTATAGTTTGATAACTATGTTCTGTTAAGCTATGTTCTTTATTTAGTTTCTTATGAATGAATTATTCTCCCATTTCCTGTGTTGAACAGTTATATAATACTGCTGTAGGCAGTTTTCCATCCCAGAAGCTAATGCTCTTTAGCATCTGGTGACATGGGCAGACTTGTGTGCACATGCAGGAACTTTGTGATAAAAAGGATTTTAAACAGTGCCCAACAGAAACCACAGAAACATTTTTAGAAAGGACTAATTTAAGTATCAAAATCAGAATTTGGTTAAGATACCATGTTTTATATGAAATATTCTGAGATTTCTGGTGGGCACATGTGGTTGTAATACTTTATCTAATACATCATCCAGTCTTTTCTAATCAGTACTACCACTGATAATTTGTGCCAGGTAAAAAATTCAATGTGGTGACCTCATACATGCCTTGTTTGTATCACAGCCCTAAGAAAACACATACCTGATCATCCTGGTTTGTATGCCTGACAAGATACCGCAGAAAATTAAATCTGGAGCATTTGCGAACTAGAATGAGGTCAGCAGAGCCGTCAGCCAAGTGAGCTGCTGGTGATAGGCCTTTTGGACTCCGTGGACAAGCACAGCTCATATTTACTGCATTGATAGCTAAAAACTTTCCTTTAATAACTTTCCATTCATCTTCAACCTCTGAAACAGACACAAGAAGCATGTAAGACCCAGGAACCGGAAAAGGATTTAGGAACCACAGTACTTAGCTATTAAGTGCCTGGACCCAGATTTAAGAAAGAGATTTATGTGCACTAGTTGCTTTTTAATCAGAATTTAGGTAGGTACCTCTTCTCTAATGTGATTCAGCTAAGTGCTCCGTAACTGTTTCTGTATGTGAAGTCCAAGGTGTTTCAGTGTAGATTTATATGTTCTAGTGCTTAGGTAGAAAAGGGTCGAGGCATTTAGAAGCTATCATGCATGATTGAGATGTGCATGTTATAAGAAATTAAGTGTACCTTAATCCTGAGTTTCCCCCTGTGGCTAGCATTTTGCCTGGTTATTAGGGCTTCTTTTAAGATATAAGGATTTGAAGTTCCTTTGAGGACTTAAACCCAAATTGCCCACTTCCTAGAAAAGTGTTTTGACCACTAGGCCTCCAATTCTTATGATGCCTCTCCTGCCACTGAATTTGAATGGAAGTGGTTGACTGTCATGTTTTGTGTTAAACTCAATGTTCTGGTGTGCACTGGATGAGCTCGGAGCATGCATGTAGGTCATTTAGGTACTGCTCTACCTAACTCCTGCATTTAGAGAGGATTTAAGAGGAGATTGGGCAGGACTGCATGTACTCAGAAGGGAGTACTGCAGGCACCTAAGAGAGGGTACTTGTGAGTTTAGGCAGCTGCTGAACAGCAAGGCTTTGTACTGCTATTTTGAACTTAGTTGCCAAAACAAGGTTTAAATGACCTTTAGGTGCTTAAGTCCATGTTTTTCCACCTGAGTTAGGTAACACCTTACATTAAGGGATGGCAACTTTTTCCAGCAATGTGCTGCAATGACTCAGTTTGGGTCAAAGGTGAGCTGGCGCTAAGGCACAGCTGCCACCACTTTTCCCTGCCACTTCTCTCGCAGTACAGCAGTACATAGGCAAAGGCCCCACTGCTAAAGCCTCAGTTCTATGGGTGGGATCCAGCCTGTGAACCATAGGCTGCTGACTGCTGCCTTATGTGACCTACTTACAGGATGAGTAAGACTCAACCGTTCTTAGCAAGTTTCACCTTCTAAATAAATAGTATAATCCTTTATTGATACATATATAACATGCTTTTTTATTTTACACACACACAATATTATACAAGTATTACAAAGCATTCAAATTTGACATATTTTATATAAACATATCTACTTCCTACTAAGTACCAGATTGATACCTGATCTTCTTTCAAATACTTCTTTGACAATTCTGTCACATGGGTATCAAATTCAGATCCCACAAATTCAAAATTCATGGTCTTTGGCTAGATCCACCAAAAAAGGAGAGAAAAAACAGCACCACAAGTACAAGAGGAAACTGGGAAGGAATTTTTTTGCAGAATTTTGTTTGATCTACTTTTAACATTCTAGTTTGGGTAAACAAGGGATCCACGTGACTTGGATGTTTTGTTTGTTTTTTTCTTTTAAATCAATGTTAATTTTTCTCCATGTCACAATATATATATATATTAAAAAAAATTAAAAACCTTTCCTGGCACCTGTAGCTGAATGGGATTAACTAACAGTAAAATCTGTCTCAGTGAATTTATTAGGATTGTAATATTGCACAAACAGCAGAGCAGCTTGTTTTCATCAAGAACAAATTTTGGCATTATCAGATAACTAGATTTTGCTTAATGTGTGGTGTCAGCAGTCCTACTAACAGGAAGCAGTATTCTTTTCTAGAACACTGGACTGTCACAAGATGATGTGTGAAGATACTATCACGAGGAACATTTTTCTAGAGACCTAGAGAAAGCAACGTTATGGAAGACTAGGGTAGAGAATGCCAAAGCACATGTTAAGGAACCAACAAAGAAGGCAGACCTTGATTATCAAATTCCTGGTTAAGCACAATAACAGACTGTATATATGTTGTACAAATACAACCTGGACAGCTGAATATCATGGGACAATTCTACTAGTAGAGAATCAGTGTTCAGGGGTTCAGCTCCCTAAATAGTTTACTTCGTTACTTACTACCAGGAAAGATCTTAAGCGGGGGTTAGGTGCTGAAGTCAGCACGTAAGGCAAAAATCGGTGACAATATGCACAGTGGGGGGGGGGGGGGGCGGGGCCTGAGTTTGCATGCGGCGCCATGCTTAGAGCTGTGCGGCTGGTGACAGCGGCGCAGCGCGGGGTGGTGGTGGGGATGGCTTCGTGCCACCCGGCCACCACCATGCTGCCGCTGCCGCCTGGCGGCCAGCCACACAGCTCCAGGCACGGCTCCATGGTGACAGCGGGAGGTTTTGGAGGCAGTGGCTGTCACCGCCATAATGGGCCTCCAGGTAAGTGGCACTGCCACGTGCAAACTCAAGCCCCACCCCCTCCCACCCCGCGTATAGTTGAATTCGCGCAAGTTAAATGTGTGTATGATGCAACTGACCTGTATTTTATTCCCAGGCGTGCTATATGTGAGAAAATACGATATTCTCTAATGTATTTTTAAAATTCTGTAATCTAAGGATATTTTCTCTACTTGCACAAATAAAAACTAAGCCAATCATGGAGCTTTTATTCTAACACAGTACCTCATGCCTGTGTTGACATTTTACGGAACAGATCTTTTCCAATTTAGAAAGTAAAGAAGAACTTAAAACGTCACTTTATGGCCTAAAATGTTCCATTTGCTCTGTAAGTGATTTTTAAAACTTATTATATTATTTAATTTCTTGGATCTTTCCATTAATCAAAGCTTTTGGATCACTGATCTAAAAGAAATATAACTCCAGCATGCTAAAAAGGTTAGATTGCTACAAAAGCATCAGAGCAGACTCTTGTTCAGTAGGAACTTTATTCCAATCCCTTCTAGAACTGCCCTCTTGCTTCTTTTTTCATCCCTTATAAGATGATTAGTTAGCTAATAATTAATAAGGAAATACAGTTTTGATAAATTCTGATAAAGTGTGCAAATCATTTGTCAAAAACAATTTTCAGTACCAGCTAGTTCTTGGTTAATGACAACCTTCATTTATGCTGCTTTTTTTGTAAAAAGAAAGCATAATTCAAATCTATTTCAAAATCTGTAAACAAAAGAAAATTTGATGAGGAAAACTGGCAGTTTCTTAGTATTTTAAATTGTCAGAAGGGTAGTGGTTTCTTTCTTTGAATACAGAGCTACTGTCATTAGAGTCAGATTCTTAACTGCATAGAGGTATAGCCTTTAAATCAATGCTCTGCCTGGGTGCCTGCCAAAATGAAGAAAAAAGATGCAAGACACCAAATGCCAGACAGGGTTGAAAATGTTCTTAGAATCATAGGAAATTAGCGCTGGAAGGGACCTCAGGAGGTCATCTAGTCCAACCCTCTGCTCAAAGCAGGACCCTCCCCAACTATATTATCCCAGCCAAAGCTTTGTCTACCCAGGTCTTAAAAACCTCTGAGGATGGAAATTCCACCACCTCTCCGGGTAACCTGTTCCAGTGTTTTACTACCCTCCTAGTGAGAAAGATTTTCTTAAGATCTAACCTAAACTTCCCTTGTTGCAACTTGAAACCATTGCTCCTTGTTCTGCAACTGAGAATAGTCTAGCTTTATCCTCTTTGGAACCACATAGTTGAAGGATGCTATTAAAGCCCCACTCAGTCTTCTCTCCTCCAGACTAAATAAGTCCAGTTTCATCAGTCTCTCTTCCTAAGTCACGTCCCCCAGCCCCCTCACCATTTTCAGTGCCCTCCACTGAACTCTCTCCAACTTGTCCACATGTCCACATCCTTTCTGTAGCGGGGAGACCAGAATTGGACACAGGACTCCAGATGTGTCCCCACCAGTGCTGAATAGTGGGGAATAATCACTATGTTGTCAGCAGTCACTGCAAAAGTGATTGCTGGCAACATTCCCACCAATGAAGCCCAGTATGCCATTAGCCTTCTTGGCAAGAAGGGCATATTGTTGGCTCATATTCAGCTTATTGGCCATTGTAATCTCCAGGTCCTTTTCTGCAGAGCTGCTGCTTAGCCAGACAGTCCCCAATCTGTACCAAGGCATGGGACTGTTCCGTCCTAAGTGCAGGAATTTGCACTTGTCCTTGTTGAACCTCATGAGATTTCTTTTCGTCCAATCCTCAAATTTGTTGAGGTCTTTCTGAATCCAAGGCCTACCCACCAGCGTATCTATAACTCACCCTGGCTTGGTGTCATCTGCACTCTATGCCATCTTCCAGGTCATTGATGAAGATATTGAACAAAACCAGCTCCAGAATGGACCCCTAGGGCATTCCACTTAATATTGGCTGCCAACTTGACATCGAGCCATTGACTACTACTCTCCGAGTTCGATGTTTCAGCCAGTTTCCTATGCCCCTTCAGTCTATTCATCCAACTTGTAATTCCTTAGCTTGCCTGACAAAATGTTGCGGGAGACCATATCAAAAGCCTTGCTAAAGTCAAGGTATACCATATCCATTGGTCTCCCCACATGGACAGAGCCAATCATCTTATCACAGAAGGCGATCAGATTGGTCAGGCATGACTTGCCCTTGGTGAATCCATGCTGACTGTTTCTAATCACCTTCTTTTCCCCTAAGTACTTAGCAATGCATTCTTTGAGGTCCTGCTCCATGACTTTTCCAGCGACTGAGGTGAAGCTAACTGGATCCTCCTTTTTCCATGTCTTAAATATGGCCACTATATGTGTTCTTTTCCAATCATCTGGGATCTCTTCCAATTGCCATGAGTTTTCAAAGACGATGGCAAGCGGCTCTGCAATCGCTCTTTTGCTGTTGAAGTTGCAGAATCCAGGCCAGTCCCATCCCCCATAAAATTAATGAAGACTCCCATTGCCTTCAACAAAACTGGATCAGATCTCAGTAAAAGGTCAAAATGGGCCAATGACTGTTCCAATTTATACTGTCTGTTGATTATCACAAGGAGCTGTATTAGCAGCTGTGGTTCAGAGCAGCATAAGGGCATCCCAGTCCCATCCTGGCAGCAGGAAGTGAAGCTGGCATAGAAGTATGTACACTAGCTCTATGCTACCAGGGAGTGTTAAGACTGTTTTGGTGATTGCTTTATGCCAGAATCTGCCGGTGCAGATGAATAAATGATTGGAGGATTTATTCATTACATGTAAGGATTAAGGGCTTGATGAGAGTTTGGATCAGACCCTCAGACACCAAACAAGAATAGGATTGGAGGTCGCTATTGTACGTTTGACTACCACTGAGATGGGACTTGCACAAGAACACTGGGACACAGACTAGAGGCTTTATTCCAGTCAATGAAACTGTGTGAACGCACTTTAGGTGGGAATTTAGCTCCAATGAAATTTCAAGGTGTGCCAAACTGATAGAACATGACTAATGGAATAGTTGTATAACATAAAAGAAGAGATGTAGCTAAGAGCAATGAGCTAAGAGAAAATGCCTTTTGTCTAGTGAGGAGCAAGAGTTTAAATGTATTATAGAAGAAGAAGGGAAGCCAATGTGTAGGGTGAAGAGTGGTATGATTGAAGCAGGAATGAAAAACATCGTATGTATACTATACTGGATACCAGTAGCTGTCAATGGCAAAGATTTTAAATGGGTTGCTAACAGTGCACGCTCACAAAATAATACTTACATTTCAAAAACAAATGCATGCCTTTGTTCAGCATGCGTTGTAATGCTAATAAAGTAAAAACTAGGAGGCAATTCAGATTCCAGCTAGCAATAGTTAAGTCTTGTTTTGTGATCTTAATTCTGAGGCTAGGTACAGACATTCAAAAGGCCCAAGGCAGAATCAATCTAAGTTACGTGATTTTTGGTAAATGGCGTAGTTTAGATCTGTAGTGAACAGAACACACATTTGTCCTTTGATTCGGGGGGGGGCGGCAAATCTTAGATTGGATTCCATCATTTTTAAACCAGTCTGTATGCGCTCAACTTTTGTTCTGTTATGTTTATAGACCCATTTTGTAAGCTGGACTTCTGTTCTGTTATGGATATAGACCGGTTTCTGATCACTTATACCGGTAAGAGTTTACTGTCTGTACCTGACCTGAAAGATCTAAGATTTAGCTGAAATACAAAATATGCACCCTTCAGAAACCTGATCTATTCAACTATCTGAAGTATTAGTACACCAGGGAGTTAATTTCTTATGGCTTTTCTGTAAAAAACAGCTCAGCTTGAACAAACACTGAATTCTCCACTGGTTTAAAATAATTTATAAAAATTATACAGCTTTTTACAATAATTATTTTCTGGAGTACTGTACATTATTTAAGGGGTGTTGGTTGTAGTGGTGTTGGTCTAAGGCATGGGTGGGCAAAATTCAGCCCGCCAACACTTTCATCCGGGCCGTGGAACCCCTCAACAAACTGCACCCTGCCCAGACTTTCCATCCAGGAGGATGGGAGCAATGCGCCCACCGTACACACAGCCCCAAACATACCCTATTGCCTTTTTCTGACCCTTGTAGGAGGAAGGGCACAACATGGCCAGCATGCAGCTTCCGTGTGCAGCTGCTGCTGCTGTAGCCCCCAGGGACCTGCTCTGTTCTCCTGCTGGCTCCGGGCAGCAGGTAGGAAAGTGGTGGGGGCTGGGCTGCAGCTGGGTGGTGGTGCAGAGCGTGGGGCTGGTGGCAGTGCGAAGTGCCTGCCCAGGGGGCAGTGGCAGCACAGAGCTCAGCTGGGCAGTGTGTGGGTGTGAGCGAGGGTGGCGGTGTGTGGGGATCCCCCACATTCCCTCTCACACTATCCCCATGGTGCGCAGCCCCAGCAGACAGGGACAGCAGCAGCAGCAGCAGGCAGAGTGCTCAGAATGCAGGCGCCCAGCGAGGCATGGCTCCGGCCAACACTGCACATTGCAGCGAGGGGCACAGCCCCGCCCCCACTGGGCAGTCTGTATCGCTGGTGCTCCCTGCCACTCGCGTGCAGCCTCTGCACTCTCTGGGCAAGGGAAGGAAGCCCTGTGTGCTGGAGGCGGCTGCCTTCCCTGCCCCCCAGGGGTGGTTCAGTGCAGCCCCAGAGGGGAAGGCAGCCAGCTCCAGTGTGCAGGGCTTCCCTTCTGTGCCCAGGGAGTGCAGGGGTTGTGTGTAAGTGACAGGGAGTGCTGGCGATACAGACAGGCCGGGTGAGGCTGTACCCCTTGCTGCGATGTGCAGTCCTGACCAGAGCTGTGCTCTGCTGGGTGCCTGTGTCCTGAGTGCCCTGCCTGCTGCTGCTGCATTATGGGAGTTCGGGGGGGGTCCCCACACCTACCCCACCTTCCCTCACACCCCACAAACCCCACACCCACACTCTGCCCCCACAACCCACCACATATACACCCCCAACATATCCTATGCCACTGCTACATACAGCCAGCCACACTCCTTACATCCCCCCACACCCTATCATGCAGAAACCTGGCACCCCACCATTCACACACTCACACTAGCACCCCACCACACACAGCCATACCCCACCATACATACCCCCCCACCACACACACACCACCATACACACCCACACTCCATCATACACATACACATACCCCCACACCCCACCATACACCCCCTCAACAATATACAAGACTAAGAATTTATTTTGAGTTCTTATGCAATCACCTCTGTATACGGTATGCAAACACGAATCAGGACACAAATATTTTTCATAATAAAATTAAAATATATTATAGTAGGTGTTAGACTTTTAGGGTAGGATTTGGTTTTTTTCCTGGTTCTAAGATGGCAACCCCCTCCCCTCCCAAAAGGAGTATTTCTGAGGGGGAGGGAGGGGGGGGACAAGGGGAAGGATTTCTGGTGGCAAAGGTCAGGGGTTAGGGGTGGGACTTCCAGTCCCAAGATGGCCACAAGGGAGTGGGGCACCTATCAAGGGGCAGCGCTACCCATGCACCCCTTAACAGCTCACTAAAACTTGTTCAGTTGCCCTCCACCCAAAATGATTGCCCACCCCTGGTCTAAGGACATAGGCAGGCAAGGTTCTTTGGCTAAATATCTTTTATTAGACCAACTTTTTGGGTGATATCTTTTATTAGACCAACTAAATACAGGTACTCCTCACTTAATGTTGTCCCAGTTAACGTTGTTTCATTATTATGTCACTGATCTATTAGAGAACACAGTCATTTAAAGTCACGCAATGTTCAGTTATAACATTGCTTGGCCGCTGCCGGCTAGTAGGTAACTACTGTGATGTAACTGGATTTGCTCTACAATGTTTCGCTTAAAGTCGCATTTATCAAGAAGCTAACTACAACATTAAGTTAAGAGTAGCTGTAGTTGGAAATGTTTTTCTTTGCAAGCTTTTGGGTACAAACACCCTTCTGCCCAAAGAACCTTGTCTGTACATTATTTAAAACTTTCATATACATTACCTTTATGTTCTAATCCATAGTTCTTCTGTTGCTCTTCTAGTTGTTTAGTTTGTCTGCAGATGTGGCACCTAAAAGATGAAAAAAATGTTTGTATGTTTTTCTAACTAGTAAATTATTTATTACATATTTAGAAAATGTGAGATTTACCCCAAGCCAACAATCATAATTCCTTTTGGCTGAGGGAACAGATGCTAATCATTAAGATCTGACAAGTGTTGCAATAAAGTTTGTATCTTCAGTTTACACTAAACAGATCTGTGCAAGAAACAGCTGGCTCATAAAAGGGACACACACACTCTCTAAGGCAGTGGTTTTCAGTAGCACATGTGCACACATACACAGGTTGTCCGCCCTTTGAGACTTGAGGCACCCTTCAGAAAATACTAGTTCTTCATTTTCAGTCTTTTTTGACTACTGCAAAATAACAGAACAGATTTTCTGTTGTAAAGAACTCAGAAATTTCACAACTGTGGGTTTCTATTTGAAATCTCTAGGTTTATCTTGTGAATCATACTTATAAGCTTAACAGTGCTAACACAGTGTGGCACCCTTTTACACCTTTGAAAGGATCTCAAGGCATCCCAGGGTGCTCTAGCATTCTGGTTGAGAATCACTGCACTAGTTTATTTTACTCAATTAAACTACCAAAAAATGACATTGAAATTGTTTGTTTTTGCCTAGGGAGCACAAACTGAAGTCATCCCATGAGATCTGTAATGAATACCTAGATTTCTGGAGTTCAGACAACATAACAGGGCTGCAAACATGCATGAATGTATTTCCCCAACCCCCAGATCTAAGCATATCATTGTCCCATTCCTTCAGCTAGATTCACCCTGATGGAAATAGGCACTCATATGAAACCTCCTTTATTTTATAGCAATTCTGTGAAGAATCAGGATCTGTCCCTCTGACACTAACTGCAAAAACCTGGCTAATACTCATTCTGTTGGGAAAGCCAAATTAGCAGTAGCGCCAGGAGGCAGGAAGAGTTTGAACTTCATGTCAGAAAACTTTTCATTTGTGTCTGTTAGTTGGAAACTATCATTTAACTTTTACAAGGTTGTTTAATTGTTACAACTGATTTCATAACACTTTACTAGCTAAGCTTAAAAGATCCAAGTCTGTTACCTCAAAACCAGATTTATAAACCAATACAGAGGTCAGCTGCTAGAAATGGACAGAGCCACAATAAACAAGAATGATTTATCATATAATATAATTAGGAGCATTAGTGCTGAACAGCATGGTCAGTCACACTCATTATTTAACTGTATGCTCATTGACAGAGACAGAACAATGTTGGAGCCCAATTATTAGAAAAGTTAGTGGACAAAATTAAATCAGCAAATAAATAAAATGACATCAGTGATTGTATTACAGGCCCGATCTGCTACTAATTATATATAGTGTGTGTTTTGTTATTTATTTCAGTGGGAGCAGAATACAGAATTTAGGTCCTAACCCTGTAAAGACTTAATCAAAAATCAGTCTGCTGGCCTCCAAAGTCATCTTGTAATACTTGAAAAGATGCAGAACTCCTATAAACAGAACCACACACAGGAGTAATATTATTTTCATACTCAAGACTTTGCCGTCCTGGAACCTTAGGGTATCTTCACAAGTGCTTGGGTGGGAGGAGTGGAGGGAGAAAGAGGGGGGAAGCTGTCTTCAATTAAGAGTGGCTCTCAGAAGCTGCTCCAATTAAAGCACCCACAGTATCTCATGTATTCAGCATCCTGTGCTTCAAAATGGTGGCTGGGGCACTTTAAATTAATGCTCGTCAAATAAGCTTTAGTTAAAGTGCCCCTGCTGCCATTCTGAAGTGCACAGACGCTGAATACATCAGATGCCAAGGCTGCTGGGGTGTGCTAATTAGCATGCTCCAGCAGGCTTAATTAATTGACTCTGCTCCAACACACTGTACAGCAAAAGCTTTGTTATCCGGCACCCATGGGGAACGAGGGGTGCTGGATAACCAAATATGCTAGTTATCTGAGAGGCCCGAACAGGCGTCTTTGCCTGCTCGAGCCACTGCCTCTTCTGCCGCGTCGGGTGCACTGCTGCCCCTCCTGCCGCGTCGCAGCCCCTCCCACTGTGTCAGTGTGTTGGAGGACTGGGAGGGGGCCCCGCACAGGCTGCTATGCCCCAGGCTGTGGGAGCTTGACAGTGCAGGCTGGTTTGCCCCAGGCTGTGGGGGCTCGGTGAAACCGGAAGTGCCATGGTGGGCACTTCCGGTTTCGCTTTTACCTAACAAGGCAGCATGCTGTTTAATAGAGCATGCTGGTTTGTAAGGTACCAGATAATGCAGCTTTTACTGTAAATACAGTGCATCGGAGCAGGTGTCCCCCACATCTACGGGCACCCTTAGACTATAAATGCAGGCTGCAATTGGCTAAGGCCATCTGTCATCTCAAAGCAGGAAAGGAAAAAAACATGGAAAAATCTAAAGTCTACAAGCTACAGGAATAATTAGTTATGGTGAAAATATGTCACTATCTCTCTGCTGACAAGATGACTAATGTTACCAGATTAAAACAAAACAGTTAAGAAAAGCTGCTTCTTTAAAAAAATCTTGTTTGGCTGAAAATTTCTAACAAACACAATTATTTCCTTGGTTAAAGCCATCAGACTTTTGAACCTGCCATTTGTTAGTGGTTACATAACATGTTCCCTTGAGCATCCCACTGTAATTGAGCACTATGTTATTTTATTTTGTTTCATTTAATAAGGTGGAATACAATGTGTCAGACTGTCAATAGCTACATTTTTGTAATGCATGTAATAATAAAAGACACTAGCAAGCCAGTTCTGGGGTTGTTTCGTATATTTTTTTCCATCTACTGACCTAGTAAAATCAAGTATTTTATTTGATAACCAGTGAACTTCACTTCTTTTACAAACCTCATCTCTTCTTGAGCATGTTTTAGATGTTGAAAAAACAAAATTGCTCTTTTACAAAACAAATAAATATTGTATTGTGTGTCCCTTTTATTTGTTGTCATGCAGAAAATGAAAATGATTACTTTATCAAAGTTCAGTAACTTTCATTTCTGAGCCCTTTCAAACTGTTTCACGTATCCACAGATAAATATGAGCTTACCCTGTTCTACAGCTTTCTTTATCTCTTGGAGATCCCACTGTACCTTTTGCTGGTTGAAAAGAAACTGTTCCCTCATAGTATTGATGAGAGAGAAACGTCTTGAAACCTTAAAAAAAAACCAAACATTCAATAGCTTTTAGTCATTTGAAGCTTGCATCCAACCCTTTGTTGCTTCTCTGTTTCCTTCTTTTGGAATTGCAAGAGAATAATTATTCTCCTCTCTCCACAGCTGTTTGCTATTCTGTATCTTTTAGACTAGGTGAGGGGTAAAATATGTTTCCCCTTCACTTGTCTTGTGTGTCTTTACTTGAATAATAAAAACATAAGTGGAGGGTATTAAAGCCAGCTACAGAATTTAGATAAAGAACTGTCACGTATTTCAGCTGGCCTGAACGGAGAGGTGTTAAAGCCACCCCTCCGCCATTATCAAGTTTCACAAGAGACAAGATTATCTTTAAGAAATCCGATGTGTTTGGTGCTACCATAGGAAATTTACAGACTGTAACTTTTGAAAAGCTTCAAGGAAGTATGCTTAGGTAATCTATAATCTTTAGATTTTCTAAAAGATGATACAGCAATTGCACAAGTTACCTGAAAAGTCATATCTCATTGGACCCATCCACCGCTTCTTTTCGCTGTCTTTTAATATATCTCCATAAAAACCATAACCCAACAGTGATACCGAGTATTTCAGAAATGTGTTGTTGTGATGTATAGAGGAGACATCCAAAGGCTGACAGTCACCTATTAGGAACAGAAATTCCAAGTTTTACCAAAGTTTACACTGTTTCCAGCTGCAAACTTAATATTAATTTTACACAGCAGACCTATTGTTTTCTGATAGCAACCTTATAATACATAAAACAGGAGAACCTTATAATACATAAAACAAGAGAAACATTTTTGAAGCCTAACTAATCCATATATCAAGGCTGTTCGACTAGCAGACATACGAGCTGCATTTGGCCTGTGAGCGATTAGCATTTTTGGCCTGTGGGCTCCTGCCCAGCTGCCACAGCTCCTGTTTCTGCAGCAGTAGCCAGGGTCTTCAGGACAGTGCAGCATAGTTGGAGGTGGTGCCATAAGCTCGCTGCCCAGGCAGCAATGACAGTGTGGGTTTGGAGAGGAGCGTTTCCTGCAAAGCAGTTGTAGGGAGATGGGGATAAAGGACTTGCCACAGAGGTGGGGAGGCTCCCACAGTAGCAGGGCAGTGGTGGAGAGGATGGATTGCATGGCTCATACAGCAAAAGGGATGCACATGGCAGGGGTACCAGGAGCATGTACAGCGTGCATCCTGTGACATGCAACCCTCAGTGTGTGGCCCATAACCAGTGTCTCATGTTGCCCCCAGCTGCTTTGAAATTGGACAGTCCTGTCATATATTTTTGAAAAAGAAAAAGAAGACAAAAGAACAATGGGGCAATGGAAAACACAGTAATAAATTGGTCACATGAAAGCAGACCAAAGCCATATCTTTACAAACTCAGCATCTTGTTGAACCCTACCATTTTGTAAGCTGTTCAAATTATTTTGATTTATATTTAATATTTATATTGTATCATGTCAGTTTTAAATATAAATGTATACATAAATTGATGGTAGTGTAAGTGATTTTGTAGCCATGATGGTCCATAAATTATGTGAGAGGCAAGGTGATATATTTTATTGGACCAACTCTGTAGTAGTGATAAAGCTAAATAAGTGTTCAATGGCATTCTTTGTCAGGTCTGTCTCCTGAGAAAATGTATTTAGTAATTCGTTTATTTTGTAATTAATTTACCAATTCATTTACTGTTTTAGACAAAATATAGATGTACTAATTTAGACAAAATATTATAGTATGTTGAGAGCACATTACGTTCCTGATCCTTCAAAGATGTCCACTTCGCTTTACACACAATGAACAGCACCATTAATGTCAACATACAGCAGGACAAAATCTTAGAATTCCAATGTTTCAGCACTCAAAAAAGCAGAAAATACTAACATTAACATAGCCTGTAAAATTCAGTCCTTTATATTTAAACATTACACTGTAGTCTTCAAGTCATAAATCATTTCTGAAATACAACAGAGGAAACAGTTACTTGCTCTACCACATCTGCAGTTCTTCAAGACATTGCAGTCAGCATGGATCTTACCATAGACTCTATGCAGCTAAAGTAGGAAGGAAGTAGCCTTGGGTAATGAGAGCAGCTCCCCACTATTATTTAATTTGCTGCTGTTCATATTCCTTGCCAATGTTGGCCCATTTTTCCACATACTAGCAACGCCTGATATCACGACATTCCCCTTGGAATGGCAGTAGTTTAGGTTGCCACCTCTTACCACACCTGACAGAATGAGATGAAGTGATTCCTGGAGGGCAATTCTAGGATGGTCTTGATTTTGGCTGTTGAGACCCACATCAAACCTGTTGTCACTGGGATGCATAACAGAGGGCAAATGTATACAGGGCATGCTTTCTGGGCAGGCATTCTGGCTGGCTACTGTAGGAATAGGTGGGCATCTTCTCTTTGTTTTAGAGAGTAGGTCAATCTTTCACTCCATCAACACAGTCTTAGAGTATGAAGGAAACTATCCTCTCCCACATCAGAAAATATTTGTGGCCAAAAATAGTGGGATACAAAAAGGGAAGCTGATGAATAAATCACTCTTCTAAAGGGGTCCAATTTTTTAAGGTCTATCTTTTGGAGTCCCCTTGGTCAAACTGGTCTCTGTGTGGATCACAGATACCTCAAATGTCCCTGGTCCCAGATGCACATACAATTGTTTCAAGCTCTTAAGATGAACTTGACCGCATGGCCTCAGCAATTAACAGCAGGTTCTGCAAGGCTCTGTAGTTACTGATGGCTGGTTTTGGAGCTGAGGTGACAGTCTCCTCCAAGGAATTATTCCTTTGGTAGAAAGAGGAACTGGGGTGTTTTCTGATCAAGTCCTCTCCCTTGCAATGCAGTCCCTTTGGTTCTAGTAAGGGAGGCCTGACGCCCATGGAGACAGACCTTTTTTCCTTTTAAGATGTGCTAAATAGCTCTTCTCCAAGACTTGTGGGAAAGTGGCACTCAACAGGACCACAGTGGTAAATCATAACATATAATGAACAGGGTGTGGCTCATTTGTCCACTTCTGTTTATGTGTTACTGTCTGATTCAGGGCATGTTGGGATCCCAGCCATAGGACTCCTCCAGTTTAATAGGAGATTGTTTCTAGTCTTTGAATGGGGAACCAAGACTGGCTTGAAGTCTCAGATATTTATAATAAAGTATATTGTGTCAGGGTTATTGCAACTCCTGTGCCAATGAATAAGCACATTGCCAGGAAGAAATGTATTTCTTGCGTGTGGAGTTGTTACATGTGGGGCTAGTTCTGAGGTGGTTCTTTGGAGGTGTATCTTGGTACAAAGAGGTATTTCAATATTGGGTCAGATCTCTGCATTGACACCGGTGACAGTACTGCTGTCTCTAGTGCCTTATTCATAGTTTATGTCCTGCTCTCATCTCTCAATGTTGGAGAGTCTAAAAGACTTCCTTTTTGTAGAAACTTCAAGATTTACTTAAGGATAAGTTTGCTAAGCACTTTGAACTGCACTTGCACTTGATGCAATGTGTCACTCAGCAAATTAAGAGCACATCCATACAAGCGCGCACAGGCAGGGGCGTATGTTTCTCACGGGACAAATAGCAGCAGCACATTGACCCATTGCTATGTCACATTTGTGCTGCTGCTTTTTGTTCCACACAAATTGACCTGGGTGGGGTAGGAGAGGCTGAGGCCAGCACCTGTGCTGGCCCCAGCAGCCTTACTTAGGGTCCCGGGGAGCTCCTGGGGCAGCAGTGGTGCTGACCCAGCTGCTTAGAGCCTGGCTGGCAGCCAGAGCTTGGTTCTGGTTGGCCAGGCTGTTTCTGGTGATGCACACTGCTGCCATGTGTGCTACACTGCTTTTTAGTGGTGTTTTTTTGACACCAGGATCTCCCTGTGTCAAATTTTGGCACCACGCTGTGAATTAGCAGCACGGTGAATGGGTGCGCATGTGCTGCGTGTGGTCTGCAGTGCCTTTATCTACAGAAGTAAATATGAGCTCCTATCTTATATATTTGAACTGTTCTATTAGACATGTAAAAAAAAAAAAGCCGACATAGAAATGAGTGATTTCTGAATATTCTGATGAACTTGATAGCAAGGTAGTGAAATGTGAGGCAAATACCTACCTACAATAATATGTAATGCTGATGTTTCTGGATCAATGATGCCCACTGTCGCATAGCATATACAATCTGTGGAACCTGTAAAATGAATATGTTTTTCATTTTCCATCTTTTAATAATGAAATAAATAGTCCTTTTAATGGTGCAGATAAAAATGCTATATCCTATCACTTAATTTTATTCCCTTGTTTACCATGGACAAATACAATGATGTCAGAGCAGGGCCCTATAATCCAGTCTACTGTGCTGCCGGTGGGTCTTGGATTGGCCCTAAGTGCCACATGAAGCACATGCTGGCTCTGGCCCTGACCCCATGAGCCACACATGGTATGTGTCCCAGTCTGGCCCCATTCGCTACATGCAGCGTGCATGCCACCTTCAGTCCCATGTTCCACACACAGTTGGGGTGCACTGCAGGCAGCTCCTGCACCAGACTGGCTCAGTATGCTGGATCCAGCCTGAAGGGCCAGATGAGTTTGATACCCCTGGACAAACAGAGCAGAACCAAACAACACTAGGATATGAACATTTAATTAGGATGCTTAAAATCAGAACACTAATTTTGTCTGTCAATAAACTTTACTCCTGCCCCTGCACAAAGTCTAAGCACTTGCATTTTATACAATGTTGCAAGCAGGAACTGAGGAAGTGTAGTCAGATCTTTCCTCAAAGAAAAAATTTCAAGATTGCACCACAGGCTTTCCTACTCTGTAGATACAGATGGGGAAAATGGTGACTCATTCACTGGCAGGCAATCTTGAAGGATGCACAGAGGTATTGCTTAGTCAGTCACAAATACATTAACTATTATTATTCATTGCAGTCAGCTTTGCTTAAATTCCTTATTTTTGTTTGAGGAGCAAGCAGACAGTTATTTACATAAAATGTGCAATAAAGCTAACATATTTGGGTTACTTATACTTGTACTCACATGATCACTCAGTTCTGTCTAGAACATTCCTTTAGTCTTATTAATCTTTTCTCTGAATAAAAATGCCTTTTCTTTTGCACCAACTGTTATGACAATGTAAAATTACTTCCTTACAGACAGTTTAACTAGTCAATAACTCTGCATCTGCATTGTAAAAATGTCTGCAACAAAGTGAAACACTAAAATCACAGTGGTATCCATTTAGCAGATATGCTGGAATATTACAAAGATGTAGGTTTATTTATTAGGAAAATATCTTTGCTTGGAAGAGCGGTTTTAGATATATTTAACATTCCAAAATAGAACTGTTAAGAACAACATTTTGCTCTATACAGATCAGAGAAAATTATTTTTATTCCACATACCTCTCTACAGGAGCTTGAAAAAGAGGGGAATTCTAGTATCATGCTAACATACACAGATGAAAGTAGAACTGACTAGAAGAGTAAGTGCAAGACAGAAAATGACTCTAGTTTATTTTCAGTCTTCCAATTAATGTAATATAAAATGTATACATTTGATTTTTTTTTCAATTTCAATCATCTAAGGGTTGAGCTGTAATACAGAAAACAAAGATCTAACTGAAAAAAGCAACATAACAGCATCCCTTAAATTTTCAGCAATTTAGCATACCTTTGTGTGTAACATATGGTTATTTAACAAACCCAAACAAGTACGTTTAGAATTAAAAGATACAACTGTAAAATAATAGAAAAGATCCATGAAATGAAATGGATATTAGATATAGTGCTTCAAATGGATTGCAGGATTAATTTATAACCATAACTATGAATCAACACCCCAGATTAGATTATTAAAAATATATATTTTGATTTTCTGCCTATAGATTTTATGCTTTTAATTTGAGCAGGAAAATATCTAGAGCAAAACAGTGATTCAGAAGGCACTGGTACTTCTCATATACTAATTAACTCCATTAATGAGAAAATTAATGAGGAAATTGCCAGGAACAGAGTGAGATTCAAAAAGTCCTGCTTCAGGTGCTTAAATCCAAAACTGCAGTTTTGAAAATCCCCAACTTCAGCGACTTGGACGAGGGAGCGAAGCGTACTCTGTCCAAGTTTGCAGATGACACAAAACTGTGGGGAGAAGTGGACATGCCAGAGGGCAGGGAACAGCTACAAGCAGACCTGGATAGGTTGGACAAGTGGGCAGAAAACAACAGAATGCAGTTCAACAACGAAAAATGCAACGTGCTGCACCTAGGGAGGAAAAATGTCCAGCATACCTACTGCCTAGGAAATGACCTGCTGGGTGGCACGGAAGTGGAAAAGGATCTTGGAGTCCTAGTGGACTCCAAGATGAACATGAGTCGGCAGTGAGACGAAGCCATCAGAAAAGCTAATGGCACTTTATCGTGCATCAGCAGATGCATGACGAATAGATCCAAAGAGGTGATACTTCCCCTCTATTGGGCACTGGTCAGACCGCAGTTGGAGTACTGCGTGCAATTCTGGGCGCCGCATTTCAAGAGGGATGTGGATAACCTGGAGAGGGTCCAGAGAAGGGCCACTCGTATGGTTAAGGGCTTGCAGGCCAAGCCCTACGAGGAGAGACTAGAGAACCTGGACCTTTTCAGCCTCCGCAAGAGAAGGTTGAGAGGCGATCTTGTGGCTGCCTATAAGTTCATCACGGGGGCACGGAAAGGAATTGGTGAGGTTTTATTCACCAAGGCGCCCCCAGGGGTTACAAGAAATAATGGCCACAAGCTAGCTGAGAGCAGATTTAGACTGGACATTAGGAAGAACTTTTTCACAGTTCGAGTGGCCAAGGTCTGGAACAGGCTCCCAAGGGAGGTGGTGCTCTCTCCTACCCTGGGGGTCTTCAAGAGGAGGTTGGATAGGCATCTAGCTGGGGTCATCTAGACCCAGCACTCTTTCCTGCCTATGCAGGGGGTCGGACTCGATGACCTATTGAGGTCCCTTCCGACCCTAACATCTATGAATCTATGAAACTCACTTCCCACCAAACCCTGAAGCTGACTGAAATCCTGAGTTCATGAATACATTATTTGCTTCCCACCTGAAAGTTCTGTTTTTTCATATGTATAAGAGCATCTCAGTTTGAACGGGACTCAACAGCGTTTTGTCTCTATTGAAGTACAAGCTTGACTGTAATCCCAAAGAAATACCCTTTCCTCTGCTCGAGGTCCCCTGATGGATTTGATGTGGTAGGCATTCTCTAAGGCATTTATTCAGGATAAGAAATCACACAAAATGCATGGATAACTAAAATTTCTTTCAAAATGCAGCCAGAGGACAAGATGGTTGTGGCGTCCATTTATATAATGGTCTAGTGACTAAAGCACCTGCCCAAGACATGGGAGACTCAAATTCAGTTTCCTTCTCTGCTCTGAGGAATTAAAATCCATATCTTCTAAGGGCATGCTCCAATCATTAAGCTATTAACTAGGTTGGATGGCAGCACTTTCCATCCCTTCCTGTTGTAGCAATGCCGTTGTCCAACAAAGAATACAAGATCTGCTGAGATAAAAAGCAAGCGAGAGAATGACTCTGTAGTCTACTGGTTAGGAAATTTATCTGGGAGTTTGTCTTGCAGGACTGGACTAACTCACCAGAACTGAGAACTTCCACCTCTCAGGTCAGTCACTGTCCTTCTGACCCAATTAATTTTGCACTCTTGGCTTCTTAGTGTCCACAGGAAAGTTGGAAACTACCCACAACAACCTAGAGAAGTGGTTTTGAACCTTCCTGGATTCAAGGCACCCTCTGGATAATGCCAGCTCTTAGCTTTTGTTTTTTGACTATGGAAAAGTAATAAGAGCAATTCTTTTGTTGCGAAGAGCTCACAAGAAGCACAATAGGTCAGAATGTTTTTGACAGTTTTGATTCCCATCTGAAATCTCTGGATTTATTTTGTGAGTTGTATTGGTATTTGTACACCTAAGAGTGCTAATATTGTGTAGTACCCATGACACCCTTTAACAGATCTTGTTGTACTGCAGTTAAGAATCACTGGTGTAAAGTCTGCTGATTAGGCAATCTTCTCAGAGACGGGTTTGAATTTCAGAGTCTCCCACTTCTTGACCAAGTGCTGTAATTACTAGGCTAGCTTATAAAAGGAGGTGCCATTAGCACTATATCCTCATCCAGTCATATTTTAAGACTCTACCATCCTCAACTCTTGTAGAGAAAGCTTGCAAGTGCCATTTTCAGAGCTGGGGATCCCAAGTGTTCAGATGTGCCTCCCATGCAACCCCAAGCTGGAGATCTAGGCTCCAAAGGGAGGGACTCAGGATCTGCCGCTATGCTCATCATGACCTACTGCCAGCTCTAGGCAGCTCCCTGCTCAGCATCCTGGGGTTTTTACATTCCATTCTGTGCTTAGGCACTTACCTCACCAGACATTACATAAGAAGCCTACATGCCTAACAGGTGGCTCTGGATTAACACTGAAGGGACTGAGCATCTAAAAGTAGGTGTCCAAATACTTAAGGCCATTGTTACTATACCTAATACACCTATGTGAGGTGTTCCTTCAAGCTTTACTCTAGCAATTTGAAGAATTCCTACCCCCCGCCCCCCTATTTAGTCTACCTGCCTACTTTCAGATATACCACAAGCATCCTGGATTGTAAACACCAGTTATGCACAGAATGCTCAACTTGCATGCCCACTTTACATGATAAGAAATAGGTGGAGAAATGTATTGACTTCAATCTAGTGCTTGTGTTTTCTTTTCACTTCCTTTCACTTCAGAAGTACAGCATTGTTGAATAAGAAAAGCCATTCTCTGTATGGCATAGTCCCTGTTATCTTCCCTGCCAAAGACTGGAAGAAAGTTCCACACCCTGTTGAACATTTAGTAGAAGCCAGCTACAAGACTTGGAAAACTGAGGTTTGTACCACAACAGCATAATTTTAAATAATTCAAGGCATTTGTTTAAAAATAAAAATCAATAGGGCATGTGTTAGATTAAACTGGTTTACTGACAGATTTCAGAAACCTAGTTAATGAGGAGAAACCACAGAGCCAGACTGTTCTTAAGGTGTTTGCCTAGGTATCTTCTCTTGGTCCAAAGCTATTTAATCCAGATAATTAAATCTTCGCTGCTAACTGGTTTTCAAGTGATGAATATTGCTAGGATAGTAGGTATGAGGACATGTTACTGTTAGGAGTAATATGAATGGCCTAGCTCAAATGTTACATTCCCACCGTGTTTTAATACAGCCAAATGCGGTGCAATCCATTGTGGAACCAAGAATGTAGGTTGTACCCAGTTGTTTTGGTACGCAGTAGCTTAGAAGCAGGGATCCCTACAGGGTTATAGGGTTGGAAGGGATATAAAGGACCATCTGATCCAAGTCCCTCCATGAAGGCTCTTCCTAAATTATCTGTATCCAATGCTTTTTGCTTGAAAGCCTCCAATGAAGGAGACCCACAACTTCCCTGTAGACATGCAGGGAGGCTGCTCTGATGCACTGTAATTACAGCATGTCAAAACAGACTCAGTTAATTGAGTCTGCTGGAGAATGCTAATTAGTGCACTCCAGCAGCCTCCACATTTCATGCATCAGCATCCCCATGCTTCCAAATGGTAGTGGGGACGCTTTAACTAAAGCTCTTGGAGCTGCTCAAATGAAAATGCCCCCTCTTCAATCCCCAAGCATGTGTAAACATGCCCTGTATTCCACTACCACACTGTTTTAATAGTAAGGAAGTTCCAATACTTAATCTAAATCATCTCTGCTATAATTAGAAGCCTTTGTTCTGCCTCCTGCAGCAAAGAACAGTTATAAACTACCTCAGTCCAATGCTGTGGCAAAAAGAAAGAGAGAAGTATGGAAGAAGGAATTACACTAGAAACAAGAAAGGGATCTTGCCACTGTATACAATAATAGTATTACTACAATGAAAAGACAGCAACCAGATCTGATGCCCTTATTTCCAGGGCATGGAAATAATACAGTTGAGAGGAACATCACACAATGAACCAGGGGCTTAAAAGCAAGCTTTACTACCAGACCCAAAGAGCTCAACTTATGAAGCTTATCTAGAAGAGGTCACTTGGCTACTGCATATAGGTACATAAAATTCTTTTTTCCATATCCAAGACCTTTAATCTTGCTAAAAAAGAGCAAAAAGATAGAAGCTGAAGTCAGAGAAATCTAACCTCAGCCAGTTACCTGCCAGGATCCTGAAGGACTTTAAGCATTAGGTTTAAAAAAAAAAAAGAAATAAAATAAATAGCTAGATGTTTTGTTTGTTTTTTTGCCTTCCTTTTAAGTATCTGAGCTTGGTCACAGCAAAAAGGTAGGATGATAGCTATGTGAACTAAAGCTTTAAGGTGACACAGCAAGTCACTTTTCTAGATGCCTGGCTGATGAGTCTTGCCCCATGCTCAGATTCATTGGAAGTACATTTTTCTCAAGGATAAGCAAGGATCACCCACCTACCACAAAAATCATATGAACATGTCTTCCCTGAGCAACTTTCTGTCATTGCAGGTACCATAGACTGTGGTGGCACTTTGCTCTCTCCTATTCTTTTCCTGAGTCAATTAGTTTAGCCTGAGGACTGAAATACTTTAGTGTAAAGTTTTTAGACTTATTATGGAAATTGGTAGGTGATACTTAATGGCATATATCATATGATATACACAAAGTTGGACAAGACTATCTGAGATTCCCATCTGGCCTTAAAAATTATGAAAAATACTACTGCTCTCTGGATACAGCTCTACTTTGGGGAGGGAAAAAAAAATCACACCACATTCGCTTTTCTTCAAGCCTGCTGGATGACACTTAAGAGAAAGTAATTTTATTGTCCAAAACAGACTGCAGAGGAGTAAGAATGGATAAAAGTAAAAACCTTTTGTCAAGCTGTTACTATTTTACAGTGAACTAGACTTAGAGTGTTGTGACAGACAAGCACATATTGATTCATGGGGTCAGATTTGTAGGACAACTGCAGTTAATTAATATGGAAATTCAGCAGCCAGGGCAGCAGTCGAAATAGTAGGCTTTATTCATGCTAGTAAATGCAAAAGTTTGTATATTGATTTATTCCTTAAATAATGAAGTATAATTGGTGATCTTTTAACCAAAGGACATATCAAAGAAATATGATAGTTGTGAAAACAAATGAGCAAGTGGTCAGATGTCAACATATGCTTATTCACTAATTATATAAAATTGTTCACTGTTCATAATATATTACTGATTAACATTTTAAACAGTAGTTTTGATTTTTAATGGTGATTAAAAACATAATTTTCTTAAAAGCCATGTGGGTTAAAAGTACTTGATGTCTAAGATCCTTTTACTAGCCATGTAATGGACAGGTATAATAAATACAAAAATGGTGCAAACATGCAAAGTAAGTTTTTGGGAGAAAAGCTTCCCATAAGAACAGAGTTAATTAAGTACAAATTTTCAGCTAAAATAGTTTCCTTCTACAACTCATATTTTCTAGTCCTAAATCATTTCAGCATCAACTGAAGCCAATTCTGAATTCCCCAAGACAACTTCTATTATTAGTAAATGCACGTGTAGACACGCCCAGTTATGCTGGTTTAAATTGACTGTGCAGGAAGTGGAAATAGGCCAGCGTCTACATGTGCAGGTGTTAAAGCACATTAACACTGTGTGGAATGACTTAGGACTCAAGTTAGTCCCAAATCAGTACACATACACAGTGTAACTGTGCAGTAAGGAGTCTACATGTGCATTACTGTGCAGTAACTAATCAGGTGTAAACTTGATACCTGCATGATGCAGGTATCAAATTTATGCTCAAGTCAGTGTAAGTCACCATATTTACTGTGCAGTACAGGCGTGCACGTGCAGACGTGAGCCTGTACTGTGGAGTCATTTTAGTTACTGTGCAGTAAATGCATACATGTAGATGTGCCCACTGGGAAGCCTGGACAAAATTTGGTACCTTTTAATAGTGTTTTCATTCTGTTCCAAAACAGGATGGAACATACATTACTTCAGTATGTTAATTCTCATTTGAAGCATTTGCAATACATAACTTAAATCTTGTATCATGCCAGACGAAGTATTTGAAAATCCAAAAACAGCTAACAGTCTCTCCACAGCTGCCCCTAAGATACATAAAGAGGCAGAAAATGTGTTGTAACCAAATGGAGAACTGTTCAGTATGAAAGTCAATATTATTGTCTGTATGTCAGAGAAGTCCGAGTGGTGTTGTAGCCATATTGGTCCATAAATGTGAGAAAAATAAGGCTTTTTGGTGATATCTTTGACTGTACCAACCATATGACTGGGAGAGATGTTTGTGTCAGAAAGCTTGGGAGAGCATATAACATCTTTCCCAACCATACAGTTGTTCCAATTAAAGACTTTCAAAAATCCTTGCTTCTTTCAAAGAAGTTAACAGCTATGTTATGCTCCCTGGTGGGTGAGCTACAGAAACTCTAATCAGGTAAAGTACCACTGTCAGTGGCTTCACCAAGGGCTGTAGAGAATTCTAGCAACCTTTCCAAAAGTTTGACAGGATGTATCTGGCATCTGGCTTTCAGCATGCAGGAGCAGCTCAAAATGAGAGGTGAAAGATTTGTACATCAAATTGATTAGTCAAAACATCAGGGAGGTAGATATACTCTGCATCTATTTCCTTCCTTTGTTTTGGGGGTGGGGAGGAAAGGAGAAGCTAAGAAGTAACTTTACACTTAAAAAACCTAACACACACATTCTCAAATGTATGCAAGAAAGTATGTTCATTTTCGGATATTCTTCAGAAGATATTAAAACAAACAAACAAACAACCCTTAGGTTTAAACATGTTAATTAAATGTTTTCCAGAATCACTATCCAGAGACAAAATTAAAAATCTCTAAAACTATGTTATGCAATTATCAGCATGAATTACAGCCTTACAAGTAATACATGACTAGTGTATGCAATATATATTCATACAGCAGATCACTTGGACTATACAGCAGACAACAAAGAAAGCAACAGCTCTTTCATCTATGACAAACAGACTATAAAGGATATAGCACAAGGAAGTGATCCAAGACATTAAGTACTGTTTGATGTAAGTCAAGATATTTTTACAGACACTAACCTAAAATATACAGTTAACTTAAAATGGTGATAAATCAATCCATTTATATCAGGAAGGTAAAGGGCTAATCAACTTCTTTCTAAAGTCTTACTTCCTCCACTTTTGAAAGAGGCACAACTGTAGTGTTAAATGGCAGTTAACCATACCTTGTTTAGGTAGATTAGCATTTTCAAAGCTGGAAACTTAAGCAGAAAAATACCTGATTCAAGTCAATAGAAAGTTTCCCTAACCAAAAAAAGAAGGAAAGGGAACTATATATATATTCATCTAATTGAGAAATGTATTGTCAATGTACAATAAGAATTTCAGAGATTTTACTTTTAAATGGCACCAAGTGATCTGTCTCTCATAACCATTCTTTAATTCTGTTGCATAACTGATCAGTCCAACAAGTCAGTTTTGTGCCTTACCTGGACATTTGTTCCCACCTCCTGCCATGCTAATGCTATCCCTACTCATTACTAATACTGACTCCTGTACTAAAGCCAAAGTATCAGATCACTCTTTTGAGGGGACCCTTTGGGATCTTTACTTTTTTTGCCTTCTGGGTCATTAACCTTCAAGCACCACAGAAAGCAACCCTTTCAGATAACATTTGTTGGTGAAACTAGTTTGTTACTTAGGGACTGAACTCCAAGGGAATAATTCTGATCGATACCAGTCACTGGCAAAAAGGCCTGAGAAGGTGACTGCAATAGGGAACTAGCACTGACTAGTGTTTTAAAGGCATACAGGAGAGTTAACGGAGGGTGTTTAACTACAAAACAAAGACAAAGTGCACTTGTGTCTGGAACCTGTAGACTTATACATCAGTGGTCTGGATTGTGATAGAAATTGCAAGAAAGGAGGTGTGAGTATTGCACAAATTCACTGTTTGCATGGAGTTTACAAATGATGAATTCAAATAAAGTACTACCTTTCCACTTCATGTTGTATGGCAGGGGTCAGCAACCCATGGCTGTTTAGCCATGTCTTCCACATTTGGAAACTGGGGGCTCTCCCTATACCACACTGCAGTCAACTGCCTGGGGCTCTGTCAGAGGGGAGCTCTGCCTGTGCCCTGCTGTGGCCAAGCAGCATAGACTCTAGTGAGGAGAGAGGGACCTTTTTCCATGAGCACGGCACCTGAGTAGTAGAGAGTTGTGGCAGTGGCTTGAACTTAAAGCCACCCACCTCCCCCGTCACTAGAAGACATTGCCAACCCTTGTCACAGGGAGTTTCGCATCAGAACAAAGTATTTAGTAGATGTGCTTCTAATCAACAGACTTTATTCCCTGGTGCTTCCAGATAGATTGATGTGTTAGTATGGGTTTGTATCTCTCTCATTTGGCAGTGTTTTGGTGCTTGCCAGCACATTAAAGCAAGAGAGCACCTCCTGGGTGCTCTAGTAGCAAAAACATTAGCATACTTATATATTGATTTCTCTTGATAAAAACCACTTGCAAAAAAGAATGTAGTGTTACACTAGGTATACTGTGACACTAAACTTCTGTGGGCATCTTCATAGAGTATTACTATTCATAGTGTTTAAGAGGTAGGCTTTGCTACAAAAAGCTAATAAAGGAATAAAATAAACTTAAAGTTAACCCTTTTGCAATCTTACCAGCAGGGATTATGCCAATCCTTATACTGCATTGGGCTAGCGGCGTTTTGGGATTATTTTGATCTATGCCAGAATCCTTCTGTATTCTTCCAATTAGACCATGCATCACTTCACTGAACATGCCGTCCCCACCAACACAAACAATACTGCCAGAAAACACAAATTAGAGTGCATGCTAACAATCAATAAACAACACATTTAATGCTTTATTTAGAGCACATATAAACTTGTCAGAGAAAGTCACTTTTGTTTTCCTTAGCCTTTATTAGTCATAAATGTGGCCACAGTCAACTCAAAATACTCAATTTAAAACACACAAAAAAAAGGCTACATTTTCAGGAAACAAACAGGCCCTGTCTCTTTCAACTAGCTTTTCAACTGTATTCCCCTCTTTTTAAAGTTGTATTTCTGTCCCCTGGTGGTGTGAAAACACAGGCAAACATCAGTGGAAACTAACAATACAAGCAAAACACTGAAACAGGACTGTACACAGAATTGCCTAATGTACTATATGAACAAACCAGAAATAAGTTTCTCTTTTTAAACTTACCTTCTTAAAATCTTGTAAATTAACATGTAGCTGCAGACAGAATGGTAATATTTAGGTTGACAGTGATCATTTAATATAGATATTACATACAGTGGCCTCCAAAGCAAAAAGTCATATGCTTGCTTATGGCTTCCGATTGTGGCTGAACCTTGATTTTGTTTTTTAATTTCATTTGAATTAATTTCATAGGCATAATGCCACTTTTGCATGTTTGGCAATCTGTACAAAACAGACATGAATGGAGAATAGGCACTGTACAGGGCAGATCAGAATAAAATTCTTTCTATCATTCAATATACACAAGCCATTGTTCTGCTATGCTATATTTCATGTTATTTGTTGATTCATACATTTTACATTCTGTCATTATCATTGTACTGCTTCATTTGCAACCTGATCCAACTCTTGGAATAGAGCAGAGAAACTGAGTCATGCTGTAGACAAGTAACATTTATCCCATAAGAAACCTCTTTTGTTCCTAAACAGGGGGTCAGTCCTACAGAGCAAAGCAATGCTTGCTGTATATATAGGTCAAACAGCTTGTTTTTAAAAAGCAAGAGATAAATTCTTAAAGCTGAGCTTTATTATGCATCACTAACTCCCTTAAAAGATATTCTATGGCCAGTTAAATGCTTAAGTAATTCCTGTTTTGATTTAAAATCTGATCCCTGACATGGTGGATGGAAGGAATGGGTTTAGAATCAAAGCCAAAATTACTCAGCTCTTCAACAGCAGGTACAGAGTCAGCACTACATAAATGTTCTCTTCCAAAAGGTTAATCCTCACGGCCAGTTACGGTATCTAAGAGCTGAAATTCATCTCAACAGTATTATTTTGACTCAAACTGGTCAGAAAGCCAATGCAGGAAGCACTGAGTTTTACGTGAAGTTTCCTCACTAGGGTTGCTACTACTTTTAAATGTTCCATGAACTGGCATCTCACGGCACTGTACATTTTGTAGATATTTCAGCAGGTCAAGGAGAATGCTGTTCAGTAGTACAGATGTGACAAATACAGGAGGCAGGTAGAGGGGAAGGGTTTTCCAAAAGGGAAAGTTGTGAAGTAGATGAAGATCTATAGCAGCTACATATGTAGTGGGCATGTGGGTGGAACAAATGGATGTTATGTAATGGATATAAAACATCATTGTATGCTGACAGGCACTGATAGTTCATTTCAGCATTATGATGGATGAGGACCTCCTCAGTGATCCAGTCAGTGAAGAGAAAGTTACTCCTGTATTACTTTGGTGGATTATATGACTATACTGGTCTTATGGAATAAGGGTAGTGGAAAGAACGAACAGGAATTTCATACAGTTCATTTAGATAACCATCCTCAAGCATGTACCTGGAAGATTATGGGGAAAGCTTCAAGCACCCTGTATCCTGTCTCCAACCTGTAAGCCTTGTTTTTCCAAATCTGGGAGACAGGAGTTCAAAACAAATACTAAACATTCAGTTACCAGTCTTTCTTCTCAAAAATGCTCTTATTGGAAACTACCTAAGGAGAGAAAACAAAGACACTCCACAGATGTAATCTAAAGAAGTGGGAGCTTCCCAGACAGAGGGAATAATATGACTTGGCAAGATCAGGATTGGATATGCACTGTTTTACTGCTTTAAAGCTAGTTTTCACTCCGATTCCTGCTTCACAGTGCTCCAATTGTATTACTGTTCAGGTAGCTGACAGACTTAATTGACTTAATGGATCATTGTTCCTCACTCTACGGATGTTATCTATTGTCTCTCCTTTTTAATGGTCTAGATGTTCTGCCAGCCAAGCTAACCTCCTTTAGAGCAATTCTGCCATCTTCTAGCTGCTCCTGGTCTTTCTATTTCACACCCTCTTTAGCACAAACTCTTTTCAAAATCATATATCCACCCATCAAGACCAGCCTTTAGCTTTAGTTATTCAAGAAAAGGAGAGTGAATCAGGCGAAGAGTGGGCTCTGTCCCTGCTCTCTGCGATCATAACACTGGAAAACAAATTTTCTTCATTCTACCTCTCAAAAAATAAAGTACATATTCTATTTGGGGGTGTGTTATATGCAAGAAAATATGGTACATATTTTTCATTCCATCCAGGAAGAGCACATACCAACTGCTGAAACTTCCTTAGCCTGACGAAGGGTTTTTGAACTTGAAAGCTTGCTTAATAACTATTTTCCAACTATTTGGGTTGGTCTAACAAAAGATATCAAATTCACCCAAGGAACCTTATCTGCCTATGTCCTTAGACCAACACGGCTACAACCTACACCCATGGTACATATTATGTATTTACTGAATTACTGCAAGACATTGAGGAAAAAACACTATCCCCCTACACGCACATGGTTCAGGCTTTGGTCTGAGCTATAACAAATAAGTTTCACTTAAAATCTAGTCCTGTATCACATTTGAAAGTTTTAATGCTATTTAGCAATTACAGAGACAGATATCCCTCTGTAGACTTTCTGGGTGCCAACGATGGGGGGAGGGGGAAGGAAGGGGAGGAAAAATACAGTGCTTTACTAGAAGAGGAAGCACATCAGTTTGACCCAGCTTGCCCAACATCTGTACAGACTGCACGCTGCAGCAGGGCTTTTTGACACTTTTATCTAATACCTTATATTCAATTAGCTATTAGATAAAAGTGCCAAAAAGCCCTGGTAAAGCGTGAGATCTATACAGATATTGGGTGAGCTGGGTCAAACTGATGTGATGCTCTTTTGGGAATGTGCTGTGCTCAGTGAAAGGGCGCGCCAAGCTGAAAGTAGAGTGCTGCTTCCCCTGCCGCCTCCCCCCCCAAATGTCTGTAAGCAACCTTTCTTATTAAGACTGTAGGAAATCTTGGGGTTGGCTTGCCTAGGGGTTGATTCCAAGCCTCCTTAGGAGCTACCTTTTAGTCACTACTACTCTTTCTGAAAACACAATGGAGAAAAACTTGGGAGTAAGGATTTTTGGACATGAATTAGGAAAGAATTTTATAGTGTGCTAAATACAGCTTCCCTTTCCACAGGCATAAAAACTAGAACCAAAACTACCTTACTAAAAAGGAAGCTGTGAGTTCAAGCCTATATTCTGGAGCTGAAGTAGCTAAACTACAGTAATTGAAAGCTAGCTTCAACCTTATGCATCAAGAGATGCAGTAAATGGAATTCTGGTCAAGCAAAGTGGTGTCGTATGCCAGTTATTTTTTAGGGGAGATTTTCAAAAATGCCTACAATATTTAGGCTTCGTGCTCTAAATGACGTGGAACACTCAGCTTTTCTAGATTCAGAATTTTAAATGCCAAACATTTGAGAATATAACAAAGTCCTTCCATTCCCTGTACCCAGATTTAGATTCCCTGTACTCTGACCGTTTCTAGGTTTACTTAAGTTCATAGTAGACAAGCCTGTTTTGATAGCCTCTTGAGACCCTGTGTCCTGGATTAATTAAGGCTTTTGCAAAATATTTAAAACCCTCAAAATCTGACCAGTTCAAAACACCACTTTTTAGTTTGATATGAAAAGTTAAGTAAGTCTCAAAAAGGAATCCTGCCAATATTACTACTCTTGGTAAAATTTTCCCCTCCAGACAGAAGTGTAAGTCTACAGATGGACAGTTAAGGATGAAAACAATTCTCTACTGCCACAATTTGTAATCACCTCATTTCCTCGCTCAATGTATATCACACATCCGACTTTATATTCTCTGCTTGGAAAAGGTTTCCTACCCAAAAATCCATTTCCAAAGTACTGCAACACTGGCATTTCCTACTATATATTATAATTAACACATTATGGGCACATCTACATGTGCGCTTTAGTGTATGGTAGATTATTTTGCTGTGCATTAAAGTATCACGTAAAAAAAACATGATATTATGCTAATGAGCAGTAAAATAATCTATTGTGCATTGTCACTAAAAAAGCATGCCTGTGCTACTGCCCCAAATGAGGCAGGTGGCTGCCTTGGCTCCAACTCTAGCTGCTGCTATCTGGAGTCAGGAGCCATTGAATCAACAGCATCTGTGGTGGGTCCACAGCTGGTGACAGCGCAGGTCAGGAATGGAGCAGGGGGAAACAAAGGAGTCAGGCTGCTTGCCTCCGCCCTCCACCATTGCTTTCCCACCATGAATAACTGGTGCCTCCTGCAACTGGGGGGGCACCAGAGCAGCAAGCAGGGACTGCCCTCAGCCGCCACCCGCTCTGTCGGTGGGGACCACCTTCAGCCACGTCAATAGTGGGAGGTGGCAACTGCCCGCAAAAGCTTGCAGTGGCCAGTTTCAGGTCGGGCACATGCTCCACTGTGTCCCCCTGTGTGTTGCCTATGCTTTCCCCATTGCTAGTCTCCTACAGCAGGAGCGGGAGGGGAGCACAAATATGAGACAACCCTCCAATAATTAGATTCCACACATGGAAAATTATAACAAATTTATAATTTTCCTTGTATAGAATCAAAACTGCTGGGTGTAATTTTCAATTCAAAGTTGTCATGGTTTTAGGTAAGTAAATTTGATAGTTTCTAAACTTTTTCAATGTTTGGCTTTTAAAATGAAATATACAAATATGAAATATTACACAGTAACCCAAGTCAGCTGAAAACTCTTGATGCAAAATACTTAAGTATCCAAGCCTCCAGTGTTTAAAGAAGTTTGTTTAGGGGAGATTAGGAGCCAAATAGTATGTTCAATTGTTGGATGAACAAATATATGTAAAATTGACTGAGCATATGAAGTTCAAGTTCAAAAATAAATAAATAAATTGATGTTAGACACTAAATTAGCACTTTAATTATTGCTTTTGAAATCTAAAATTCACAAACTCTCTCAATCTAAGTTTACAAGTAATTCACAAACCCTGCTTTTCTAATCATGTCATTAAAAGTCAAAAGTAGTGAGCGGATTACTTGAATTCTAGAGGGGAAAAATGTTATTAAACCTTATATTACACATTTTGGGAAAAAACACTATATAAATAAAATCACTTACCCATCATATTTATATATATTAACTTCAAATAAGTTATCCTTAGCATGGTTAGCATGTTCAGTTACTATAGAGAAAGATAAAACAGATATTTATTCACTCAAGACTTCATATTAAGCTCAATTCCACAAACTTAAAATAATGAAATGAACACAACTGCCAACCAAAACAAGACTACTGCAAAGTCTCTAATTACCAAAGTAATTAACTTCAATGGATTTTAAAGCAAGGAAAGAATTGAGAAATACATGTACTACATAAGGAAATTATTAAACCTAATTTTTGTAAGTGTTAATTTAACTATCAATAAAAAAGCTAGCATTGTGAACCAGTATGTTAGTAACTATATCATCAGGATAAACAAAGGGTGTGATTTAAATTGCTTTACACACAAAGGCTAGGGACAGACATTACACATAAACCGGTTTAAGTGATCAGAAACTGGTTTAAACCTGTAACAGAACAGGCATTCAGTGCACATAAACCAGTCTGAGATAAACCTAGTTGGATGTAGTATCAGACTTAACCGATTTGGCTCAAACTGGTTTATGCAATGTCTGTCCCAGACCCCTTGCGGGTTTAAATTAAATCAGACTCCCCTAGCATCCCAGCATGCTCTCAGGGCAGGGCTCTGCTCTGCTTCAGAGCAGAGCTGGCTCTGCCCTCTCTAGCCAAAGCAGGGACAGGACGTGGTGAGACACCGGGTATCATGGCACTGTTAAGGCAAAGTGGGCAGGGAGGGGTTTAATTCTCCCCTACTTCCCTTCCTCCCCCACGGCAGCCAGGATCTTCCTGTCAGCTGGGAAGCAGAGGGGAGGGGACTGCAGCACTGGCCCTTAGGGCTGGCAGACCCTGGCTGCAGGGCAGAAGGGACCAGAAGGGACAAAGGGAGGAATTTCCCCCTTTCCCTGCTCCCTTCGCCTTAAGGCACTATGCCAGGACAGATGTTCCGTGGGGCAGGGAGGGGGGCTCTGTTCTGTACTGAGGGGGGAAACTCTTCTCCCTCTTCCTGCTCCCCCCAGGGTGGGGAAGGGGGGCTCTGGAGGGTGCACTCCTCCTCCTCCCGCCTCTCCACCTCCCAGGGCTGGGAGGGGGGAGGGGCTTTATGCAAGCCTGCCAGGCCCCGAAGGGGGACGTTTCCCCTCCTCTTCACCCGCTGCAGCTGCAGCTGTTACAGCAACTCTCTGCGCCCTGGCTGCGTAGTGCCGCACAGAGCCCCTCCTCACCCTGGGAGGGGGAAAGGGGAGAGGAGCAGGAGGAAGAGTCCTCCTCCGGGGCTGGGACCAGGCCAGGCAGCCTCACATATAGATCCCCTCTCATCTTCCCCTTGCTCCTCCCCCTTGCTACTATGTGGTGGGTAGGCGGAGCTCTATGCAATGCTGCCTGGCCCCTAGATAGGGACTCTTCCCCAACCCCCCCCGCCGTGACAGGGCAGGGAGGGGGGCTCTGTTCCATGCTGGGGGGTAGTTTTTCCCCCTCCTCCTTCCTCTGACCCCACACCCAGATAAGCCACTGCCCAGCCAGCCACCAACCGCACATGCCAGGCTCCACTCACTGACAGGGGAAGCAGCTGCCTGGCTGCGCTCACCTCCCTATCACTGAGCTGCACCCACCAGGGTGGCCCTGCCCCCACAGCCCAACCCAGCCCCACAAAGTGGCCGCCTTAGCTGGGGCTGAGCGAGGCCAGGTCGGGCTGGGTCACAAGGCCGAGGCCACCCCTGGCACCTGTGGCTCCATTAAAGCCTCTCTCAAGACTCTGGCCAGGCCAGGCTGGGGAATACTGCAAGAGCTGCCCCTCCCTGCCCCATGACAGTGTGGGGTGGAAAAGGAAGGGGGGGAAGAGTCCCTACCCAGCACTGAACAGAACCCCTCTGCCCCGTGGGGTGGGGGCAGAAGTGTCCCCCTCCAGGGCCAGAGCCAGGGAGTGGCTGCCAGCACAGAGCCCCCACCCCTTGGCAACAGGAGTTGTGGGGAGGAGGAGGATGGGGAAAGAGTATACCCCAGCATGGAGCAGAGTCCCCCTCCCTGCCCCGCAGGGGGGGTTTGGGGAAAAGGAAGAGAAGGAGGAGGGAGGAGAAGGGGGAAAAGCCCCCCCCTGCACTGAATAGAGCCCCCCTCCACACCCTGGGGTGGTGAGGGAGGAAGGGGAAGAGTTCCCATCTGGGGTCGGGCAGCGCTGTGTGTGGGGATTGCTCCCAGCTGTCAGGGAGCTGCTGGGATGGGCAGAGCTCTTCTCTCCTCTTCCTCTTCCTCCCCCCCACCAGCAGAGGATCTCTCTTCCCCCACCCCAGTGGAGAGGTGTAGAGGGTCCACAGGGGTGCACATGCACCCCCTGACAGCAGCGTTCTCGGGCAGGGAGGCAAGCGACAGTGCTGGTGCCCCCCCAAGAGCACCGGCGGGGGAATGGGGGTGCCAGGAGAAGCGGTCCCCGCCATGGTCGATCGCGTTCACCCAGAAGTGCCAGCAGTGAACCGCTGCCACTTGCAGGTCAGCAGCTGACTGTCCACTGGGGGCAAGTGCCCCCCCCCCCCCCCCGACTCAGGAGGCACCAGTTGCCCATGCCTCACCGTCAAAAACCCTGCAGGCCAAGGTGGGGGGGTTTAAACCCCTCCTTAGTCTAACTTGGACCTGCCAGAGCCTGGCCACACCCCCCTCAGCTCAGCTTCCCCATTGGAAGGGAAGGGCTGGTGTAGTGCCCCCAGGCTTCTGGCCTGAGCCACTGCAGGCATGTGTCGAACATCTATCCACTTGCAAACTGGTTCACTCTCTGCAGGTTAGACTATCCTGCGAAGATTGAATCAATGGCTCGGGCTTTTGGAACATCTGTCCCTAGCCAAAGAGAAAAGAATAGGATGTTTCATAAAACAAAGACTTTTTATTGCTAAGAACTATCACAATTTACTAAATGTAGTAAGAATGTAATTTATATCATCTGGAAGTTGTGAACTTCAGTGATACAGATGCACTAGCTAAAAATAATTTTTATTTAATTTCACAGATTTATTCATGGATAAAACTGTGTTCTTAAAAAAAAAGATACATTTATGCTGAAAAAAATTAATAAGAGATTGAAGAACAACACTGGTTACTCACTAACAACATCAGCTGAGATAGAAGCTAGATTAAAGAGTGGAGCCACTTTTTGTTCATAGATCCTCTTCCCTTGCCGTTTTCCACCATATGGATTAATATATACAAGCAATCGCTTTGGCCTAGACTCTGTCATGATGAAACCAAGAAATACAGTAGTAAGCAATTCTATATAAAAATAGGCATTTTTCATAATTAACAGTGTGAAATTCCTTATAAAAATATAATGATTTAAAGAAATTATACAAAAATAAAAGCAATGGGTATAAAAGATTTTTGTAACGTTACAGTAAGCAGATTAGACAAGTTCCTTATGGAGAAAAGCATGTGATTCATACTACTTTAATTATGTTCTGTATTATTTATAATGCATTTCCACTAGATAAAATGAAAGTTAGTGACATCAGAGCTTCAAACAAGATGAAACTAAGGTGGCAATCCAAAAAAGGGAAGTGACTTTTCTTGAGTAGCAGTGTACACAGAAACTGAATGCTATGTGTAGGTGAGTTATATTAGAGATCTCTCTGGATATAAGGTATTATTAGCATTCTAGAAAACAGCTTAAGTAGCAGACAACTGAAATGCTCATCTGCCATATAATAAAATGGTAAGAAAATGTTGTAAAGTTGTGTGTTGCACTTCAGGAATCTTTCCAATATATATCTATCTCACTATAAAATAAACTTAAGTCCTCTTGGAAGAGTTTGTAACCATTTGACCTTGTCCCTTGGGGTGCTCTGGTGAACAGGTGTTCCCCCAGATCCTGATGTACACCCCTTATATAGGTGGTTGCCTATAAGGGGTGTACATCAGGATCTGGGGGAACGCCTGTTCACCAGAGCACCCCAAGGGACGACTAGGTCAAACGGTCACAAACTCCAAGACCATTTCAGGCTGGACATAAAGAAGAACTTCTTTACTATCCGAGCCCCCAAGGCCTGGAACAGACTGCCTCCAGAGGTGATGCAAGCACCTTCTCTGGACTCCTTTAAGAGACATTTATCTTGCTGGGATCCTTTGACCCCAGCTGACTTCCTGCCCATGGGGCAGAGGGCTGGACTTGATGATCTTCCAAGGTCCCTTCCAACCCTAATGTCTATGAATCTATGAAGTCTATTCAACTACAGTTTCATACTGCAATGGTAGAAGTTTGAGTTAGTGGATTCAATGGGGGAGTATGCGTGTGTGGCAGGGAACACGATACAAAGAGCTAGTCTAGTAGACACCTCAAATGGGGTTTAGTAGATACAGAATAATGTTTCTGAAAAGTACGAGTAGAGTTCCATATTTTTACATAGTTAATATAAATCATCCCTACTTTAAAAGAAAAATAAACTTTCACAGGAAACCTGATTGAGCTGGAAAAAGAATTCTGACCTCATGACAGTCCTTGAACCACACAAACATACATTCTTTTCTTGTAAAAATAATTGATATCCTACAGCAGTGGTTGGGAACTCTTAAGCTGTGGGCCAGAAGAACCCAGCTCCAGCCTGACATGGCTGGCAGCACATCAGCAACCCAGATTGGGGGTGGACAGCCATTTCTCCCAGCCCCGCAACCACCTCCCAGCTGCAGCACAGGGACAGCTGGAAGCAGCACAGCCCTGTTACAAGTGCAGACAAAAGAACTGTGTTGGGGCCATTCAGCTTCCAGCTGTGTCTGCACTGCTGTCACTTCTCCCTGCTGTACATTGGTCCTGGCCTAAAGAGCTAGCATAATTTTTTTCTGTATAGATTTGGTTGGGATTATTTTTACTGGCTCATCTGTTTCAATAACCAAGACAGAAGTGGTTAAAAAAATTGCTATGAAAAAGATTATCTTCTTTTCTGAAAGAATATAGCTTTATATTTTTAGCCACTCCAGATTTACTCGTCTTAGTGCTTCTACTGTAATTTGGAATGGCATAATTAGATATTTTATAGTGGTTGAATTCATTGGCTATGATCAAGCCTGTGCTTGTTTCATTTCTCAGGTGCAGTTTCATCACAATCAAGCAGCAAACCAGGGAACAATTGCTAAACAGTGGCCACGTCTACCGAGACGCTGACTACGCAGTCGTTACTTTGCAGTCATTTAGTACTTGTATAAACAAGTACTCAATACAAGTACTAGTATTACACAAGTACTAAATGACTGCACAGTAACCCAAGTTACTGTGCAGTAGTGCCGACAAACAGTTTTATGACACTACTGCGCAATAGCCTAATACTACTGCACAATAACACTGTATCACGGTTTTTGCCACGCAACGCTACTGTTTAGTGGTATTGGCCTACTGCACAGCCAGCCTCTCATGTGTACATACGTGTCTAGTATGTGTTACATCCAAAACAGAAGTACTGCAGTTACCTTAACTGAGAAGGAAAACTTGGCTGACAATATCAGGTCTTGCCCAGGCATATGCCCAGGAAGTATGTACCAGCTCCAGAAGCCTTATGGAAATCATAAAGTAGAGAGATACAACTGGATTAAATGCCATGGTTTGAGTTATATATGAAAGCAAGTTAGATGATCTGCTAACCCCTGTTGGGTTACAACTACAGAAGGAAAAGGTTCAAGCTTGTAGCTTCTGGACAGCTCATGGCTAGTAGTAGAAAAGCAATTTACTCATTAAAAAGTGATCTCTCAAATTAGAATTAAGCTAATATTAAGGTTTTGCACATTAAGGAAATTTACAATTAAGATAAGGAGAGCATACACAAATGGAGTGATTTTGCTTTCTTTTGACACTTGCCTAGAATGGCGTAGATTAGAAATCATCCTGTTGTATCCAGGTGTGGGGCTAGATGACCTGCTAAATAGCCCTAATTTTTCTATGATTTGATGATGATTCTTTGAATTTGTGTTATAATAGGGATAGAAAGCTTCTCTCAAACATAGTAGTTAAATGGCCAGCAATTGGCAAGCACTTTGAAGATGACACTTATGTGGATACTACCTTGGTTTACCATGGGAGGAAAAGTTAGCACGTCTTTAGTTACTTGTAACAGACATAGGTTTTCATTTCCCAAGCCTTTGGCAAAATTTACTATAACTATATACCTACATTTGACTTGAACTTAGCATGGTGGGGCCCTGATAACAAAAGAGCTTCTAAGTGCTATACAAACACACACAAAAAAGCATAATCCTTACGTCATTGGCTTTCCAATTGACAACAGAAATATGAGGGGAGAAAGTGGGAAGACAGAAAACAGGAGCTAAAAGCCAGCATGTATGTTTGAAGCTAATAAAGTTAGGGGAGGCTAAACTAAAGTTCAGATGGTGGTTATACGACAGCATGATCCCCTGTATATGTATATTGCACACGCAGAGGTCAGGGTCCTTTGCCAGCATTTTCATAAGCAAAGCTTCTCCATGCCTGTTATTCTACTTCAAATAGGCTAGGCTTCAAGCCAATTCCACATTCCCTTCCTTGGGAAGATATAAAAGATAGTTCTAAGAGATGTGTCAAAATCTTAACTAACCTACTTCATGTACCTTGAAAATAATGTTTATTAGAGTAATTTACTCAACTTACTCTGTGAATCAAGTAATTCTTTAAGTGCCTGTATCCACTGGTTACACAGCTGTTCATCAATGCACCAAAACGTTATTTCACTGCACCGCCAGCGGTGGTTTCGTGCTCTTTTAATATAATGCACTGTCAAAAGAAGTCAATTTAATCCCATAAGTTCTGCATGTAGTCTGAAATACACTTTTTGTAGCTTGTATTCATGCTTAAACACTAAAACATAATGAAAAGGCATTAATGGCTACAAAATTATGACCATTCCTTCCAAGAACATTTTTCTATTGGAACGATGAGAAATGAAAACTTCCATATAAAGTGTTAAAAAATGTGTTTCACATCACCAGATAACAAAAACATAATCACAGTAATTCCTTTTAAGTTCAAATTACAGTTCCTGCTCAAATATTGAAAACGAACTTTAAAAACAAATACTACTTTTTCCAGAAACCAATTACAGAAATGATTTGAGAAATGCAAAAACTACTCTATTCATGTGCCTGAATTTTTGTTTTGAAAAAAAATACATCATTTCAAATTTGAACAGTTCAAGTAATAAATATTTTTTAAAATGCATAGGTCTCAGAATCTCCCTTTTCACACTAGATGACAGAGAGACTAAAGGAATAGAGTGCAATTAAAAAAAAAAAACTTTTAAAAGTCAATTTTAGTCCTTTCTGGTAGTACGTGTGTATAGGAGAAGAGAACCAGGAAGGAACTCTCTCTCATGAGTGATAAATACACCTAAAGACTTGAAGAATATGTTCTGGCCACACAGTACTGACATTATGCTTGCGTCAGGGGAACAGCCTCTCCTAGCACAAAGGCAGCATACAGCCATTCAAAGGCTTTCCTGCAGAAGAAAAAAAGGATCTTTCACAAGAAAGTACTACCTCTTCCAACCAGGAAGAACTCTCCCTGCCTGTATTAACTTGAATGGCTGCCCACTTCTCTTGGGGGTTGAGGACACCCAATATCTGTTTCTCCTCCTGCTGTCCAAGGGAAACAGAAGGAGAGAGAAAGTGCTCAGAGTCAAGCTGTCATGGAACCCTGTGGGAACCCCACCCCTATCCCACCAGTCAACTTACCTGCAGTATGCAGGGCCATTCTCCTGACCTGGAAACCCTCCTCCAGCCCTGGAGGGGTCCTGATGAGAAAGAGTGCCTCTGCCCAGGGCACTCCTCCAGTTCAATTTGGAGGTATAATTTGGAGGAGACCAGAGGATGGGGGCAGAAAGGCTGGTGCAGGTGCAGGTCCAGCTGGAGCCATCCTGGAACTCCCCGGGTACAACTGGGAGCTAGAAGATTACCTACCTCACCTCCCTCCATTTTGGTTCTCTGTCCCCAGGCTTTAAATACTACCCTCTCTGGCTCACCACCCTGATTCACAGCCCTGCCACTTTAAATTCCATGTGTTGCCCAGGTGGGTGGCACACACAGCAATTTAAAAGCTGGGGCCCAAAGGTAGAGAGGCTATCCATGACCCCACTTCTCCACACCTCCAGCATGGGGTGTCACGCTGTGTGCACCTCATGTAGGCTGTCAAAGAGGTGACTTAAAACCTAAGGAAGCTGCCTGCTGACAGCCTGCCACACTTCATCTGCATAGCTCGCCAGCGAAAGGGCTGAAATGCATGTACACTCTGGCCCCTAGCCTATTTTTCTACCTGTAAGAACTTCAGAGAAATTCTTACCAGTAAAAATGAATGCTTGTCTGTGGATTCTAGTCTTCTAACACAAGGTTTGGGCATGCCACATTTCTGGGGTTGGGGGAAAAGAGTTGACATCACATCACTAATGAGGCTGGATTACTGTCAGACCTCACTTCAATGTATGACTGAAGTACTTGCATACAAAATATGTAAGAATTCTCAAGCTTGGCAGAAAAGCTGGACAGACCCAAGTTTGACAAGGGCCAAGTTTATTTAGGACTCGTTTCCCAATAGCTTTTATTCAATTCTCTAGTGAAGTAGCAGAGAATCTATACTGCTACAATTATTTGCTTGGCGAGAGAGGTATAATAAAACAAGGGTTATGATTTAATTACAGAACTAAATACAAAACCATAGATAATTAAAAATGTCTTTTTTAAAGCATTTTAATAGTAAAAGAAAGCTATTGGTCACATTCTTTTTTATAAAAGCTCTTTTCATAACTTCGTTTTAGACTGAAGGCCTTTTAAAAAGTTTCCTAATTGCTTTAACAGGACTAAATTATATACCAGATTTCAAGAATAGGATTAGTTACTATACCTGTGAAAGCATGCGGTTTTGACATTTTTTGCCATTTTCCACTATCACATTGCTTCTTATCAATTTCAGTTTCTTCTACAGCAACGATCTCACAGGCTGGAACAACATTTTCTGTGAAAACACAAAATCCATGTATATCAACAAGAAAGAAGAATCTTAAAACAGCTTCAAAAGTTTAGCGTAAGTTATATGTTCATATGTAGTGTAAGGAGTAAGTGAACATCAGACAAGCAACAATGAAAAAAGTTGGTGCAACTAAGTCAGGAATAGAAGGCAAACTCCTATTTGGGGTTCAACGTAGATAAATGCAGGGTGCTGCACCTTGGGAGAAGGAATCCACAGCATACATACAAGATGGGGAGTTCCCCTCTTGAAAGCACAGAGGCGGAAAGGGATCTTGGAGTCATTATTGAGTCCAAGATGAACATGAGCTGCCAATGCCAGACTGCAGCCAGCAAGGCCAGCCATACCTTGTCATGCATCCAAAGGTGCATCTCAAGCCGGTCCAGAGAGGTGATACTCCCCGCTATGCAACTTTGGTCAGGCCACAGTTGGAGTACTGCGTCCAGTACTGGGCGCTGCACTTCAAAAGGGATGTGGCCAGCCTGGAGAGGGTTCAGAGGAGGGCCACCTGCTTGGTGAGAAGGCAGCAGGACAGGCCCTATGAGGAGAGACTTTGGGACCTGAACCTGTTCAGCCTCGGCAAGAGGAGGCTGAGGGGGAACCTGGTGGCTGCTTACAAGCTCATTGGGGGAGATCAACAGCAAATAGGTAGAGCCCTTTTCTTCCCAGCACCACCTGGGGTGACAAGGAGCAAAGGTAATAAGCTGATGGAGAATAGGTTTAGGTTAGAGATCAGAAGGCAATATTTTACAGTTAGGGTGGGCAAAATCTGGAACCAGTTTTTAGGGAAGTGGTCCTCTCCCCTAGCTTGGGCAAATTCAAGAGGAGGTTGGATGATCACCTGTCTGGGGTCTTGTGAACCCAGCATTCATTCCTGTCTGTGGCAGGGGGTCAGGCTAGATGATCTGTTCAGGTCCCTCCTGACTCTAGCTACTATGAAACTACAAGGCAGCTGTTTCTTTAACAGTCATGAGTATAGATATGTGTGAATGTATCTGTTTAAAAAAGGACAGAAAACTTCAGTTTTACCATGAGAAGGAATCTTGAGGGTGTGAGGGAGAATCAAAAACTCAACTAGTGAGCAAAAAAAAGCAGAGGAGTTAGGGCTGCATTAGCAGGAGTATTGTATACAAGACATGGTAGGTAATAGTACCCCTTTACTTGGCACTGGTTAGGCCTCAGCTAGAGTACTGTATGCAGTTCTAGGCTTTGCATTTTTAAGAAGGATGTAGATAAGATGGACAAGATCCAGAAACAAGGAACAAAGATGATAAAGGGATTGGAATACAAGCCATTTGAGGAAATGTTGAAAGAACTAGGTATGTTTAGCTGGGAGAAGAGAATATGATAGTAGTTTTTAAATAACTGAAAGGTGGTCATAAAAAATACACCATAACGACCATCTTGAACAACTGGTCTCACTCTCTGCAGAGGAAGATACAAAGCAATGGATTTAAACGGCAGGAAAACAGATTAAGATTACATCTCAGAATAAACTCCCTTAATGCCAGAACAGAACAACAACAGAAAAGGCAGCCTAGTGAAGCTGTAGAATCTTTTCATTAGAGCCTTTCAAGAAAAGGCTGGATAAGCTTTTGACAGGGATGATTTAGGAACAGCATATCGTGCATTCATGCAGGGGGTTAAATGACCCCTGATGTCCTTTCCAGCCTCAGGACTGTATACCTAATTGTTTCATATTGGGTTGCTACAGCAAATGGTTAGCTCTTTCAATAAACTGGGTGAAAAAAAGTTATTTTAATGCTGAGTTGCTTTGACTCTTTAAATATGAAGTAGTAAATAAGAAAAACTAATAAGGGTGTGTGGGGGGGGGGGGAAGGGGGGAGGAGGGAAGATGGCCAGGAGAAAATGAGATGGGTTTAGCTCTACCTTTTTGCCACTCTTTGCATCTTATCTTTTATTTTGAAATAACTGGCACATTCCAATGAACTTGATTAGGGAAGACAGCTTTGTTATATGTATAACAACTGCAATTTAATTATAAAATTCACTTTTATATTACTTGCACATGCTAAATGGAAATCATTCCAATTAAATAAAACTTAAAATGCCAGATTGTTTTAATGCCCATTTTGGAAAAGAGCTTTGCTGATTGGATGCTAAGGGTAGTAAAAGAAGGCACATTTCTTTATTGTACATTGTCTCTATATCAAGGAAATAAAGCTGCCTAAACCCACGGATAATAATTGGATTACTGCATGAAAAATATTCAGATTGCTATTACTGCAAGCTTTATATACAGCCACCAAATTTATCCTGGCACATTTTACATGACTTAGATTTAAAAGACAACCTGTATCCCAAACTGTTTTTTATGAAGATGGAGAGTCTCTCAAATGAAAATGGCAGACTTAGGTAAACCAGCACTGAGCAGAAAGCCTAGACAATAGCATGCTGTACAATTTCTACTGAATTCTCCAGTGGAATCCATTTCCCCTCCAGAAGCAGATGTTTTTTGCATCCATGCTTTTCCATTGGGGAAGTTCCAGACTCCAAACCTGCTCTGATGGCTTTTGGTTGGAAAGTAATTTGAATTCAATACCATGATGTTAAAATGCCTATCACGCTAGCAGGGAAGTCATCTATTGTCTTTGGCCATTGACTTATCATTAAAGCTTCAGGTTCTGGATGCAGAATGGATTATAGTGTTTAAAAAAATAGAAGCTGACTCACAACTGGACTTTACAAGGCAAAAACACAAAAATCATCACTTGATGGGCATATTGCCGAATTTCCATACGGTTTGCTCAGATTCATCTTTCCCTGAAGACAGTCATATTCTGCACTATGGAGAACTTCCAAGAAGCCTATGTACAATGCTATAATGGTTTAGGCAAGGTTTTGACCATTCTTTGAAAGTTGGGCATAGATCTACCTGATCTTTCCACATGGCTAGTTTTATTAAAGAGATTAGGGGATAGACTTTTTCCTGTGTTATCAGCAGCTGAGGGTTAGGTCCATCTCCATTACTCCTCAAAGCCTTGTAGAAACAGCAACACTGAACTCACAAGATTTGCAGTTTCACTTCTAGAGTAGGCAACACTATGCAAGCTAACAAAATCTCTCTAAAATTTTGCATAGGGTTCAAACAGATGCTACACTTATGCCACCAGAAATGCTTTTATGTCAACAGAAGTTGCAAATAAAAAGATGTCCAAGTCCCTTGTTGTACTGCAAGGCCCCAAAATACTGCCCCAACAAAATGTAGTCAGTTTGTGATGTATTAGTCTGTTGATTACATGTCCTGAGAATCCCCCCGTAGAGGATTTCCACAAGTGTGCTTATTGGGGTGCTGCTTAGCTTCAACTTGGGGTGTGCATCTGCAAGCAGGAAAACATATATAGGGGCTCCCACACTTGCAGTTATATTCCCTGGAAATTTCCTTGGCGTGAGCATCTTGCTGCTAGGCCCCAACTTGCGTGTAGTACCTGGGCTGTTCCACAGGATCAGACTCCAGAAATCCCAGGAGCAGCAGGGAGCTATCCCTGAGGTCCAACTATTTGTGGACACAAATAAAGCGCACTAGCACATAGCCTGGTGGAGCTGATCCTGCTCTGAAGACAATGTGTGTTTTATAGCATGGATACTAGTTTACTTGCTGTTTGACCATTTAATTTTACCCATGGTTTGAAAAATCTCAGTGCCAAAATATCTTAAAAGGCTGCAGTAGTACTAGAAACCATGCAAATACTACAAAGATCCATTGTCCTTCTAGACCAGTAGTCACCAACCAGTAGATCGCAATAGTCAGAGGCTCCATGACTGACCAGTTGATCTCGGTCTCAGTCCTAAGGTTACCATACATCCGGGTTTTCCCAGACATGTCCCCTTTTTTTGGACCCCTATCGTCGTGTCCGGGCAGGTTTTTGAAATGTGAGCAAATATCCAGGTTTTTGCTTTGCCTCTGCTTTCTCAGGCTGACTGCTTGGGGCTGGAAGCAGCAGGCAAGGTGATTGGCTGTTGGGGGTCACATGGTCTGCATGTGGTCCTCGGCAAAATCCCAGGAGAGAGAGAGAGAGAGACACTGTGCGCGTGTGTGTGTGTTGTGTGAACCACACAGCTGGGGGTGGGCAGGGGCTGCGGGTCGGAAGTGAGGGGCAGGGGGATGCAGGGCACAGGCAGCATTGGGGGTGTAGGGGCTTGGGAGTGAGGAGCAGAGGCAGGCATAGGCATATCACTGCCCCCCATCATATATCCCCCCGTTTCCCTTCCTGCCGGCTAGTGTCCTCTTTTTTGATACTGGAAAAATTGTAACTCTAATAAACTGTTGTTTCTACACTTTTCTTTGAGGTACATCCTGGGTTGCACTTTAATTCAAAAAGTAATCTTGTGCTTAAAAAGGTTGGACTGTTCTAAACGAAGGACTTCAAGGTCTAAATCAGTTATCAGTTAGCATATGTATTTTAAAAGGCATAAATTCCTGTTTTACCTCTTCTGGTCTCACTCTGAAGCATGAGAAATGATACCTAGATAATTTCCCAAAGTCTGAATCAACTGGATGCAATTTTTCAAGAGTTATTGATTTAACACACAGAAAAAAATGCCATTGTACTGAATGTGGGCCTCACTGGCCTTAACTTAGTGATGTTTTCTTGGTCAAAATGGTAGGAGAGCAATCCACTGCCTACTCTCTCATGGAAACAGGATAATTTCCTAAACTGGGAACCTGAATAGTGGCAAGCTGCAACAGATCTTACTAAAAGACCACCCTTCTCCCCTCTGCCTCAATAAAATGAACTTGAATAATCCCCAGCATGCCTACAGAAACAGAGTGGTTCTCTTCCTCTCTCTTTTTGTTGAGAGATTATTCCCTTTGAACAAGTCCATATTTATCTACTAACTGCACACTTGATGCCTTTCGCCTTTGCAATTGTCTCTCCACAAATAGCACAAACCAGCCTTAATAAGTTTTGTTTGCTTTTTTCATTGTTTGTTTTTCTGTGTTTTTTTTTAATATTTAAGGAATTAATACATCAAGCACACATGTTTCACATCATAGTCTTTCCTCCAAACCAGGAAGATCCACCACCACTTTGTTTTTATGTTTGGCTAGCTCCACTTGCTTCAGTAAAGTTGATTCCAGATTACGGAAGTGTTTTCAGTCAGGCTTGGTGGCGTACCTGCCTAAGTGCTTACAGCTTTATTAACTAAATGAACAGCCAATCGAGTACAGTCTTTGCATAAACAATTCATAATACTTTGCCTTTGTTCCAAAGTCTGTCTGTACTTTCAATATACACAGAATCATTAAAAGTGAAGCAAGACTGAAGTACAACCCAAAGTTCCCATTTCTCCTTCTTGGAGGAAATCAAAATATATATTGTATAGATGCTGTTACATGCAAGGTTCCTGTTTTGATTAAACAAACTTCTTAAAAGCCACAGTTGCTCTGCTTGACCATGATTAACTCCAGTATTGACAGAGATTTCTTTCCTATGCTTAATTTCATATCCTTCATGATGCCAGCCTCAGGACTTTGAGATAGTGCTGCTCCAAAGAATAGGGACACTATAATGTGAAAATTCATAAGGCAGAATGCTGCAGACTGATTGTGGCAGGGCACCTTTGGGTGCCTGCCACTTAAAGGGCAGAGGCAGGCAGCTACCAGGTGTCTGATGAGGGCAGCTACTTTGGAACACAAGGCGTATAATGGCTGCAGTTTGCTGCTGCCAGCCCAGGCAGAAACAATGCCTGGCTGAGCAGCATGGGACATCTAGAGGTGAGGCAGGAGGCTCTTGGTCCTGGGCAAAACTTAACACTGCACCCTCCCAGGGTAGGGTGGCCTGGTGGGGTTCCTAGTGGTGCAGGAGCTGCCAGGAAATGCAAGGCCAGTTACCTTGCCAGTGAAAGGCAGGTCGGTGTGCCTTCACCGCAGCCCCCACCATCTGGTGGGTAATTCTGAGAGCTGGGGGAGTAGAGGGGTGGGCAGGTATGCCCACATGTGGGTGCCTGGGCCCAGCAGGAATGCAGATCCTGGAGCCCCTAGACGGGGTCGTGTGCAGAGCACTGGGAGGCCTTGCCCAGAGTAGAGCTGAAGTGGGAGCAGGCCTGAAGGGTGTGCTGAGTAGGGCCAAATGGGAGTAAGCCTGAAGGCCAGCACAAGGGCCAGCTCCATGAGAAGTATGTTGCAAGCATGAGACAGAGAGCCCAGGGTGGGGTGTAATGTAGAGCTGCCCAGTGAGGGGCTCGGGGAAGAATTAGCCCAGGGTTTGGCACAAGGCTGGATCACACAGAGCAGGGGAACTCACAGAAACCAAAGGACTGTGCGACAAAGCCAGTATGTGAGTAGCGAAGCCTGATGGCCCAGGAGGAGCTGCTCAAGGAAAAGCACGGCCAGTGGCGTGTGGCCCAGTAATGGGAGGTATGCCAGAGGCCCCAGAGGGGGAGCAGAGTATGAGAGGGGAGGCAGTGTGAATGCACGGGGGAGTGGAGCCAAACTGGATTGGGTTTGCTCTGGTCTCAGACCGGGGAGTAATACTAATCCGGGTGCCGTCTGTGAGGCATGGGCTGTGCTGTAGGGGAGGTTCAGAGTGGCAGATAGCACCCCCTGTCATCAGGGCAGGAAATGGGCAGTCTCCCACATCATACCAACAGTTTATGGAACAGCAAAGGTGTGGCAGGTGAAACTGGGAGGACTCCCCATAGAGACAGGTAGACAGGCCAGCATGAGGCCTGGCCCTGAGAGCTGTCTGCTGCCACACCGATGTTGTCAGTTTGATTTTTTTTTTTAAACTAACACTTGGATCTGTGTCCTAAAGTACAGCAAGTGTCTTGCTATGACAATATTTTAATGAAAATTTGGCAGTATTCAGTCATTTGCTAGATAGGAGTATATTTAAATAAACAAGTTAAATTCTGTGAACATTAACTTGTATGTCAACCCCCCTAGCTCCTTCTCAACTACTTGAGAGAATTGGGTTAATCATCTTATGTAACTGAAGTCCATTTGGAAAACTACTCTAGACATAGCCAAAAATAGGTCTCTGCATACTGTAATGCTGCTTGTTCCTCTACTAAATCCACATCTAAATGTTGCTTTTCAACTTACTAAATTAAGGATATTTTTTATAAAGAAGAGAAGCGTAGCCATTTCATTTTGATATACAAGGAAAGCATGCACATGCTAAAGTTCAGGAAACTAAGTTTTAACAAAACTATTTTTGGAATACTACAGGTTTTGCAACTGTCAAATAACTTGGTAATTGCAAAACTCAAATTTAAATAATTGTTCTTTAAGCTGCTATAGTTTTTTTTTTTTAGTATGTTATATATAATGGAAACAAGGCACTAATAAAATTAAATAGATTACACGTACTGGCGTATTAGGGCTATATGGCTTTCCTTCTCTCTCTTCTCACAATGGACAGACCACAGTCAGCAAACTGAAAAGACAGTCTAGTCACCACAAATTTTAGATCTGGGTAACAATGATTTTACAGAAAACATACCAGTTGACAGACTAGAAAAATGTCTGCAAAGACTATCATTGTTCCAAGGATAAAGGGTTGGGAGGCAAGTGTCTTGTGCTTGACGTACAAAATGTCTAACTCTTATTCACAAAGTGACCCCCACCCTGCTCAAAACATGGGGTTTTAGAAGGGATGTAAGACACAAACTTCAGAAAAATTGCCTTTGTATCATTAGTTCCTTTCTTTGTTGTTGTGGCTTTATATGTTCCTGAGTACTAGCACCTACTGATAAAATAGCAATGTTCACTAATTTGGTTCATGCAGTAAATTAGCTATTTGAGAGGAATTAAAGTGTGATCTACTAAGAGGCAAATCTGGTACTCCAAATTCGTCAGCAACTTTCACAGCAAGTTTGTTTAGTTTACATCAGTCACTCTCAACTTTCTAGACTCAGATCATCTCCTTTTAGACCCAGGGCACTCTGCAGAAAATACCAGCTTTTTGTTTTCACTTTTTACTAAGGAAAAAAAAAAAGCAATTTTTCCTGTTGCAAAGAACTGACGTTTTTGACCTGAGACTCTTTTAAATACTATTCATTTTCTATTTGAAATCTCTGGGTTTATTTTGTGACTCATGTTTGCACACTTAGCACTAACATTCAAAGGTGCCATGGGGTGCCAGGTAAAAGATCTTGCAGCACCCTTGTTGAGAATCACTAGTTTACATGCAGACCAGCTCTGCCCTGGAAAGTAAAGACTTATCACAGCCAACAACATTTTGTGAGCCAAATTCTGCTCTTACTGACAGTTCTGGTAATTACACTATTTCAGCACAGGAACAGAAGAGAAAAGCTGAACACTACAACTGGAAATTCAGTAGGTTGGTAGATATTTATAAACCAAGAAATAATCCAGCCTACAGAGCCAACACATCTATAAAAAGCAATAAAATATTTTAAGTTTCAATATTAACTGAGTACTTATGACTAAAAAACATAGTATACAGATGTAATATGGAGATGTTTTATTTTTCTTTTATTTAAAGAGGCAGCTTTACAAGACAGAATTAGTTTTCCCACTCAGCTTTCAGGAACATAAGTGATGATATCTCAAACTCAGTTCAGTGGTCTGAAGATCTTGGTCCAAAGCTCTTTTCCTGCCGCTGTTTCAACTTCAGAGCCCCAAGTCCTCACTGGCAAGATCAGAGTGTTCCCATGTATAGTTTTCCATCCTGATTATTTATGATAACTAATCTCAGTAATGCTATATAAAGTCCACATTTACAACCAGTATACACAGCATTTGCTAGAACATGGGAGTCAATCCAACTATAGCAGCTCTCAGTGATAACATGGTTAACTTTACAGCCATGCTTTTGAGGGAGAGAGACTCTTTCCCAACAATAGGAATGTACAGGGAATATGACATTCTAATCTACAGTTCTCCTCTTTGGGACCTATGTGGTTTGCCACATGATTTAAAAAATGAAAGGGCCAATTAAAATTTGTAAACACGTTTCTACAAAGGCAAGATCTCAGAGAGCTTGTGTAATTTGTGCAAAAACTTCTGATACATTGAATCCTAATGCAGAAAAAAAACTTATTTTACACATATCCTACAGTAATTAATACACAAAGTAGACAAATCATTTTAACTACAGAAATGTTATCCTTTTCCATACTGATTTTGCTTCCAAAATTAGTCTTCATTCAAACCTCTTTGAAGTATTCATAAACTTCTTTTCAAAGAGCTGTCTGACTACAGACTAAGTGTGAATTAATATTAAAGCAAATCTGAGAGGTGAAAGTAGGAAAATATAAATGCATGTTGTACTGAGGATATCCAAAGTGCCAATACAAATAAATATCCAATATGCTGTCTGCTGTCCAATCAGTTACATGTACTGAGACATTTTCAGTGTCTACAGACTTTGTCATCAGTTAGGACTGGATCACAAAATTACTCCGAAGAAATACTAAAATAAAGGTTAAGCTTGACTAATCAATAACTGAGCATGATTTATCACTAAGAGCCAGGCATGTGATTTCTGGATACAGAGTGGGAAGAGAGAAATTCCATTAAAAGTACTTGAACTCAAATGCACCAAAAAGATTAGAAGTAACAGAATAGAGTTTAAACTGAACTTAAAGAGCAAGTGTGGGGGGAGGGGTGTGTATATGTGTATACACACGCACAATATTCTTAACGCTTAAGTCTAATAGACTAAAAACTACTTCTGAAAAAAAGTTGAAGCCTCACTGCATTATTCAAGGGGTTGGCAACATTTTTGGCCAGAGTGCCAAAATCACCCCAACCTCCACCTATGCCTCAGCTCAGCATGCTAGAGATGGGGGAACTGCAAGGGGCCCGATTCTCATCGCTGACAGTAGCTGCATGCATGCCTCTGGGTAAATGGCAGGGGAGGTGCTGGGGTTGGTTGTGCTGTCCCAGTCTCTTCCCTGCCACGTGCTGCAAGATGTGCATTCACCCACTGCTGCCACAGAGCTGCTGCCAGGGGTCCAGAGCCCAGCACAGCTGTTTGCAGCTTCCTGGCTGCCTTCCACAGCTAGCCCAGGCTCTGGGCAGCAGTAGCAGGGAACTGGAAGGCTGCAAACGGCTGTGCTGGGCTCTGCAACCCTGGCACCAGCTCCAAGGCAGCAGCAGCTGCACACATCTCTGGGCAGACAATGGGGGAGGAGCCATGGCTGCACTACCCCAGGCCCCTTCCCAGCCACGCACCCAGGGGTGCACACACAGACGTTGCAGCCACAGAACTAGTACCGGGGCTGCAGACCTGCAGCTGCTGGCAGAAGCTTCCTAAAGTCTAGGCTGGCTGTAGTGTGCCATGCTCTGGCACACATGCCAGGGGTTGCCAATACCCTGCATTATTCACTTAAATCAGACTGAAGTAAACATATGAAAATATATTGTGGCAAGCCAGCACTAACAGGAGTGGTGAGGTAAAGAATTACTTTGCCATAAAAGTATTACAAATATATTGTGGCATGAACAAACAACTTTACATTAAAACACAATTTATTAGAGGATAATAGCAAAAGAACTAGCTATAACAGCTGAAAAGTGTCATTTTTTTCCTCACAAAATGATACTTTACTAAAATAGGTGGAGTCCCCTGTTGTTCAGTGGTAGAATTCTTGTCTGCCACACAGAAGACCCAGGTTCAACATCTGGACACTTATACAACTACACCTATGGAGGCACCAAAAATCTGGACTCGGTTTGGCCTCTGGATTCTGTCTCAATGGCCTAAGTGGGGGAGGGAAGGTCTGGGCAGCCTCCACTCCTCCGTACTCCTGCCTAGGCATATGCATCAACGGTCTGGGTGACCTCACGCATACACCATGATGTACAGGAATGATGCATTTGCAGGGAAAAGATAAAGAAGGCTAAAGCGGGACCAAACTTACATTAGCAAAGGGAATCAAGGACAACAAGAAATCCTTCTTTACATACATAGGGAACAGGAGGAAAACAAATAGGAGTGTAAGGCCATTGTTCAACAACTCAGGAGAACTGGTTACTGGCACCTAGGAGAAAGCTGAAGTCCTGAATGACTACTTCACCTCAGTCTTTCACCGGACCAAGGGGAAAACAACACCAGGTAGAATATAGGATAAGCATGGTAGGAATAATCTCCTACCTACTATGGCCATAGTATTGGTGTATGACCAATTAAAAAAAAAAATTAGACATATTATACAAGTCAGTGGGACCGGATGACCTTCATCCAAAAGTGCTGAAGGAGCTGGCTGAAGTCATTGTGAAGCCCCTGGCAAAACTCTTCCACAACTTGTGGCATTCTGGAAGTCCCTGAGGACTGGAAGAGGGCCAATGTTGTGCCCATCCACAAGAAGGGCAGGAAGGAAGACTCAGTTAACTATAGACCAATCAGCCTAACTTCCATCGTAGGGAAAATCCTGGAAAAGTTTATCAAGGAGTCTATCTGCGATAAGTTTGCAGAAGGTAAGATCCTGAATGACAGCCAGCATGACTTCGTCGCAGGCAGGTCTTGCCTTACCAACCTTGTCTCCTTCTATGACCAGGGAACTCGCCGCCTGGACACGAGAGAGCAGGTTGACATTGTAAACCTAGACTTCCAAAAGGCCTTTGATCTAGTATCCCATGATGTCCTCATGAGAAAATTGGAGGATTGTGGGCTTAACTCTGAGACAATCAGGTGGGTGAAAAACTGGCTGCAGGACAGGACCCAGAGAGTCATAGTGAACGGATCTGTGTCATCCTGGCGAGAAGGGGGCAGCGGTGTCCCGCAGGGGTTAGTGCTTGGTCCAGTACTTTTCAACATCTTTATTAATGATTTGGATGTGGTGGTGAATAGTTTACTGGCCAAATTTGCAGATGACACCAAGTTATGGGGAAGCATGGCCATGGTTGAAGATAGGCTACAGATACAGATGGGCCTAGACAGGCTAGTAATTTGGGCAGATCAGAACTTGATGAAGTTCAACGTTGAGAAATGTAAAGTGCTCCACCTCGGGATGAGCAACCCCCAACACACCTACAGGCTTGGTGGCACCAAACTGATTAGCACCACAAATACGAGGGACCTGGGGGTAACAATAGACCACACTACGAATATGAGCCAGCACTGCGATGCTGTAGCCAGTAGGGCAAATAATACTCTGGCATGCATCAATCAGTGCATCTCCAGTAAAACCAGGGAGGCGATTCTTTCGCTCTACTCAGCACTAGTGACCGCAGCTGGAGTACTGTGTCCAGTTCTGGGCACCACACTTTAACAAGGACATGGACAAACTTAAGAGAGTCCAAAGAAGAGCCCCCCATATGACCCATCTTACACAGCAAGCCATACGAGGAAAGGCTGAGAGATCTGGGATTCTTCAGCCTGAAGAAAAGAAGGCTGAGAGGGGACCTGGTAGCAGCTTACTGCTACACTAGGGGAGTACATCAAGGGCTTGGTGAGCGACTGTTCACCACTGCACCCGAGTGGAACACTAGGAGTAATGGCCAGAATACCACTCCTGGAAGACCAATTCAGGCTCAACATTAGGAAAAACTTCACAATCAGGGTGTCCAGACTGTGGAATAAGCTCCCTCCGGAGCTGGTGCTATCACCTACCCTGGAGATCTTCAAGAGGAGACTAGACAGTCACCTTGCTGGGGTCACCTGACCTCCAGTTATCTTTTCTGCTTGGTGCAGGGGGCTGGACCAGATGATCTTCCAAGGTCCCTTCCAGCCTTACAATCTATGAATCTATGATCCAGATGGATCGACAGTTGCCAAAACAATAGAATAGGTATATCAGCCTGACAGTTTTCCAAGTGGTGCCTTAATCTCCTCACAAAAGAGCTTCCCCCTTTGTTCCCCTCCCACCATTCTCTTTTTAGAACCTTAAAGTCCTAAGTTTTACTAAAAGTTTATAAATTTGAGTGTAATAGGACCAGGTAGGTGTTTAAACATTTTTAAAACTCATCTACCACTTTTTTGCCTCACTCCTATAAAAACATAAAAACTAGCAGCACATGTACCAAAACTTTTTGACCAGGTTACTCCAAATATGGCCAAGTCCAAAACTTAATGTAATACTAAAAAGCTAAATGGCCTTTAATGAATACTTTACCTCAATCTAAAAAGATTACTGTAACACCAGCTTAATAATTGAGCACCAACTCAAAAAGTGTATTAAATTGTATACTGATGTGCATAGATAAAGCTGTATTAGACATACTGCACAGCAATGCCCCAATTAAAGACCAAGTTATAAAAAGCAGTCAACCTTTGCCAAACTACTACCTCTTAATTTAGATATTTCTGGCTTGCCATTGGTCATTCACCCCATAATATTGTTCACTTATGTAATCCCCATATATTTCATTTATGTTTTCAAACCTCTGCACAGAACATGGTTTGGCTTCCAGAGCCCCAAAACCTGGAATACAAGGGGAGTTGGTATGAGGCTCATGAGGCCACGTGCAGCTCTAGTAAATACTGCTTCACCATCTCTATTAAGCGCAGACTCTATGAATTTCATGCCTTTGTTAAGCATATAAAACAAAACTTCAAACACTGAATTACTTTCTACTGAAAATATACTTTGTTTTTGCTTCTTTGCTTACTTTTTGTATTCCCCATATATCTTTTAAATATATAGCCTTGGTGTAGAATTGCAGTCATATTTAATAAAGGGGCCTAGCATCTCAGTTTCCGAAGCATTAGGTAGGTCAATCTCAAGAAGAGCTCAGGTTTTCCCCCTGCACAGATGTAAGCCAGCTACATTAATTATTTTACATAAAAAAATAAGAGACTATTTTAAATGCAAATGTATTTATTATTGGTGCACACATACCAACTGCTTTGCAGCCATCTTCTTCCTCAGTCCATACCCAGTCATATCTTAGCAGAACCCAGTCAATAACAACCAGCAACACAAGCATTTTCTGATTACTGGCACCAAGGTCAGTGGGTTATGCAACATTTTCGTAGCACGCAGGAAGTGTCATTTCCACAGAAACCACTTCAACAGCAGCCCTATACTAATTTATGAGTCAGTCAACTACCAAGTCTAGAGATTTTTTGATAGGGAATTGCAAAAATTCAACATTATGCATGCAAGTGTGGCTATCATTTTCTTTTTGAAGTGTATTTTTGTTTTTAAAAGCTTTAACTTTATACTGTAAATTCAGAACCATGGTTTCTATGTACAGATCCTGCTTTTACTTCTTTGCACTAAGAAGAGTGAACTTTATATTGATCACAGTTACACTCTTGGCTAGGAAGAACTGCAGAATGAACTTTACAGTTAAGTCTTTAATTCATTCGGTCAGGCACTTAAGTTGATACAAATTCAGAATTTATAACTAAGCTTAGTCCTCAGCAGTCCAGCAATTAAAAGAAACTAGAAATGCATGTCAAAGATTTACACCAGAAAGCTTGAAGGTAACGACAATAAAATATTAGTCAGCAACACTGGTAATGCAGACAACTCTTATATGATTTGGAGTTAGTGCCAGAGGGACAAAAAGATATAAGCAAAATATCAAATATACAAGAAAAATCTAGTAAATATCACCCACAGTTAACACCCATTTCAAGGGTAAAGTTTACATTAACTGCAGCCTAGGCCTACCAAGGCATACTATTTCTTGTGAAGCACCAGCTTTTAGCTGATGAAGTCTGCGCTGCCTCCAGGAACATGCTTGTGATAAATTCCAAAGCAAACAGTATAAATAATGTTAATATTATGGTAAAAAGATTAGACTTAAGATTTCAAATGGAAGGTTCCTATGACTTGATGTGCCTATACAAAGGCATCAAGCATATACCACTGAATTAGTCTTAGTGTGTGTTTATGCAACATAAAGAGTACTGTAAAAATTCTAGGTCTGATTTAAAGTAATACCAGTGAGTCCAGAGTGCAATACTACTACTGTAAGGGCCCCCAAAGGATAGGCACAATACTAGACAGAGTGAAACTCTTCAGTTGCATACAATTTTTCTGCAAAAAAAGGTTTGGTTTTGTTTTACATCATTCATGTGAAAAAAATGAAATGGCTTTATATTTTTCAATTCATTATTACTTTGTTTGACACTTTCCTTTTAATTTCGTTTAAAAAAAACTGACCACAATAAATGCTCAAAAATTGGAACAAAATATTTTATTACACTTCTGAAAAGTCAACTTCTGGTTTAAATGAACCAAAAGAATCTATGGATCAGTTATCTAAGGAGCTCAGAACAGCACACGCACATGCACACACCACAGCCATGGCTGCCAAGACCTCATGATACAGGAGTTGCAATAGAGCTGTACTTCAGCAATAAACAGCACCCAGTGACATACTTTGCAGTTTCCTGATGTATTTACACCAAATTCTCAACTACATTTTGTTCTGGAGTGTGTTTTTTTGCTTCAACTGGAATATAATTAAGATGTGTACACTTTAACAGAAATATTAAGAGCTGTAAAACATAACAGATCACAACATATCAGAGGGCAGGATACCTGTGGATTAGGGTAAGGCTGTTCTATTGGCTATGAGCTGCATGTAGCATGCATGAGGAGTTAACATGTGGCCCAAGAGTTCCCTCCTGACCACAACTCCTCCCACTGCTCCTTCTGCTACAGTAGTTAGGAGCTCTGGGCTTTCCCCTCCCCTTCCAGCTTCTGCTTCCTGCCCCACTCCTGAGTGCAAGGTGGCACAGTGAGAGAGGGGCCAATGGGGGCACAGTCTGGGGAATCCAGGAGGACCATCCCCACTGTGTGCAGCCCATGCAGCCTGCGGGTTTGCAGCTCCCCATCACCCTCTAATTGGACGGCCCAAGGGTAAGATATTAGCCTTGGACTTGTGATGCCTTGGTTCAGCACCCTGCTCTCCCAGAGATCCATTTGACTTCCTGTACAAATAAATTCTGAATAACTCTATGGCAGGGGTGGGCAATTATTTTGGCCAGAGGGCCACTTAGGGAGTTTTAGTGAGCTGTCGCAGGCTGGATCAGCACCCTTCCCTCCCCTTCAACAACTCACCAGTGTCCTAAGTGGCCCCAGCACATAACTGGCCAGCTGGGGAGCTGTCTAGGAGCAGGCCAGAGCCAGGGATTGGGATTGCTGAGTGGTGACAGTCTGGGGCTGGAGCCCAGGGCAGAGCTGAAATCTGCTCCCTCCATGCCCCTGCCTGTGGAACTGGCACCTGTTGCAAGGATGTGCAGGAAGCACATCACAGCTCTGCCCCGGGCCCATGCTGTCACCACCCTGTGATCCTGATTCCCAGCCCTACCTGCCCATCCTGTTCCGAGACACAGATCCCCACTGACACATGGCTCCATCTCTTCCCCCTGGCCCCATACCCTGCCCACGCAGGTCCTGCTCCTGGTGGTGGGTGTGGGGCAGATGGGCCGGGGTGCCCAGGCAGTGGGGCCAGGTCATGGCAGAACCAGACAGGAGTCATAGCTGGGCCTGCTGGGAAAGGTCATTCAGCCACTTCATGCCAAGGCCAAAGTGGGTGTGGGATGTGCCTGGGCTGGGCGGGGTCAAGGGACTTGCTGCAGGCCAGACAAAATGCCTTGGAGGGCAGAATTCAGGCCATATTTTTCCCATCCTGATCTACATTGATACTTAGGGTTACACTTGAGGACTGCCCTCAACCAACCCAAAACACACAAGCTGTGTCTTCCCATATATATATCTTACATTTGGTCTCTCTTTCTGTCCTAATTCTATTTACAAGCAGGCAAGACAGGATGTGAAGCACAAAAGTGGTCACAATCGAGAACAGGAAGCTGTGGGATTGCTGCTAGCAGACATCCTGTCCTTGTAAACTTAAGTGAGCTCCAAACATGCAGCAAGGGTGGGCAGGCCTGACCTCTGGAGTTCAGCAGAGTCTCTGGCTTCAGGCCAACCTGCCCCCTGTAGTTAAGCTTAGTTGCTGGCTGACCTCTTGCACCTGTAACTTACAGGCTTGATGCCAGCTTTAAGGTCAACCTTGGCAAGCAATGTGAACAGCCTGAGCTTTTCCATATGTAAAATAAGGATAATAGTGCTTTTCTACATCACAGTGTTGTTGTGAGCCTAACTACATTAAAGATCACACAATACTTCAATAGTATGACAGCAGGAGCTATATAAACCTTATTGAAATTACAGAACTATTTGAAACCACAAGGGCAGTGCACTAGATGACCATACTACTTAAAAGGAAGTTTGATACTGTTGATATCCAAAATATTTCCAAATGATAACTCATTGTCTCCAAACAGTGGATGTCTTAGCAGCTTGTCAGGCACTCAAAATGCAAGTCCAGCTTGAAATTGTAAAATTAAAGCCTCTCTTCCCCCCTTGCATAAATGAACAAACCATCTCAGTAGTTTTCTTATTGTGTAAAAACTTCTCTTATCCATACTTTAATCTCAAATATGACCAGTAAAACTTTTCAGAAGTTTCCAAAAGGAGTTTTTACTTTTGGACCCAGGAAGCATGATATAGCTACAAGAAAAATGTATCTGAAAGGTGAAATGCTTAAAACTCTGGTACCTAGCAGGCAAGTGCTTCTTTAACCACAACTAAATCAACTAGGTGGAACAAAAGAATGTTTCTACCTCCATTTTAAAGAGCTAGTCATTCTATCATGTCCTACTGTGACTGGGACAAAAAAAGCCCTGTACTAACTAACCCACACTTGGGCAAACGAAAGGTTGTTCTTACATGATGAAGGCTTAAATTACAGGCTTAAATTACATTAGCACTGCTGTAATCCAGTTATGCTGGCATGCATTCTGGTGCTGGAGATGGAGGCTAAGAGTGTTAAATTGCAGGGTTTAAAAAGCAGTGCACCTACTGCAGGTACCAACAACCCACCATTACCAGCACTGACCGGCTAAGGACTCCTTTCACGTTTCACAAGGCATAAGCGACTATGCAACCGAGTGCTGCAAACGTTACTTATTTTTAAACAGCTAGGTCTCCTATGACCTTGACCTCCTCCGGTTCCTGCTTTCCCCTTCCTTTCAAAGTCACTGGCCGTCTAGCAGGTCACACAGTGCTATGGCTCTTGTGGGAGGGTTTTCCTATAGAACACATGTCCAACACCTGCCAGGCAGGCTTTAATCTCTACGTGCATAATGGTTAAAGACCTCAAACTGCACCCGTGAGCCCTTTCACAGTAAAGCTGAACAGGGCAGGGGAGCATGAGGAACCAGCCCAGCCGCACGACGGGAAACCCCAGTCTGTGCAGCGCGGCTGGACGGCTCCCGGCCTTGCTTGGTACAAACCTCCCCAACACGCACTTGTCTGGTGCTCTGGGGCTGGGCTGAGCAGCTACAAGCAGCCCTCCCGGTCCCAGCCCCGCGGACAGGGGCTGAAGCTGCATCTCTTCAGCTGCTCCTGCCCGGCGGAGGGCCCGTGGAGCACCCGGCTCTGCCTCTCCTACGCCGGCGGGGCAGCAGGGCCTGAAGTGGGGATCGAGGGCCCTTCCGGGGAGTCCACCGCCCCGGCCCGGCCCCGGGCCCAGCCCCAGCCCCAGCCCCGAGCGGGGAGCACTCACCACCGCCGCCGCGGCCCCGGCTCCGGCGCGGGGGTTGCGGGTCCCGCCAGCGCAGCAGCCCCAGCTCGCGCTCCAGGGTCACCTCGCAGCCGCGCGGCCCCAGCAGCAGCGAGGACACGAGCCGCCCGCCCGGGGGCTGCTCCATGGCCGCGCCGCTACAGCATGGCCCGGCTCGGGCAGGGCGGCGGGAACGGCGCCGGGCTCCGCTCCGCTCCGCTAGCCGGCCGGGCCGGGCGTCAGCACGCAGCGAATGGGCGCCGAGCCGGGCCGGGGGTGGGGAGCGGGGCTGGGCGGCGCGTCCCGCCTCGCAAAGGCCGCGCGCGGCTGCCCGGGGGCGCTGCGAGCGGCTCTGGCGCGGCCTGGCGGAGCGCGCGGGGAGGCGTCGCGGGCCTCGGCGCGCACCCGCCCGCGGCCCCGAGGAGCGGGGCAGGCTCCGGCTCGGGGTCGCGCTGCCCGGGAACCCCTCGGCGCCTCCTCCTCTGCTTCCCCTCCTCTGCACCTCGACACAACGTGGGGCGGGATTGTAGCCCGCGCTCCGCGTACTTCCGACGGGACCCTGGTTCCCTCTGCTTAGAAACCGCAGATTCTCTGATGAACAAGCCCCAAATCCGTGCGTAGCCACGAGTAAAATGAAATGCGTCTGTCTGTCTCTGCCGCGCACAATGTTTTGTTGATCGAGTTACAATTTTAAAGCAATTTGGAAGCCTACCACCGCCTCAATCGCTATAATAAAACAGTAGTCTTTTCACTAATGACTGTCACTACTAATAAAATAATAATGCCTCAATCACTAGATATAAAATGAAGTCTAAATACCTATACATTTTGGCCTTTGATTTGGGGGTTTTATCATGGAAATTGGAGCTCCCCCTGCCCGCTTTGTTCACGGGGATGTAGGTCCAGCCACGGCTGTCCCCCAGCTGCTTTGTGGGTCTGAGCAGCCCTGACCTGCCAGGGCCCTGCCCATGCCGGTGCCCCCCGCGCCCCACCAACAGGCCCCTGCCTCCCCCAACCCCACCGGAGGGAGCCCTCAGCTGCCGCTGCTACAGGGCCAGAGACACGGGTCTGCAGCTCCCTCCCCCCGCAGCAGCGCCCAAGCCCCGGCTGCTGCCTGTGGGAGGCGGTGGCTGCTGTGGCCAGAGCAAAGCACAGAGCCCAATCTTCACCTCCCCCATGGGTGGCACAGCTAGAGCAGAGCCTGTGGTGGGAGGTGGATGCAGGCTGCCCGCTGCGGGCTCGGGGCTCCTCACCCTGCTGCCCTCCACCAGGGTCCTCCACCGCCCAGCGGGTGGGACCCAACGCACCAGGACAGAGCAGGGCAGGGAGCCCTGCTGCAGGCCTTGCTTGGTACTCCCGCTTGGTGCAGCAGCTGGGGTGGCAGCACGAAGTGTCCCCCACAGCGGCTGGGTGGGCAGGGGGTGCCTCGCCATGGCAGTGTGGGGCTTCAGGCAGTGTCACCGAGCCTCCCTGCCCTGCCATGCCAGGTCCTGCCCACTGGGGCGTGGAGGCCTTGGGGGAGGGCAGCAGGGCACAGAGGGCAACCCGCATCCTCCTCCACCCTATGCACAAATCTGCGGGGCTCATGCCCCCCCAGGAGTGCGCATAGTGGCAGGGAACAAGCCCCCCCCCCCCCCCCCCCCCACCGGCCCCTGGACAAGCCGCCCATGGCTCTGTCCCACTGACCAGCTGGGCCCTGCAGCCGCACATTCCTGCCCCAGCCCTAGGCCCCATGCACTGCCCTGCCCAGCTCCCTCCCCCCCCCCCTCATTATGGGGGCATCAATCTGCTTCCCCCCTAACCCCAACTTACCTGCAGGGAGCTATGGGAGCTGCTCCTTTGCTGCCTGGCTGCCACCTGCACGCAGTGCCCCCTGCCCGATCACGCTCCCCCCAGCCCCTTGCAGACTGGAACTCTGCCAGCCTACAAGGGGAATCCAGCTGGTTCCTGAGCTTTCCTCCTTTAAAGGAGAAAATCTGCATTTTTCTCCTTAAAAATGAGAGCATCTGTGTTTTACCCCCTTTATCTGTGGAAAACCCAGATCCCTGCTCATCACAGTGAGGGACCTACTTAAATCGCCCTGACACAAAGGGTCAGCCCTGCCCCTCGGCACTGATTGGTGGAGAAGGGAGGGACAGGGGGCAGCCGCTGTCTTGATTGCTAGCTGCCCTTTGTGTGGCCCTGCCCCTCAGCTGATTGACACTTATTGGAGGAGACACGGCCGGGGGAGGAGAGGCAAAGGAGTGGCCACCATCTTGATTACTGGCTTCCATTCGGGCTGCCCCACCCCTCAGCACTGATTGGCAGAGAGGCCTTGGCAGGGGAGCACAGACACGGGGGCAATCACTATCTTGTCTGCTGCCCTTCATGCCACCCAGGCAGATGGCACTTTCCTGTCTTGGCAAGGATCATTGCCTTCCACTGGAGAGCCAGCATTTTATTTTAATTGATTTAGTGGACAATTCCAGATTTCCCAGTTACCATGAAGCCATGAATTAGGTGGGTTCTTGATCATAGTCCTCTTTCATGGACCCCTTAGACCAGGGGTGACCAACCTTTTTGAATGTGGGGCTGGATCATGAACTTTTTATCATCCAGTGGGCCGGCGAGCCATATTCAAAGACCTCACAGGAAGTGACATCACATCAGGAAGTGATGTCACGGGACCTTTGATACCAATGAAGTTGCAGGAAGTGACAATGAAATGGGTCTGGAAATGTGCACACGTGTGTTGCAGCAGACAGAGCCAAAGCAGCTATTGGGATGTGCTGGGAAGCACACACACATGCACATGCATGCATGCATGCACACACACGCAGCCCCAACCCGGCCCCGAGGCACCCCCAGCCCCGCATGGGAACTTACCCCGTGCCTCTGTCCACCCCAGCTCGGGCCGAGGCATCCTCAGCTCCGCACAGGAACTTACCTTGTGCCTCCATCCACCATGCATGGGTGCAGGGCGCAGGCCATGCTGCAGCTCCCCCTGGGGGCAAGGGGCGAAGCCCATCCCTAGCTCATCCAATCAGGCGCGGGTGGGGCAGCCCCGCTCTGCGCAGCCCTCGGGGCAGCTGTGGCAAGACCTGGCTCACTGATGAGCCGGGCCCTGCGGGAGTAAGCAGCTGCTCTCCCCTCGCTGTCGGCTGGGGCCCGTGAGGGCCGCAGCTCCATTGGCGCTGCTGCTGCCGCCACGGCTCCGTGCTCTGCAGTGGCCCTGCCGCTGCCACTGTGGCTCCGTGCTTTGCTGCTGCGAGTCTGCGCTCCATGGCAGCACCGGTGCCGTGGCTGTGCGCTCCACCACCACAGCTCTGCACTCTGGCACCGCCATGGGCCAGATAAAATGGCTTGGCAGGCCGCATGGCAGCCCACAGGCCATATGCTGGACAAACCTGCCTTAGACATAGTCTGCAGACCCCCAGGGATCCACAGATCACAGGTTGAAAACCACTGGACTATAAAGATCAGTGAAATCGGGTGTGACACTCCTTTCCCAGGGATTAGACTATGATGGATGAGGATCATCTTTACCTTTAACAACAACCAATACATATATGCTTTGAGGAGTCAGGGCTGAACACCTTCCTTATAGACCACCCCCTCATCCTTCCCCAGGTATCTCTCAAGGTTCCACACAATCTCCTTCTCTTCTCCCTCTACATCTTCTCTCTGGCTAATCTCACCCACAAAACCAAACCCACAGTTACCTACCATCTTTAGGTCTTTCTTTCTCTCTTCTCCAGGTGTGTCTCCTGCCCAAACTGAAACCTTGTCTTGCCTTTCTGACATACTCATGGATGTCTAGCTGTCAGATCAAACACATTATAGTTAAGATGTTGCTTAATTCCCACCTCTACCCCCATCTGCACAGAATCTGTCCCTGCTTTGCCCTCTCTCCATCACTGTGGACCACTAATTTGTACTTCCAGGACTCTTCCTGGTCTATTCCCTTTACAGAATAATTTCCATTCATTGTTGAAAGATGCCTTCAGTCAGTACAAGGCATCAACCTCTATAATCCTCCCTTACTAAATTTTCAAGCATGTGCATTTCTCCCATGCTGCAGCTAATGTTTAGGCCTAATTACTCAGAAACATCTGTAACATCATTCCATTGTTCTCCCTTCTTTAAACTTGCTCTGGTACCTGCCAGAACCTTGACAATGGTTAGGTTGTTGCTATGCTGAGACCACCCATAACGTTGATCAGTATTGTCTCACTGTTACTTTGTACTCTCCCATACCTTTGTTTCTATTTGTTATCTCTTGTGTTTGGATTGCAGGTTCCTTGAGGCAGAATGATAGACTTTGAGTTCTTAGAAAGCTTATCAGTAAGATATATATATATATCTACTATGACTACTCACAACTTACAGTGTCATAATGTTATGCAAAATGCAGGTGGAACTCTTTCCTACAGAGAAGCATTTTACTTAGTGTCTGTCTGTTGCTATATGCTCTTCTTTTTACAGGATTGCTGCCTTTTTTTTCCTCCTACCTACTTTTCTGGTGCTGGTCCTCTAAAAAGAGCAGAACCAAACAGTATGCCTGACAAACCTGATTGCTTTCTATGATAAGGTGACTGGTTCTGTGGATGTGGGGAGACCAGTGGATGTGGTATACCTTGATTTTATCAAGACTTTTGATATGGTATCCCACAGCATTCTCATTGGCCAGGTAAGGAAGTACAAGCTAGATGAACGGGCTGTAAAGTGGATAGAAAACTGGCTGGAGCCTTAGGCTCAGAGGGTAGTAATCAATGGCTCGATGTCTAGTTGGCCACTGATATCAAGTGGAGTGCCCTAGGGGTTGGTTGGTCCTGGGGCTGGTTTTGTTCAATGTTTTCATCAATGACATGGAAGATGGCATAGAGTGCACCCTTAGCAAGTGTGCACGGGGGAGTAGTAGATATACTAGAGGGTAGGGCTAGGATTCAGTGTGACTTAGATAAAATGGAGGATTGGATCAAAAGGAATCTCATGAGATTGAACAAGGACAAGTGCAAAGTCCTGAACTTAGGACGGAACAATCCCATGTACTGGTACAGGCTGGGAACTGACTGGCTGGGCAGCAGCACTGCAGAAAAGAACCTGGGGGTTACAGTGGACAGTAAGCAGAATATGAGCCGACAGTGTGCCCAAGAAGGCTAACAGCATACTGGGCTGCATTACTAGGAGTGTTGCCTGCAGGTCAAGGGAAGTGATTATTCCCCTCTATTTGGCACTGGAGTACTGTGTTCAGTTTTGTGCCCCCCACTACAGAAAAGATGTGGACAAATCGGAGAGAGTCCAGCAGAGGGCAACAAAAATGGTGAAAGGGCTGGGGCAAATGACTTATGTGAGGAGAAGCTGAGGGAACTGGTTTTAGTCTGGAAAAGAGGAGACTAAGATGGGACTTAATAGCAGCCTTCAACTACCTGAAGGGGAGTTCAGAATATGATGGAGCTAGACTGTTCTCACTGGTGGCAGATAACAGAACAAGGAGCAATGGTCTCAAGTTACAGCAAGGGAAGTTTAGGTTAGATATTAGGAAGAATTTTCTGACTAGGAGGGTAGTAAAACACTGGAACTGGTTACCCAGAGAGGTGGTTGAATCTCCATCCTTGGAGGTTTTTAAGTCCCTGCTAGACAAAGCTTTGGCTGGGATGATTTAGTTGGAGATAGTCCTGCCTTGAGCAGGGAGTTGGACTAGATGACCTATTGAGGTCCCTTCCAACTCTAATTTTCTATGATTTGAATACAGTTATTTCCTAAAGTGGTTATTTTATAAATGGCACCTGAACCTTTTGCTCTTCCAACAGTAAGTGCCTGTTGTGTTCCCCCTTGTTGTTCCTTTTCTGTTGCTTAGGGGATGGTATATTCTTAGAAGATTTGACAGACTTGTTTCCCAAAATGAGATTTCTCTGACTAAACTGTTATGTAAGCACTCTACAAAAAAGTTTTCTATGTAAATAGTTAATAAATAATTTGCCAAGCGATGCCATTCAAGAAATGCAGCATTGTTTATGGTTACTCTGGGGCCAAAAAATGCTGTTGCTGTGCACTGCAAATGGCTTCAAATGTACGGCTATTTACATTTACATTTTAAGAGCTCTTAAGATGAATCATTTGTACTTAACCAGCAGAAATTGGTTCCAAATAAAATACTGAAGTCACTGAGTTGAAAAGACAGTCCAATTGCCACTGTGGATTTCAGTGGAGCTGAGCCAACCTAACCAAAATAGTGAATTTAGCCCCTGAGTTCAAAGTGATGCACATGGGGAAAAAATAACCGTAACTGCATAACCATAATGAAGAGCTCTGAATTAGCAGTCACCACTCAGTGATGAGATCTTGGAGTCCTTGTAGTCCTTTCTCTGAAAACAGCAGCTTAATTTTCAGTGCAGTCAGAAAGGCAAATAGAATGTCAGGATCTACTGGAAAAAGAATTGAAGATAAAACAAAATATCTTTTGGCCATTATATCAGTCAGTTTACATTATGACTAGTTTTCAGCTGTATTCACCCCATCTCAGAAAGGCTACAGCAGAACTAGAAATGGTACATAAAATAGCAACAAAGCTGATCGGGGCACAAGATGACTTCTCTCTGGATAGAGACCAGAAAAGGCTTGGTCTCTTCAGCTTGTAAATCTGATAAAAGAGATGCAATGTGATAGTGGTCTATAAAACCAGGAATGATGAAGAAAAAGTGAATAGGCAACTGTTGTTTCATTTCATAATAAAAGCAGAAAGGGGGGCACTTGATAAAAATATTGGGCAGCCGATCTAAAACAAACAAAAGGAAGTATTTCTTTACACAGCATCTAATTAATACATGGAACTTACTGCCATAGGATGTTGTGGACTCAAGTAGTATAACTGGGCACAAAAAAATTGCACAAAGTATTAGAGGATAGATCCTTCAAGGGCTATTAACAAAGCAGTTAAAGATGTAACCTAGTGCCAGTACGCGTTGTGGGGGTGATGGATACATTGCTTTACATGTGCCCTGTTTCTTGTACTCTTCATATGACGCATCTACTGCTTGCCACTGTTAGAGGCAAGATACTGGGTTACAGTAGCATTACTAAGGTGGAGGGACCAGAACAGCAGCCCCAGGTGCCAACATGGGGAGAGGTAGTGGAAAAATACTAGATGCCAGTGTATCTGCATGATCACACTGGTAGCATGGCAGCAGTTGGAAGTTGCCATTGTCTCTGTGCGTGACAGCTGCCCCAGGCATCCAGCTGTCTTTTTATGAGTTATCTGGGCTAGATGAGCCTTTTTTCTGAAGTAGTCTGGTGATTGTTATTCTCTTAAACTAACAGTGGAAATGTGGAATATATACTACTCTCTCCTTTATGGTGAAAGTCTGCACATTTATTTTTCTTTTTTTAAGTTGTTTTTTATTCCTTGTTACATATTTTAAATAATATCAAAAGTTTTCAGTCTTGTCTTTCCTGACTTTACTTTAAATCTCTGAGCACTACATAAAGTAAATTGAGGAGTTCTCTCAGCCCTTGAGCAAAGGCAAAGTATATTAAATCTTTAAGAAGCAAGTTTTCTTTCTACAGTTCATTAGATATTTGAGTTAACGGATTGTTTAAAGTGTAATAGTCAGAAAATCATTTTCCCCTCATTGAATCAGATTCAATCCCCCTGATATCTGTGATGTCACTGATACAAGCTCTAGGTATCCCTAGAATTTTCTACAAAAACAAGCTAGACATAACCTGAATTTTAGTATACAAATAATCAGAAAACAAGGCTTCTGGGGACTTAAAAAAGCCTAAACAATAAGCATTTTTCTGCATCCTAAAAAAGAGGAGTAGGTACAAACCTACTTTCTTCTTTTTCTGCTTTTTGTAGGTTACTTTTTCATTTCTAATGTATCTCTTCCCAATAATTAGGCTGTAAGTACTGTAAAAGTAGCAGTAATATGGAAAACTGAACAGTGTCAGGGACAGCAGGAAAATAAACTAATAAGTAGATTTAAAATAAAGCAGACTTCCTCACCTCCTGTCACAAGTCTAAGGACCAAATTTTATTCTGATGTACACAGGCATAATTCCCAGTGATTTCATGGTCTGTCAATAATTGTTTACATTGGGGTTGAACTTGCTCCTGGCACAATATCAGGTCAATGTAGGTTACATTAATTTTCCTCATCTACTCAATTCTAAACAGATTAAAATTGCCTTCCGCCTTCTTTCTTTCAAAAAGTTATTGATTATAGGATAGAGGACAGATGGATATTCAAACACTATGCTGTAAATAGGCTTGCTAGTGATTGTATTCATGGCTCAATGCATGAGACAAATAACATTTCCCATAGGATCTAAGGACATTGGGGAGTAATTAAAACATATCCATAAACAGTGGGCGCATCTACATGTGCAATTAGCGTGGCTGAATAAACTCCAGTGCATTTTGCACAGAGTTTATTGCTCCTGGGCATAGTGTTTACATGTGCGCCCAGGACCACAGCATGCTGAGCCCGGGTAATGCACCCCCAGCTTACAGAAGCCCGGGGGGGTGAGCCTGCCAGCCCAGAGCTGCTTTGCCCTGGCTCAACATGCTGCGGAGAGGCTGGATGGGGCACAAGGGTGCTACAGTGCGGGGCTAGCCAGCAGGCAACCCCCACACTGAAGCACCCTTGTGCTCCAGCTTGCCCTGGTCACCGTCTACATGTGCATTGCGGCACGCTAGATAACTGTCTCATAGGATAGTACTTGTGTTGGGCAGTATTAGCCTAGGGTGGAGTTAATTCATTTACTCTGGCCTAATAGCACTGCATGTGTAGATAGTGGGCACATCTACACGTGCATTAATGCACTTTTCCTAATGATCATTAAATTTAGTACCTCCAATATAAGGTACTAAATAAATGTGCATTAGGCTGCGCTAATGTGCAGTAGCACAAGCACATGCTTTTTAGGCGATGCTTAATGTGTAACAGCCTATTCCACTACGTATTAGCATATTAGCACTTTTTGATGCACCACTTTAATGCACAGTGGAATAAGCTACTGCACATTAAAACAAATGTGTAGATGCACCCAGTGACACTTTACTGCAGAACTAATTAGTCAGCTCCACAGTAAAGCACATGTGTAGATGCCCCTGTGAGTAAAAAGTCCAAGGGATAAAACCTAAAAAGCCCATGGAAAGAACTAGATCCAAGCAGTTTGTGTAAAATGTCTAAACAATAAAGGCTCCATAAAGGATTCAGAACATTCCTGAACTGAGAAGAAGAGAGAGGATGTGGATGATGAGTGACCACCTGGCCAGCTAGGCATATATTTAAACTGTACTGTTTTGCTATTCCACTGGGACTTCCTGTCATGGTTCAGTGGTAGAATCCACGGTTGCCATGCAGGAGACTCGGGTTTGAGTCTCAGGTGCATACGTAACTATGGCCACCAAGGCACCAAATGTCTGGACTCAGTCTGGCCTTTGAATTCTGTCTAAAGAGGGGATGGAAGGTCTGGGTGACCTTTCATGTATACAGCAGAATTCTGAAGAATGATAGTTGTAGCTCATTTTACTGGGTGATCCCACCATTGCCTCCAGAGAACAGACCTGGAGGAGCTGACCTGAAGTCAGACCTGCTCAGGTGATCAAGTGAACCATAGAATTTTGAAGCAACAAGCCTGGAGGGAGTAAATTGCAGAATTCTACCCCAAGAAAATCTCAGGCCTCCAGCCATTACATAAGGAAGGTGCTTTGAAGAGATCACTTGGGGAGGAGGGGTGCAGTTAATTCAGGAATGATGGTCTAATGCATAATAGGTACAAAGGTTATTATTTTGTATGAAAAAATGTTTGGAAGAAACACTTTTTATAACATTTATAACATTTCTATAACTCTTATATTTAACAAGCAAAATATCTTTTAACACATTAACCCTCAGGAATCTGAATTTATAATAGATTATTCACTTTAACTATTCACCTAGAGAAAATGGATATTGTATTGACCGGAACAATTACACAATATGTAGGAAATACATTAAGGAACATTCCATGTAGGTACAACCTGTGTAATCAGTAGTAGCATCCAGGTATTCTTCAGGATGACTTCCTTTAAATCATGTTGGTTTAAATAATTTTGTAAGGAATCAACTTGGAAACTAGTGTCAGTTTATATTTTGAGGGAGACAAAACAAGTTTATCCATAGCCAAAATAATATTCTGGACCTGTCCCAGGACCTGGCAAATAAATTTTTAATAGTCAAAATTAAATTGTTACATAAGTCCTTGAAACACTTCATCCCAGATGAAGTTAGAAAATACAGCAAATCTGGGTTGCTAACTGTCTGTACATTTATGGACCAAATATAAAAAACAAGCCTAAAAATACCTGTTTATAAAGTACATAAAAAATTGAGCCACCTCTAAAAGCACTAAGAAACCAGAGCTTGATTGAAGCTCTATCTTTTAACAAATCTCGATTGTTGAAGAACAGACAAAGCAGAGGATCACCACCTGGTGTCTGAGCAGGAGTGCAGAACACTACAGGGAGCATTCTTTCAAGGTTTTGAAGCCTGTAGCACTCCCCCACCAGCCATGTGGTGTGACTGTTGCATCCTATCACCACCTATAACACTGAGTGCCTCACAGATTGGCAGACAGTAGTCCTTCTTTGGAGTTCTTGCCAGAATGAGGGGTGCATAGCCAGTAGAGGAAGGCTGGGTAGTGAGCTGGGGCAGCACAGTGAGGGGTGCAGTTAGGGGTGTCATGGCATAGGGATGAGTAGGGGACCCCTGCAGTGGAAACTGCAGTGCTATGTAAAACTACCAACCCCCAATTTTTTTTATTCATAGATTCATAAATGTTAGGGGCTGGAAGAGACCTTGCAAAGTCATTGGGTACAATCACCCTGCACTTGGGCAGAAAAGACTGTTAGGGTCAGATGACCCCAGGAAGGTGGGCATCAAACTGCTTTTTGAAGATCACCAGGGTTGGTGACTGTACCACCTCTGGGGGGAGCCTATTCCAGACCCTCAGAACCCGACTTGTAAAGAAGTTTTTCCTTATGTCCAGTCTGAAGTGAACTTCTATCAGTCTATGCCCATTATTCCTTTACCTTCCCCTGCATGATATATTGATAATCTTTTTACTGATGACCAAACCTTTTACTGATGACCAAACATTTTTTACCATTGTTGTTATTCAGTTCTAAATTGTGAACCAGGCCCTTGTTCAGCCTTGGCAGAAGTAAAATATATGGTAGTAAAAAAAGTTTGGTCATAAGTTATATGTTTGCAGAATGCCCATAAAAAGATTTGTTTTGAGTTGGCAACCCGTCAGGTTTTCCAATAAACTTATTAGGTGTGGAAAGGATAGAACTTAAAACAAATAATTGCTCAAAGTTGAATAATAAACATAGAATCTCATCAGGGAGGAAAGAAGCATTGGATTCCACCACATCCTTCCCATCACAAATCTCCCTGTGCCACGTAGTGTAGGGACTCACACTATTTCAGCTGGAGCAGTAGGAGAATTTGTCCTCTTCTACACTGCTCGTGTCATGTTGTGCCCAGGATGAACCAAGATGTTCCAAAGCCAATGAGGCTGCTCTAGGCTTGGCCCCAGCTGATCTCAAGCACTCTGGAGATTGGGGATTTGAAAACAGTCTCTGGGGGACTCTTCTGATTGTTGACAATGAAGAAATATAGCATCTTTACCAGTAAGTATCTGTGTGGGTACCTGTGAGTAGAGCATGGGCCGGGCACACTTGGGTCTGTTCTTTCCAGGACACATCAATCCCAGGACTTAGATAAAGATAATGCCTGCAAGGAGCTGTAAGAGAATTCTGCAACTGCAGTACTTTCTTAAAGGGCTTAGCATGCGTTCCCCTCTGATTATGTGTTGGAGTGAAATGGGCATAAGCCCCAGGGTCATGAATGCCACGTGCCCCCAGAGGCTGGGGGGGGGGGGCATGGTGAGCTTCTGCAGGTGGCAGTGGCGCTGTCAGCGGCAGGAGTGTGGCGGCAACAAGCAGCGAACTCCCACAGGTGGCTATGGTGCTGTCGGTGGCGGGGGTGGGGCGAGCACCGACCAGTGGTTGTCAACTATACACAGGCACCGCCAGCAGTATCGGCAGCACCTTTTTTCCAGGGTTGCAGTGCCAAACTCAGGGGGTACACATGCACCCATGTGCACCCCCTCTACGTTGCCAATGCCCAGGGTAGTTTGCAAGCTGCAGCTGTGGTCAGACCCTTTGAAGGGGGTGCAGAGTGATGGAGAGGTTTTTTTATCTGCCCTCGCACGGTAACCTAAGGGCCAAGGAATATCTGACCCAAAGGTTAGACAAGGGCTACAATCTGTCATGTTATATGTCCTGGAATTTAATAGGTAGTTGCAGTTTTCCATGGTAAACCATGAGACTCACAGTTTATCGCAAACAATTGTTGGCACACAAATTTTCCATTCTCTATTGGTATTTCAGACATAGTTCTTTCTCCTTCATAGAAGGCAGACCCTCAGGATTCTCTAGGTGATCCTCCGAGAATTGTCAGGGAACTATCCCCCAGTGCTTCTCAGAAAATGTGAAAGGTATACACTTGAGCCAAATCCTGACCCCAAGTGCACATATGCATAAAATGGTGCAGTTATATGTAAAAACAGAATTTTGCCCTTTACATGCTTCAGAAGAAAAGAAACAAATGGTAAAAGTAAAAATGCAGACAAGAATCCATTTGACTTCAAAATCCAAATGACATTCTAATCTTCTTTCTACCTATCAGCAAATAATGACCTAAATAGTAAGTGAAAGATCCTTTCAGCTGGTGAAAAGGATTACATCATTCTCTGTGAAAATTCTTTTGAGCCATTTTACAGCCTTTTTTTACTCACAATTTACAAATATCCATTACAGTTATTATTGGAAACAATCTGAAGAAACAGATCCTGAAAGACTGTCAGATTGGCTTATATGCCTCTGGCCTTTTCTCGTGCCTTTTTCATTTGAACTGAAAGGTAATTGGGGGAGAATTATTAACATTCCAAAGGGTCTGGGAATGGATCCAGAACATAGTTTACTTTTCTGTGAATGAAAAAGCTTTACTCAATCATGATTCATGAAGAGATAGAGAGCCCTTCTCTCTTTTTTCTTTTAAAACCTCTTGGTGTCCCAAAGAGGCAGGTTTAGAAGTTAAAGACTTCTAAATGCAATGTCAGGAAATTGACAAGAGATACAATTGTGTCATCAATGTGATGTAACTCCTCTTTGGGAATTCCCTTTGCAAGATGTAGCAAGAACTTTGAATAAGACTCATCAGCTAAGACAGTCAAAAAGCCCAAGGCTGAATCGAATCAATCTTTGCAGGTTAGTCTAAGCTATGTAAATTGAATGGATAAGCAAATGAACAGATATTCACTTATGATTCTAGAAATGCAGCTACATTCCTGCAGTGGCCCAGGCGAGAAGCTGGGGATGCTAGAGAACACCTCTCTGCTATGCTGGAGCAGATAGCTTGGGCCAAGGCCAGCCCACCACCCTGCAAAGAAGGGCTTGTGGGGGAGGTGCAAAGCATCCTGGGATGCTGGGGGTCTGTGAGTTAACTTGAATCTGGAGGGGATCTGGGACAGAAGTTAAATAAACCAATTTAACCTAAATCAGTTAAGTCTGATACTACATCCATCCAGGTTTATCTCAAACCGGTTTCAGCTATTTTGAAAGCAGTTTATATGCTTCTGTTCCGTTACAGATTTGAACCAGTTTCCGATCACTTATACTGGTTTATGTGTAATTTCTGCCCCTAACCCTCAAGGCACAGACCTCCATGTTTTCTTCATGGCAGTAAACAACAACAACAACAACAGTGCTTTGTCCAAAATTGCTACATCTGTGGTTCCCCCACAAGCATATATACTGGTACCTGAGTCTGGGATTTTTATGTCTGGGTCATTGTATCTCTGTATTGGACCCCAACAGTGCTGATGCTGCTCCCTTTCCATCCAGCTTCATGCTCTTTAAAACCACTGAGTTTGGAAATGATTCCCCTTAAAAGAATGGTAGTGAGCTCTAGCCATTAATGTGCTGCTTAATTCTAAGCCAAGGAAACCAGCTGAAAAGGCTGGCATCCTTTCGTATCTCTCAGTTTAAGAGAATAAGGCAAGGATCTGTGGTCGCTATCTTACAGTTCTGAACATGGGTATTTTCTGGTGGTTACAGAACCTCCTTCTCCTTTCCAGGATCCCTGTCATTTCTACGCCTATGTCTGCTTCCCAGCTCCTGCCCATGTTCTTACCTCATCTACTGTTGCCTACACAGCTTCTAGCTGTTCTTTACCTGCCCATCTTCTCCCTCATTACCTGTCCTCTACTTCGACCACTGCTCTCAGCTCCTGCCCATGTTCCCTCTTCAACCCCTTCCATAGACCCTTCCCTCTCACTCCCCGCTGCTTGTATCTTTCCACATCTGCTGCCTAATCCTGCTTCTATGCTTCCTTTGCTTCTAAACACACTCTGTTCTTGCCCCATTCTCTTCTACCCACGGTCTTCTTCCTCTACTCTCCTCTGAGCTCTTGCACCTACCTATATCCTTGTGTGGATATCCCCTGCTTTCTGCATTCTAGTCAAACTACTCCTCTTCTCCATGCTCCCTGACTGCCAGCAGGGAGCCCGGAGACCACAGAAAAAATGGTCTCCTTTCTTTTGCATTCTTTGCCCTGTATTACAGCCTCCCCAAGTGGCCAGCATAAGCATTTTCAGATCGAGCCATGCTCAGTATCTACATTGCTGTTCATGTTTCCATCAGAAGCACCAGAATTTCTAAATGATCCAGTTGTAAGGCAGTTTATAACATCAGCACAACTTCCCGCTCCCTCTCTCCAAAGCTATTTCAGAGAAATGGGTGAACCATTTTAGCTGAAGTTTTGCTTCCACATGAAAAATAATCACCCTGTAGATACTCAGCATGCTCACTGGACCCTCAGGAATACTGGAGCACTGACTGTACCACAGTTCAGCTTTTGGGCCCTTCTGCCAACAAGGATAGTTTGTGCCTGGTGTGCTCTTGCTTAGTCCTCTTCTGTTGCTATTCTTCCAGGAAACCTTCCTAAGCTGAGAGAGGTATTTGGGAGCAGAGGATATAGCACAGGGCTGTACTGACTTTGTACTACCTGGACAACTTTCTGTAAGTCCAGAGAATTCCTGGATGCCTTCTTACATCAGCACTCTGTCCATGTTGAACTGCTGGAGTAACACAAAGCATTTAATGCTCTGGACTAGGAACTGCCCACTATCCTGAGGCTACTGAACTCTTGCACTGAGTTTGGAGGATCATAGCAAAACAATTCCTAGCCACACAACCAGCAACAAAGCATTGCCAAGAAAAGTGGGGGACAGAAGAGGGACAAGGGCGTTATTTGATACAGGTTGCCATAAAAGCTAGGAAATAAAGAGAATTCTCCAATTCAAAAAACTGAAAAAACATGATGCTGAATAGTGCAGAACTACAAATCAGCACTCTAGCAGAGAAAAGAAAATGAAAACAAATGAAAGAGAAATTAGTACAGATTCAAAAGGTGACAGACAATAATTCCTTCCTGAAAAGCATGTAAAACAAATCAGAAATGAAATTTGGCAAGGCAGAAATGAACACTTATAAAGGCTACAGACATCTAACTAGAGAAATTTACTTGAGAACAAAATAGCGTCATTAGAAAAGTCATTACACTGGAAAACACTATTTACAAACATCCAACACCTCTCTAATGGCACATGTACTCAAGAGAAAAAATCTTTCAAGAAGTCAAACTCAGGAAATTAACCATCTTAGATAACATATAAAATTAGATGCTGAAACATAGCTCTGACCCTATCAATGGTGTTTAACATGTCTCCTCTGCCCAAACACTACTGTGAGATATGCTTAGATGGGCTAATTATCCAGAACATAGAAACATAGATCATCTCTTTGTAGACAACCAGTGAGATAGCTATGCAAGCGGCAACGCTTTAACATCTGCATTAAAAAATAAGCTCCCTGACTGACAGCATAATACATGAAATTCAGATTAGTTCATCCCTCAGAAGTGAACCTTTGACCAAATCTTTACCCTAGAGATGCTCATTAATAATAGAACAAAACAGGAAAGAGATTTGTATGCTTTACAGACTATAGGAAAGCTTTGGATTTAGCTCAATCTAGACTCAAAATAATTTCCAAATCATTCTCTCCTCCAACCTCTACTCCTAAAGTCACTTGGGTTCCCTTCAGACATGGTCCTTATTATAATGCTTTTGTTAGTCTCTGGGTTTTCTAAGAGGCTGCACTAATGCAGAGTGAGAGAGATGCTCAATTCACTACTGAATGCCAATGGTGAGCTTCCTGTTCTGCTCTGGTTGTATGATTTCCAAGGCACTGACATGCTAAGTCACCTTTGACACTTGGGGCTAAGTCACCTTTGACACTTGGGTGCTCTCTCTCCTCAGAAATAGCAGAATATTTGCACCAGCCTTCTCAGCACTTTGGAACTGAGCCTCCTCTCCTGCAATCTACCAGCTCGTGTCACTGAATCCATCTGTTTACAAATGCACAATATGGTTCATCCAAGGGAAGATGCATCTGATTTGTAAAAGTTGCTACACTTGGGATTTGTCTTGTCAGGATGCACAAAGCTAAAGCTAAAGTTAAGGAGTTTGAGTTAAAGCACATTAAACGCTGTGTAGATGCTGTCATGCAGAAGTAAAGTGGCCTTAAGATGTTCAATTTTGTCATAACCTTTCTGAATGTCTCTGCATTAACATGTTCTTCATCTTAAACAGGAGAAGACTTGTATGACACCACATCTCAATTCCGGCTATTCTACCAACTTAAGAGGGTACTGTCAGAAGTGATGGTTTATTGCATGATTGGGCCCTTGAAGTTCTCTACAGCCATGCAATGACAGAAGTGCATGTTGCAGAGCACTTTAAAAATGCCCATTTGGGCAATTATCTGAACCCTCATTACATGAGGGATCAGATAAAGGCACTCCAAAGCAGAGTACCTTCATTAATGTCTGGCAGTGCACACCAGGAGCAGGGCTGGGCTGAAGCTTATCTTGATCAAGGTGGGGGTGCTCCAGTCCACTTGCTCCAACCCTCCAGTGCAGCCTGGGCAAACCCCAAACTGAGCTCCCACTGCTTCCTTCCCCCACTCCCATTCTGAAGACAGCACTGGAGCTGTGAAGGGGAGGGGTGGACTAGAGGAAAGCATCCGCTTTAAACTGGAGCTCAATCCTCCAAACCTCTGGACCCAACAGCTAGGATCCGCTGGGTCAGGGGGAACACTGTAACTATGAAGTGCCATGATATACTTAAAACAGCATAGTCATAGAATGAGAGAAACATAGAAAAGTAGGGTTTGAAGGACCTCCATGGGTCATCTCGTTCAACCCTCTGGTCAAGGCAGGATCACTGCTATCTAAACCAGTCCAGACAAAGTTTTAAAAACTTTTAAAAACATAAAAAATATATTTTAAAAAACCTTCCATGGATGAAGATCTCTAGATAATCTGTTCCAGTGCTTAACAACCCTCATAGCAAGAAAGTTCTACCTAATATCCAACCTAAATTTCCTTTGTTGCCATTTAAGATTTTTATTCTTGCTCCTGTCTCCTCTAGCCACAGAGAACAGTCTATTGCCACCCTCTTGATACTCCTTCTTCAGAAATCTGAAGACTGCTATCAAATCCCATGTCTGTCTTCTTTTCTCCTGATACCCATTTCTTCTAGCCTTTCCTTGAAAACCATGTTTCCAAGACCTCTAATAATTTTTGTTGCTCTTTGCTCTTTCTACTTTGTCCATGGTTTTCTTGATGTACAGTCCAAAAACTGGACACAATAGTCCAGATGAGACCTCACCAGTGCTGAAAACATCAATTCAGAGAGGCTAAATAGATGTATGAAATATAATAGCAATACTTGGGACTGTACACCACTCTCAGTTTTTAAGCAGTGTTTTCATTGATTTTTAAATTGGAGAGTTTTTATACTGCTAAGTATATTCTCAAGGGATACTAGCTTCCTAAGGCCAAAGTTCCTGCTTTATTCTTTATTAAAGTTTTATTTTATGGTTTTATGTCAAGATAACAGTTTTATTTGTCTGTTTTTGTTTTTAAAATATTACCAAAAACCTCTCATCGAAATACAATAAGAAATAATAATAAATATAATAAATACATTGATAATTTGATAATTAACTGTTACTTTTTGTGGTTAATATTATAAACAACTTTAAAGGAGGAATGTATAAATGTGAAATAGATCTTCAAAGAAGTAAGAAAATTATTTGTGAAAAGCTGTTTTCATATGCTGAAATTCAGAACAATCAGTTATAAAATGGATTACAACAGTTTATGTTTGAACTGAGTAGTCTCTGCTATGACTTGTTCAACTGAATACTGTAGCAAAGAAGTAAAGATGATGACAGCAGGTACGAAGTGTCTGAATCACTGAGACTGGAATGCAAATACATCCTATTACTTTGCATAAAGTCTGCAAAGCAGACCTATTTCTTCACTGAGCCTTTTGACATCTCAGCATGTGTGCTAAGTTGAATAGGCTGTCTCTCTTTCTAATTTTCTTTGATATCCAAATTAGAAGGAAAGCTAAGAACATTATGAACAGAATATAAAATCAGGCACAGCTTCTCAAAATGGAAGTGGATGGAAAGGTAAGAAAATAATTGCATATGTGACATTATAAATTTAATTAAAATAAACACATATTTTCAAGGACATCTGCATTATGTAGCTTAATAAATGCAAAAAGGCACCATTGTCAAAAGGCAGAAGAGACCTGTGCTGGATGCATTTCTGAGTATACTGAAGAGAGTTGAAAATCCAGTTATACCATTAAATATTATTTAGTTTGTCCACCAAGGTAGCGCTGGTTGACAAATTAATTGGGAGCATCACTAACATTGTGGGAGATTAGTTTGGAAGTGGTTGGTCTGTATGACATTCAGAAATGTAAGTTCTGAGAACAGTAAGTTTTGATGAAAGTGGTACCTTTTTAAAAGATTACACAGACTTTAGTCAGCCTGCTCATTTAGTCAGAGTGGTAAATCTAACTCCACTGCAATGCTTTGAAAAATCAGTCTTCTCCAAACCATCTCCAAACTGTTTTAATATGAATAGATTTGCAAAATCATGACTCCTTAAAGCATTATTTCAAATCTCTCCCTAAAAAATGACAATTAGGAGTAATCAGCGCTGTTGAAAAAATTGAATTCAAAGAAGCCATTCAGACTGATTGCTCATATGGCTTGTATCTTTAAGAACAAGTCATCAGGCAAAAGATTACGTTGTTAAAAGCAGATTCACTCCATTGATTTGATGAAAAAGGCATTAATGAAACATCTTGAACTAATAACACATTCATAATAGATTTAGGTATGAAAATTATGGCTCCATCAAACCAGGATGGACATATGATAACATACAAAGTAGCAGCAATAATTTATAATGGTATTATTCTACAAACCAGAAATATAGAGACGAGACAAATATCAAGTCTTGGGTGGATTTGTACACAATTAAATGATCTTTGAGGTTATTTGGAATTTTAGAACAATGCATATAATCTACACAAGACTCTTAATGGTGAATTAGCACAGTTACTGTGAAGTAAGCACGTGGGTCTACATGTGCACGTGCTTACTTCAAAGTAAATCTTCCTGTAGCAGGCTTACCTTTTCAGGGCTTGGGTTGAGCCACAGGCTCGAGAGTCTGCTGTTTGATTGGTGGAGCCCATCCACCAATTCGGGGGCAGCAAAAGGGAAGCAATGCCATGCGCTTTTCGGAAGGTAGGGAACAAGGAGCAGCTGGACCTGAATCAGAACTGCACCAGCCAGGTCCGGAGAACTTCAGGGGTGAAAGCCCTTAAGAGTATAAAAGGGGAGCGTGCTCAGCACACTGGAGGACAGACGATGAGGGACGGCGAGGAGAGAGGAGCTCTGGAGATGGCTGTCCTTAGGACCCTGCCTGAGCTTCAGCGATATGCGAATTGGCGCTGGGGATCAGGCTCTAGGATCCGCTTGAGGTGGCTTATACCTGTGAACCCAACAAGTGGCTGGGTAGTTGGTGTGCAGATCAGCACACGGAGAGCTGGTCCTGGAAGCAGCTCGAGGCTGCTCGGGTCCCACCCAGTGTGAGGGTTGGCGCACAGAGAACCCAGCTTACAAGCAGCTTGCAGCTGCTCAAGTTAGCCCCAGCCCTAGGCCAAGAGACCAGAGTCCCACAGTGTGGCTCCTCCTTTAACAAAAAGGGCCCGGGTGCCCAGAGCAGGGCCCGGGAAAGGGGAGAAACCCTGGTGTGAGACCGGGGAGCTGGATCCTGTAAGGGCCCAGCTTCCGTGACAGAGAGAATCCTGGGTGCCCAGTGTGGAGTGCTGGGCTGTTGAGGAGAGCCGAAGGCGCTGCTAGAGAGAGGCTGTCATGGTATCAGCTACCAGGGGATGAGCCTTGGCTGCTTCAGAGAGGAAACATGAATTGCTGGGGAAGTGGGCCCTGCAGGTGAGGTGGGCAAGGGAGAGGAGGGTCTGTGGCCTCCACTCTCCATTGCAGGAGGGGTGTGTCCACATCTCAGAGCCCTGAAGGGGAGGGGCTCCAGGGAAACCCCTTGGGGAGGTGCTGAGTGCACTTCCTATTTTGGTGATTGTTGTTGTGTAAGGCAGGGGTGGGCAAAAGGCGGCCTGGGGGCCAGATGTGGCCCACCAGGCCATTCTATCCGGCCTATGGGGCCCCTAAAAAATTTAGAAAATTAATTAATCTGCCCTGGGCTGCCTGTCATGCGGCCCTCGATGGCTTGCCGAAACTCAGTAAGCGACCCTCTGCCCAAAAGAATTGCCCACCCCTGTGTTAAGGTCTATATAGCTATGGGTATTCTTTAAGGGAGCTTATTTGGTTCATGTGTTTTAATGCATTAATATGTATATTTGTATTTTTACTTGGTAGGTTTAAGAGAACATTATCATTAACTTATTTGGGTTATATAAGTTGATTCCCCATATGTGTTTATCATGTTAAAACCTTAACTATCTTGTTTAATGTGTTAATTATTATATATGTTGTAAGTTATCCAGTTTATGTGGATTGTGGGATATTATTTGTAGTGTCATATGCTAAACTTTATTGTAAATATTTCATGTTTTATCTTAAGGATAGGTATTTATTATAGTACTAAATTGTATATAGTTAAGCACTTGGTCTTGGCCTAGCTCTGTAGAGCGGAGAGGGAACTGCTTTAGTAGCCAGCTCCTCCATCAGCACCCTGCCTGACCACCACCACTGTCATTGGAAGACAGGGCATGCCCCCCTGGGTGTACCTGGGCTACATTTCTAATCCCAAGTAAATTTGCTACCTGCAAATGAAAGTAGCAAATTTACTTGGAATTAGTAATGGCAACATAGTGCTCATGTAGATGCCTGGCTGGAAGCCAAATCTACTCCCAGTCAGTCACCCACAAGAGGGTGGGAGATAGCTCCTTCCCTCCAGGAGCTGCCTGCTGCTGGGGTGGGTTCTGCCACAGGAACCCAGGTGGGGACCATGTCCCCCTGCCCCAGCAACAGGAAGCTCCAAGCCCCTGCTCCCAGATCATGGAGTGGGGGGCTGGGAGACCCTTGTCTCCCAGCAGTGACTCCACCACTGCAGGACCACTGCTGGAAGATGCTTATCTCTCAACCTGAGCCCTATGACTCTGTGGTTTGGGCTGGAAGATAAGGGTCTTGGGGCTCAGGCTGGGAGATAAGCAACTCCCAGTGGTGGCTCTGTGGTTGTGGAGCCAGTGCTAGGAGTTCCCCGAAGGTGGGGTCTGAGAAGCTTAGTGTCATAGTTTCTATAGTTGGAAGGCACCTGAACAGATCATCAAGTCTGACCCCCTGCCCTGGGCAGGAATGAGTGCTGGGATCATAATACTCCAGCCAGAAATGATTCCTACCTCCTCTTGAAGACCCCCAAGGTAGGGGAGAGCACCACCTCCCTTGGAAGCCTATTCCAGAACCTGGCAGCTCTAACCATAAAGTAATGCCTCCTGATATCTAGCCTGAAACCTGCTCTCAATCAGTTTGTGGCTGTTATTCCTTATTATCCCAGGTGGTGCCCGGGGGAACAGAGCCCAACCTATTTTCCGCTGGTCCCCCCGATGAGTTTATAGATGGCCACCAGATCCCCTCTCAGTCTTCTCTTGTGGAGACTGAATAGATTCAGGCCCTTCAGTCTGTCCTCATAGGGCCTGGCCTGCCACTCCCTGGTCACGAGAGTGGCCCTTCTCTGGACCCCACTGAGATCTATGAGCGCACAGCTGGGAGGGAACAGGTTGAGGAGCTTGTTCCCTGCCCAGCTCAACAAGTGCAGAGCTGGTGAGGGCAACAGCATAGGTGGAGAGAGAAAAATTGCGGGGGGATGGGGAGCTGAATGCATGTGCACATGAGCATGCATGCCCCCCCCCCCAAGGTGGGAAAGTCTGCAGGGGAAGAGGCAGCGGGGAGAGGGAATGGGACTGGGGCTGGGGCTGGGATGGGGGCTAGGGATCAGGAGGGAGCAGACCAAGCCAGGCCCGGGATCAGGGCCAAGGGCCACTGTGCCCATTCAGCCACCCCTTCCCCCCATACCCAGGGTCATTGCCTGGCACTAGTTCCTCCTGTCCCAACAAACCCACTTCCTCCCCAGCCCTGCACTGGCCTCAGCTGCCTCGCTACACCAGTCCCGGCCCAGCCCCACACTGCTCAGAGAGGCCCGTAGTGGGGGGCCAGAGCAGGGCCAGCCTTGGCTGGGCCAGAGGGCACAGAGCCCCTGGGACCCCTGCACCTGTTCCATCAGGCCCTGCACAGCTGGGGCAGGGCGGGGTGTAGGACAGAGCTGCAGCTCAACCAGGGGGCACAGAGAGGGTGCAGCAGTTCCCACCACTGCACATCTTGGGAGGCATGGAAAGTGCATGCCCCCAGATATGCATGAGGCTTCTTACAGTGGGGGGAGGCATACTACACGGGGGGTGGGCAGAGGTGGCACTGGGAAGGGGATCGGGTGGGCTAAGCCTAACCTTGGGGTGGCTGCAGCCGCCCCTTCCACCTGTAGCCCTCTTCTAGCACTGCTGTCACCTGCCCCAAGCATAGCATACCCTCCTCCCCACTGGGAAGAGCCTGGCATGGCCCTGGCCTCAGTCCACAGCAGCAGCCCACCCAGCCCCACGCAAATCGGGGGCACATGCCCTCCCCAGCCTCCCGGGGTGCATGCAGCAGCAGGAGCCACACCCCCTGGATGAGGCACTCATGATTCAGTCCCGCCTGGCTGGCTGGGCAGCATCTTCCTCACTCCCTCCCCACCCCTGCTACAGGTCCTAGAAGCCCTCATCAGGGCTGCCTTGTGGCCCTACCACTGCCCTGCATTTGGGGGGAGCTAAGCCCCGTTAGCCTCCCCTTCCACCGCCTATGGAGAACAGGCCAGGAAGCTTGTTTCTCCCCCAACAGCTCCATGAACATTGAGCTGAAGGGAGAACAATTTTCCCAGCCTGTCTCGCCCTCCTGCCCAGCCTCCATGCTCACAGAGCTGGGCAGAGAAAAAACTCCTCAGCACCCACACTGCAATTGAAATTGCAATTATGGAGCAGGGGTTGGGAGCTCCCTGCACGGAGGCAGTTCCTCACCCAGCCTGGAGCTGGTTGGAACCTGCCCCTAACCAGGGCAGTTCCCAGCCAGCCCCAGGCTGCATGGGGAAGCATGTGCACTCTGGAGGTGCCTGGGAACTTTCCTATTTCAGGCAGTCCTCAGCCATCTCCAGGCTGCACATGCAGACTTCCCCCTGCTGCCCAGGGCTGGCTGGGAACTATTGCAATGAGGGGCAGGTCCCAGCCCCATGCCCTAAGCAGGTGATTGAGGCAGCTGCTAGCTGCCCCACCAGTGGATCAAGGCAGCAGGCTGGGACCTGACCTGCCCCCTCACCCCACAACTCTTTCCAAGCCCCATGCCCCTGAGCAGAGAGCCAGAACCAGGAACTCCCTGCTGCTGGGGCAGGGGGACATTGTCCCTGCCCCAGTAGCAGGCAGCCCCCGGGGCTAGGAGACAGCTGTGTCCTGGTCCAGTGCTCCTTGCCAGCCTCTGGGCTAGCACCCAGGTGGAGCCTGGAGCTCTCTTTGGTGGCCACAGGGGCACATTGCTGAGCTGCTGGTAACTGGGAGCAAATCTTCTCCCTAATCCTTGCATGTGTAGACACCTCCACAAAAACCCTTACTGTGCAGTAGTTCACTGCACAGTAAATCTAGGCTGGAGTAAATGCCTGTGTAGAAGCACCCTATGTGGCTGATTTAGTAACACTTGAATCTATTAAATTTATTTTGGTTTATGGCTTCCTGTTTTAAATACTGTAGGAGAGCACAGAGGAAGATGAGATAAATAAGAAGCACTATTTGACTGTTTATAAGAGAAGAATGATGCTTCTGGTGGCAAAATAGCTTCCAAAGTTTCTGTCCCCTCTTTTTGCCCTTGTGTTTGCATTGGCAAATTTCTAGGCTCCTTCATGGCTTTTGGGCATAAATTCATAAAAAGTCACTGGTTTTCTTGGTAGCAAACCCACTATTTCACTAGCATAGAGCAATCCATTATGGATGTCCCTTTATTGTTCTGTCACAGCTTTATAGACATTGTCTATCCATTAGAGCACTTATATACTCTCTCGCTTGAGAGAGTCCAGAGAAGAGCCATGCGCATGATCAGAGGTCAGGGAAGCAGACCCTACGATGGCAGGCTGAGAGCCCTGGGGCACTTTAGCCTGAAAAGGCGCAGGCTCAGGGGTGATCTGATGGCCACCTACAAGTTTATCAGGGGTGACCACCAGTATCTGGGGGAACGTTTGTTCACCAGAGCCCCCCAAGGGATGACGAGGTCAAATGGTCACAAACTACTTCAAGATCATTTCAGGCTGGACATAAGGAAGAATTTCTTTACTGTCCGAGCCCCCAAGGTCTGGAACAGCCTGCCGCCGGAGGTTGTTCAAGCGCCTTCATTGAACACCTTCAAGATGAAACTGGATGCTTATCTTGCTGGGATCCTATGACCCCAGCTGACTTCCTGCCCTTTGGGCGGGGGGCTGGACTCGATGATCTTCCGAGGTCCCTTCCAGCCCTAATGTCTATGAAATCTATGAAATACGTAATGGTGGGGCCATGTAGAGGTGACAAAAAGTGACAAGAAATTGTCATTTGTCTAATACAATGGCATCACTATGTACAGGTTCATGATTTTTTTGTGTAAAAATGTTTTTGAGTGTGGCAACTTAGATAACCTCCAATGTATTTTAACTTGATTGGGACAAATTGTCCCATTGTGGATAAAAAAAATTGTGCACACATACATGTCTGCTGGCTGGAGAAGGTGGTGGGAATGGTGCATGGGGCACTAGAAGCCTGAGCAGGCTCATGGAAGCTTGTACTTGGCAGGCTTCCAGTGCCCTGTGCACTGTCCCCACCACCTTCTCCAAAAATTATTGAGGGGCCCACTTCTTTTTTTCCCCCCCCGGAGGAACCTGCTTGCCTCTTGCGTGGCCAGGTGGGTGAGTTACTTTTTGTAACTAGGTGGGCACGTCTACATGTGCACATTTATGTCTTAGTAACCAAAATTACTGTGCAGTACAGGTGTGTGTCTACACATGCATGCCCATACTGCACAGTAAATATGGCGACTTACACTGACTTACACTAACATCATGCAGGTATCAAATTTACACCCAATTAGTTACTGTATAGTAATGCACATGTAGGCGCTTTACTGAACAGTAAAACTGTGTGTGGGGACTGACATGGGACTAATTTTTAGTTAGTCAGTCCACACACAGCGTTAATGAGCTTTAATGGCTGCATATGTGTAGACACTGGCATATTCCTGTTTACTCTTTAGTAACTTACTGCAGAGTAAAAGTAAGCCGGCATAAATGTACGTGTAGACTCACCCAGTATGTATCAAATGTTCCCCTGAGAAAGGGGGATATAGTTGTAAGGGTTAACTCCCTTACTAAACAGTGATGTCCTACACAGGAAGTGGTTGGCTGACCATTTTGGAGGGGGGGGGGGGGGGGGAGGGTTAGTTGTTACAATAAAGGCTTAATGAGAACAAGGAGTCTCCCTGCCTCTTCCTAAGATCCAGAATACCACAGTGGGGAGGTACAAAAATATGGCAGTGGCTGGCTGTGCCACTGCCATTGGAAATGCAGCAGCTGGTGCTACTTCATGCACCAGCTGGTATAGCCCCAGGCACTGAGCTGCCCTGATTCTGATTTAACTTGACTACAAAAGAGATTTTCCTTTAAGGTTAGATTTTGCAGACTGTTGTTAGTGTAGCTGCAGCAGTGCAAATCCCAACACTAGATGGGTGAAACTGTTTTCTATAAAGCACAATTAGCACTGGTGCAGCTCATCCCACTTTCAAGCATGGGGAACTTGTACAAATGGCAGTGTCATCTATATATTTGCAGCATGCAGCTACCCAGTGACAGGAACTGGTGCAAATTTTCATGGTGGGCAAAATCTTTATTAAAGTCTCTGCAGCCTGGAAGCCACTGACAAAAATAGGGTAGACATGAAAAGCTACCAGAATCCCCAACCCTTCCACTTAACTCATCCTTAACTCATAGGATGAAACCTATTTTAAAATTAAACAGGGCATAAAAACAATTCTTCTTTCCTTTGTGGATCACCTTTCAGGACTTTTCCATTCTCAGTAACAACCCAGAGTTAATGTTCACTGACACAGTCATTGCCATAATACGCCAACTCTCCTCCAAACATACTGGCTCGATTACTGAAGTAGTTGGTCTCTTAGAAGCTAGTACCAGCATTTCATGTTAATATTAATGTATTCCAGCCTGATGTTAAATGGCATGTTGCCATTCAAGAAAGCCAGGTTCAAATGTTACTACAGAACTGCTTGTCTTCAGCTGACAGAGAGCAGGACATGCTGCAAAGATAATATGATCTCCAAGGATAAGATTACAAAAGCATTACACTATTGAGCAATCCCATTTCATCTATTCTAACAGCTGCCTTGCTGGCAGACTCCAGGGAGACCTCTCATTATAATCTCATAATGAGGTAATAATAGCAACCTCAGGGGAAACCACTTGCTATTCTTTCTTGAAGAGGTATTAACAACAGCCTCAAAGAAGACTATTTATTATATCCAATTTTAGGAGTAGTATTTGGTGATAGAAGAGAGAAATATTAATTATGCCCTCCTTTGGTCTGATGGCTGATATCAGTGGGCCCCTTACCTATGTCTTCTATCCACAGGATACCTTAAAAGTCAAGAACTTGGGCAATGAAAATAATTTCAGTTGACTTCAGTGGGCTTTGGGTCAAATCCTAATAGAGTAGATTACAGAAGAACCTTTTTGGAGGCCATGAAGAAAATAGTGAGTCCTATCTATGTCAAAACTATATAGAGAAGTCTACTACTCTACTGCACAATATAGCATGAAACAAGAGTCCAATAATGAAAAGAAAGGGAAAATACAGGTGTCTCCTATTTCTGTAGCACCACAAAAAGTCATTCTTGTGTATGATGCATGGCTGTTCTCAGACCCAGGCAAGTTCCAATGAGGATATTTTTATTTCAAAACCTGGTGCTTCACCACATGGATAGTTCTTCAAGTCACTGCCACTCTGAGAAGCATGGTTTGTACCTCCTTCCGGGGAGGATGCTCATGTGTGCTATACTCAGAGAAGCCAATGACAATATGACTTAAAACATCTGGGCAAGTAGGAGGCAGGAGGGAGAACACCTAGAGTAACAGGGAAGCCTCATTGCTGTTTCAAAATCCATGGGTTGTGGATCCAATTTCTCCAGGATTCCTTGAGCTCTTTCAGGGTTTTATAGAATCTTTCCCCCTTCAATTAGTCACAAATCAGTCATACACAACAGAGGAGTCCACCAGATTCTGATCTGTTCTTATACTATTGAAATGTTCCCCACACCTTTACTCAGGTGAATTTTTTCCAATTTTCTCCACCAATGAATTTTTCTGTAGGAAAGACAAATTGGCCTCAATTTTTAAAAGAAATTAAAGACTCAACTTTAGTTTGCTAATCTATTCTTGTGCCTCTAATTAAAGTGAGATCCACATGAATTATGTTTCTAAAGCTAGTTTTGTAATGTAGAAGAACATTGTAAGGCAGTGATTATGTTGCTGATTCTGAAGTTTTGACAATACAACTATTAGTCAGTGTTATAAAAATGGCATCTGGTTTTGGATTTGTTATCTCTAATAACTTGGCCATGATTTCCATGATTTGAGCACCCAGCGTTTAAAGGAAAGTTAGGGGAGACTTTTAAAAATGTTGTTGAAATCCGTATGCTAGGAGTGTTGAGGATAAATGATGTGCTGCTTGTTAAGAGTCCTCAGATCATTGATTAGAAAGTAAATGCAGTGAATTATAACCTTGTTTCCCTTCAAGACAAATATCTATTTCCCGTGATATCACCAGCAAGCAACATTCCTTGATAAAATTCAGTTCAGCTTAGTTCAAACAAAAGTGTTATATATTGTTGTTTATTGATCAGAGTGAAAAACAATTGAGCTCAATAGAATTACTCACTGTGCATAAAGATAAGCACATATGTAAATCACTGAAGAGCCTCTATCTCTATTTTTTCCTTTCTTTTCATTTCTCTCCTACCTCATCCTATCCTTTCAGATTGATGGAAAAAACATTATCAAAGAGAAGAATCTTATAGCTTATTTCAAGGGTAATCAAGCTCTAAATAACTTTCTTCTCCCTTATTCTTCAAAATTAATTAACACAATCTAATAAAATCCAAACCACCACAAAAAGATTTGCACGTTAATAAACTGGTCAATATTGTCAATCTCAGGAAAAATCAATGAAAGCAAGTATATCACTTTGGGTATTCAACTACTTATAGCTTTCCATTTCTGATACCCTGCTCCTCCCCAAGAAGAACCCAGTAAATGAAAGGATCAATGTAAGGCGACAACACACAGTTTCCAGACTCTTTTTTTCAAGCTTCAGGAATCAGATGTCCCTTCCTCTCCATCAGGTGGAATGTGAGCTTCTGTCCTGTTTCAGTTCTGTATCAAATCCACATGTTGAAAAATGTGTTTTAACCCAAAATGAAATCTTTTATTTTGATTTTGTGAAATCTTACACATTTAAAAAATCTAAAAATGTTATACAAATATAATACAAAATTTCAAATAAAAAGTCAATGCTTTGTCTCTGAAATTTTAAAAAGGGTATTATCAAAATGAACAAGTTGCTGAAATTGACAAGCACTTGCAAAATATCCAGGTATTGCCAAATATATTTTTTTCCCAAAAAATATGTACTCTAAACATTTTACCCAGTCTACGTAGGCATGTCTACACATACAATAAACAGGCAGTAATAACAGGCAGGCCCACCTGCACCCTCAAGCCTGGGAGCTCCCAGCTGATAGGGCTCCTAGCTGCAGGGGGCCCAATGCACTCCTGCAGCTGGGGGATCACAGCAACTGCAGTCTTCCCACCACAGGGATCTCTGGAGTACCCCTGCAGCTAGGAGCCTGGGTCAACAGATGGGGCTACCAGCAGGGCTGTCCCTGGGGGTGGGCGAATCAGGGCAACTGCCCTGGACCCCGCACTTTGGGGACCCCGCAGAGCTGGGCTGGCTTTGCATCTGGCTGCTCGCCACCCTGCTGCCACCACCGCGTCTGGGCCCTGCACCTGATTTGCCCTGAGCCCTGCACCCTGCTACATTCGTCTCTGGCTAGTCCCTGGTGAAGCCCTGCACTTGCACTGGTAGTAAGGCATGTGTAACAGGGAACCCTAGCCCTGTTACCAAGAAACAGGGCAGTCCCTTTAAATCCAGAACCTTCCAGGCATGGCTGGCCGGTTGAGTAGGGTTAAGGATCGAGGCCTGCCCGCTGGTCAGGTGACAGGAAGGGGAAGGCCAGAACCATATGAGCTGCAAGTGGAGAAGACCAGAGAGGGAGCAGAGAGTGGGACTCCCAATGACTATGGTGCAGCTGCAGCAGCCTCTTTGGGAAGATTATGCCACGCTGTGAAACAGAAGCATGATCACATAAAGTAAGTGGGCACCTTGCCTCTCTTATTTTTTTATTATTATTTTCATTATATAGCCATAGGAGCCTATGGTTTATGTTTGATGTTAAAAATGTTGGTGGTTTATGGCTGAGGCTATAGGGGTGGAGGAAGCCTCATTAGCACCAAGGGGCATCATGATAGAGGGCTTGAGGAGCCCTGCTGCCCTAGGGGTGCCACACTAGGGCCACAAGCCCAAAATCACTTGAAGGTGAGATACAAGCCTTGAAGCCAGGTCCTAGTGGGTGAGCTTAGATGAAAAGCCCTAACTACAGAAAGAAGAGCAAAGCTGAAGGGGGCTGAGGCCCCAACAGTCTGGCACCACAGGGGCACACTGTGTAGAAGGGCCAGTAGGCCTGGTGTGGCGGAGAGCATGGAACAGAGGGCCTTGAGCCTGAGTGAGTTAGAGAGCTAGAGCCTCGGAGTCAAGTCCCAATTAATGGGTTTTGATGGATAGGCCTAGCTAGAGAGAGAGGGTAAGCACCAGCGGCTGAGACCCCCAACATAAAGAAAAATTTATAAAACCATCTGTGAGGCACGGGGCATGTCAAGGGGAGGTAGGAGCATGCTATTTTTGCCCTTAGGGCAACACCTCACTATCCTATGGGTGGTGAGTCTGGAGCCTGTCTGGGAACCTGTGGGTCAGCTTCCCTCTTTCTTTAGAACCAAGTAACAGCAAGTCATGGCAGACGAGTAAAGGTGGGGGGAAGCTGATCCCTAGAGAAGAAAAATCCAGCAAGACTTGACAGGGGCAAACTTACTGGCATATTTAAAAAAAAAAAATGCAGCTGAAGACGGCCCCCTATCATAGCATGATTGGATCTAACGTGCTGTCCACACAATTGCCTTTCCTGTAATGCACATTTGGCATTGCAACAAATGTGATTGTGTGGATTGTGTATTAGATCCCATCGCTTCTTACCTGCATGTGTAAAAGACCCCTAAAAGACAGCACGTGGGATCTTTGTAATTACTGCCATTTGGGGTTTGGTAACAAGTTGTAGCTGCTACTTTCTGTTTTACAGCTATGAATTGATAAGTTGTTTGAACAATGTCTTTGTTTAAATAACTTGTTTGAGAATTCACATAAAGAAACAAAGTTACTGATCACTTGCTGATGAGTAAATTAGAGATAATAGCTGCAACTTGATGAGTTTCCTGGGAACCTACAGTTCATTTTCCAGCATACTTTTGTTGATACAAATTATTCCCACAGTGCAAAAATCAAAATGGATGTAAATGTGTAAGTTTGGTGGTGCAGTATTATGCCAATCATCAGCATGTTTAAAAACATTACATTATTTCATATTAAAATCTGAAGAACCATTAACTAAACTGTTAGTTTACTTTAAAATGTACATAGGATGCAATTTATAGAAATGATTGAATTTTAATGATGGAAAAAATCATTGTAAGACATAACCGTTGAAACAAGTCATCAGATTTGTTGCTGGTAGGTGTTATAAAGCTTCAGTCTCTTCTTGATGTGCGCCTTGCCTCCAAGCGACGTCAGGTTGAGACTTAGGCTCGAGTGCCACCTAGGTGGTATGGGTGCTGCTTCTACTCGTCTGCCACGTCTTTGATGTTCTTTGTTGGGGAGGCAGTTCCCTTCAGGTGGCCCCCAAGAGCCTTCAGGTGGCCCCCAAGTCTCGATCCCGGTTCTTTCTTCGTGGGGCTCCAAACCTCCCCTTTACCCCACCCTTACCACATCCATGGCCCGCATTAACACTGGACTCAGCAGGTCTTCTTCTGGACGATCTCCCTTCTCACCCAGCTCAACCACCTTGGACTAGATCGGGCCCTCCAGGCCAGTTCCACCTTCCCCGCAGCCAGTTCCTTGGCTTCAGGCCGGCTGGGGCGTGTAAGCCTGTCCTGTCTTCAGGCTAGCTAGGGTGTCCGAAAAACCCGACTGAACCCGACATAAACCCGATAAACCCGACATCTGGCATCTGCCGAAGAACCCCTGGGATCCCATCACCCAGTGCCCCTTGGTGGCTCAAAATAAAGAAACTAAAGCAAAAGGATGGGGGACTCACTTGTCCCTGTGCTCCGGGTGACTGTGGGGTAGGGCCACTGTCCCGTGCCCCTCCCAGATCCGCCTCCTCAGTTTGGCCACCTCAGACTCCCGGCTGGCCCAGGGTCACTCTCCATCTTCACCGGCTCAGTGGTGGGGTGCACGGTTCCCACACCAGGTTGCTCTTGTCTCCCTGCTGTGGCCCTCGTGGGGAGTAGCTGCTCCCTGCCAATGCCTCTCACCACCGTACCTGGATTCCCTGCTGGTGCCATGGGGTTGTTCCCAGGGAACGCGGGCTTCCCCTGGCCAGGGATTCCTCCCTGCCTGGCTGGAGCCTTCTGCTCACCGCTCAGTGCCTCCTCTCCTGCCTTCAGCCAGACGATCTTCCTCCCGGCAGCTGGCATCTCCCGGGCGGTGTCTCTTTCTCCCTCCACCCCGAGTCAGACGGCATCTCTTTCTCCCTCCGCTGAGTGACCAGCTGTTTTTCTGGCTGCAATTTGAGCAGCCTGCGGTTCTCAGAGGCTCTGCCCACATCCCTCGCTGATCTGCAGCTACAGGCAGCTTCGGAATCACAGAGCCTGTGCCAGCAATTCCTCCCAGCTGCTGCTCATCGGGATCCTTGCAGGAGGTATTGGGGAACGTAGATTGAGGGTCCAGGACCCCCTAGAGGGGTTTTCACTGCCCCTCTCACAAAATTTCATTAAATTCACCATCAAAACAGCGTTAGCTGTCTTCAGAGAGATCTAGACAAATTGGAGGATTGGACCAAAAGAAATCTCATCAGGTTCAACAAGGACAAGTGCAAGGTCCTGCACTTAGGACAGAACAGTCCCATGCACTGGTACAGGCTGGGGACTGTCGGCTAAGCAGAAGCTTTGCAAAAAAGGACCTGGGGGTTACAGTGAACAATAAGCTAAATATGAGCCAACAGTGTATCCTTGTTGCCAAGAAGGCCAGCAGATTGAGGGAAGTAACTATTCTTCTCTATTCAGTACTGGTGAGACTGCATCTGGAGCCTTGTGTCCAGTTGGGCCCCCACTACAGAAAGGAAGTGAACAAATTGGAAAGAGGTCAGTGGAGGGCAATGAAAATAGTTAGGGGGCTGGGGCACATGATTTATGAAGAGAGGCTGAGGGAACTCGGCTTA